>NC_046288.1:72605111-73805111 GCF_004115265.2 Rhinolophus ferrumequinum
GAGGAGCTAGTAAGTCAAAAATTTGTGGGAGTGTAGGCACCCACGGATAATAAGTGGTGCCCTGCACTGGAATAAAGGAGCATTTGCTCTTAGGGCATTTGTTGCTGCTGGCAAATTTGAGCTTTTGATTTGGCAAGCAGGGTTCATCCAACGTGGAACTGGTGACAGCTCCATCTTAATCTGGGAATATAAAGGTAAATAAGAAATCACTCTGTCTTAAGGAAAAGCTGCCTTGATGCTGAACAGACAGAGGGTGCAAAAGAAAAGAGAATGAAAAACAACTCTGAGGAGTTGTGGTTATTGCATTGTTGTTGCATTGTTTTTGCTCAGATTTGTAGTTTAGATTCATGTTTCCTGGGTGTTCCAAGTAAACTTTGATTTGGGGTGGTCATGGATTAATTGATCCTGTCAGAAGCACCTTCATCCTAGATCATAGAGAATTCATACCCCAAAATAACGTTTCAAAGACAACAAGCAATGCACAATCAAAAACATCCAGACACAAAAGACAACAGTAAAAGATTCAATAAAACTATCAATTGGAAGGGACTAATAAGATTTTAAGCATTAATGCTAACTGAAATGGTTTATAAGTGCACAATGCTTATCATATATAAAGAAAACAAAGACAAACTTAAAATATATGTAGATAAAAGGAAACCATAACATATCTTGTAATAGATATGAAAAGGACAAAAATAAAATTTTAAAGTGAAAAATAAATTTTAAAAGATGAATTGACAATTTTTTCCCCCATTTAAAATCAACTTTATTGAAGTACCATCCTTTTTTAAGTCAACTTTATGGAGACACACTTAAAATGCACATATCTTAAGCATATCATTTGATGAGTTTTGGAAAATAAAGACTCCTATATACACTATCATACACACAAGATATGCACATTCCCATCATGCCCTTTTTCCGTTAGTGTGTGTGGCAAAACGATTGGTGGCCACAAATACTGGGGTTACCAAAACAATGTATACACATGACTTGTATTCATCTTTTGTTATCGGTATATATTGAGGATTACAATTTTAATGCAGTTTTTTTTTCCTTTCTTAAAATATGTACACATATTTTTGGCATCCTCTGTATGTCAATATTACTCGAATTGGTGAATATTATCTTATCTGGTAAAAATTTTGAAAATGGGATTAAAACCTCCTATCTTAAAGTCTATTTCATTTGACATTAGTATAGGTAATCTACCACCTTCTTTTGGTTACCTTTGCCTGGTATATCTGCTCATCCTTTTACTTTCAGCCTATTTGTGTCTATGAGTAGAAAGTGTATTTCTTGTTAACAGTATATACCATGTTTCCCCGAAAATAAGACCTAGCCGGACAATCAACTCTAATGCGTCTTTTGGAGCAAAACTTAATATAAGACCTGGTATTATATTATATCATATCATATTATATTATATTATATTATATTATATTATATTATATTATAGACCCGGTCTTATATTATAGTAAAATAAGATGGGTCTTATATTAATTTTTGCTCCAAAGATGCATTAGAGCTGATGGTCTAGCCAGGTCTTATTTTCAGGGAAACACGGTAGTTGGAACATGATTTTTTAAAAATCCATTTTGCCAATCTCTGCCTTTTTATTGGATTGTTTAATCCATTTATATTTAATGTAGTTACTGATAAGGTAGGATTTATGTCAGCCATTTTGCTATTGATTTCCCATGTGTTTTATGTCTTTTCTTCTATTTCTGCATTACTACCTTCTTTTGTGTTAAATATATACTTTCTAGTGTACAATTTCAATTCACGTATATCTATTTTTTGTCTTAATTCAATACTCTTCCAATTATTGTAAGATTTTGTTAAATTTCCAGAGTTCTGAAAAATTTGATTTCAACGATTTTGCCAGTATTTTCATTGCTTTAATGGACAAGTAGAATTTCCTTACTCCACAGTTTCAGAAAGATATGTAAAAAGTTATAAAACCTGACAAAGAATACTCCAAATAGCTGGGCATTATATACGCCCAACAGCAATATAAGAGAAGTTCAGTTGTTTTGTATCCTTAGAACTATCTATGTTTCAGAAAATGATATTAGGTTAAATGTACAAGAGGAAATCATCAATTAAATAATAATTTTCAAGAGAATTTTCAAGAACTGGGGTTCCAAGTCTTCTATTTATAATAATCCACACAAAAGTGGAAATATGCATGAACACACACACATACCATGTTTCCCCAAAAATAAGACCTAGCTGGACAATCAGCTCTAATGCGTCTTTTGGAACAAAAATTAATATAAGACCTGGTCTTATTTTACTATAATATATAAGACCCAGTATAATATAATATAATATAATATAATATAATATAATATAATATAATATAATATACCGGGTCATATATAATATAATATAGTATAAGACCAGGTCTTATATTAAGTTTTGCTCCAAAAGATGCATTAGAGTTGATTGTCCGGCTAGGTCTTATTTTTGGGGAAACATGGTACATACATATACACACACAAATGCCAAGAAATCATTGTATAATTTTAGAACAATAAAGATGGAAGAAAGATTATAAAAACGTCTAAGGAGGAGTAGGAATACAGATTTCCTGCAAAAGAAGGAAAATCAGAGTCATTTGGTTTATTTTTAGCAACACTGGTTGCTAGAAAATGCAGAGCATTTTGTTTAAAGACTGAAGGCACTTCTTTTCAACCAAGAATTATATAACTATGCAAATTATCAATCAACTATGAGAAGTGAAACTAAATTTTTTTGATGAAAACATTTCAGAAAGTTTACATGTTATACTTCACTCCCCACTTACCCCGAAGAAGTCATTTCAACATGTATTCCAACTAACATAAATGAAAAGACATGATTTCCAAAAAGCAATGACTGCACCCCCAGAAGGGACTTCCTAGGATGACAGCTGTACCATAGGTCTAGTGGACTTTAAATCTAGAGTGGGAGAGAAGGACAAAGCATTCTTAGGGAAAATTATCCAGGAATAAAAGAGTGATTTCAAAAGCTGAAGATGAGTTTATTTGAACCCAAAGTGTTTAGTAGCAAATAATATAATATGAAATGAAAGGCATTTGGAGTTTTCAAAAAGAACAAGTCTTACATAAGGAGGAAATACTATTTTGGATCAGTGAACAATGTTTATGTGGTTACAATATTATTTTCAACTTTCAGAATCAAACTTTGTTCAAAACTAAATCAAGGTCCAAAAATGAAGAAGAAAAAAAATGGCATAAACATGAGCAATTGAGAAACGTTAACTTGATATAGACTTACCAAGTTCTTTTTCCAAATGGCATAATTTAGTGTTTCTTACAGATCCATTTAGACTACCTAGTTAGAAACTAAACACTTTATTAATTTTCAGCTTTCAGAACCAAACTACAAGCAAAGCTAGAGAGTATAATTATGACAGCTGAATTCAATGAAAGTGTTGCAAACCATGACAATATAAAAGTAATAGAATTGCTGAAAGAACTTGGTTGAATAGAGAAGAAATAAGGGTAGCATGACAGAGAAAGGCACCTCATAATTCAAATCGGCAGTCAAAAGATAAATGTTTATAGTTGATAAATACATATTTTGTACATTTATTGGTCCCTATTTGACATGCAATGAATGATTTATAGTAATTACCTGATGAGAGTACGAATGAGAATTAGTCAGTTGAATGAGAAAAGTTCCTATTTTATATCTTTTGTATTTTTAAATTATGTTTTCTACATTTGCGTTTATTAGTTGTGTCACAATCAACTCTAAATATAATATTAGTTTGTGAGAGTGTTTCATCCTTAGCTTTTCCACACACCCTGTCTGGGCAGTTTTGTTGGGAAGAAATTGGAAGCACACACTATCCTCCACCCATTTCCATGTTGATGATGTGGGAGTTCAATGCATCAGTTCTGGAATCAGGCAGACATTATTTCAAATTCAACGTATATTATTTCCACTTTCTTAATTTGCAAAATTCAACTCAGTATAGTTCTGGGAATTACATGAGAATATATTTATATATCGCACTTAGCACAGTGACTGGCACTGAATATGTCCTCAAATATAAGGGACAACAGCAAGACCTTGGGGCATACTTTCAAAACCCACTTTTCGCCAACCACCCACTTCTCCTGAGAGGCAATGTAAGAACTTGAGTCTGTGTGTGTGTGTGTGTGTGTGTGTGTGTGTGTGTGTGCAAACGTGCGCACTCGCACACGCACACATGGTTGTGTTTTTGAGGTTCTTTGTTAGATTACTTGTGAAGAGTGTCAAAGTCGAGTGTCCCCCACTTTTTATCCTATAAAAATAGTAACAAAATAGAAACAAAGTGGAGGTTTTTGAATTTCATTCTAAAAAGCTATGATCTGTAAAATAATCCTTTACAATTAAGCTGGCTTAATTGTACTTACTAAAATTTAGATTTTCTTCTAATTGCACTAATATGCCCCTATCCCTTCTTCATTCCATTTTCTTACTAGTGACATTTCTGAGGCGCATGGGATGAAATGTGAGAATGCTTAGGTTGGTGGAAGAACCTTGAGTTAGAATTAATGGGCTATATTTTTGAGATCCAGCCATGCTCATAAAGAGCTGTGAAGCTTGTGGCAGGTGACCTACCCGCTCTGGGTTTTAGTATCTTGATGTAGCCCGTGGAGTTAATGAATCCTGGGTTCCATAGCACTCTCACATGAATGCACTGAAGCTTTATGCTCTGAGCAAAGAAATGTACAAATGTATTATTTCCATTACTCCTGGGTTAAAACATCTGGGTCTTCAGTGTGACGTTTCTTCTGCACTGACAAAATTTAGTGTGTTATGAATCATCTCCTCCTTTTGCATAGATGCTTTCTGTTAATATTAATAAAGATTGTAAAATGATAGTACAAGGTATGATGAAATAATATGGTGGATGTTTAAATTAAAAAAAATATTACAGTAAAAGACACACTGCCATTAATCCTCCTCCAAATACTCCCCTTTGTTTCGAGCACTCTTATCCCATGGTACTTGCCACTTTCTGAAGCAGTTTTGGAAGTCCTCTTTCATGAGTCTTTAGTTGTACTTTTGTGGCTGTCTCTATGTCCTGAATCCATTCAAAATGTTTTACTATCACGGTCATTTTGACTTTGGGGAAGAGCCAGAACTCACACGGTATCAGATCTGGTGAATAAAGTGGATAAGGACACGCCGTAATGTTTTTATTTGACAAAAATTGCTATACCAGGAGCGATGTGTGACATGGATCGTTGTCATGATGGAGGATGAAGTAAAGACACTCACGAAAGAGGACTTCCAGAACTGCTTCAGAAAGTGGCAAGAATGATGGGATAACTGTGTTCAAAGAGAGGACAAGTATTTTGAGGGGGATTAATTGTAATGTGTCTTTTACTATAATATTTTTTTATTTAAACATTCACTGTATTTTTATTTAAACATCCACCTTGTATTTTCCCCATTGTTGTCGAGCACATAGTAGATGTTTAATAAAAATGATGTTGACCAATTAATAAACAGCAGAACTCTGGAGTTGGTGTGGGGAGGAGAAACTACATGGAAACTATTTTTCTATTTCAAGATAGGAAAAGAACTATGAACCTTATACTCTAAGAAGATTTGGTTTTAAAGAAATCTGCTCTACTGTTCACTAGCAAGGTTTGTCAAGACCCATTGTGTTGGTGTATGAAGCATTAAAAAAACAGCAACAAACAAAAAAAAAAAAAAAAAAAAAAACTGGAGGCAGTTATCTTTTGAGAACCGTCAACAGGTTCCAAAGTTCCTTCCAACGCTCTCCTATGGCATGCAAAACCTTTTATGATATCACAGCTGTCTCCAGCTGGTCATCTCCTGGAACTTCGTATTCCAGAAATAGTTCACATCTTTGAGTTCTCCCAAAGTGGTTAATGCCTCCTTATCTTTGTGTTTGATGTAGATTCTCCCAATTCAAAAGTACATACTTTTTATCCAAAAACGTCTACTTATCTGTCAAAACCAAGTTCAGTGCTCATCTTACTCAAGAACCTTTCCTTCACACTGCTGACCATCCAAACACTGTCACCCTGTCCTGAAACCCTCCAGTCTTAAATTCTGGAAACGGTTCCTTTGAATGCACTCAGCCCTCTTCAGTGTATGGTCACGTTGTGTTTTTGTACGTGTTTTTGCACATCTGTCTTTCTTCCTACACTGAAAACAGGGAGTGGGGACAGATTTATATTCATTGGTATAATTCCAACACTAAACCAAATATTTGCTGAACAACACACTTAATGAATTTCTGAGTGAAATGAGTAGGCTCCAACCCTAATCATTTTGATGGTTTTATGAGTATAAATTTACTAGTCAGCCCAGTAATTTTATTTTATTTTATTTTTTGTAGCAGCTTTACTGAGCTCTTATTTGAATGCCAGAATGTTCACCCATTTGAACTGAACAATTCAATGATTTTTAGCATATCTTTTTAGGTTTGCATTCCCCACAATTTTGCCAGAGAATCGTTTTTCTGGAAATCTTTCATGAATCCACTAAATAGCTTTAACTTAAAAATATATAATGGATGAAGAGAGACAAGAAGAAGGGAGGAAAATAATGTGATATAATTATTCTAACGCCTTCTACAACAATACCAGTTAAAGTGAAATATATGATATTAATCACTAGTTAAGGAAAGATACACTAAGTTAGATTTGTTATATATCTTATCTAGGAACGATTAAGTTAATTCTCATTAAACTCCATTTTTTTTACTACTGTCATTATAGCTCTTTCACACACTGCCTCATATATTGTGTTTTCTACATATCTATGTAGAAGAACGTGAACCATGAATTATATTTCTATATTTCTCTTCAGGACTTGTACTGTTTTGCACATAGTAGAAGCAAAAACAAAACATACAACTGAGAACCAATAACATGCATCCAACTGAGAAACAAAAGAGGAAAAAGGAAGACATGATGTATCATCACAGAAAATATGTGATGGGCATCATAAGATCACAGCTGCACTCTGGCTTTAAAAGTCTGACTATTTCAGGAAATAATTTGTAAGTGTTATTAATTTTATTTCTCCACTTCATATTACCAGACAAGATGCATCCTTTAGCGACTTATCACTCCAGAGAAACAAGGTGTGCAAATGTAGCTCTCTATTTACAAAGATCAATTAACCTACCAGTTCTTGAGGAGAAGGTGACAAGCTTTAAATAGTCTCAGGCAACCTCCCCTTACATGTTATGGGAGGAACCTAAAGAGAATAAAGTATTCAATTGAAATCCCAAGGATGTTTTAAGAAATAATTATCCAAGTGGCAGCACTAAAATAGCATCAGAAAAGTGAGCCCGCCCTCAATCTGCTCCACAACCAATCCCCCCCAAAGGGGGGAAAATACTGAATAAGAAAGTTACACATAGGCATAATTCTTTGAATCCTTTGAAACTAGTTCCACCCCCTTGGAGTTTGGAGGTCAGCCTAATTTCTTTATTAGTTGAATGTATATTACATTGAATCTCTTTAAATTTGGGGAGTTGTCCATCAATAATTAACCGCTTTTTAACTGTATGTAAATGTCTATGTCCCTCAGCCTGGCAATGTTTTATTTCTCACTCCTTTCATTTTTCATCTACCCATTCATAGTCCAAATTTCTTGACACATTTTTTCAAGTGCCCACTTATCCGTATGCAGGTCTGATGTCACAAGCATCTTAATATTCTTTTTATTGCACCACTAACTATATGTCCATCCACATTACACATTCCTTGCCACCACTGTCAGATATATTCTATTGATTACAAGGGCATTTACCTAACAACTGCCTTGAAATGATCCTTTGTGTAAAGTCTTGTTCTACAGCAAAGTCATTCCCACTTGCAAAACAGCAAATAAGTAGGGGGCTGCATGGTTGTGTCTCCTTTAAGCAATAATTGGTTGCTTTGCCACTCTTTGGCCTGATGCTATTAATTTGTAATGCGTAAGGCTCTGTTCAGAAGAATAACATTCCATTTTTGTTTACAGAACTAATGCTTGATGCAAAAAGAGATAGAAAATAAGATCGGTCCTTTATTGGTGATAATTATACCAACACTACTGAGCAAGATACGGAGGGGTTAGATAAAAGCAAATGAACTTACTTTTTAAATTGAGTTTGCTAGATAGGATCATGCATCGAAGTACAAATCTTTTACCTGTTCAATTAAAACTACCTTATTTTCCCCCCAATAACTTAAGGGTCCGTTTTTGTATTATTTTACTTAAGTACTTCAACCAATTTCCATAAATTTGCATTTTTGTTCAAAAAGCCCTAATGCCAATTATGTATAATAAATGTAATTAATTAGTGCGTTCCGCAGCAACTGTATTCAACTCTGGTTTAGAGTCAGAGACGCCAGAATGGCTGCGTATAGGGAACTGTGGGCTGGCAAACCAGCAGAAATCCATCTCATAGCCCCCACAGCAAACTGCAAAGGGAGATTGGGGGGTGCTTCCCAGAGAGATTAAAATATATTGAATGTGTGATGCCTAAGAAGCTTTGTTTTAGTAAACCTAACTCAACTCTTAAAAATAAGTAGTAAAGGGCCCACTTGTCCCAACACCATCACCTGCATGTAACCATCACTCTTGTACCTAAATGTACTTAAAAAGACAATAGTTCCTTATGTTGTGCATTGATGCTTTTCCAGAAAGTTCATGCCACCCAGGCATGTGTTACATGTTTGCTAACACAAAGCAGAGAACAACTGAAGTACAGGATTAGCTCGGGTTGAAAAACCATTTGCTTCTTAAAAGCTTGGGAGTTACCCTCTCCCTGTGTTAATCATGAGAATCTGGGAAGAAATTAGAAAATTATAGTAATTGACGAAACTGGATGTGCCCACCGGGTTGCTTCAAGTTCATGCCTCCGTATTTAGAATTTTTAATGCAGTGGGAATTGGGCAGGGTGTAAATGACTGGCCTGCTCATCTAACTTCAAGTTGCATGTGAGTCATATCTTAGTTATTTCTTAAATTGATTCTTGCCTGAATGCTCCCACAGGGCTCAAAATACACTTTCATACGCTTTCATATACTGTAACTTAATAAATATTCAGGAGGGCAGGTTGTCCCTCTTTTGAACACTTGGAAAATTCTGAGTGGTTTGAACTTCAAGTCACACTGCTAGGCCCACCTGTTTTGTCTTTGGAGTTCATTCACTTAGCGCTGATGACACCCATGGGGGGATCTGGTGGCTCTGGCCTGGTAGGTCACGCCCTGGGGAGGAAGCTGCCACACCTGTTCTCACACGACTTCCTGGGATCCTGCCCTGACCGTCTTGTTTGGACAGATGAGAGATGTCTGTGCAGCCACCAAATTTAAATATACAAAGGCAGAGTTGTCTCATGCCTTACAAAGACCTGTTATGTGGGACAAGGTTGGGGCAGAGAAATTGCAAAAAAATACGCTGGCCTACTCAGGAGGGCCTTCTGGTAAGCTCTATGCAGGATAAAGTTTAACCGATGCTTCTTGTTTTATTCCCCATATTGATGCCAAGGTTTACTATCATCGTGATTCCCTATAAAGCAATAGGGCCTCAGGAATTTTATCGTAGAGTTTGCAAAATGCCTAATGTTTCACTTTCACATGCCAGTGCAGATACAAGGGACATTGTGCATATTTTCAATAAAATAATATATATTAGCTTGCATTAAGCTTATTTGGGATGGAATTGATGGCCTAGAGATGATCATTAATGGACACACCATCTCACAGGCGATGTAATGAAGTGTGACTGAAGCCTACGTGGCCATTCGCTGCGGCAGCTCTTACTGCCTGCCACCGAATCCAGTGGCAGGGAAACCACAAAGCTTTGGCCTGTAATTAATTTTTAAGAGGATCTGATGTCACTGAGAAATCTAGTAACTTTTAAGAGTAAAAGGAAAGATCTGGTGCCTCCGATATAGACCAACACTGTAAATGTATCGGATCTCCAACTGGGTTTTAACTATTTCTTGTGCTGAGGTTTGATTGGTTCTTGAGAAAGCCAACACTTCTGGGTAGAGGGTGAGTCTCCAGAAAGAGTTTCATTGTAAGTAACTTTCATTATAAGTAACTCGTAGAAAGAGGCCCCAGGAGAACAGAAAAACTGAAAGTAAAACGTGTGTGTGTGTGTGTGTGTGTGTGTGTGTGTGTGTGTGTGTGTTGTTTGGGAGAGTCTTTGTTGTAATGGAGAATTTTCAGATTAAATGTGGTTGTCTTCTTTGCCCTAACCTCATCCTTCTAGACCCAGTTCCCCTGAAAAGACAGGGGAAGGATCACGGATAGGGGTATTTGAGTGTTGCCTAGTACGACCCAAGGCTAACACTTTTGAATGAGAATATCAGGTTCCTCAGGAGTGTTATAAAAGTACAGAACTTCATGAGACAAAGAAAGATTATTGCTTTGGATGTTTTAGCACTGACAACTTAGATGCCCTTCTCGTCATTTACTTAAGGTGATCTTGTCAAACCCCACCTAAATGGCATTCTATTTTCTTACACACACACACACATATATATATATATATATATATATATATATATATATATATATATATATATATATATATGTGGTGGTGCCAAAAAATGTATACACATTTTAAGAGATGTTATCTATTTTCAAGCTGTATTTTGCCATTACCAGAAGTGTCTGGACGCTGATGGTAACCACTTTGAGCACCTCTTGTAATTGCAGAAGTCAAATGTGACTTGTATTCATCTTTTGTTTTTGTTATTGGTATGTATCGAGTATTACAATTAATAGTTTTTTCCTTCCTTAAAACTCATATACATTTTTTGGCACATATTCATATACATTTATACATATATATATGTATATATATAAATTCATATATTTATATATATATGAATATTTTACAAAACACATAGTTTATCTTCACAACAGACCCTTGAAGGAAATAGGTCTGGTTTAGGTTGGAAAAATAAAACTCACAGAAGACATGACACTTGCACAGATCCATGGTAATGTGCAGATTTTAGGTACAGACTGAGACCCAGATCAGATATCATCATCGCCAAAAATCTTTATTCATACTCCGTTATTGACTGCTAGGGATGATGGATCCTCTTACCAAAAGGTCTTTGATTAGTTAAGAAGGGTAATGTGTGGGTAGAAGCAAACTTGGAGGAGTACTCATTTTGCAGAAAAGAAATAAAAGGTGTGGGTAAGAGGAAGGAAACTGTCAAGGAAGACAATTGTTGATAAGACAGGAAAAGGGACAAACATTGCCTGGAGACAGGACAAAAAAAAAAAAAAAAAAAAAGCTCAAGAAAAGAGACTGTAGACCATGCATAAGTGAGGCTGATGGTTGGGGTATGCAATATACAACCACCCAAATTTCTCCTTAACTTATCTTTGAGAAAATCTATAGTGATGATTGAAACATTGGTGTGAGTAGATTTTGTTTAGATAATGTGATATACTAGGTCAAAGTTAGCATGAAGTACAAATAGTGGTTCATACTAGAATAGTCTACAGCTGAATTACAGTAATATTTTGAAATCATCTGTTTACATTTGTTTCTTAGGCTGGGCTATGAACTACTCCGGAGTGCCTTCTTCATTGTTTTATCTCTCATACTTATTCCAATATGAAATGTGACATACAATAGGTGCTTACTACATTTTTTTGAAACTTTATTACTGTTTGAAACTAGCACTGTTTGAAACTTTCTTTCTATTAGCCTTACAAAGGGATGTCTAGAGATAACAATAGCCCCAGAGCCTGAAGAAATGCTTTATGGCCAAAAATTGTTTTAATACTTGATTATGATATTTATTTATATCCCACCTTGTCTCAGAAAGGGTATATGATGGGTATATCCTTTTGCGGTTGTTTGGTTTGTTTTGTTTGCTTTGTTGTTCTCATTGCAAATAATAAAAATCTATAATGGGTAATTTGAACAAAAGTAAATTTACTGGAAAGATATTGGGTAGCTCACAAAATCAGTATATCCAATAGAATACTAGATTTCTCTCACTCTCTCTCTCTCATACACACACACACACACACACACACACACACAGTTTCAAACAGAACAGGAAAAATGAGGGGTAGAAAAATGATTCAGCCAGGATATCAGGGTGCCAGAGTTAGGATAAATGAACGTCAACCATGTTTTCCGATCTTGAAATTCTTTTGCTGAGATTCAAAGTTCTCAGAGAAAGAATCTGATTGGTTAAACTGAAGTCTTATGGTAACCTACTCATTGGCTATACTGAGTTGGACAGAAAAGAGTTGGTCAGAGAAACCTATGGTGTCTCCAAGGACTCCTTTGGCTCCTATAGTAGAGGAAATGAATGATTTGCAGTCCCATCAATGGAGGAGACTGAATTCATGAAAGGAAATAATGAGGGCTTTTGGAAGGCACCCACGGTTGCTAAGCAGCCAAAACAGTAAATACCTATAGCAGTTGGGCACCTTCTGCAGTGGTTCTTTCCATCTTCAGAAAATAAAAACTTTGAAAGCAGCCTGAAGTGAGACCATGAATAAAAGGCACAAGGAGAAGTCAACCCCCCAGCCCAGCATATATTACAAAGCCACCAGACTTCATAGAGCATGTTCTACAGAGAGGTGAACTCTACCACTTCCACAAAAGAAGGGATTTCAGAAATGAAATGAAGGAAGGCTCTTCTGGATTGATTCTTGTTTTCTTTTGTGTTTCCCACAGATGTCTTGAAGCTAAGCTTTCTTTCATTGATCACAGAGATTGTAGTTTCCACCAAATGGTAATGTCCTCTCCCAATTTCCAGCAGCTGTCTATTTTAAAGTGGTTGTCCAAGAGTATCTAACTATTTAAGAATATCTATTAGATTGGTGCAAAAGTAATTGCGGTTTAAAAGGTTAAAAATAATTGCAAAAACCGCAATTCCTTTTGCACCAACCTAATACAAGAGCGTTGAATCTTGATTATGAATGGCTAAAAAGATACCCATAGGGGGAGCTGTGAAGACTGGGCTAGCTCAGGAGAGCATCATTTCTGTCACTGACAAGTCACCAGGCCACTATAATTCAAAATCATTAGTCATGTCTTCATGAAGCACAGAGCAAAGCAACAGAAAAGCAGCAGCTACTGGAGTGCTTCAGGGGACAGATTCTTTCTTTCCACACACTGGTCATATTCTGACGACCTTACAGACTAAAAAAAAAAAAAAAAAAAAAAAATTACACAGGCTGGCCCTACCAGACTAGATTCATGCCAACCTATTTTGAGTATGCAGCAAAGCTGTGAATTTTGCTGATTCAGGATTCTATAGTAGGAAAAGGAATTCTGATAATCCTGTCGTGAGAATACCATTCAAAAGATTACCAAGAAAGACGTTACTCTTTTGTAGAAAAGATGGGAAGGCTACTAAAGAAAGTTTCCTAAATCTTGCAGAGATAAAAATATCATATGCCACAGTATCAAACTGAAGCAACACTGAATTTGTTACATACACATGTTTTGCAAAGCCAAACCATTCTTACATGAATTGCCTACAAACAGCTTTGAAAATGTGCCGAGCATTTAACAGATCACTGAAATACCAAAGAGTCCACTGAGGTGAGATATATTTAGCTATCCACTGTGCCCATGCCTGCGTCCGCCACTTTTGCCTGCTGCTATGTCAAGGACTTTAATGCATCATTTTAAGGAATGTTCCTTTTGCAGATTAAAAAAAAGAAAAAATCTTGATGCAAATCTGCATTGGAGGATGCAAACTTTTTTTTTTCCCCCTAACAATGTGCATTTATGCCTCCGGGTTAACCTCAGGCCTTGTCAAGAATACATTCAAAATGAGGAAGAAGTAGCTTATAGGACTAGAAGAATTGGAACAATGCCTTCTGAAAAATTATCTCTCCTCCCATATCCCCTTAAATTCTATAATTTTGCTTTAAAATGCGCAACTCTGATGAAAAACCTTATTCCTCAGATTAGTTTCATTGGAACATGAGAATAAACTTGTGTACAAGTAAGACACAGAAGCAACACCCAGAAGGGTAATGACCTTGAAACATTCCAGAAACATGATAGTTCTTACACTGGTTCTGGTCCAGATGTCACTGAGAAACAGGGGGGGGGGGGAAAGGTCTTTGGCAAGATCCCACCTATTTTGATATCCAATATCTCTGTTCCCTCCAACTAGATGTAGTTTCACCACATTAGTCATATTTCAATATCAGGTAGACAGATGAACTTGTCCCATTCAATCACTAATATTGATTCCCTCTTGCAAAAATGAAACTTTGAGTTGCCTTGGCACCAAATGTGCTACCCATATGCAAAATTAAAGACAGGGAATTAACAGGTGCTCCAATCAAACATTTAAAAAATGGATTCAGTAATGGACCACATTCCATTATGTTTCTCCTCTAAATGCTATGGAATAACCTTTGTCAGTGTACAAATATTCTTTCCAGGTTAAAGATTGGTGTTCCCAATAGATGGAGTGGAAATACCATCTAAATATTACATGGCTATATTTCTACTCTGTTAAGCCAAAATTTTATACTGATCCAAAGGGTGTAAATTTTTTTGGGGGAGGTCAATTTTCCAGACTGGCCTGTGAATATAATGTTAAATAGTTGTTAGGTACCGTAACATGTGTGACCACATTTCTTATTCAACTACGTTAATAACTGTATCTAACACAGAATAAGGCACTTTAGATTTATATATTAATTTGGAAAATTATCATAATGTTTAGAGACATACGTTGTTGATATGTAAACAGGAACATGCAAGATGCTTTTGAAAAACTTTTGAGAAATGGGTGATTTTATATGGAGCCATTTCAATAAGTGCAGTTATATCAGAAATGTATATCAGTGGTTGTAATGTTCTCTGGGAACCCTGATATACATATAGAAAAAAACACTTGTCTTAGTGGGAGTGTTAAAGGTGATCCTAGATGGAACAGAGAGGAGAGGAAGAGTGGGACCATGGGAGACAGGCTTGTTGACCTCTGTACTTTATCCACTCCTGGATGAAGATGTTTATGACAGAAAGCTATGACTGTTTCTCTATAATCAAAAATACCTCTCCCCACTATATTTTGGTCCACATGCATTGGTATTATGCACAGGGCCTTAAACCAATTTAGACATGTATAACTTGTAGATTCTTACTGGTAGAAAACAGGCCAACTTTGAAGTTCAAGGAGTGTCAGGGTTGGCTAATCTTCTACCAATGTGCTACCTGGTTAAAAGTAAGTTCCAGATCAGTATCTCTCACATTGACCACTGGGTTTGTTGTTTATATATTTATTTGCAAGCAGTCTATGAAAGTCCACATGATTGGTTGTGTAATGAAATTCCAGCACTTTGTCCTGTTAGGTTCTATGACCATCACTTTGCATGAAACATTCACTCAAGGTAAATGTAACAACAGGCCAGAGGTAGGGACTGGTGGCATTTATGGTCTAAATTTGGCCAGAAAATTTCCTAAGCAATGGCTTGACACAGAAACTTGAGGAACTAAAGTGCAGCCTGGATTTGTGCACCCTACTAACGTAAAGATTAAAATTTCTCTAAAGTATTTTTGCCAATAAATATATTTTGAATATTTTTACCAATGAGAACTTATTTCTAATGTTAACCATGGCATTTAACAGGCTACTCATGTTGACATTTTTTTTTCCCCTGACAATCGCCAACCTACTTCGTAAAGCATTGTTATTAATCTAGATATGGGTAACAGAAGCATAGGTAGAAGCCAATTCTAGAGTAAGAGTTTTTAAATTAGAAGGCTAGCTAAACACCTCTGGAGTGTGAATTCCTGATTAGAACAACCGTCTTTATATGGGCTAGAGCTTACCCAATTAACAAACGCATGGCAGCATAACATAGAGGGCTATGTTGAAAATTTTTAAAGTAAATTTTATTCATCTCACCACCAACACATACTTCTTGCCACTCTAACTCCATACCTAATGGAAGACTGGATATATTTTTTATTCTTGGCTCCACAGATTGTGTGGTGTCTAAGTATCACAGTAATTCATCATCCTTCCAAATTTCTTAGTTCCTATATACAATATCGAAGGCCAACTCTGCATAAGGCAATGTTCAGAAGTGAAGCCGGACGCAAATGTGGATAAAATTGTCAGCTTCCAAACTGTTGTAGTTAAAGTCAGATACAACTTTTATTTCATTGTATGTACTAAATCCTCACTAATAATAGTAAGTTCTTCGAAGGAATGTATCGTTATTTCATTCTTCTTTGAGCAAAGGACAATGTCTCACACCCATCAATATGCACAGATTTTATGCCCGTAGTATATAATCAATAAACAATTGTTATGGAGGCTGAACCAGGCTGGTAGCTCAGTGCCTTGTTTCTTAGAGTTGCCGAGAATGAAGGAAATGGACATCCCAGTTTGCTGAGAGTTAAAGTGAGAGACTAAGCCTAAGCACTACTGCTAAACAGCTCTGTGTCCTGGGCAATATTCTTACTGTCTCAGAACTTCCATTTATTCACGTTCCAAACAGAAATGGGAACCCTCTGCCATTCAGTGATTGTAAAGTTTAAGTAAGAACGCAGATAACATTCTTAAGGACACCCTTCACTCAGAATTTTCTCAAAACTATGAATCAAATGAATTAATTAGCTAAAATGTAAACTTGTCCTACGATTTCTTTCTCCCTGGAAATACAGTACAATAAATATCATTTACAGGATTGATTGGAGTACAGAATTGACTGACGAATATAAGCTGATTGCACTATACCAGTCTCACATATATACAATTTTGTGTTAAGTGCATCAGTTTGCTCCACAGAATATCAAAGTAACTGAAACTATTGTTTATTTTTGATGAGATTTTCACATATTTTATTTAGATTAATTTTATAAATTCTATGTGCTCAAAAGCATTATCCTGTGTCCTCATCATTACCAAATAATTATGAAAATGAGTCACTAGCTTCACTATATTAACTAGTGGAGTCTTTGCTTTTAACCTGTATAAGTTGAACTAAAGTCTATGGAATTAGTATGGAATCCCTCACCTTGTGTTGATAATGTTGAAAAAATATGTTCCTTCAAAATATTGTAGGCATCTATTGTGTTCTGAACAGTGTGTTAGAAGTCTAGGATCTCATTTAATCCTCACATCAGCACTTCAAGGAAGGTATTGCTATAGCTATTTTATGCATGAGAAGTTGACTATTATAGATACCTGAATATTATAGATACCTGTACCCTATGTCACACATTCCAGGTCAGTGTAATGAGACGTCTGTTGTCCTCTATCTATTGAAAGTCCACCAACAAATGTCATCAGTGTGTCCCTCTTGATCATCACTCTCTTTCTGGTGCTTATGAAACAACTGGCACATACGGATGGTCAACACAATTTCTGCAGGTAGAAATCAGTCATGCACTTATATTATGGAAATAATGTGAATGGTAGGTTTCTGTGACCCCACCATGAGATTCCATGGACATGGCACAAAATCCTCCTTCTTCAATGTTTTCTCCTTTTACTTTTCCATTACTCTGACTAATGTGTGGTAAAACTATGCCTTTTGGAGTCAGACCCAAGATCCTCGGTTTGAATACTATCTTGACAAATTTATTAACTCATCCAGCAAAATGCAAGACATGATGTTAGATATTCGGTGATTGCTAAATATCGATAGTGTGTAAGTATCAGGCAGTTATCAGATTATAAAGGGACTTATATACCATTATTTCTCAAATTTGTCAGTTTAATAGAATCCAGGTGGCTTGTTAAAAAGTATAGATGTGCAACAACCCAGTCCTTTCCCAAACACATTTCCCTGTGCTTATGGAGCTTCTATTCTAGTGAAGAAGAGAAAGCAGGATACAATGTTAATATGAAATTTAATCCAGAAATCACATTTTGAATAAAGAAAAATTTTTTGTAACAAATACGTTAAATATAATATAAAATATCTATCTCAGGAGGTTAAATTTACAAAGGTCAATTTTATACCAGGAGTACTGGAAAATTCTTTTAGCATTTACAAATGTTGTAATATAATACAATTCATTGAAGACTATGACACATCAGTGTAATTTGCAGATGTTGACTGTCTAACTTTCTGACAACTTGCTGGGGGAAAATCATCATTTATTACAGAGACCTTTGCTTTTGTATCTATAACATTCTATTGAATATGAAAACAACCAGAAAAGAATAAGAAAATTCAAAAAAAATTATTGTTTACTTAAGAAGACTCAATATATTAAATACTTGGTTTAGGGTCAGTTTTTCACTGGACCTTCAATATTGGAGAATTATTTAATTCACCAAAAGGAAAGAGAAAGGAATCGATCAACAGGGATTTTATAGTACTTATGAAGTACTCAGTGTTGGCGTGCATGTTATAGAAAAAAACAGGATGTGTAAGAAAGAATTACTGCCTTCAAGAAAATTACAGTTTAATTGGGGAATTGAATTAGCTTCATGAAAATAATTTTGGAAGAATACATTGAGGAGTGGAGATGATTGGAAAAAGTTTCATAAAGCAGTTGAAAAAGTCTGGGTGTTAATGAACAAGCATGATTTTGAAAAGCTTGAGAATATAAAGAAAAGAAGGTTGACATTTCTTGAGCCCTACTAGGTGCTAAATATGGTGCTGAATGCATCTTCACAGTTTTTACTTTTAATTCTCATAGCAGCCCTGAGAGACAGGTGAGTAATTACCTTTTGAAAGTGTAAAAACTAAAGCTTAAAGAAGTGAGATCATTTGTCCACAGTCCACAGCTTATACATTGCACAAATGGGGTTTAAATACAGGCCACTCTTGCTCCAAAGTTTATGATGCTCTATAGCAATATTCCAATCACAATATTCCAAAGGTGAGAAATGCTAGGATGAAAAAGCGAGACAAGGAAAGACATTCACGTGAGAGGGAAAAGGAAAACAAAAAAACCATTGAGCACCTACACAGATGTGACATTATCCCCTCAAATATTTCTGATTTCAGAGATTTTGGGGTTTTTTTGTTTGTTTTTTTCAGATGTGCAAAGCAACGTAATAACATTTACAGACCTCACAAAGCGATAACCCCCGTCCCCCAAGCTACTACCCCTCTGACATCTTATATAGCTGTTACAATACCATTGACTATCTTTCTTATGCTATACTCCACCTCCAGTCACTACATATATATACGTATATAAATATTTATACACACACACACACACACACACACACACATATATTTACATATACGTAATTATAGTTGACATACAGTATTATTCTACTTCAGCTTCAGGTGTACAGTGCAGTGGTCAGGCATCTATAAAGTCTATGAAATAGTCCCCCTGATAAGTCCAGGGCCCATATGGCACCTTACATAATTTGGGGGGCTACTTTACCTTTTTAGTGGAATAATTTCTATAAATAAGTCTCCTCTAACTCAGAAAACATCATTGCTCTGCATCCAGTTTCACAAGTCATCCTTGAGCTCTTTTGTATCTTCACTCTGTTACCTCATTAATTAGCAAATTCTATACTGTACATCTCTAATGTATCCATATCTGTGTTTGTATCTCTATCTCTATGTAAATCCCTATCTATTTGTATGTTGCTACTCATATTTGTATCTAAATATATCTATATATCTCTATCTCTATATATCTTATATTGAAATCTGTATCAATTTCTATGTGTGCGCCTCTGTCTCTAAATATAAATAACTACTTCTATTATTTGTATTGATTTCTATATGCATATGTAAATTTCTATTTGAATCTGTACCTATATAGGTCTATCTCTAAATCGACTCTACATTTATATTTATATCTGTACCTACACGTACATCTATCCCTAAACTTGTCCCTATATCTATAACTACACTCATTTCAAATCCATCTCCACTGTAACCAAGGTAGGCTGTGTCATTGTCATCTCGTACCTGGATTACTATGGTAGTCTCCAAACTGCTCTCCCAACTGCTATCCTTGAGCCTCAATCATCTTTTAAATCTATAAATTACTGCACGCTAGTTTCAAAAGCCTCCCATGCCTTCCCTTACGTTAATAATAGTATCCAAATTCCTGCCCAAGGCCAATCGACTCTACTTTTCCTATCTCCTCTCCTTCAAGTCTCTCCCTCAGTCTTCAAGCTCCAGCTGCACTAGCCTTCATTCTTTTCTCAAGTACATCAATCATTTATGCCTCAGGGTTTTGTACTGCTATTTCCTCTGCCTAGTATGGGCTGCTTTCAGAAGTTAACATTTTAGCTTTTTCTTGTCATTCAGGTCTCAGTTCAAATGTTGCCTCCTGAGGAAAGCTATCCTTGATCATTTAACATTATGTCAGAGACTCTGCTGCATTAGAGGTGGCCACGTATGCTTTGGCACTTCTCCCATTGATAGGGAGAGACCACGTAGCGTCTTCTTGAGTCTGGGTGGGTTCCATGAGGGCTCCCATAAAGAGGATAAGACGGAAGTGGTGCTCTGGGCTCTGGCCTGAAGAAACGGGTGATTTTCACTCACACTTAGAAGCAAATTGCCAGGTAATTAGAGTAACTCTCTCTGACCACTGTACTGTAAGAAGCCCACACCACATGGAGAGATCTTGGAGGATAAAATTCTATGTGGAAAGAGAAAAGAGAAAGGGGAGGGCAAGGGAGAGGGAGAAGTGGAAGAGAGCGAGAGAGTAAGAGCTGGTGGGGAAGGTGGCTGGGAGGTGCCGGTCACGTGAATGAAAAGGCTGGTTTTGGAAGTGGATTTCCCATCCCAGCTGCCACTGTGTGGATCAGAGACGAACCATTCAGCTGAGTCCTAGATTTCTCAACTCACCAAAACTATGAACAAAATAAAATGTTGTTTTACGCCACTAAGTTTTTGAGTAGGGTGTTACATAGCACTACTTAACCAGACACGTGACAAACTGGATTTCACATACTAGTTAATGCTAGAAATGTTCTTCCTTCCTCCTTCATTCCCTTCCTCCCTCCATCCTGTCCTTCCTTTTACTTCTTCCCTCTCTCCCTCCTTTTCTTCCTTCCTTCCTTCCTTCCTTCCTTCCTTCCTTCCTTCCTTCCTTCCTTCCTTCCTTCCTTTCTTTTTTCTTTGTTACCTGGTTACTGTCTAAACTCTTTAAATTATGAACCCCACATGAACAACAACTTTGTGTATCTCTTTCCACATCAATCTCTGGTATTTAGAAGTGTGCCTCACAGATATTTGGAATCAGCAAATATTTATTATATAAATGAGATAAGCCTGTGCATTTAATCATTCTGCCTACATGGGGTTGGTAGTTATTGTACCAAAATTATGACATCGATCCTTTACATAAATAAACAAAAATCGCTGCCCAGATCCTTCCAAATACAAATGTGGGTAAAATACCTGATGTATGGTGTTCTGTAGTTTTACCATGAGGTGGATTTCAGCAAAGCAGGGTGCTTGAATTGGCTGGCAAATGATACTTCTCTACTGTTCTTTGATATTAGATTTCAGTGGAATGACTAATGGTTAGCTCGGTGCTGTAATGAGCTTCAAAGGAGGAAACAACATCCACAGATTTCGAAGTAGCTTAAAACACCTCCTTTGGCTCCTCAGTATGAGATCTTATAGCTGGCAGACTTCCAACCCCCTTTTCATCAGCCTCATGATGCCCTGGACCAGGCCGCGTGGGTCCTGGCTGCCCAGCTGCCTCTGATCCGAGGAGCTGACACAGAAATAACTCCCATTGCTCATAGATGACTCTTCACAGGGCAGAGTTAGCACGGCTCTACAAATACCAACTAGGGGCCCTTTGAGAACTCCTGCTGTGAAGAAGATGAGATTTTCAAGCTATAAGAAGAGCCCCTTTCACATCCTCACCCTTTGTGCTTAGTACAAAGACAGAAAAGGCAGCAGAGCAAGAGAGGTTCCTGTCACCCACAAAGTAACTCTACTGAGCTAGGCACTTCAGAGACACTTCCCAAGGTGCCCACCCAACCTGTACCCTATGTTCCACCTCTGAGAAATTCTCTCCTGCCTCTGTAGTCACAGAGGTGAGCTTCTGCCCTATCCAGACTCCAGCCACTCTGGCCTCCTTTCAGCTTCTTCAGTGAGCCATGTAACTTCCAGGCTCAGGGCTTTTGCACAGGCTGGAACTTTTTAACTCTTTATCTTCCTCACCTCTCTCAAAATCAGGGCCTCAGCTTAAATGTCACTTCCTCTGGGAAGGCTTTACTATTCCCCTATGCAAGGTTGTGTATCTCTGCTATACGCTTTTATTACACCCTTTATAGCAAGGAACACCCATGTATTTAAACAACCAGTGCACTGTTGCCTGCATTCTCTGTGATCAATCAATCAATTTATTGTGCTAAGTGTTCTTTAGTATTAGTCAATACTAAGCCCAATATAGGCAGAAATCAAGTCTGTTTTGTTCTTTTCTGTGTACAGAGGACTTAGGATGATACCAGACATACAGCAGACATTCAGTAATTAGTAGGTGAATGAATGAATGAATCATTGATAGATGGATGGATTGCTGAAATGCTAGGTTAGCGGACATTTGATCCTGTACAAAACATTTATGGAGACATTTGGACCATGCCAAAAGGTCATTGAACTTTGGTCCTTGACATTTTGTTCGGGCTAAAATGACCACAGAGACATTTGGTCCATCTAGCTAACCCATGTGACTTTACCAGCTAGATCACCAAGGCAAGAAGGGTTATTATTGGCAATACAGCCACAACACAATTTCGGATCAAAAAAAAAAAAAAAAAAAAACCCATAAGAGTACAGTATTTTTCAATGTGTTAATCCTAGAAACCAAAGGTTTAAACATTATGGCTATTTAAAGCCAGAGAGGTTTTCTAAGTGTGGACATTTTGACAGGACCCAATACTAAAAATCATTTGGCATGGACCAATATGCTTGTGAACATTTTAGACAGGACCAAATTTCAAAAACTTTTTTGGCATGGACCCCAAAGTCTCCATAGATGTTTTGGACAGGACCAGATGTTTTGCAAGGGAGATGGTGTCTTTTATTGACATTTCCCCTTGTGTGTGTCCCTAATGGAGGTGAGAATCTTTGTGCCTAAATTCTTTATTTCTGATCCTCATACTAGATCACTGATCTGTTCAATTACAGCCTTGCTTGCACCTTATACGGTAGACCAATTCTGACCTGATGCAGGAAGAACATAAGAATTCCCATTCTCTTATTTATGTATTTCCTACAAAGTTGTCCATCCTAGCAAGGACTCTTAAAGCCTATGGTGCTGAATGCTGGGATCCCAAGTATGTCCTTTTAGGATGCTCCATTGTGATAAGAGGAACCCAGTACCCTTAATTCAAGCCTGAGCCTCTGCTGCCTATTCCAATTATTGAAATTTATTTCAGTATCTAGCTCAGCCCTTGGCACATGTCAGGCACTCAATAGTTAGTAGTCATTATTATCAGTGTGATTATTGATTATAAATTAATGGTCCAATCACCCAGGCCTTCTTTCTCCTTCTCTGTGAGATTTGTGTCTATTTCTTATATTCCCATGAGGTCCTTTCAAGCCGGTCCAGAAATCTTCACCCTGACCCTAACCCATGAACTCAGTCTTTTCTGTCCCTGATTATTTTTCTGATGTGCCTATTTGCTTCTCTTTCAGCAACTACAGATCATTTGTGCTGGAATTGCATTTACAGAGGCTCAGCTCGTCTGTTGGAACTTCCCATCCCCACCAGCTGCTTTTCAAATGACTATCTTAGCAGAGCACCGTGACTGAGAACAGGGATTATTGTGACTCTTGGATATCACTGCTACGTTCCCCAGTGAGGAACACTAATATTTGAGTCACTTTATGTGAGCATCTCTATCCTGTAACAGTTAAAATCTCAAATTCTGGAGTCAGATCGATATGTTTTGGAGAATAAATCCTCTGATTATTAGCTTTGAAAACTGGGGAAACTTATTGAATCTCTAAGCCCCTTCTTCCTCTTTTGTAAAATGGAAGTCAGTAATAGTACCTAGCTCCCAGGGCTGTTGTCGGGATGAAGTGAGATGACTTGACACTAAAAGACTGCTCGCACACCTATTTTCCCAGGTCTGTCTGCGTACCTATGGTTATGATTTCTTGCTTGGTCTTAACATCTGCTCCAAGGTTTTGCTAGGTGTGTCTGGTTCAAGTATTTCCCCTGTATCTTACCTAAAAGAACACATGCATTATTGGTCTTCTAGCTCTTTGGGAGTTTGAGATTATATGGATGCCAATATATTAAGCAAAGCACCATTTGAATCCATTTGCTTGGGTAGCCTGATCACAGTAACAAATATTCCTTTGTGATTCTGTCACTTACTGGACCATTTCTCAAATGAATTGGGCTGTGTATTTTTCATTAAAAACACTATAAATGAAATTATTATTTTTAAAAGCTTTGCTAATTAGACTTCTGCTTCTGGGAGATAGAATAGACATACTTACCTCATTATCCCACTTAGTACAACTAAGAATACTGTGTATAATATATAAAATAAATATAAAAAGATTCTGAAATATTGAGAAAAGAAGGCAGACTGGCAGGAAAATTTAGGCTCTAATAAATAATAGGGTGGTTAGTTACCTAGGTTTTCTTTTTGCCTCATATATCCTGACTCAGAGCTGATGAAGTCAGCAATCTGGAAACACCAGCCGGCACAGATAAAAATAGCCCCACAAAAGCCTGCTCTCTCTAACCAAAGGACTAGGAAAGGGGGCAGCCTAGCAGGACAGAAAACTTTTAGATAATAACTGCTCTCTCTATTCTAGTTAAACAACACACACACACACATCCCTCTGTAGGCCCTACTCTATCTATGTCAGCAAAAGCTGATTAGAGACCTACTTGAGGATGTAACAGCAAACTCTAGTACCCTTCCTGGGTTGGAGTTGGAGGAGGTAAGGAAGGATGTAGAATTTTAATCCTTGCTATACCATAATAAGGCTCCACCCACAGTGTCAGACAACATCCCATAGGAGCCTGGACTTAACTCAACTTGTCAGTACTGCTCCCACTCCCCACTCAGGTGGTATCCGAAGAGCCCAGTGAAGAGTGGGATCTTTACTCATCACCCAGTAGTAAGAAGGTCACTCCTACTGCTGTCCGTGGAGACCACATGGGTACTGAAAACTCACATCTCTGCCCAGCAGTAATGAGAGGCCTTGCCAAACTTTGGTGTCAACAAAGGCTGAGGGGCAAACCTAGAATTTTATCTCCATGTAGCAGGAAAGGTGTGGTATCTTCCCATTTTCCCCAACAGAGGCATGCCGCCAAAAAAGCCAGATGAAAGAGAAGTTTAATAATATCAGGAAGTGCCTAACATGATATAAGTATGTCCATGTTTCACTAGAAAACCACATGTTATATCAAGAGCCAGAGATCTCAAACTGAATGAAAAAAGACAATCATGAGATGCCAATGCTGACGTGACAGAAATGTTAAAATTGTCTGACAATGATTTTAAAGCAGCCACAGTCAAAATGCTTTAATGAGCAATTATAAACACAGTTGTAACAAGTGAAAAAATAGAAAGCCTCAGAAAAGAAATAGAAAGTATAGAGAAGAACTAAATGGAAATTTTAGAACTGAAAAATACAATTACTAAAATAAAAACTCAGTGAATAGTCTCAATTTCAGAAAAGAAGAAACAGAGAGAATCACCAGTGAATGGCACACAGACCAGTAGAAATTACCCAATCTGAATATCAAAGAGAAAGTCAACTGAAAAAATATTAATGGCAACTTAGGGATCTGTGGGACTATAATAAAAGATCTAACATTCATGCCATTGGAGATAAAGGAAGAGAGGGAAAAAAAGGACAGGACTGAATATTTTATATATAGAAATAATAACCAAAAACTTCTCAAATTTGTCAAAGAACATAAACCTACAGATTCAAGAAGCTGAGTGAATTCCTGATAGAATAAACTGAAAGAAATCCGTGCAGAGACACATTATAATTAACTTTTTGAAAAATAAACACAAAGAAAAATTCTTGAAGGTGGACAAAGGAAAAATGACACATTACATGTAGGGGTAAAACAATTTAAAATTACAGTTTATTTCTCATCAGAAATTAGGGAGGCCAAAAAAAAAAAGGCACAATATTTTCAGTGGTGAAAAGAAAGAACTGTCAACTGAAAAACATATGCCTAGCAAAAATATCCTTCAGGAATGAAAGGAAAATCAAGATATTCTTAGATGAACAAAAACTAAGAGACTAACTCACTTTCAGACCTATTCTAAAAAAAAAAAAAAAAAAAAGACAAAGAAAAAGAAAGAAAAGAAAAAAAAGAAAAATGACTAAAAGAAGTTCTCTAAACATAAAGGAAATTGTAGAATAAGGAACCCTGAAACATCAGGAAAAAGGAAAGAGCAAGATAAAAAACATGGAAAAGCACAATATACTTTTCTTCTTTTCTTACATTTTTGTCTTTTTTATTTTTTTGATGATTGAAGTTAAAATTTTAACATTGTATGACATAGTTCTAACTATATTCTGAGGAAATATTTAAGACAAATTATATTATAAATAGAGGAGTTAAGGGAACTAAAGGGAGAGAAGGTTGTAATACTTGACTTGTAAAATAATGACACAAGTAGATGGAGACACACACACACACACACACATGAGGTCTCACATTTAATTTCTGGAACTTGTTGCAATGATGTTGTTAACCTTTTTTGATATCAGAGGCATTATTCCTTATGAATTTGTACCAACTGGACGAATAGTTAACCAAGTTTACTATTTGGAAGTATTGAAAAGGCTGCATGAAAAAGTTAGATGACCTGAACTTTTTGCCAACAATTCATGGCTCTTGCATCACCACAGTTCACCAGTTGATATGGCACTGTCTCTGGGGAGTTTTTAGCCAGTAAACAAATAACTATATTGGAACACCCTTCCTACTCACCTGATCTGGCCCCCAATGACTTCTTTCTTTACCTGAAGACAAAGGAAATATTGAAAGGAAGACATTTTGATGACATTCAAGACATCAAAGTAATACAACAACAGCTCTAATGGCCATTCCAGGAAGAGTTCCAAAGTTGCTTTGAAGGGTGGACTAAGTGCAGGCAGTGGTGCATAGCTTCTCAAGAGAAGTACTATGAGGGTGACTGTAGTGATATTCAGCAATGAAGTATGTAGCACTTTTTCTAGGATGAATTTACAAACTTAATTGTCAGAACTTTGTGTGTGTGTGTGTGTGTATACATAAATACCTAGAATAACCACTAAAAAGGCTACTCAAAGAGAAATCAAAATGGGATTTAAAATAAATTCAATTAACCCAAAAAAAAAGAAAGCAAGAAAAAAGAAACAGAGACATAAAAACTTGAGTATAAACAGCAAATATAAAAAAAAAATGGAAGGCTCAAACCCTAATATATCAATAATTACATTAAATGTAAATGATGTAAATATACCAATTAAAAGACAGAGATTGGCAGAGTGGTTTTAACATGATTGAACTATTTCAAAACATATATATTATTCAAATACTGATTAAAGAAAGCAAGAGTGTATATATTAAGATCAGATAAATTATACTTCAGAGTAATAAAATTACCAGAAAGTGTGACTTTGTATAATTATAAAGGGGAAAGACACAGAAATTTTAAATATGTATGTCTCAAATAATGAAGCTGCAAAATGTGTGAGGAAGAAATGAACTTCACATCTGAAATAAACAAACAAAAAAGATATTCACTGTTATACTTGGATATTTCAATATTCTCTCTCACAAATTCATTAAAAAAAAAAAAAAAAAAAAAAAAAAAAAAAAAAACTAGACAGGAAGCCATCAAGGATATAGAATAATTCAACCAACAGCATGTACTCAATATTTTTAGAACACCCAAAGACAGCAGCACACATGTCATTTTCAAGTGCCCTTTAATCATATCCTAAAACAGAGATCCATAAAATAAACCTTAAAATATTAAACTAATTGAAAATTATGAAGTCTGTTTTCTGACAACAATGGAATCAAACTAGAAATCAATAAGGGGATGAATACCAAAAAATCTTCAAACATTTGGGAACTAAGCTGCACATTTATAAATAATCCATGGGTCAAAAAGGGAGTGTCAAGAGAAATAAAAAAAAAAAACAATGTGCATTTAACTAAATGAAAATGAATATACAAATTATAAAAAAAATTGTGGGTCACAACTAAAGCTGTGATAAGAGGGAATTTATAAAACTAAATTCATACATTGGAGAAAAAAGTCTCAAATAAATAATCTAAAGACGAACAAAATAAACCCAAAGCAAACAAAAGGGAAGGAAATAATAAACATAAGAGCAGAAATCAATGAACTTGGAAGTAGAAACACAATAGAGAAAATCAATGAAACCAAGAGCTGATTCTTTGAAAAGATCAATAAAGTTGACAAACAGCTAGCAAGACTGAGCAAGGAAAAAAGTGAAAACACAAAAATTATCAATATTAGAAATAAAGCAGATGAAACCACTGTAGACCTTGTAGACATACCAAAAGATACTATAGAAATTCTATGAAAAACTCTACACATATCAATATGATGTCAGTGACATGAACCACTTTCTTAAAAAGCACAAACTACCACTCTTTACCCAATATGAAATAGAGGACTGCGATAGCCCTATAACTAGTAAGGGATATGAATTCAACTATTAAGAAATTGTGTTCGAAGTCCTTATGAAAACAGTTAATGCTGTTTATTTCATGAGCTAAGAATATAAGAGAAAGCTTACCAAGTGTCACTTCATGCTCTTTAGTAATCTTATATTCTTCCCCCTCTCCTAGCAGTATTATAGTTTTATATTTACATTTAAATCTATGGTATATTTTGTGTTAATTTTTGTATAGGTGTGAGATTTACATTGTTTTTGACAAATGCTTTAAGTAGGTGTCACTACCAGCTAACAAATTAAAAAAAAAGCACACACACACACACACACAAAAAAAAAACAACCTAAATATTAGATCAGATAACCGTTGGCTTTCAGTCCCATAGAACTTGAGATTCAGCTCTTATCTTTTTAACTACAACATGGTGATAACCTATGAAAATAGGAGCCCAATAAAATGATTCATGCTCTGTGATTCAGTGGAAAACATTCCAGATAGGGACTCCTACTCTAATTTTGGTATATTTATATATAATTATCTGCCTTACCTTGGGCAATCATTTAAATTCCTTGAGTTGCTAATCAGAAAAAGTTGCATGAGATTATTTTCTGGTCTTTTGCTTTTAGCTATAACATTATTTGATTCAAATCCTGTGTGTCTCATCAGAACTAGATTAAGGGGCAGGGAAGTCAGGGTATCTTTGGCAAATTGGATTTTCCAATGATGGTCACACCAATATTAATCCCATCCGACTCACTCATCTTACAAAGTGATGTCGAGAACCCTCTGTAGAGAGATGAGGTCTCTGTTCCACCCCTCAAATCTGGACATACCTTTGTAACTGATTCGACTACCAGAGCATGGCAAAAGTGACACTTGCTAACTTCTAAAACTAGGTTATAAAAGGCAATATAGCTTCCTCTGGTTCCCTTGGATCTCTCCCCCGCCCCCTCTCTCTCTCTCTCTCTCAACTTGTGCTTTTGGGCATCTGATCTGCCATGTAAGTAATTCTGAAGTTGTCATGTTAGAGATCATAAAAGATATCACATAGAGTTGCAGAAAGATACTTAAGGAGCCCTGCTGTTCTCAGATGTCCACGTCTTCCCAGCTGGAGTTCCATACACGTGAGTCAAGAAGCCTTCATGAACAGTAGCCCCAACCACCATCACACTGCAAATTCATGAAAGACCCTGAACCAGAACCACAAGTTGACATGCTCTTAAATTTCTGACTCTTATAGATCACAAGAGATAATAAATAATTGCTATTGTTTTAACCTATAAGATTTGGGGTGGTTTATTATACAGCCACAGTTACTAGACCAGTGCCTACCTAAGAATACTTAAAACATCATTAGCAGTGTAGCAAGATGGAGTAAATTGTCTTTACTGGAATGCCTTAGAGTATATGAGTGTACGAATGAATCTAGTGAATCTGTGTCCCACTGATAACCACATCATCTGAACAAATCAACATGTGAGTGGTGCAGATTTTGCATATTTGTAAAACCTGGAGTCAGAGGAATAGGGTGGCAGAGTCAAAACATCTGTTCCTCGTATCTAACATCAACACATTAGAGTTAGTTCATTTTCATATAGCCTACTGAGCAAGACTGTGAGAAACAATGCCCTTAGAGGAGCATGTCATAGAAAGGAAGCTCCTCCCCCATACAGTGCAAGAACTCTGAGCTTTCATAGCTCCAGGTCATGTGTTATCATTTCTCTTTGATAAATCTTGAAGGTAAATTCTCTCATTCAAGACTCTAGAATTCCAATGAAAACTTGAGTACTATATTTAAGTCATAGTGGTGGTCTTGAAAGCAGTCAGCTAAAGAGAGTAATATAATATTGTGATATAATCTGACACAAATCTATTCTCAGATTATATTATTGTACAAAATATCTAATTCCCATCTTTATACACACACACACACACACACACACACACACACACACATATACACATAAATATGTATACACACACACACAGAGGGTGCCCAAAAATGTGTACACATTTAAGAAAGGAGAAAAACTGTATTAAAATTGTAATACTCAATATATACCAACAACAAAAGATGAATACAAGTCACATGTGACTTTCGCAATTACAAGAGGTGCTCAAAGTGGTTACCATCAGTGTCCAGACACTTCTGATTATAGCGAACTACTGCTTGTGCAACATTGACCCAAGTGTTCACATCTCTTAAAATGTGTATACATTGTTTTGTTTGGCACCCCGATATATATGCATATATTTGTCTTTGTCATATAACTTGTAGTGGCACTGTGTAGGTAACCAACACTTTCCTGTCCCATTGGTAGACTTGTGCAGTGTCATCTGAGTGAACCTGATGCATGCCATGTTGGAGCATAAGCTTTAAACATGATTGCGTGGTTCATCTTGGTCTTTTACTTCTGCTTTCTTCTCTAAGACGGGTACATTCTGGACAGAGGTTGCTTCTGTAACCTGGAAGTCTAACTGATAAGAGAGATGAAGCAGACCCTCTGTAGAAGCAGAACTCTACTCATCTAAGCTTGCATGTAGTGTGAACAAGAAATGAACTTCTGTATTATGTGTCACTGAGCTGTTGGAGTTTGTTATTTCAATAATGCTACCAATTACACACATCTATGGGGACACTAATAGAGGTGTATCCACCTAGAGGTTTAGAGTATTGTGGTCTTTTACCCTTACTCTAAAAGAATATCTAAGTGTGTGTGTGTGTGTGTGTGTGTGTGTGTGTGTGTGTGTTGGCAGGGGCAGATTAATTGGCTTGTACAATTGAAAATACAGTTTAGGACATGACTGAATTCAAGATCTCAAACAATAGCCTCAGTATTTTCTATCTGTCTGACTCTCTCCTTCCTTCCCTCTGTCTTTCCCCTTTCATTTACTTATGTTTTTCTTGCTCTGGTCCATCTATCTCTCCTTGTTTTGACTCTATTCTTAGAGCTGAGGGTGCTTGTCCCTTCAAAAGCCACCAAGACTGACACTATGAGGTGAAGTTCTCTAAAGGAAAATCCCCCCTTCTACTGTTGTGAGCAGAGGGGATACATGTTAGGCAGGCAAAATTTAAAACAAAAAAGTCTATTATTGGGGTAAATTCTCAAAGAGCATGCTCAAGATAACGTTTGTATTTGCTAATTGCTTTTTAGGAAGAATGAAGAGTTACACGCAGGTCATTTGTTTTGCTGAGTGGAGTAAACCAATGTGGGGCCAGAGCTGAACTGTTCAGAACCAGAAGAGAAAGGAAAACCACTTGGTCCCAAACACAATAAACACGCTCTCTGCTAAAGGAACGTTACACAACTATATAAACACCTCAGTTTGAAGAGGGGCCAATGCAAGCTTATGATCTCGGCAGGGGAGACTCAGCACTTCCTTCAGCACTATCTCTAGAACCTTGGGTTCTAAAAACAACAGTGCAGGGTCTTAGTATTCAAGAGTGAGTTGGGAAGAGTTAGAGAACTATCTATCAGAAAATGGTATCAGTAGGTCAGGCAATTGAACCTTCTCTCACTTTAATTCTTTTAGTAGTATTTTGTGTGCATAATTCAGTGCCTTTGTCTTTATTAAAATACGATTCAAATAAGTAAAATGCTTTTTAAATAAAGTCTCCCAGGTGTCTGTTGCAGCCTCTAGCCCTTTTTCTTTTTTCTTTTGTTTTCCTAATTGTTACTTTACAACAATTAGCTGGGCATTCATATGCAAAATTAATGCAAATGCAAAGGGATTCAATATATGAGATTTTTACTACTAGTTAGTTTCTACTTTTGGGCCCACTGATAAGATCTGCAAAAATTGCCTTTTTTCAAGTCCTTGCTCCTTGGGGCATAAAAGAGAAAAGATGGCATGAAAGCCACCTAAATATGTCAAAAGCTCTGCCATTGTTAAGATCCTTCTTCAACTTGGAAAGTGGTTTTTAATTGTTTTTTCCATTGTCTGCCTTGCTCTCTCTCACAGAGAATGTTGTGTGAAGTTTCCATTATTTGTTACTGACTTATTATTCAGGATCCACAGTCATTTGGAGTATTACAATCAATATGGGAATTGGCTAGGAAAGGACAGAAGTAATCATCAGAAAAATAAATAGAATTTTGTTGATTGATTTAAACCACTATTTCAAAACATCACAAAATAATTGTTAAATACCATGAGTGGAGGGAGATATGATGAATACATCAAAATATTTTTAGTTTTCTGAGAAACACCAGATAATTTGTGGGGTGGAGGAGGTAGTTAAAATCTAAAAATTACAGTTTTCCTTAATGTAATAAAGATGTCTGCAAATTCTTGGCTATTCTACCCTTCACAGAGGGAGTCTGTTTTCCATTACTTTGAGTCTACCTTGCCTTAAATGATTTGCCTGACCAATGAACATAGTGCAGATGGCCTTCAGGGACTTCTGAGGTTAGGTCAAAAGGAGTCTTGCTGCTTCCATTGGGCTGAAAGAAGACTCATTCTAGGAACTCAGCTGCTCTGCATAAGGATGTGTAAGCGACCTGTGAATAGTCCTGTGAATCACAACCAAGTTACCCCACTAAAAGACTAGACCAAACTTCAGCCAACACCAGCACCAACTTGCTAGCCATACGTGTGGGCCATCTTGGAAGTGGGTCATCCAGCACTGGTCACGCCACTCCAGTTAACACCTGAAGGACCAGAGACAAGATGCCTAGCTAAGCAATCCCAATTCCTCATCCACAAAATCGTGATCCCAAGAAATTGTTTTTTTAAGCCACTAAGTTTTAGGATAGTTTGTTATATCCACAGGTTAACAAGAATAGTAAATATGGATTAAAAGGAACAAACAAACAAACAAAAAGCAGCTGGCTTTATGAAAGCAGTCATATTATACGTACAATTTCCTTTGCAAAGCTAAATAGGTGATTTATTCACAGATGGTTTTAAAACAGGAAGTAATTAAATCAAGTTTACAAATGCTAAAATGAGCTTTTGATTGGTAAGGTTCCCTGCCCCACAGTTAACCTTGGCTTTTTCAGTCTCTATTTAGCAGTGGAAGCCCTGGAGGCGAGGGAGAGTGCACTGGTGAGGATAAATGTGCTGGCCAGGACTCCAATGTCCTCTGTGCAACCTACAGATGCTTCTGTGACTAATCTTCATCTGCAGATAATTCAGAAACAGGGCAGATCCCTTGGATTTGAAAATGGGAACTAAAACTCATCCATCTTCTCCTGATGGCGAAACAGGCTATTATTAGCAGGCCAGATGATTTAATAGGCTGGGGATGGAAAGGCACATGTTGATAATTAAACATTGTAGAGTTCCAGTCCAAAGCAAGTGTCCTTTAATAACATGACTAAGGTTTGTTTGCTTTTCAAACCCTTCTCTTGCACTTTTCAGAAGCTGGAATGTGTTCAGGCATCAAGGTATACTTTTTTTGATGGATGGAAACGATGTGTGTCAAACCTAATGCTGAACTGCTTGGGTGACAAGAATTAGCTGTCCTGAATCAACTTTGTAAATTCATCCGTATATAAATTCCAAACTGAACCACTCCTTCAGCAAATGTGAACTGAGGTCTGATAGATTGTAGCCGAGTGATATAAGAACTGTGTTTTAGTGCTGGCTCTGCCTGGTGGCTGTTTGACTTTGAACAAGTTAGAGCATCCTTGGTGCCCTAGCTCAATCATCTGAAAGTGAAGAATACTTGGTTCTAAGGCTCCATCAAACCCTAAAATGTGTTCATTTTACAAATGTCCTTGTCAAACTGAATCCTTCTCTCAATTATAAATTGGCTTATGGTGCGGTTGAATTAATAGGAAACAGATTATTTTTTGCTTTAAGCATATGCATCTGTTTTCTCAGCCCTTTTTATTTACCATATTACCATTCTTTTAAAAATATTTTTCTTTTTATAATAATAAATGGTTATTCTACTCATAACTATATGCCAAGCACTGTGCTGAAAGTTTTACAAATGTACTCTGATGTATTTCTTACAACACCACATTGAAGTAAGATACAATTAGCCTAGCTTTACAAATGAGATGACGGGGTCTCAGCAATGCTTAGCATTGCATATAAAAGTGGTGAAGCTACGACTCAAGTCCAGGTCTGTGTGATGACACTGAACATATTCTAATATACTTGTTCTACAATGGTCTATTTTAATGCCTGTAGTGAGCCTAGAGCTCATCAGGGGCTTCTAAGGCAAAAATTATCTGTCTGTCTATCTATCTATCTATCTATCTATCTATCTATCTATCTATCTATCTATCGTCTATCTATCATCTATCTATCCATCTATCTCTCAATCTATTGATTGAGCTATCTAACCCATCATCTATCTATAGATATCTATCGGTCTCTATAGATATCTGTAGATAAATAGATTTAACGACTAGAAACTATGTAAAATTGAAACTATGCAGAAGGCTCTTCTGCATGGAATCATGTTTGCATCGATCACTTGGGTGATTCTTTTCCATCCTCCAGCTTCAGCGGGAATTGAACTAGAGTGATATAGGGGAAGAAAATAAAATCCTTTTCCAGAAAAGTCCTCTTCCTGTTCTTTTGAAGTAAGGCAATTTGATGTCATTTGGGGGACATTGTGGTACTACTGGGGAAGGGATTTTAGTTTTTAAAGTGGAGGATTTGCTATTTGGATGTTGTTGTCAGTTTCCTGTTTCTGGAGTTGCAAACTCAGATGCTTCTTTGACAGTAGACTTCCATTGTTCTGAGAGAGTCACCCCTATGACCTTCAGGTAAGTAAATGTAGAACAGATCCATACCTATTCTTCAGAAGGGTGTGCATCTGAAGGCTGTCGTTTTGGTTAAATTAGAACTCAAGCCCAGGCGGAATGAGCACTGGGTGCTCCTCTATGAGCATGATCATAACAATTTGGGAATTCAGGAACATTTGCACAAATAAAAGAGTCTCCTAGACCAGTTTAACAGTTCCCAAACATTTAAAACATATTTGAGGAACTGAAACTATCCTTAAGGAGGCCAGCATCAGCAAAGAACAGAAGCAGACAAGGGCAACCCAATGTAGCAGATAGTACTGTCCATATTTCAACTACATCCACTTGGCTTCCATTATAGACTGAATATTTGTGCCCCTATTCCAGTTCATATGTTAACACCTCAATACCTAATGTAATGGGTCTTTGGGAGGTAATGTGATTAGGTCAGGAGCATGAGGCCCTCAGATGGAATTAGTGCCCTTATAAGAAGAGGATCTCTCTCCCACCCCCTCCTCAATGTGCACGTGCACTGAGGGAAAGGCATGTTAGAACACTGTGAGAAGTCAGTCATCTGCAACCCAATGCGAGAGATTTCACCAGGAACCGAATTGGATGGTACTTTATCTTGGACTTCTCAGCATCCAGAACTAGGAGAAAATGAATCCCTGTTAAGTAACCCAGTCTAGTTTGTTATAGCAGCCTGAGCAGACTAAGACAGGTCCTATTTACTATTTCTTTGTACTCTTCCCTTAGCTTCAGGGTGTTTTGGCCTCCAGTGGCTACCAGGGAGCACTCTTCCTAAACGGCAACCATTAGGAGCACTCCTGGATCCACTAAGATCAAGACAACAGTAAGATGTAACTTATACTCCAGAGTTCTTTTCTAACAGCAGGATCAGGCTAGCATCCTACTTTGGCTTCTCCTTCCCTGTGCTTCCTCCACTTCTATACAGTTCATCCTAGGAGCACTTCCTTCATAAATCTAATTTGCACATGAATCTTATCTTAGGGTCTGTCTCTGGAGAACCTAGCCTAAGATGCTTTCGATAAAAAAAAGGGGATATCTGTACTGTTGACCTGGCCACCAATGGTTGTAGAGCTTGGACTCAGGAGATAGAATGAAGTTCATGAGAAAAGCCCTATCTTATCCCTACTTTTGTGCTTAGTATGAATGTGGGCAAGCTGGCCAAGAGTTAGAGGTTTCTTTTACTTACAAAATAACCAATCTGAGTCAAATCCTTTAAAAGATACCTCATTAGGCACCCACCCAACCTGTAATCTACAAACCCATCTCTAACAAGTGCTCTGCACCTCTAAGGTTACAGAGCTGAGCTTCTACCCTACCCACATTTCAGCCACACTGGCCTTCTTTCACCTGGAATGTGTGCTTTATTTTTCAGTTGCAGGGCTTAGCACATTCTACTTACTCTTTCACTCTGCCTGAAATTTTCTTATTGTTTACCCTTTAACCCCACGTCTAGTAATCTAACTATCCCAGATTTATGAGTATGTTTTGGAAAATATACCCATATGTGTGAAAATATCTGAACTACTAAATCTGTGATACTCCTGAAGACTGATTTTTACCCTCTTTTAGAAAACCACTGAGTAAATTGCCTTGCTTTACATAGTTTTAGTACTAACCCTGGACCTCAGTTGGCATGGCTTCTATGTTTATGCCTTAATTTTATCCTCTACTAACTGTTCCAACTTTCATGTCCTATTAAAATGGGTTCTTTGCCAGCCAACATTCTTCTTTGTCCCCAAACTAGCATTATTAGCATCACCAACTAGCTTATTAGAAATGCCAATTCTCAGGCCTCATCCCAGCTTTAGAAACTCTGAGGATCTGCCCATCAATCTCTGTTTTAGTGAACACTTCATGCTATTTTGATGCACATTAAATTTTGAGAACAGGTGTAAGTGTTACAGGACTTTGAATCTTAACTGAAAAATTATAAAACTAAAACTAGGGAAAAAATAGAAACAAACAAACAATAGAAACTTCTTTTCTCACAGTTCTGGAGGTTGGAGTTCCAAGATCGGGGTACCAACATGGTAAGGTTTTCGTGAAAGCCCTCCCCTTGAGGTATGGATGGTTTCCTTCTTACTTTGTACTCACAGGACCTTTTTTTGTGGGAGCACAAAGAATGAGAGCAAACTCTCTGTTTTCTCTTTTTATAAGGGCACTAGTCCATTATGAGAACTCTACCCTGATGACCTCATCTAACCCTAATTGCTTCCAAAGGCCCCCTTTCCATATATCATGACATTTGGAGTTAGGGCTTCAATTAATGAATTTTGGGAGAACACAAACATTTAGTCCCTAACACTTACCCAGAGAGATTCTGATTTATTTCATCTAGAGTGGAACCAGTCCACCTGGATTTTTAAAATGTCACAGGCTATGGTGATGTACAGCTAGTTGTTCAAACCTTTGTCCTAGTTTTTTATTTCTATGGAAGAATCTAGTCATTTTGTACAGTTAGTTAACACAGAAGAGGAAATGAAATTAACCAAAAATATAGCATCTTACTCTACCATTCTGATTGTTTCTGAATGTCTTCTCAGCCTACCTCTTCTGTAAGCACCTGAAGGAAAGTCATCCCGTTTCTGATAGCCCTTCTTCAAATCCCCACAGAGGTGGTTACTTATTAAGTTCTTAACAAATACAAGCTGATTGATCAAATAAAATATGGGATTCTTTACTTCAACCCCTTTGCTTCAACAACTATACAAATAAAAAATCAATATACGTACATTATTAATTCTCTTCTGTGATACAGAAATACAAGGAACACATGCTGGAAATTTTACTTTGTCTAGCCAGGTAATAGAGAAATTGAAAAGCAAACTCAGCCTTTATTTAGCAATTAGTTTCTCTGTTCGCTCTTTTACACTCTGGCTGCTTAGCAAAACAACTCTGATATAACAGGACAAAGCTTACGTGAATGTTGCTGTAAGATGTATTAGGATTGCAAAAGGATCAAAAGAGATTTCTTTCCTACATAGTGAAATTATTGATGGAAAGTTAGAGAAGTCATTCCCAAACCACTGTCCTTTCCCTCCATTTTCATTTGTTTGTTTGTTTTTGTTTGTTTTTAGCATTTAGAATGGCCAGATCTTAAGAAATTTATTATAAAAAGTAATGGTCTGAAAGTCAGTCTCTCCCTCCCCAAGTCTCTGCCGCCAAATCAGAGCAAAACCACTCACATGCTGCTAAATTCTGAAAAAAAAAAAATAACAGTTTCCTGTCTGTCTACCTATTACAGGATTTTTCTATTAAGCCCAGAACACCCCGATTTGTTTGGAGAGATAAATTCAACCCCTACCATTTCTTTAATAATCCTTTTATACTTTCTTCTTATCTCTCTTTTTGCTGATATTGTTTGATAGTGCCACTTAAACACGTCTTTCCACAAGGTTACTCAAATTAAACATTAGCCAGCTCAATAAGCAGCTACAGAAAACTACTGACGGTATCTAGCAAGATAAACACCCTCACACCAAACTTTGAGATCTCTTTATTTCTACCTTGACGGTCTCAAGGAAATGTTTCCAAAGACCGCTGGCCTGTCTTTCTCTTGGGTTTTCAGAAACTAGGTTTTCTGGTGCAAAATGGACCATGGGATAGTGATAATTGGCTAGATTGTACTTCATTCTGATGATAGTAAATATAATGTTTACATGGTCTGTGCTTGGGTTCAAGAGAAGGAACCTCTACATTTAGAGATTCATTTCTTTGAATTAGACAGCAGCAACTATTAAAGAATCAATGCATTTTTATTAATGGTTCTCTAGGTAAGGCAAAAATAAAAGTCAACAAGCAGACCAAAAAACCAACAACAAAAAGCAAATTCTTGGCTAACACGTAAGTGAGAATTAGTTTATCAGAGATTGAGCTCTTGTAGGAGTCTCAGATAAGCTAAGAGCACAGGATGCCTAAATGGCGGGGGACTGGGTACTATAAAAGAAAGATAAGGCCTAGAACAGGAATGTTACAGGTGAGAGGTATCACAGGTAACCATGGGCTGCTTCATATTTAATCCAGAGCAAACCCTGAGTAGCAAGCCCTGCTCTAGGGCAGGAATCCTCTCTGCTGCTGTGAAACAGGGAACTGAGTACAAACTTCTGCTTCTGGGGAATCTGTTCTCCCCATTCTTCCTTGTGAAGTCAGGATGACACTGAATCTCAGATTCATCATCTGAACCAGGTTCACAATCACATACATCTAATGGTGTAGTTGGGAAGATAAAATGAAATAATGCTTATGGTTTCTGGCTTGTACACAGACCAGGTAATACTAGCCTGCCTCCAGCACAGCCATCTCCCTTTGGCCTCACATATATACCATGTAGGTTTTTGCTTTTGGTCCTATCCCAGGAATACATGAAAGAAAGGATTATCATTTTGGCAGAGCATAATGAAAACTATAGAAGTCACCTGATATTTGGGAGCTGAACGATTGGCTTTGCTTAATTTTCTCTCCCCAGGTCCTTCCCATACCCCTCAAAGAACATAAAAAAGGTATAGATTGGGCTTTGAATATACATATGCTGCACTGGCAGTTTTCAACAAAAGATTTTTAACAGTGGAAAACTACTGGGAGTTTGACACCTTGTTTTTCTATAATATACATATATAGTTACCCAAAGACCCCCTACAAAATTCATCAGATGAAAAGCAGGTGCCCCTAGAATTTACTGTATTATATAGTACAGAATAATAGTAATATTTATTATTATAGTAAATAATATGCTAATATATTATATACTCTGGTATGTAGTATATAATTTATTAACATATAATAAATTAAAATATAATTAACGTAGAATACTGTACTATTATTTAATATTTTATTATTGTATGGTAAATATATATTAATCTATCTTTACTATATATTTCTCTGGAATATATGGTGAGATGTTCCTCACAATAAGTGACAGAAAATGTAGGAGAAAATGTAAAATCAGTAGTAACAACCTGTCCATGGGTACTCAGTTTTCAAGTAATGTGAAAACCAGGGATAAATAAAGAAATGCTGTTTCTTGGTGCCTGCATTTGTGTGTGTGTGTGTGCGCGCGCGTGCACGCATGCGTGCGCGACAAATAAGGACAAGTAGAAGAAAAACGATAGAAGAAAGCAGAGAGCAAATTCTGAAGGCTTCCAGTTGCTAAGGATCAATGTACGTGCCTCCTGAAATCCTCCAGGGTGATTGCCTAGGTGAGAGCAGAAATTATTTTCTTTTATCTTTCAATCACTGCCTTTGTAGGTATAAAATAAGAATATCGATCACTAGAAGGTGATAATGGTTTCTCAGTCAAAATGTTACTTGCTGCTGGAATTCATTTCCCTGTTGCTTGATTTTTATGTCACTCTCCTCATGTCTTCAATCTTCTCTAGACCTAGTCAATATACTGGCAGGTCCAGGTAGGCATGAGGGTTGGGACATTCTTGGCAGAAACCTAGCCTGGGCAGGGGCCTATCTTGCCAGGACTCACACCTCAATTACCAGCTTTCCTTTGCTTTCTACTCTTGATATAAAAAATAATCTTGATTTTTACTTTCCAATAAGTTTGCAAATAAATATACTAATCTTCCCTTTCCTGAAGTGCACCCTGGTGATACCACATAGGAGAAAGAGAAGCGTTTAAACACATAAAACCAACTTTTAAAATGTAAACACTCTTGGGAGATAGAAAGCAGTTTTAATTGATGAATGGATAAATGGCAAACGAGGGAGGTGGAAGTGTCATTTACATACAAGGAATAAAAATATAAATTATGGTTTAAAATTTAATACAAAGAATAGATAGAAAAATGTATCCATCCAAAAGTGATTGCTGGCCTAGAATACAGAGTTTGGGGATGTGACCACAAGACAACAGAAATGAATAGAGATTAAAAAATAATAAGAGGTGGAAGATATAGAGAATAGAATGAGCAGTTTTAACTTTTTTATATGATTTTTTTTTTAAGTTAACAATAATCAGAAATGGGGAGTAAACATATTTTAAGAACTGAGGCTGAAAATTTGCTAGAGGCTGAGAATTTGCTAGTTTGTGGATAATGAAAGACCTCAATTTAAAAGGAATTATAGAGTGCCGAATAGTTAGATAAGAAAAACCCACATACACATAAATTATGGTCAATGCCAAGAATAAAAAGTGGCAAATATGGTAAAATTTATTAGATGAAAAGAGCAAATCATTGAACATTAAGCTTTTCATCAGTAATGCAGGGGAAAATAACAGGGTAATATTAATTTTATTTTTTCAAAGTGTTGAAAAAAACTAAGAAATTATTTAAATATACATAACAAATAAAGCTATTTTCTCTCCTCATAAGGTTATTCCTCCACATAACCTTATTCCTATTTGAGAATGGAGAAAGTACTCAGGCAAGAAGAGAGAACCTAGAGGATATATATTATTTTATATATATATATATATATATATATATATATATATATATATATAGAGAGAGAGAGAGAGAGAGAGAGAGATACATTTTTTGGCACCCTCTGTATGTGTGTGTGTATATATATATATAGCATTAGGGATGAGTATATAATCATCAGTAAAAGTAATCATCAATAACAAATCAATCAAGTTTAATGTCTAAAAAGGTAAAGACTGTATTGGTGGAGATATAGTTATTAATAATTAGTAGATAAGTTAGGCATAATTAACTACAGACTAAAAATAGAAAGTATTTGAAGAAGGAATCATAAAGAACATTAAATCATACCATACTTAGCAGTAAATGACAAAGTAAATGCATTTCTAAGAAAGAAATTAATTAGAATGGAATGTAACAAGTTGAATAAAACAAACAAAGAGGAATGCAAATGAAGCAACAGAAGAGCCAATCATAATGTGAGCTGGACCTTGAGAATAGCATGGGCATGTCACTTCCATGAATGCGGCAGTTTCAGTCTGCTTTATTCACTGCTAATATCAGAGTGCCTATTATAATGCCTAGCGCACTATAGAACTTGATAAATGTTTAATAAATGAACAAATAAATAAACCTGAATAACATGGGGACACTATTACCAAAAGCATTTTTTTTAATCTCTGGTAAGAGTGCTCTAGAATGAAAATAAAAGACAATACACAAATCAACAATATATAGGATGAAAAAAAGATGTTTACATACATACATACACACATACACACACAATACAAAAACTTTAAAAATAACAAAAAATTATAACAGCTATATATACTCTAATATATTTGCAAACCGAGAAAGAAGAGAGAAATATAAAATATAATATCAGAATTGGAGCAAGGAGAATAAAAACCTGAACAGACCAATAACAATTAGAGAAATTGAAATGGTAATTTCAGGCTCTCCTCCAAAGATGCCTCAGGTCCAAATAACTTTATAACTGAGTTCTCCCATACTTTCAAAGGATAGATTTTTTCCCTATTTTATAAAAGACTTTTCAGAAAACTAAAGAAAGAGAGAAAGAAGCCCAAGTTTTTATGAGACTAGTATAACATTGATTTCTAAATTGTATAAGTATAGAATACATAATAAGGCATTCATAGATCCATTTTAATCTTTCACCACATAAAGGACTAATCATACAACTATTTTAATAGGTACAAAAAATTCATTTACTAAATTTCAATGTCTGTTTTTGACGTAGACTCAAAAAATTACTTGTAGAATGAAATGTCCCAGATTAATAAAAGGCATATAATTAAAACCTACAACTTCTTCTTTAATGGAAAAACTTGAGCCACATTCCTCAGGTTTATAAATAACATAATGATGTCTTTTATAATGGCTATTATTTAACATAGTACTGGATTTCCTGACTAATGCTATGTAAAAAAAGAAAAAATGAAAAATGTAAAGATTAGAAGAGTACAATACAATTTAAGTTTGAGGTAAGTTAACAATCTGTATAGGAAATTCAACATACTCCTAAGATAAAATGTTAGACTTAACTGAGTAGTCTGTTATGTTAGCCGATAAAAGATCAATTCATAAAAAATAAATCATGTCCCATTTCAACCAATAATATTTATCTTGAAAATAGTATAAAATATAAAACATTCAAGTAACAATAAAAACCATACTTAATGTATGAAGGAAATAATCTGACAAAAAATGTAAAATGTTTTTACAAAGAAAAACCTTAAATTCTATTAATTAATGTAAAATAAAATCTAAAGCAAACAGAAAGATTGCAATACGATCCTGGATGATTGAATTTAATTTACAAAGAGGAAAAATGTTTCCAAATTCTATCAACTGACTTTTGTCTGATCCTAAAACAAATCAACTGAATATTTTGACAAAATTAAAACACTCGTTCCAAAATTTAAAAGAAAGAGGAAAGTGCAACGGTGTTTTTAAAAAGAATGAGAGGGAACTCATTTTTGAAAGGTATATTGCAAAGCCATAGTAAAAAATAATCAATCAATCAATCAATTAATAAATAGAAAAAAGATATGAACAACTCAACACAAATACAAGAAGAAACAAATAGCTAAAGGACAGAAAAAAAAAGGGAGCTTAAAATTAGTCCTATTAAGATATTGTAGTTTGACTGAAATAATTGAGTAAGGAAAACTGGCTCAATTTATAGGAAAAAAACAAACTTTGATCTCTGTCTTACACCATATAAAGAGTCCCTACCCCATCCAACGAATGAGTTAAGTACGTAAATGTGACAGATAAATACATAAAGCTTTTAGAATTTTCCCCCATAGGAATGATGAAGAACGTCTTAAGATGGCAAAAGCAAAACATAAGAAGAAAAAGTGGTAATTATGATTACTTAAAAATTAAGGACATCTGCTTAATGAAGGAAACCACCAATAAAATTGATGACAGAAAATAGACTGGGAAAAAGTACTTGCAACATCAAAAGCCGATATAATTAATATTGAATATAAAAGGAACTCCTGCAAGTCAAGGACAAAAGATAGCAAAAGAAAAACAAACAAACAAACAAATTGATTTAAAAAAAAAAGTTGTTAAAAGATGGAAGGAATTAACAGAAATGAAAAATTAAAAAAAAATACTACTATTAATAGTAGTTGTTGTTAACAATTATTGTTGTTAAGATTTCTAGCCTGCAGAAGCAGAAGACCTCAATGGAATGTAATGGTAGCTTTAAAACTAGACTAGAGGTGTGGATGGAGGACATAGAACTGTCCCTAGAACTCCGCAGACTTTTTTCAGCTTCTATGCCTTTGAAGTCTTAGACACCTTTCCATGGAGCTAGAACTGGATAATAGGAGAATGACAGATGATAATTAACAATCAAGAAGTTGGTCCTCATGGCCATCTGTGAGGCATTTTCTGGGACTTTTCAGAAAAGGCCAGTGAAGGATTTGGAAGGGATCCTAAAGAAAAGTTTAGAGGCATTGCAATAACCTACGGGAGAACCTCCAAATGAATATCATTTGGGGCTGTTTTATAAACCAACCTTTTTACACATCAGGTTTAGCCTGAGAAATCTGAGGTCTATTAGTGCTAAATACAAGATACTACATGCTAGATCTATAAAGGGGCTGAGAGCATAGTCTCTGTTCTCTCAGGACTGGAAATCTTTCTTGCCTCTAATAGAAATAAAATGTAGTATTATTCTTTCAAGTTAGTGAGAATCAGAGTAATAAGTCAATAGGTCTATCATCAATAGCTATAAAGCTTAATGTTTGATGGTAATAGCAATAATGAATGATAGGTAAATAAGATGGTTCTGACGCTTGGTGCTAGCAAAGAAGTAAAGAAAATTATGTAAGAATTTAATTAATTTAAGAATTTAATTAACTTTAAGAATTTAATTAATTTAATTTATTATTATTATTATTATTATGATGATGATGATGATGATGATGATGATGATGATGATGATGCCACTGGTGGTAGAATTATATTATCATTTAGAACCCTGTATCCCAGAGTTTACATGGACCTTAATCCTCCCAGCCCTCACCCATTAATAATACTCTTAGGTATTTTAAATGATTATATTTCATAGTATAAAATATACAACTCACCCAAATCTCAGCTGTTTATTTATACATGTTTATGAGCTGATCTTAAAATTCATATGGAAATGCAACAGACCCAGGAGATCCAAAACAACCTTGGAAAAGAACGAAGTCAAAGGACTCATATGTCCCAATTTCAAAACTTGTTACAAAGCTATAATAATCAAAATAATGTGGCACTTGCATAAAAATAGGCATATAGGTCAATAGAATAGAATTGAGAGTCCAGAAATAAGTCCATACAGATTTGATCAATTGATTTTTGACAATGGTACCAAGACAATTCAATGGAGTGTGTGGGGGTGGAGGTGGGGGTGGGGGGGGAGAATAGTGTTTTCAACAAATGGTTTGGAGCAACTGAATATCTACATTTAAAAGAATAAAGTTCAACACCTACCTCACACCACATATTAATATAAAAATTAACTCAAAATGGATAATAGACCTAAAAGTAAGAACTAAGACTATAAAACTCATAGAGGAAAACATAAGAGTAATTTTTTTCATAACCTTGGATTAGACAATGGTTTCTTAAACATGTCACCAATAGCTCAAGTGACTAGATAGATAGATAGATAGATAGATTGATAGATAGATAGATAGATGATAGATAGATTTAAAAAAAAATAAGGTATTTGTGCTGAAAAACGATACCATCCAGAAAGAAAAAAGACAACTCACAGAATGGGCAAAAAAAATTTTGCAAATAATATTTCCAATAAGGGACTTTTATCAACAATATATAAAGTACTCTGGTAATTCAATAATAAGAATACAACCCAATTTAAAAATGGGCAAAATATTTTAATAGGTATTTCACTAAAAATATACAAATGACCATAAGCACATTAAAAGATATTCAACATCACTAGTCACTAGGCAAATGCAAATACTAGTAAAAACCATAATGGCATACCACTTCAAACATCCAAGCATGGCTCCAGTAAAAAGACAGAGAATTACAAGTATTGGCAAAGATTGAAGAAATTGGAATGCTATACATTGTTGACGAGAATGTAACATGGTATAACCACTTTGAGAACAAGTTTGGTAATTTTTCAGAAAGTTAAAAATAGTTACCATATGAATGAGCAATTCCACTTTAAGTATACTCTGAATAAAAACAAACACATATACATCCAAAAAAAATGTGTACATTAATGTTCACATCAGCATAATTTGTAACGGTCAAAAAACGCAAACAATCCAAATGCCTATCAAGTGATAAATGGCTATTCAAAATATGGTAGATTCATAAGATGGAATATTATTCAGCAATCGGAAGGAATAAAGTATAAATACATACTGCAACAGAGATAAGCCTTGAAAACATTGTGCTAAGTAAAAGAGGCCAGTCACAAACGGTATATATTGTATGATTTCATTTATGTAAGATGTCCAGAAAAAGGAAACTACATGGAGCCAGATAGTAAATGAGTGATTGCCTCGAGCTGGGGAAAGGAGTGGGAAATGGAAGTGATTGCTAATGAGTATGGGGTTTTGTTTTGGAGCCATAAAAATGTTCTAAAATTAGATTTTAGTGATGGTTTTACAACTCTGTGATTATGCTAAAAACCTGTGAATTGTATCTTTTAAATGGGTGAATTTTATGGTGTTTGAATTATTTCTCAATAAAGCTGTTAAAAAATGTAGCTCATCCTTTTAGCTTGCTTACATCTTTTGGGGACATGATTTGGTCATTTAATATATTTTCTATCCTTCCCAGTTAATGCCAGTTGCAAATGTGATATGTATGCTGTCTAAATCTTTATCTCAGTTACTGGTAAATACTGTAAACCAGGATAGAGACATTAGTATCCTTCCTCTAGGCTGGTATTAATTACTGCTCCTTGCCCATGTTCATTCCAGAAGGTAAATCATTCATTTACTTATTTATGAGCACCTATTATAAAGCAGGCATTATAGGAGATGATGAGTATAAAAGGATATTTAATGCCTGCTCTCTGCCCTCCAAGAGAAGACAGCTTACAATGTGAGCCAGAGAAGGAAGAGATAAGTTCTAGAAGAGTTGTGTGTCTTAGGATGTTTTGATTATAATCAGTAGAAATCAACTCTAGCTAATTTGATTCAAAAAGAAACTTATATAAATACTGTGGAGTTGCTCATAGCACTAAAGGAAAATCTGAGTCACTAAATCTTCCAAATGGACAGGAGCCAGAGGGGCTCCATGACAAAAGTCAGGGACTAATACGTGTTTCTTGGGGGGCTGCCAGTGACAATATTAATCAGCACTAACCATTCCCCATCCTTGTTTCTCTCCACTCAAGATCTCAGTTTCCAAGTAAGTAAGTTTAAGTGACCTAGCTTTAGGTCAACCTACCAGTTTGCTAGGAGAAAGCAGGGCACTCTGGATGGCAAACCACCCGAGAAAGTGCATCACAAGGGCAAGAAAATCAGGAAAGGAGGGCATGGATTCTGAGAAGACAAAACCCAGAAATGACCCCTAAGTTAGCTCTATAGCAGGAAAGCATAGAAGTACATAGTGTTAGCACTGGAATAAACCAGAAGGACTTAGGAAGCCTTCCTGTTGGAAGTGATGCTGTCACTGAAATATGAAAATAAATTTTCTGTGTGAAGTAAGAAGCAGGGGGTGGGGTGGAAAGTCAAGAGACATTTTAGACAGATAGAGTAATATGAGTTACGGCGTACCGGTTTGTAAAACCATGATTCATTGAAAGGATGACAATACATTTCATCACAGCAAATCCGAGGGAGGCTTTCGGATAGAGGATATGAATACTGCTAAGGAAGTGGTACCAGTAAGACTGTGAACGGCTTTCATGCCTCACACGAATGGAGTGTAAACTTTCTTTTGGCATTCAGGAGTCAACTGAGAATCCTCAAGCAGGTGAGTGATAAAATTAGATCTGCAATGTAGAAATTCCGGCTATTGTGTGTAGAGGGACTGGAGGGCTGGGAAAGGCAGGCAGCATAGTGAGGAGGCTGCCTCAAGAGTCCAGTTGATACTTGAAAAGAAGATGATCAGAGAGTAGCAGTGAGAATGCAGAAAGGTACTATGTATGAGAGCCATTACAGAATAAGAAGCTGAGGGCTGGGTCAATAATTGGATATGGATTTAAGAGGGAGTTGCGGGGAGAGAGAGGAAAAGAGTCAAGAATGTCACCTTGATTTCCAGTCTGGGGGACTTCTTGAATTTCCCAAGAAGACTTTTCACTGTTATGTTTACTAGAGTAGCTCTTCAGGAACCCGAAAGTGTGACTATCCTGTCTATCAGATGACAATATGGAGACTGCAAGTCGCTCACATTTATTTCTAGGCACTCATATACTAGAAATCCCTATTCTGATCTTATGATGTTTGTTTTGGAGGCTCTGGAGTCCTTGGAGGTTAAAGCCTACAGAATCCGGTTTCCTCTGGCACCACAATGCTTTGTTATATAGGCTTCGCTGCCTTAGTACCTGAGGTAAATCTAAAAGATACTGCACTTTGGTCATTTGTGCAATCCTGAAACAACATCCCTCCCTGCCCCCGCCTCCAAAGGCAAGCTAGAACACTCTAAAGGCAAAACCAGCAAGGCTTATTACTTTGGATAGTGCAGTCTGCCCAGCTACACTGGCGGTGTGGCGTAACTTTGGGTCACTGCCAACAGGATGAAATTCAAACTGGCCACTCAGAATTAAAAGGTTCTCTCTTGCAGAATTCACTGACCCAGAGGTGTAAGTCTAACTTTCTAATCACTTCTAATCACTTCAACCAGGTGATCTTTCATCAAGTGGAACCACTAGGTTACTAGGGACATCAAGAGGGCATTTCGTCTAACCCGTTGGCACCTGGGCAAGATTTCACATGAACCCATGGAAGAAGGTAAATGTTTAGGTTTTTCCTAAAACGTCCATTGGAGCAGTCCCTGAAAGTTCCAGTGTTGTGAGTCTTGGATATCCAGGAGGGCTTTCTAAAGATGATATGCAACTCTCCCCTCTGTTTGTAGTCACCTTCTTGTTTTGGACTCATTAGAAATAAGAGGATGTACTTCTTGTCACTCACACACTTCTTCATATATTTGAGAACTATTATTAATTCTTTATTCAGCCTTTTTTTTTTCTCTAGGCTAAATAAACTCTGTTCCTTTAGCCTTTCCTCAGAGGGAATATTAGTCAAACCTTTAATCGTTTTAGTTACTGTCTTCTGGACCGCCTCCAAATGTTCCACAGTGCATTTTATCTTATGAGCTGAAATGAATTCAGTAGGGTAAAAAATTCTCATTAATCCAGACCCTGATGATTTGAAGTTCGTGATAATTCAGACAGGGATTTGCTTAACTAACCTTTCCTTCATTGATTGTGCAAGTTGAAGGCAAACCAAATCAGGAGGGGCAGCCATAGAAAACATTCTAAATCCTCATGGGAGCTAACTTTTCCCCAAGTGTATCAGTCGTGTACTTTCCCACAGAATCACTTGTAGGCCAAGTGTTACCTGGACATTTCAGCAATTTCCCTAAAGACCTACACTAAGCTACAGGGCAAGGCTAGATTGAGTTATTACTGTGACCATATACTCTCTCTGCTATGAGAGCATTTACGGGGCTAAAGGCCTTACATTTATCAGTCTGATACTGCTCCAAAATTCTAGGCTGTAAATCACCATAATTTCTGTATGTAATCTAAAATTACACAATTATATTTCAATTTGATGTTGGGCTTTTCACCAACTCAGAGCAGCTATTCTTTTATGAACCTCTATGATATATTTCTTTTCTGTATGCAGAGATTGCACTAATCCCCATGTAATTTCAAAATATGTTCACCTTAGAAGTCCAAGTTATTCATCCATTTATCCATTGAATGAACATCGATTACATGGCTACTTTGTGCCCAGCCTAACTGTGCTAGACATTATCAGAGAAGAGGGAGATGTGGCCCCTGTCCTGAAGGTCTCTCAGCCTGGGGCTGAAGATTGCAATGTAGGTGTCAATAAGCTTCATCGAGAGGACAGAGGAGGAGCAGACAGTGATCCCTGAGAGGCCAAGGAAAGTGTTGTGACAAAGGGGCCTTCTCAGGAGGTAACCTTATCTCAAAGGGGAACAGGACTTTTCCAGAAGGACCAGGTAGATGAGAGAGATTGTACAATATCACAGAAGTCTGTTTTATGGTAACAACTTAATTCAATTTCACGATGGCTGTTATGGTGACTGAACCATTTTGTTATGAAAATTCTGAAAAAGCAGTCTTGCTCCCCTGGATGTATGTATGTGTGTATATATATATATATATATATATATATATATATATATATATATACCTTCATGGTTTTAAGGTTGGAAAAGAATCCCTGTTTGATTCTAGAACACACTGAGACGTTGGATAACTTAGATGTAGAGATATAGGTCAAACTATCTTTGTTATTGGCAACGATGGGTGGATTGGAGTATATAGATCAAGATGCAGAAACGATGCGTCTCCTAATGTTGCAGAATTTAACCCTCTGTACTAAGTAGGGCTAGAAAACCATAGGCCTCACTAAACAAAGGTAGCCCTTTTTCTCTAGGTTTATTTGAAAAAGATCAGATTTCTTTATAGATGGGGAGATTCCTAGAGAGAGAACTCAGAAGCAACAAATCCATATTGGGCCCAGCTCTGTATTCCAGATTCACCAATTGGGCAACCTAGAGGGCTTGAGGGGTCAGAAATGTTTCTCTAGTGAAAGCCTTTTAAAAAAAAAATCATGTAGACTGAAATAAAGTTCCAACTGGATCCATAACCTTCCCTGTTTTCTATAAACCTGGTTATGACGGTCTATAAAACCAACACAACTCCTGAATCAAATTAGTGCATCATCACTCTGCTCATTTGAAAATCAGGGGAGAAATCTTTAGGAATATGGGACCAGGAGCCAAATTTGTGAAATTTGGATGCTAAATCTGTCCTTTATGAATGGGATGACCTTGAACAACTGACTTAACCTCCCTGTGTAAATTGTGGATAGTAGTCGTTCCTACTTCATAGGGTTGTTGTGAAGCTTAAATGCATCAATATATGTAACTTGCTTAAATAAGGGTTAGCACACAGTAGGTGCAAGAGAAGTGCTTACTGCCTAATGCCTAAAGGCTAAATGACTTACAGTAGCTTTCATTCTTTTTATTCATTCAAAATTAAGAAGCAGCTCGCACCATGTACTATGCGCGAAAGGTTAGACCAGTGTTTCTCAAAGCTTTATATGCATATTGTCGCCTGGACATTTTGTTCAAAAGCAGATCCCATTCAATGATGGAGCTCAAATATTTTTCAGTTCTTCAAGTTCCTAGCTGATGCTAATATTGCTGATGGGTGGACGGTGTTTTGTGTAGAATGGGAATACGTACTTGGACAACGGATCTTAAATCCATTGGATTGGGCCTCAAGAAACAGGCTTAAGTGCTGCTTTCAGGTACAGACATTTGGGTTTGACTACAATGGCGTATTTCTTCATTTGTCTAAGTGCTCTCTCAGTTATAAACTGTGTAGCGCATGCAGGCCATACCCCTTCTGATTTACAACGTATAGTCTTCTCACCACTTACTCTTGTAATCTTACCCTAACTCCATGATTAAGATAGAGCCAGAAAACATCCCTTGACCAATTTACAGCTTGACAAAACTGGGTGCTTAGGGAAAGGTTAAGTCAAGAAATACTTCCTCCTTTGGCTCTCAAACTTTACCATGCATTTGAATCACCTAGAAGAGTTTTATAATCACAGACTCTAGGAGCCCACCCGAGGAGGTTCTGATTAAGTAGATTTGGGTTAAGGGTGAAGAACTCATATTTGTAGTGAGGGTTCCAGGCAATGCTAATGCTGCTGGTTTGGGAACCACACGATGAGAACCATTGCCTAAACCAAAAGGTCTGGGTCCAGGTGAAGAGGAACGGACTACATCTGGACGAGAGTGGCAAATCATATGTGATACCATCAAGTGCAGGAATAGTACCAATGAAATACACGTGTAACCAAAGATGAAGGGAGTATAGAAGACGGTAAAGTCTATTTCATCAAAACCCACAGCAGCTGAAACCAGCTCACAGCATCCAAAGCCCTTATTTACTGTCAACAGAGAGAGCTGCATGAAACTGAGAGAAATGATCATGTGAAAAGGCCAAAGCTGTTCTCTCTGTGTTTCAAATCCAAGTAAAAGAGCCCCAGGAAATCTGCAAAAATTTTACGGGGAAGTGCCGTGAAAGGATGCTAGTGTAGGTATCATTATGTGTCAAATATCAACATCATCTGCACCTCCTCCTGGAAGCTTTCTCTGATAGCTTGATGCAGAGGTCAAGATTCTTTGCATTGGGTTTTGTAGTGTCCATATCACTTAGGTAGTATTTATACTTATTTAATTGTTTACATGTTTCTAGATTTGGAACTCATGGAGGGCAATGACCATCCTTTTCTCTCTGTGTTGTTAGGGTCTGTCACAGTGCACACATATAGTTATAGTGTATAACATGTGTCTTCAAAAATTGTAATAAAAATTGAATAAAAATTGCTCGCATCCAATACACCTCTGTTTCTGTTACAAAGTCGGGTATTAAGTGTTTATAATAAGGAATTGGATTGATAACACATAGAAGTTGGCATCATGTTTTGTAAGTACAGGACATGGTGTTTACATGAAAATAGCATTTCTCCCCTGTACAATCATTTCAGTAGTGTGATCAACTGATGTTTGATAAGAAATTATTATTTTTTTAAATTTCTAAATGAAGATCTCAAATGTTTATTAACAGAAGAGGTATTTTAAAAATGGGGTGTATTTACACAATGAAATATTATACAACAGTAGAAATGAATGAAATATAACTACAGCCAATCCTCTTTATTCTCTCATTCAGTAGTTGAAAATTCCCTACTCACTAAAATTCGTCAGTAGCCCCAAAACAAATACTCTTGGCACTTTTGCGGTCATTTATGGACATGTGCAAAGCGGCAAAAAATTTGAGTCACCTAACACAGAAAATACTCTGCGTTCTTGTCTCAGCTCACATACTCTACAAGTATCCTTTTCGCAGTCTGTTTAGTGCCACATTTTTCTCACTTTTGTGCATTTTGTCGATAATTTTCCTGTTTTAAAATAGTCCCCTAGTGCAGTGGCAAAGCACTATCCAGTGTTTCTAAGTGCAAGTAGGCTGTGATATGAGTTATAGTGAACAAATGTGTTAGAGAAGTGTCGACCAGGTGTGAGTTACAGAGCTGCTGGCAATGTAGTCAATATTAAAGAATCAAAAATATATTATGAAGTATGAAGAAACACACATAAAACGAGGTTATGTATTTGTCAGTTAACAAACATGTTGTGACCAGAGACTCAGAGGAACCTAACCCTACATTTCTCCTAGGAGCAATAGGTCAATATTGTCTAATCATTGTTCACAGTGGCTTTAAAGAACATAACTGCTGTGAATAATGAGAGTCAACTATGTGTGCAACTAGATAAGTAAATCTTAGTAACGTAATTCTGAATGAAAACAGCACATCCCAGAAGACTACATGGTACCCTTCCTTCAAAGTTCAAAACCAACTAAAACTGAACAATACTTGGTTGAAAGAAGTATTTAAATAATGTAAGGGATTATAAAATCCTAGGTAGTCATTACCTTGTGGGGGGCACAGGGAATGGGTTTAGCTAGAAGCAAATTGGTAGATGTCAAGAATTGGGTGATGGGTTCATGAATGTTAGTTTTCTTAATATCTAGATGAAAGAAAAAAAGAAGGAAGGAAGGAAGGAAGGAAGGAAGGAAGGAAGGAAGGAAGGAAGGAAGGAAGGAAAGAAGGAAGGAAGAGAAAGAGAGAGCGAGAGAGAGAAAATGATGAAATACAATGTGTTGTAAACCAAGGGTTATAATTAAAATCATTGCTTTGCACTGTCCATTAAAGCACATTTGTACATTTTTCATACCTACAAATGTAGGTGGGCAACGAATGCCCCATGTAGGTAAGTGACTTTTTCTCCCTAAATCCAAGCTTTCTGAATGAGAATCTGAGATAGGGACACCCATGAAGAATTGGAAAGCACCGTGCCATAGGAAAACAAACAAAAACAATGTGATATAAAAATAGTTACAACAATATCTGAATTTAAAAAAATATGCATATAAATAAAAATATATAAATATGAATAATATATAAAGGAATACAACATATTAATAGTAATTTGTTGTTACTTTAAATTGTCTTCTTTATACTTTTCTATATTTTCAATTGTCTACCATGAACGAGCCTTATATAAATACGTTAAAAAGAATGAAAGTGTAACTAATTCTTAAGATTCCAACAGAAATATTTAGATTTTTTCCTAGACTGCTGTAAGTTTTATAATTGCTGAAATTTAAAACAAAGTGAACATATAGGAATTAAATATATATATGTGTGTGTGTATATATATATGTGTGTATATATATATATACATATATATATATATATGTATATATATATATAAAAGTGATTGCAATTATTACAAAAAAAAAGAAAGAAAGAAAGGACAACTTCTCAGACTTTGAAACCAGTGCCTGGATTTCTCATGCCCTTCCTGACAGTGCAGACACTTAATGTATGGATGTGACACTAATGGAATGGTGTTCCATAGAGAATAGCAGCACCCAGATACCACTGCGGAATTCAGATACATCCCTGACCCAAGCAGTCAAACCTGAACACTGAAAAGAGGTGAAACCATTGTTCAAATTGAGATAGCAAGCACAGATGTGAAAAGATTAGATCTAGTGTGATTTAAAGCTGTTGCTTAGAATGAAAGCCAGTTTAAAACCCAGAATCCCATGGAAGTGGGTGACACAGAAGGGCCTGAGTATTGAGAAAGATGCAGAAAATGTGAATGTTTTTTCAGTAAGAGGTTACTGCGACTTTACCATGATATGGTTAAGCCTCGAAAAACCTGAAGGGAAGCTAATATGATTAGATTTGAGGAAGGGCAAGTATTGTAAGGCAACAAAGTATAACCCCTTAAATGAGAAATCAAGGTGTGTCCTCACTGGAGGTTTGCCTTTGATATATGGACATTATATTCCAGCAACCAGTTCTCTCGCAGCGGTCGATAATTTAGAGTGATTTGTATAATGCACTTTGCCGCAGCATGCAAATGACACAACCTCCTTCCCTGGCTGGGTGGCAATGGAATCAGACTGGTGGAACTGAAACGAATGCCTGATATTCAAGCGGCCTTGAATCACACATTTGGTTTGATTTACTAATGCTATTGTCTTTCCATTCTCGGTTAAGAAATTATTAGCAGGAAGTAAGTCGGCTCGAACGCCACAATATGTTGGATCAATTTAAGAGACAATATAGATCACTGGGATTTCTTTTGTCAAATGGAACCATTAGGCTTGCATATTAAAAAAGTATATATTTCTGTTTCAAGTGTGTAAGTGATGCATGGCTTACCCTTATGCAAAAGGCCACCAAGAAGGCAAGAGGAGAGATGTAAATACATGGCCGGGAGGGGATGACAAATATGTTGGTGCATACATAGCTATTATTTGACCATGTGTGACTTGTTTTATTGAACTCAAGTGCATTTTTCTCTTTTCTTTAAAAGGTAGCTTAGCATATTCTCAAGGTTGTCAGCCATGAACTCAGAGAGATAAGCCACCTTCTACTCTTTATACAAATATACTATAACTGAAATATATTCCAATTATATCTCACTACTCATTATGGCCATTCTTCAGTCTAGGCTTTTGATAAACACTCTGCTTGAAGATCAAACTCAAGACACAGTTTCTTTCCCTTTGTCATCGTATCATGCCTTTTCCACCAATGCATGTTTTTCTGTGCCACATCAAGTCTGTTTTTCAGTGTCCCACTGTCTTTTGCTATACAGTGCATGGACAGAACAGCTGAGTAATTATGTCAGTGTGACTGCAATTTTACCTTTGGGGACCTCTTGCTATGCCCGCACACAGGTGACTAAACCAGGAATGGTGACATTCCTTGCCTGTGAGGGATTGGCCATGTGACTCTATCAACTGGCAGTACAGCAGGCAGCTGAGTCACACTAGTTAACCTTACAGCTTGGCAGCGTGAGTCTGAGAAAGGCAGGTGAAATGCTGCCCTAGGTTCTCTGTCCCCAAAGAGTTTGGCTCCAGATTGTGACTGAACAAACAAGATCTAAAGCGACAGTGTGAATCACGGAACGAAGGCGCTTTCTGAGCTCTCGTTCTAGCCCTATCTAACCTTGGAGCAGACACTAAAGACCTTTAAGCATCCATTTTCTTCACGTTAAGCTGCTGTTTCTTTTTCATCTCCCACATACATATGCTGCAAAAACTAGTCATAATAATAGTAACAATTTTTATCATTTATTGATTTAATGAGTGGGTTTTGTATGCCCTTGGTAAGTAGATTTTTAAAAAGCACAGAAACACTGAGGCTGCATGCACTTAGGATAAATGCAATTTGTACGAAAGCAAGTTGGGCAACACCAACAGCTTGATCCAAAATTAAATGTTTTCTCTCACTGGGTTTTCCAATGTTGACAACGTGAATACAATACAATGTAGAGTTATAAGTTTTTGTGTGCTTTTAAGTATTTTTCCATGCTACATATTTTGTTGTTGTGTGTCTATGTTTTATTGTCTTCACATTTCTAATTTACTTCCAGCTGAGTTTTTTCTTCTCTTTGCTATTTGTAGTCATGGAAAAATACTCATTTGGTTTACTTTCAAGTAATATCCTATTGTTGGACATTTTGTTTATTCTGATGTATGTCTTGTTATTATCACTTAGGTTGATCCAATGTATGTACCAATTCAAAACCTAGAATACCTATTTTGGGTCACTGAACCAAGACTAGTCAAAATAAGAAAGAAAATATGTAATGGAGACTGAAATGGCTTCGGTCCTATTGCACTTGCAGATATACTGAGATCTGCTATGTGCCAGACGTGGAACTTGGCCCTGAGGCGGTGGTAGTCACACTTACCTTCAGGGAACTTACAATCTAGTAGCAACAGATAGACTATAAATAAGTAAACACATAAACAAGATCAAAGCATACATTCCACAAAGGAAATCAAGCACCTTGATATGTTGGGGAGTGACTCAGGGTGTTAAGAAGGAGAATGTGCTGATCATGACCAGATCTAGGGGCAACATAGTCCAAGGACATCTATAATAGTTTATCTGCAAGAGGGATTTTTATAAGTAGAAATACGACATACAATTGGAAAAATAATGTAAGAGAAATTCTTTGAGAACTCTGAATGTCATGGTGAGGCAGCGCTATGGGTCAAATTATATCCCCCCAAAAGATGTTAAAATCCTAACCCCCAAGTACCCATGAATGTGACGTTATTTGGAAACAGGGTCTTAGCAGATGATCAAGTGACAAGGAGGTCATTAGGGTGGGCCCTCAACAAATATGACTGTGTCTATCTAAAAAGGGGGACATTTGAACCCAGAGAAAGACACAGATAGGACAAATGCATGTGAATATGAAGATAGAGATCAGGATGATGCATCTATATCATCCAAGGAATGCCAAAGATTGCCAGCAAACCAGCAGACGCCTGGAGGGAGTCACGAACATATTGTCCCCCCAGCCCTCAGAAGGAGCCCACCCTACCTACACCATGATTCAGACTTCCAGCTTCCAGAAGTGTGAACAAATTTCTCTTGCTTAAGCCACACTATTCTGGTAATTGGTTATGCCAGCCCTAGCAAACTGATATGGGCAGTGATCCCAAATCCCACAGTGCTGTGGCCGGCTCTGTCCCTGAACCTCAGAGCACGGCATGGCTTTGGAACAGTTCTTAAAACACCCCAGGCAGCCAGTACAATTCAACCAGGCTTGGCAAAGTAGATGAAACCCATTGGGCTAACACATTTGGGATTTAGTTTTGTTTTGTTTTGGTAGGCAATAGGAAAACTTTCGAAAGTTTTGAAGGGATAACTAAAATAAACCAACCTACCTTTTGCCCTCACTTTGCAGCTTAATGGTTGCTTATAAACCCACTCCATTCCTATCCCTGCCATACCACTGATTTCACAGTGCCTGGGTGCTGGTTTTGCTGTCTGTCTCCTGCTGTAAAGTGGGAATCTATTGTATAGTTCTGGACCTCCAGCACCTATCCAGGCCTATTGTTTAGTAAGTGCTCGTTAATTATTTGTTTGGTAGTGAATTTCATTATTTTCTTACTTTGATATGGTTTCATACTTTCAGAAAAGTTTCCAAAATAATATTAAGAACTCTAGAGCAGAGTAGTCCCTTCTCCCTGATTCACAGATTAACATAACGTATTGCCACATTTGCTTTATCATTTTTCTTTCTCTTTCTTTATAAGAATACTGGCATTTTTTTTTTTTCCTGAACCACTTGAGCGCAAACAGCATTCATCAAGCTTCGACTCCTAAAAGCTTTAGAATATATTTCCTAGGAACAAAAGCATTACCCTATGTAATTATAGGAAAGGAAATTAAACATTAGTAAATATTATATTTACAGCCAATAATAAATTTTTTTCAATTGGTTCTTTATAGAAATTTTGTTCTGAAACAGGATTCAATGCAAGATCACCCATTTAATTTACCTCTCATGTCTCTTTAATTTCCTTTCATCTGGAACCATTTCTTACCCTTTCTTTGTCTTTCATCATATTAACATTTTGAACAGTACAGAAAAGTTATGGTGTCTACTATTCCTAAATGTTGTGTATCTATTGCTTTCTGATTAGATTTAAGGTATGCATTTTTATGCAAAAATGCCACAGATGTAATTACATGTCTTTCTTAGTATATCACATTAGGAGGCACAAGATATCAACTGACTTGTCCCAGTTGGGCATTTTTAACTTTGATTTCTTGGTTATAGTGATGATTTTCATCCTTCCTACTTAGTTACTGCTTTCCCTGAAATTGATGAATAACTTGTAGGGAGGTACTTTAAGACCTTGTAAATATTATATTCCTTATTAAATTTTCACAGGCTAGTTTTAGCATCCATTGTTGATGTCTGTGTGATTCCATGATGATGATGATGATTGTACAATGGTGATTTTTTTTTCTGTTTCATTTATTCTACATTTATTAGCTGGTATTCTCCCCAAATGTTTGTTTGTATGGACTCATGCATTCTTACTTTATTAAATGGATTATAACTCATTAATGTCATTCTTTATGTTGATGTTCAAATTATCTCAGATTTGTCTCCCAGAAACCACTTAAATCTGTATTTATTTATGAAATGATTAATGAAGTGACATCTGAACCGGGCTTTGTTGTAATAATAGGGGTTTGCTGATCAAACAGTAAGAAAGGCAAGTTTACAAAAATGGAAACACATAAACAAAGAATTTAGAAACAGAATTGCATAAGGGTAATATGGAAGCTACGTTTGATAATACTTATTAAGGTATATGGATGAAGAAGGTAAAAAGTAGCTATGTTAGGAAGAAAGGAAGGAATGAAGGAAAGAAGGGAGGGAGGGAAGAAGGAATGGTGGGATGGAAGGAGGGAGGGAGGGAAGAGGAAGGAAGAAAGGAAGAAAGGAAGGAAGGAAGATAGTGAATAAGTAGAAACAACCTTACTGATAATCTTGTTTTCCATCCCTTCCCAAAGGGAGGAGAGGACAGAATTTTGTTTCTATAGGCCCGTTCAGAGGAGTTTGTTCTGGGTGTGCTCAGGGCAAAGAGAATGAAGCAAGTGCTTGGGATGGAAGGCAAAAGTAGTTGAACTCTAGAAGTTAGTGAGAAGAGCTTTCCAAAAGACAGTAAAGGGCACGGTTTTTATGACATATGGGGACCTTCCCAGAGTCACTTTTAACAACACACTGAGGCTAAATGATCTTACAGACCACGAGCTGTATGGGGTATTTCAGAAATTTGGGTCAAGGTCCTCATTTCCATACCTTAGCGAGGACCACCAGGCTTAAGGGAGGCTCAGCGGTAAGATTCCCCACAAGGAAGCAATTCAGGGGAATTCATCAAAGACCATGTTAGCAAAGGCCAATGTGGACCAAAGTTGGGGGGTTCCTTTGAATTTTCGTAATTGCAGGAGATACCCTCTTTCCAACAGAACTTTTGCATTATGTTGTGCACTGGGTGACAAAGTAAAACCTCTAAATGATTCAGAATAATTTCCAGGAAACATGGATGGATAGGTACTTAAAGCAGACTACAGATTACAGTTGATTTGAATAAATAAGTGATTCAAGATACATATATATATTTTTTTACCCTGTATTGTAGAATTAAAGGTAAAGCAAAGCAATTGTCTAAAGAAGGATATCTACATAAGGCATTGCAGTCTATGCTTTTAAGTAGCCAATTATCAGGGTTAGACATCAGGTTATTAAAGGCATTTCCAAATTAGAGATTAAAAGAATAAAAGGAAGTTGGAAATATGTCCAAAAAAGGGAAGAGCTAAAATGGGGTGGAAAGGAGGTAGGTATAAGCAAGGCGAGTGGGAGGGTGTGATGCTTAATTTTATGTCCACTTGACTGGCCACAAGGTGCCCAGATTAAATATTATTTTGGGGGGTGTGTCTATCAGAATGTTTCTTGATGAGATTAGTACTTGAATTGGTGGGCTGCGTAAAACAGATTGCCCTCTACAATGCGAGTGGGCACCATCCAATCCACTGAGGGCTTGAATAAAACAAAAGGTGGAGGAAGGACAAATTCACCCCTTTGTTCCTGCCTCACCACTTGATCTGGGGCATATCGCCGTATCTTCTCTTGTCCCCAGACTTATATTTACACCATCGGCTCCCCTGGTTATCCTGCCACTTCATATTCAGATTGAATTACATCATTGGCTTTCTTGGGCTTCCAATTTGCAAATGGCAGATCATGGAAGTTCTCAACCTCCATAATCACATAAGGCAATTTCTCAAAATCTCTCTCTCTCTCTCTCTTTCTCTCTCTCTCTCTCTCTCTTTTTCTCTCTGTGTATATATACACATACATATGTCTCTATGTCTATATCCTAATAACCTATTGATTCTGTTTCTCAGAAGAACCGTGACTAACAAAGATGGTCTCTCTGAAGGCATGCCCAATAGACAAATCTTTCTATGCTTCCTTAGTTTGCCCCAGGCCACACTGTCAAGCTTCTTGGCATTGGAGTTTTCTCAGTACCTGGAGCCTCGGGTTGGACTACTTAATTCCTTTCCTTCACTTTTAGGTTAAACACCTTAAATATCTTTAGTACCATTTCAGTCATATTAATAAGATCATTTCCACAGGGGAGTGTCATGAGGCCTAATTAGTACCTGTAGAGAACTCTGTGATCTTACGAGAAAAGGAGTGCAAGGCACTATTCATTCTGAAAACCAAAAATGGATGAAGAGATTGCTCAATTTAGTTAGAGTCACAGTCATCCAACACACTGAAGAAAATGTGAAACTCCATGGGGATGCTTTCCAAGGTCAGGATTTTATAAAGTCAATATTTCCCATTGGAATAGTACCCTTTCATTTCAGCAATGTGTGAGGCAGCCTGCTGTTCTGGAAAGGATAGATACACACAAGAACTGGATTCTAATCCAACTCAATCTGCCACTATCTAGCAAGGCAAGAATTAATAGGTCAGTCCACAGCTTCGGGTGTAGTTTACTCATCTATAAATTGAATGGAAGCCAAATGACATCTAAAGTTCTTTTCAACATGAGCATATTCATGGCTGATATTCCTGGTGATACATTAGATAAAGGAGTTCAATCAATATCCACCAAGTAGGTTCTACATGGCAGGTGTTGTGGTAGTTCCTAGGCAAGGTCTGTCTCTTTGCACATCTTTAAAGGCACCATCCACACAGAATATGGTGTTAATCATCACTCTCCTATAGAGTGCAATATTATGGTCCTGGAGACTCAATCAATGAAGTCCAGGCATTGAACAGCGAATAGAGAGATGAGCCTAGTTGCATTTGTGTGGAGTAAATTAAAGCTTCTTCAATGCACTGATGTCTGCACTGGATTTTGAAAGATGAATAAAAGTTTGCTGGCAGGCAAAGTGGACTAGGGAGGGGCTTGAGGAAAGCATCTAGTGAGAAAGAAAAGAATGTACAAAAGCATGTGAAGATTGGCTAGAATATAAACTTCAAGGGGGCATGGAGGTGACAATCCAATACACTCTTATATGAAGATGGGTCTCACTAAATAAGTGGGGTTTCTAAAAATCTCCCCAAGCCCCCAAAAACTGTGGTTAGTCCTTATTTGCTGTCAAAATTAACAAATATCTATATCACGAGATCCAAAGAAGATGATTGAATCTATATGGAATTAAGCACAAACAATGCAAACTAAAGCCTGCTTTGCATTTTCTGACTTGTTTAAATAAAAAAAAAGAATGCAGGATTCCCATGAAGGTATATAACCTCAGCACTGTGAGTTAGCTTTATAGGGAGCTTCACAATGTCTATGCCTGGCTTCTTCCAGAGCTTGTCACAAGGAAGTGCAAATAAGGAGACCAGAGAAGCCAGCCAAGTCCTCTCTAAAATTATCCCTGTCATCAGAAACAATTAATACTATGTACAGCACAGTATTGTTCTAGGAGTAGGAGCCAAAGGAGTTTAGGGAGATTTGCAGATCATATAATTTTGTAACTGGAGTTTATGGTTGGCACTGGTTGTTGTGTCGAAGCTTAATTGGTGGGAGGATTCAAGGGGTGCAAGTTAACTATGCAAGGGGTTCCAACAACATTATTAAAGAAAGTTTATATATTTATAACACCCTTGGGAAATTTATGTTTTATTTGCATTTGGAGCTGATCAAATCGATCTGATTCAATGGAACCCTACAGGGCGTGTGTGTGTGTGTGTGTGTGTGTGTGTGTGTGTGTGTGTGTGTGTGTTGGTGCACATGTGTGCCTGTGAATATGTATGAATTTTTTCCTTTCTGCACAACATTCTGTGGGACTGAGTAAATGTCAAAGCATCATACCCAGGCAACCTTTTCATGTTGAACTAATGGAACCGCAAATGAATTTACTTATACTCCTTTGCTCTTATAAATCCCGAATTCAGGCACACCTGACATTCTTTATACACTTTAAAGCAAAGTCACATAGCAAGCAAAAGGATAATGCAAGCAGAGAACGAAGAAGACAAAAATTAAAAAGAAAATGTAATAATCTGATAGGAAAAGCTATAATTTTGTCAACTAATATTAGATTATATCTACTCGTCTAGCACATTCTTTTGTGTGATTAGGCAGGGAGGGAGTTCTAATTTCTCCATTACTGATCTTCACTCTAAATAAGACATCGTGAATCATTTCTCAAAGTAGTTTCAGTGTGTTCTTTATACAGTGGGGAGGAACATGCTTCATTCTGATTTCTGTTGTGGAAAAATACCTGCTCCATTTTTTTGCTTGTTTTATTTTTATATTTGAGAAAAAGAAGAGTTTCAAAAGGGAGTCTAATTCCTTAATAAGTCCATCCGCTGGATCTTAGTTGACATTCAGTTTATAAAACTAAGAGGGCTGTTTCTCAAGCTCGTGGAGTCAGTATTTGTGTTTTTTTTGGTAACCAATACATTTTGATGCTTCTACAAGGCAGGCTAATTTTTGAGGTGTGTGCAACTCCGGGAACTAAGTGAGAATTTCCAAAACAACTCAGAAAGTCCAAAACTCATCCACAGATAAGGAAATGTTTTCCAGGCAGAATAAAGTTTTTCAGCAGCGTATATGTCTGCATAGTTAGCCCAGCTCATCAAGTTGAAATTCTAGGTAAACAAAACAAAAACACTGAGCTCATGTTTTTCTAGGACACAGGGATTAAACGCAACATCCTTGTTTTCTGAAGAAAACTACAAACAAATACTGTCCCACAGCTCCCAATAAACTACTCTACACTAGATTCCCTGATGGTCAAAAGAGGAGAGGACATGTAAATCTACTCTGAAAGACAGACTGAACCTGAACATTGACAACAGGATTTGCAGGGAAGAAAGAGTGCCACCTACTGAATCACCACCTTTTAGATGTTTCTGTCAGCACTTTGATTTTCCTTGGAGTTCTACCAACCCTGGAGCATGACCTTGCTTAGAAATGAAATCTGACCTCATTACAATGTAAGCTTAGCTATCTGCAGGCACATTACAAAATCAGCCAGAACCCCTCATCTGCAGATTTCCCCCCAAATAGTGCAACACTAAGTCAGAACTACCAGAAAGACAAACAAAGGGGCTATGTAGAACCAAAACAGTAAGAACAGCTGCAAAAGGGGATCAGGCATCTGTGTAATGATATGTTTAGTCACTAAACACAACTATTTTATCTTAAGATAGACTCAGAATTCATTACACATGTTTATGTAAAGTCTTATTCTCAGTATGAGGAAAGTGCCTGACTAAATGTTTTGCTGGATTGAACTAATTATTGACATCTGGAATTGGTTAATATTAATATTAACCAAAGCATTTGGCTAAATAAAAGGATATGGGAGAAAGGCCTATTCCAAACATTTATTGTGTGATGTTAACATAGGTAACAATACAGTTTAATGGAAAACCAGCTAAATTTATAAAGCAATTGAATAGATATTAATCACTATAACCAATATTAATTTTTAACTTAGTCTAATTTTAAGTATTATATCATATTTTCTGAGTTACATAAGCAGAAGGATCTATCCATATAAAAATCCATATTACAAAGATACACACACACACACACACACACACACACACACACACACACACATCTGGGTAATGGCTCTTGGTTTGGCTCCTAAGCATGTTCATATGATATGAGCAATGAGAACACTGGAAAGGATACAAATGTAAAAATATTGATCATGTGTGCTTTTGCCATCTGATTCATATGGAGTTTCCCATCATCTATTGTAACATATAATTTATCCCTCATATATGCATCATATTCCATCCACTTATGACTGGTTAAATGAAAATAATTTGGGATCAGAGTTTCCCTAAAGAATGGTACAACTAAAGGTAACAATTTTAAGTCAAAAGATAGACCTGCACATTGATGTAAAAGAGGGCATATTTAGATATGTTTGCTTGTGTTGTGGCAGATGCCAGTGTTGTCTACAAAAGAATTAAAAAATTCAAAGAAATTATGTAGATTGGCCTTGGGAAATTCAGAGACATCAGCTAGCCTTGAACTAGACTGAAGAGAAACACTTTAACAGAGCATCTTAACCCAATTAAATAGCTATCCCCAGGCATCTTGCTGTAGTAAGTAATTGAATCCAATGACAAATGTTCTGCTTTCATAAAGGGCATAGTGTTAGAGAAATCTAAACATTTTCAGTTGTTATTACTTTTTTTTTCATTCTTGGAAAGTAAAATGTTTGAAAATACTAGAAAGGAAGTGGTCAAAAAATATATACGTGTGTGGTTATGTCAAATATATATAGGAGGCAACGTAATGGCAACCACTGGCCAAAGCTAGAACAATCAAAATGATAAAATTAATAATATAATATTGGTTTATAACCCAAATTATAAAATAAATATACATGTATCCATACCGATATAAATAAATAATTGAATAAACAAAGAAATGGAGAACAGACAAATTTTTCTTGCAGAAAGTCCATACGCTCCCACTTTTGACTCACTTCTAATGAAGAAAGGGAAACACAGTAACTTTGCAGAGGAGAATCCTGGCAAGCACTACATGTGATAAAAAAATCAGTATTATAAATTATGTCATATGGATGTCATCTACCCCCTGATGTGATATGTTCAGAAGAGCACTCACCTATGTGGTATTCCTTCCAAAAAAAAACATAATCTCATTCTAATCACGAGAATGTATTAGACAAACCACATTTGAGGAATATTCTGCAAAATGCCTAACCAATACAGTTCAGAACTGTTGAAGTCATGAGAAGCTAGGAAAGACTGAGAAAATACCACAGACCAGATGAAACCAGGAGACATGACAATTATAATAAATGCAAGGTAGCATTCTGGATAGGGTCTTAAAACAGAAACAAGAAAAACTGGTGAAATCCAAATAATGTTTGGAGTTTAAAGACTAATATACTAATGTTGGTTTCTTAGTTTTGACAAATGTAAGATGATAATATAAAATGACAACATTAGGAGAAACGGAAACTGGGAAAGTAGTACAGAGGTATAATTCAAATTGTCTTCGCAACTTTTCTATAAGTCTAAAATTATTCCAAAATAAAAAGTTTGTTCAAAATGTTTGAAGAAAATATTCTTGTGGAAAGAGTTTGTCAAGTTTCTGGACCTCAAGATACATAATTCTTATTGCTGCTCTGTACTTTTAAAATTATATGCTGAGTTTCATTACTATACATGTTTCCCATTAAAATTAATTTATTTGCAACATTTCTGTTTAAAGAAGTTACAAATAGCACCCTTACATTGTATGCAAATAACATTGAGACTTTAAGTAGATAATATCTGGAAAAGAGATGATGTTGATAGCAAAGGAATGATGAAGAATGGTTTGCTTCTGGATAAATTCTGAAGATAAAACCAGCAGATTCATGTAAGTATCAGTGAATGTGAGAGAAACTGTTGATTCAAGGATTTCTCCATGGTTTTGAGCTGAGAAACTGGAAGGATGGTGTTACCATTAATTGGTATTTAAAAGATTTCAAGAGGAGCAGTTTTCTGAGAAGGGAAAAGGGGATCATAACTCAGATTCAGATATATTGTGCATAAGATACTTATTTAAGCAATATATTGATCATTTTACATAGTATTATAGGGAGATATCCCAGCTACAGATTTAAACTTGGGAGTCATTAACATGTAGAGGAGAACAAATGATAACAGCAAAGAAGTGAATATGCAAAGAAAAAAATAGAGGTTGCTGGGATCCTCCAATATTAAGACATAAGGTAGATGAGGGGATCCAAAAGTGATAAATGATGCAGAAAAGAGACAAGGTGAGAGTTTCCAGGCCATAGCATAGAATGGGAAGCTCAGGTAGCTTTTGTGGACAACCAGAGTTAAAGAGACAGAGCTGAAAGTTCAATGAGAACAAGGTGGCAATAATTTACATGGCAGAGTATCAAAAAGGACAGAGTTTGAGAGAAAAAACTCTGGATATGTGCAGAGTGACCCCTCTCAAGTATTCAGCAAAAATCAGGATATACCCATGAGGAAACTAATAAAAGCCAGAGAAAGAAACCATTGAGATTAAACAGAAGAGTGTCTGGTACTCACAAGAGGCTTGCAATAGTGCCCAGTACTAATAACCATATTTAAAAAACAAACAAACAAAAACAAAAAACAAACAAACATAAAAAAACATAAGGCACAGGGCATTGTTTGCCTCAGAAGTAGACAATAATTATTCTTAGACCAAATGCTCTTCTGGTCCTGCCTAACAAAACTTAAAGAAAGACTGGAACAAAATTAAACTTCTTCCAAATAAACAACTTGTGTCCTAATACAGAGCTCAAGAGAATTAATAGAAATACACAAAAAATATCCAACACTCATCAAGATGAAATTCAAAATGTCTGATACCCAATCAAAAATTAGAAGACAGGCAAAGAAGCAGAAAAACGTGACCTGTAATAAAGAGAAAAATCAAATGATTGAAACTGATATAGATATGACACAGATGTTAGAATTAGTAGACAAAGATATTATAACAATTATTATAACTGTACTCCATATGTTCACAAAGCTAAACTAAGAATTAAACATGTTAAGTAGAGATATAGAATATGCATTTAAAAAGACCCAAATCAAACTGTAGACATAAAAATTTTAATGTGTGAGATTAAAAGTGCACTTCATAGGATTAATGAAAAATTATGCCCTGCAGCATAAAACAAACAAACAAAAAAGTGAACTTAAAGATATAGCAATAAAAACTGTCCAAAAGGAAAACGTAGAGAGAGAAAAAGAAATTTTAAAAAATGAATACCAATCAGTCTAATATGCTCTCATTTGAAAGGATTCTCATTTGAGTCTCTGACAGAGAGAAGGGGCTCAAAAACTCATCTGTGTTAATAATAGCCACAGGTTTTCCAAATTTAAAGATAACTGTAAAGCAACTTATCTAAAACTCAACAAACCCCAAGTAAAAAAAAAATAATAATAATAAAATTAAAACTTGAAGAAAACACCAAAACACATCATAATAAAATTGCTCAAACAGTGGTAAAGAGAAATCTGAAAATTTATCTCCCAGAGGGAGATAAAAGACATATGAGAACTATCTAAGCCAAGAGAAAACTAAGGAGAAGTATTTAAATATGATGTGACACCCTACATGGGGGTCCTCAAAAGAATAAAAGTCACTAAGGAAAGGCTGAGGAAATTTAAATAAAATATTGACTTCAGTTAATAATAATGTGTCAAACAAACATCAGAGTATGAATAATAAAATGGCAATAACTATGTACCTATCAATAATCACTTTAAATGTAAATGGATTAAATGTCCTAATCAAAAGATGTAGGGTAGTTGAACAAATAAGAAAACAAGACTCATGCATATTCTGTCTACAAGAGACCCACTCCAGATTGAAAGACACACATAGACTGAAAGTAAAGGGATGGAAAAAAAATGTAAATGAGAAAAAAACTGCAGTAGCAATATTTATATTGGACAAAATAGACTTTAAATGAAGACTACAGTAAGAGTCAAAGAAGGACATTACATAATAATAAAGGGATCAATCCAACAAGAGGACATGACCCTAGTAAACATTTACACACCCAACATAGGAGCACATAAAGATACAAAACAAACATTAACCAATACAAAAGCAGAGATCAACAGTAACACAATCATAGTAGGGGACTTTAGCACCCCACTGACACCAGTGGCCAGATCTTTCAGACCGAAACAGTGGTTTTAAATGTCTCATTAGACAAGATGAAATTTAATTTATATTTTTAGAACACCCCAAAGCAGCAGAATATATATTTCACCCCAAAGCAGCAGAATATATATTCAAGTGCACATTTTCCAAGAGAGATAATATATTAGGTCATAAAGCAAGTCCCAACAAATTTAAGATTAAAATCATATTAAGCATCTTATCTGACCACAGTAGTATGAAACTAGAAATCAATTACAAGAAAAAAAACAACAACAACTGAAAAACACACAAGTACATGGGGACTAGATAACATGCTACTAAATAATGAATGAACCAACAAGGGAATCAAGGTAGAAATAAAAGGATACCTTAGACAAAGAAAATGAAAATATAATGACCCGAAATCTACGAGACACAGCAAAAGCAGTCTTAAGAGGGAAATTCATAGCAATGCAAGCCTACTAAAAAACTCCCAAAATCTCAAATAAACAGTTTAAGTTTACAACTAAGGGAACTAGAAAAAGAACAGCAAACAAAGCCCAAAATGAGCACAAAGAAGAAAATAATAAAAATAAGAGTGGAAATAAATGAAATAGAGGCTAAAAAAACAATATAAAGGATGAATGAAAACATGAGCTGTTATTTTGAAAATACAAATACAACTGACAAACCTTTAACCAGACTCATCAAGAAAAAAAGAGAGAGGGCCCAAATAAATAAAATCAGAAATGAAAGAGGAGAAGTGAAAGTGGGTACCACAAAAATACAAAAAAAAAAAATTAAGAAAATACTACAAACAACTATACTCCAACAAACTGGACAATCTGGAAGATTTGGCTAAATTCCTAGAAGCATACAATCTTCAAAGGCTGAATAAAGCAGAAACAGAAAAATCTGAACAGACTGATTACTACTAACAAAATCGAATCAGTAATCAACAACCTCCCAACAAACAAAAGTCCTGGACCAGATGGTTTCACACATGAATTTTGCCAGACATTAAAAAAAGAATTAGCACATATTCTCCTCAAACAATTCCAAAAAACCCAAGGGGAAGGAAGCCTCCCAAATTCATTTTACAAGGCCACCATTACCCTGATTTCAAAACCAAAGATGTTACAAAAAAAGAGAAAACTACAGGTCAATATCCCTAATGAACACAGATGCAAAAACCCTCAACAAAATATTAGCAAACTAAATGCAGCAATACATTAAAATGATCATACACCACAATCAAGTGGGATTAATTCCTGGTATGCAAGTTTGGTTCAATATCTACAAATCAATTAATGTGATATACCACATAAATTAAACAAAAATAAAAATCATACGGTCATATCAATAGATGCAGAAAAAGTATTTGACAGAATCCAGAATCCAGGTATAACAAAAATTCTCAGCAAAGTGGGAATGGAGGGAATATGTCCCAATATAATGAAGTCTGTATATGACAAACTCACAGCTAATATCATACTCAATGGGGAAAAGCTAAAAGCATTCTCCTTAAGATCAGGAACAAGACTAGGATGCCCACTTTTAACACTTTCATTCAACATAGTACTGGAAATCCACAGCAACCAGACAAGGAAAAGAAATAAAAGGCATTTAAATGGGAGAGAAAGAAGCAAAGCTGTCATTATTTGCAGATGACATGATACTATTTATATAGAGAACCCCAAAGATTCCGCCAAAAAACTATTAGAACTGATAAACAAATTTAGTCAAATAGCAAAATACAAAATTAATATTCAGAAATTGTTTTCATTTTTATATACCAATAACAAACTATCAGAAAGAGAAATTAAGAAAACAATCCCATTTACAATTGCATCAAATTAATAAAATAGGAATAAATTTAACCAATTTATTAAAAAAAAAACTAAAAAAAATTAACAAAAAAACCCTATACTCAGAAAATTAAAAGACACTGAAGAGAGAGATTAAAGAAGATACAAATAAATGGAAACATATACCATGCTCATGGATAGGTAGGATTAATATAGTTAAAATGTCCATACTACCCAAAGCAATATATAGATTCAATGCAATCCCTATCAAAATACCAATGGCATTTCTCACAGAGCTAGAACAAATAATCCTAAAATTTATATGGAACCATAAAAGACTCAGACTAGCCACGGCAATCCTGAGAAAGAGGAACAATACTGGTGGTATCAAGTTACCTGATATCAAATTATACTACAAGACTACAGTAATCAAAACACCATGGCATTAGCATAAAAACAGACACATAAATCAATGGAATAGAGTAGAAAGCCCAGAAATGAATTCATGCTCATATGGTCATTTAATCTATGAAAAGGAAGCAAGAATTTACATTGTGGTAAAGACAGTCTATTCAATAAATGGTGCTGATAAAATTGGACAGATACATGGAAAAAAATGAAACTGGACCACCTTCCTATGTTATATACAAGAATAAACTCAAAATGGATTAAACACTTAAATGTAAGACCTGAAACCATGAAACTCTTAGAAGAAAATATAGGAAGTAAACTCTCAGACATTACCCTTATTAATATTTTTACTGCTATATTTCCTTAGGCAAGGCAAGAAATACAAGAGAAAAAAAATGAACAAATGGAACTGTATCAAACTAAAACATTTTTGAATAGCAAAGGAAACCATCAACAAAATGAAAAGACATCCTACTGAATGGGAGAAGATATTTCCCAATGATACAGCTGATAATGGGTGAATATTCAACATTTATAAAGAACTCATACAACTCAACACCAAAAAACCCCCAAACAATCCAATTAAAAAATGGGCAGAGGACCTGACTAGATATTTCTCCAAAGAGGACATATAGATGGCCAATAGTCATATGAAAAGATGCTCAACATCACTAATCATCAGAGAAATGCAAATAAAAACCACAATGAGATATCACCTCACTCCTGTGAGAATGGCTATCATCAAAAATCAACAAACAGCAAGTGTTGGCGAGGATGTGGGGAAAAAGGAAATCTTGTGCCCTATTGGTGGGATTTCAAATCAGTGCAGCCACTATGGAAAACATTATGAAAATTCCTTAAAAAATTAAAAATAGAACTACCTTATGACCCAGCAATTCCACCCCTGACTATATATCCAAAGGAATCCAAAACACTAATTCGAAAAGATCTATGCACCTCTATGTGTACTGCAGCACTATTCATAATAGCCAAGGTATGGAAACGACTGAAATTCCCATCAAAAGACAATGGGATACAGAAATTGTGGTACATATGTACAATGGAATATTTCTCTGCTATAAAAAAGAATGCAATTGTACCATTTGCAACAATATGGATGGACCTAGAGGGTATTATGCTAAATGAAATAAGTCAGGCTGAGAAAGACAAATAGCGTATGATCTCACTTATATGTGGACTCTAAAGAACAGAATAAATGAACAAACAAAACAGAAATAGACTCATGGATATGAGAACAAATTGATGGTTGCTAGAAAGGAGGAGGATTGAGGAGATGGGTGAGAAAGGTGAAGAGACTAAGAAGTACAAATTGGTAGTTACACAATAGTCAGAATTGTAAAATACAGTATTGGAAATATAGTCAGAAATATTGTGAAAACTATGTATAGTGTCAGATGAGTACTAGACTTATCAGGGGGATCACTTCATAAATTATATAAATGTCTAACCACTATGCTATACTCCTGAAACTAATATAAAATAATATTGAATGTCAACTATAATTAAATATATATATGTGTGTATACATATATACATATACATATATATATATATATACATGTTTATGTATATATATATGTATATGTGTAACAGAATGTAAAGTACAGCAAAAGGAATATAGTCAACGGCATTGCAATAGCTATGTAAGGTGTCAGATGGGTAGTAGATGGGTAGAAGACTTGTTGGGGTTATCACTTTGTGAGGGGTGTAAATGTCTAATCACTATGTTGTTTGTACACCTAAAATTAACCCAAATATATATCACATGTGCATGAATAAACAAATTGTGGCATACTCATACAATGGACTACTACTCAACGATAAAAATGACTGAGATATTGAACACACAAAAATGTGGATGAATCTAAAAGAAAATTATGCTGAGTGAAAGAGACCAAAAAAAAAAAAAAAAAAAAAGACTAAATACTGTATAACTCCATTTCTGTAAAAATTGTAGAAAATGTGACTAATCTTTGTTGACAGATTGCAGATCAGTGGTCGGTCAATGACAGGGATTTGGGTAGGGTGACTTGCTCTCAAGGAGAATTTTGGGGGTGATGGACATCCTTATTATCTTTTTTGTGGTGTTGGTTTTATGGGAAAAGTATATGACAAAATTTCTCAAACTGTGCACTTTTTAAATACATGCAGTTTGTTGTTTGTCAATTATACCAATCAATAAAGCTGTTTAAAGACAGTGGCTAGCGCATGGTCATTGCACAGTAAATATTTGTTGAATAAATGAATGAGTGAGTGAATTAATTATGGATGGATTGGCACTATTTATACAATAGTTAAAGCATGTGAAAAAACAATGAGATCACAAAACAAAATTATTCTTGGAAAATCACCAAATACCACCTTCTCTCAAAAAAATCTGATAAACAGTATCGAAATAAATGGAAACCACACTTTTTTTCTTTATAATAGAATGAATGCTGATCCCCCAATACAGCAGAATTCTGAACTGACAAGAGAGAGAAAATAAGTCTCTTTCTGCTATTTTAGTGTTAAAAAAGTTAATTTTGAACAAATGCGTAATCTATATATAGTGTTCACAATAACTTTCATTAACGAGTCCGTTAAAGCAGTCGGTTAAAACCATCTGTTTTCCAACTACTTCAAAAAATAGTTTCTTTCCTGAAAATCTACAAAACAATAACTGGGAGGATCATTTTTACTACAGAGCGATTGTTCACTTTACAAGAAAGTTCACAGAGGAATTATTGAAATATCAGAGTTTATCAGTGCATTCAACTGTCAGTTATCAGATCGTTAACTACTTTATAGAATGAGGTTAAGCTGGAGAGAAAATGAAGTTAATACACAAGAATGGAGTATTGGAACTGCTTTGAATTGGCTATATACCAGAAATAAGAGCTTAAGATCTTGGGGAAAAAATAACGTCAGTGGGAAAAGTATACATAATTAACAAAAAATGAGTTTATGATAGATGTTAAGATGATATCTACAGTGGGATATGGTGTTATATGGGTACAGGTGTAGAGAATGCTGGGAACAAGGATATAAGTGAGCTGACTAAAGTTTAGCAAATTGAATACATATCCTGTATAATTGACCATATTCAGATAAGAACCATCAATGCCTCTCATATTAAAAAATGGGGGGAGGATAATACATGAGGGAGGTTACGAGCACCGTATCAAACCAAACGATGCATTGTTTAGACCTCCTTAGGTCAAGTATATCTCTGTGGAACCAAGGAAAACTAGAGCTGGTGATCCAGTGACGTCTCTTTCATCCTCATTCACTGTTGTGACCTGATCGAAGTGATGTGTAAAACTATGCTGGATGTGGATCCGTGACGTCAGTAATATTTAAAATTGTCATATGTGAGTATGTTTTCTGTTACCATGCAAGTCAGAGAACCAGACCAGCACAGGACTTTTCTTTCATTTGGTAAAAAAGTGAGATACATTTTTTACAAAGCAACCATTTTTCTAGATCTTACAGACCCTCCACTCTGCTATAGTGATGCCACTATATGTTACTAAGAAGAGCCAGGAGGAAACATATTTGTGGTCACGGATAAATCTTTTCAGAAGCCACAGATTAAAAACAAGAAAACAAGCAAACAAACAAACAAAAATACCTCTTCTCTTGCTCTGTTTTCCCCGTTATTGGAAACCAGTATGTTCTCTGGGTGCTGCTGACAAATTCGTTGGTTATATTCACTCCCAACATCCATTGATGATGAACCATCAGTGGTACACAGTGGTGGTAGCACTGTATGCTGCTGATTTTCACCGGACACCGTCATGTACCATAGAATATTTTCCTACCATATCAGGCATCACTGTTTTTTCTATTGGGCACCACCTTATACATCCCTCTATTGATGTGTCATGGTTTGGAAGTGTCAAAGCAGTGTTGTGTTCTGCTCATCCAGCCAATCAACACTTAGAGAGGCTTTTACAGCTGACAAGAATACAATGGTTAACTAAAATAGACAGTGCTTGTTCTTATGAGGCTTTCAATAGCCGAGTGCCACACTGTAAAGAAGAGTGTCTTAACCTGTCAGGAAGGATAGAGAGTCAGAGAGGAGCTAGACTGCAAAGCTTTACCCTGAAATCAATGGGGAGTCATTGAAGTATAGTGGGAAATTCATGGTCGTGTTTGCTTTTTGAAAAAGGCCTGCCTGGTTGCAGTGAGGAACAAAAGAGTAAATGTGAGAAAAGCAGTGACAAGTCTGCTTTTGTCTTAGCCCACATCAGATAAAGAGAAATGCATCAATCTGAGAGTTTCAGAGGGAAAAACATCAACAGACTGCTGATAGATGGAATATGGGTAATGAAGGGCTGCAAGATGTTATGGATGACACTGAGGTGTCTCACTTTCTCTGACGAAGGAAGGGAGAAACTCTGGTATCACAACTCTTACAGGACCCCAAAGCAGGGCTCTCTGTCAATTCGAGTATATACGTTTTTTAAAAGTGAAGCCACAATCTATTGATTTCTTCCAATGTGCCAACACATTGTTAAATTTCTCAACATGCAATAATGCATTTAATTCTCTAAATAATTCTGTGAGCTGGGTGCTTACTGTCCTTGCCAATTTAATGACAAGAGTGAGGGACTGAGCATTAAGTAAGTGTGTCCAAGGCTATTCAGCTAGGGTGGGACAGAGAAGGGTGGGTAGTCTGGCAGTCTAATTCAAGAGGCATCCTTCTTATAGTGCTGTGTTAAACTTTAGTGAAGCTGCTTTCTGTTTGTACGTATTACCTCTTTATAAAATGCAGATATACAGTCATGAAAGGGGTGAGGGAATGTGTGTGTCTGTGTGTCCTTTGTGCATGGGGTTATTTACGATACATATAGATCATGTATGTTTGTGTGTCACATGTGTGTTACTGTGCATATATGGGTATAATTGTGCATTCTTGTATGGAGGTATATATCTTTATTATGTGTATGTGTTTTTGTACATGGTGGGCTAAGAGATAAATCTTTTTACTCTGACAAGGAAGCTTTTACTCCCCAGTCAGCCTTGATATGCCCTGATCCTTTATTCATTAACAACAATCTTTTTCTATCTGGAGTAATATGTGAATTATTTTAAAGAGGATAATCTCTCAGGTCTCTAGCATTATATTATGTTATTTTTATTGCACTTAATATATTTATGTTTAAAGTTCTTATGTAAAGCAAAAATAAGTTTATAAATGAAATACACACAGGAAAAATACTAAAAGTAATAGAATTAAGGTAGTGTGATAGACATTTTACTTCAAATTTCACTAATGTGAACTTGGCTTTGACCTGCGTGCTATGACAGTTTTGTCTATTTTTTTTTTTTTAAATTCCTCCACCTTTTTCCACTCTTCACAATATCATGAACTCTTTTATCATTGGAAGACCTTTGATGTATTTTGACCTTCCCTTTGTGTTAAAGCAACATTTATGTATTAAATAATTTTCTTCCTTTCTTTTTCTTCTCATTAGCACATAATAATTATAATAGCATTATATAAAAAACAATACTGGCACTAAAAATTCTTGTGTTACCCATTTATAATTTGGTATGTTTCTACAATATTTTGTGTCTATTTATGTCATTTAATTGAAATACAAAACTTTAAAAAGTTCTTAGAATTCTTGAAGCCCCGTGTGAGAAATACCACCTTTGGATTTTGTGATCCCCATAGTGTATCCTTAGTATTTCACACAAGTAAATTTCTCTTTGACAACCCCACCCTTATATTAAATTCAGATCCATTATAATCCCAGGAAGGAACACAGATTTTTCCTTAAACTGCCCTCGCACCTCCCCCATGACCACCACCATGTTCAAGCAATTCCTTCCTCACACAGATGTAACAGCTATCATCATTGCCTAAATAGCATTCAGTTAAATGGCAAAATTTTCATTCATTCACTGCTTCCATAAACATATGCACTTTAGGCATTTTGCTTGGCATTGGGAATACAAAGATGGATGAGATGTAGTTTCTGCTTCAGGGAGCTTAGACCATCATCATGTATGAGAGATACAGACACCTAATCCAGTCTCAGTATTCCAGGAAGAGTTTCCTGGAATACATGACCTGCAAGCTAACGACAGTAAGTTAGAGAAAGAAGGAGGGGCATTTCCAGCAGCAGAAGCAGCGTGTGTGAAGGGAACTGGAAGTACTTGAGTTTGTCTGGGTCGGAGTGTAAGACAGCAGGTGACGAAAGGGACTATGTTGTGAAGAGCCGTGCCTGCCACGCTTAGGAGTTTGGACTTTTGCCCTGAAAGCCATGGAAAGCCTGTGCTGAGTATCAAACGGATCAGCAGCATACATAACAGTGTTTTGAAAGTTCAATGAGGACAGGTAATAAGGATAAGTGGGGATGGGTGTGTGCGTGCAGCATGGGCAGAATTGGGCAGCAGTTAATAGGACGAAATAGAAATACGATACTATACCACCACAAAGTAAAAATGCAAGGAAATACTCTTGAGATTGAAAATGTGTAAAAAAGATGCAGTTTTGTTTGAACTCGCTGAAGGAATTGAAAACATTTTCTTTTTTCATAGTCAAAGAGGAGGCCCTGGTTTCTAGCTTGGATATCAATGAGGGCTGGAGACTAATAAACGTAGATGCCTGACTAATAAGCATAGATGCTTGATATATGCCACACAGTAGAATGAGTGTTTTACATTTATTATTTCATTTAATTTTCTTTACACTTCTTTAAGGCCTACATCCCTAACCCTGGCCATGCTGCACACCACACACACATCCATCCTAGCTTAGCTTTTTCATATTTTCTTCATTGAACTTTCAAAATACTATTATATTTGGAACATTAGGTTATAATCCCTGGAAGACAAAAGTCACTCAATAAACATCTACTGGATGCATGTCAATTTGATGCTAGTTGAAGCCTGCAGTATGAGTGAGATCATTCCAGAAGCATGTGTATAGAAGAGTGTTGTATGACATATATATTTCAGGGTTGGGCAATAGAAGGGAATGCTGTGAAGAAGACTGTGAAGAATTAATCAGAAAAGTCAGATGAATACCAAGAGGGTTTTGTCTCAGAAGTTAAAGGAAGAGAAGAGTTTATAAGGAGAATCTGCTCATCAGGGTCAAATGTTGCCAAAAGTCAAGGAAGATGCCTGGAAAGTGGACCTAACATTTAGGGTCAAGCAGGTTTCACAATAAGCTTGATGTATGAAGAGAGGTCTAAACTGAGGAGAGGTTGACAGAATATATACATTGGGGGCTTATCAGAATTCATCGTTTTTCACTCATTTGAGATCACACGTGATTCTGGAGAGAACTACCATTGGAAACACTCTGTCAAGAAAGGCTCTCTGATCTTCTATCATAGTAGAAATTTTCCAGACACACTATCACTGTTTGAATTTAAAATCGGACTTAGTTTGTAATTGCATAGTTTCAGACTCTACAATGGCCACATATTTGAATAAAAGGGATCACAGAATCATGGAATGTGAAAATCCCAATTCAACTCGTCTGACCTCATTGTCTTCAAAAGAAATTGAAGGTCAAAGACTTCTCTATCCCAAGTATTGACACTAGACTGGTGCCATTTTTTTTCTACACCACATTGTCTTACTGCTTCAAATATTTGTTATGTTTAAATATTTTCCAATGCAAGTTCTATCTTTCTACATATCGCAGGATAATCGCAGGAGATACAACTTTAAAAAAGAATAGTAAACATACTCAGAACCACAAAATGAAGAGAAGACCCACATTTTTGAAAACCATACACTCCACAACACCACCTTAAACCATATAAACTTTAGGGATTACAGCAGTAGCTGTATGCCAGTTTTGCTAAATGGTTTGCTCAGATATATTTTCCCTTCCCCAGTTGGTTGTTAGTAAGAATTAAAGAATTAAAAGGTCTTCTGTCCACACAATGAAAAAATAATTACGTTCATTTTCATAACCAAAAGAACTAAATTGATAAAAAGATATAAATGGTTGGATAGTTTAAGTAACTACTTACATGGCAATTCATCACCTGATTCATCTTCCCATTTGAGACGAATGTAGCACAGTCAGGAGAAACCAAGAGCCTTGCACAGTCAGATCCAGATATGACCAAGTTCCTGAACCCTGCAGTTAATGCTTGACTTCCAAACTGAATGAACTATGACTTGGTCTCTGGGTTTCCAAACTCAGTCTTGATGAGCCCAGGAACTCAAAGCAGCTAACAAACTAACTCTTCTATTTAGACTTGGAATGCCTAGTGACCATAGCTTCCTTCCGACATTTTACTAATACAGCTAGGTAGCATTTCTAAATATTTATCTCCTTTACTTCCATTATTTCATCTTCTTAACAACTCAGTGACATGGATAAAAGATACATGATTTTTCTGAGATAGATGAGGAGGCAAGATGAGAAAGATTAAGAGATGTGTTCAAAGTCACATAGTTAATAAGTGGCGGGACTAAGCTTATACTCCATCTCTCCTAACCTTTAAAGTTAATCAGGCAGCTACCTTTTGTAGGGAAACATGGTTAAGAGAGCAGAAATCTTCATCATGATTTTCAGATTTCCAGATAATTACGGCAGAAATTGCTTTCCTCTTATGGGGAAAATAAAAGATGTATACAGATTCTTTGCAACTCCTGTTATTGAGAGGTGAAATATACCACTTTTTTTTTTCTCTGTGCATCTGGAATGCCCTTATTAATTTGCTTGAACAATAAAATGTGGTGATATTGATGCTTTCCGCTTCTGAGGCTAGATCATAGGAACCCATGAAGGTTCTGTTTATGCCTCTTGGAATACGCACCTTTGGAGAAGCCAGTTGCCATTTAAGAAGTATGGACAACACCACTGTTTCGGGAAGCTCCAGGTAGCAATGTGGGAGGCAGCATGTATGGAGAAAGAGCAGGATGATTGGCCAGCCCATTTACTTCAACCATCTTAACCCAGGACCAGATATTTGAATTATGAAGCCATCTTGGACTTTCTAGCCCCAGGAGACAGAATGTGGAAAAGAACTGAACAATGAGGCTGATAAAACAGGTCATTAATGTATGTCCCCTCGTTGAGCTGTCCCAGATAAATCCAGTCACTTGAGCCAAACTTACCGGGTCCCAGTCATCAAGGAGTAGGGATATGATCTATCTTGTTTGAATTGTATGCATAATAAAATGGATGTATTACACCACTAAATTTTGAGAGGTTTTTTTTTTTGCTGTTGTTGTTTTGTTTGTGTAGCAATAGATAAACAGAACATCTTAGGTAAAGCTCTTGATTTGACTTCATGATTAAGTGCCCTTCAAAATCAGAATTGTTCGTCATGGAAACAACACAATAAAATTTAGTTACCCAGAACTCTTGGGGAATAAGTCATTCTAGATGATGGAATGATGACATTTCAAAAGATAGAGGTGATTAATCTTTTAAATATTTGGTGATGTTCTATTTTAATTAATATGAATAGTTATACATAGAATCATTTATACATTAAAAACATGCAACTTGAACATACACTATGTACTAGACTGGATGCTATGGACTTGATAAGGGTCTTGTACTGGACAGACACAGCCCTGGCTTCCCACAAATGTATAGATTAGTAGGGGGAGGCAGAGGTACTAAGTAATTTGCCTAAAGTTTCAAGGAAAATATGTTACTGAACCCAGTTTCCAACCCAAGTCTGTCTGACTCTAAGGATCATGAGAATATACTTCACAAGAAGGTGCAGCTGAGGCCAATGGCCCACTCTCATACTTGTGACTTTATCCCTTCTTTCATCATCATTTTAAGTATTGCCCCTCTGAAAATAGTTGCATTCAACATTATTTATATCTCTCTGAAACCTTCTAAATAAGACAAGCTAAGCTACATTGTAGAAATGAATTTTGCTTGTGTTTTCTGCATGGTCATAGCGAGGATTTAATCAGCAAATCAAGTGAAGCAAACTGCAGTCATTTAAGATGGTATCAGTGATAATAGTGATTCCTTATACTTTTCTGGTGCCTCTCCTCTAAGGATTGTAAATGGGTTTACAAACATGAATTAAGCCTTACAGAGTTTCGATGAGGTCATGAAGCCGTTTAATTCCTGTAGTATAGGGACACTTTACATAAAGCAAAAAACAAAGCCTTCAGAATCACAGTTCAAAGCATTCCCTTTTGCTTTTGGTGACATGGACCCAGGAATTTGGCAATGACTATTCTATTCCTTCATTTGTTTCTCAAGTTTTCAAGAAGTTGTGACACCATAATGTGTCTCTTTTTCATATTGGAAGACACAGAAAAGTGACATCGTATATCTCATGTGAATTAATCAATTCACCAACATTCATTTCACGCTTGGTAAATACCATGCACTGCTATTCACTCAAGAGAACAGAGAATATAACACTTGCCCTCAAAAAGCTCCCAACTCAGTGGGGAGATGTACAAATAAAATATTATGCGATTAGAGATGTGCTAGCGCTCTGCACAAGGTATTATTCAAGCATGTGTAAGTGTATCTAACTCTAAAAAGGAAGAGCTAACACTATATAGAGCTTATTACATTCTTCCCTTGCAAGAATTCACATATATTAACTCCTTCATTTTCACAACAATGTTGACATGTAGGCATTCTTATTTTCCTAATTTTACAAACGAGGAAACTAAGCCATAGGGAGCTTGAGTAACTTGATCGAGCTTACCTTCCTAGGATGTGGCACAGGTGGGGTTTGACGACAAGCATTATCTACAGGGTTCATTCTTAACCGCTATGCTGTAGTGGAGACATTCGTAGGGTAAGAAGAGACCCTAAAGAAACAACAAAAGGAAAAAAGCAAATAATAAATGTTCTATGCCTACAAATAGCTCTCATCAGCTAGGCTTTGATCATATTTGTCTATGAAAAAAGTGAGGAAGAATGACATAAAGGAGGTAAATAGTAGTAGTACTAAACCCACAGAGTTATTATGAGAACTAAATAAGATAATATATGTAAAACTTTCAGAATAATACTTGGTACCTTGCGAGTACTGAAATATTAGGTATTATTGGGGTGTCTGTTATTGGAGCATCAATTTCTTGATATCCAAAGTGCCTTGCATATGCTAGTATGTATCTATGTTCATGAGTGTTGTGTAGGCTAGAGATAAAGATTTGGTGTTATTAGCACATAGATGATAAATGATATAATTAGAGTAGATTGGATTATCCAGAAAGAGATAATGCTCAGAGCAAAATCTTTAAAAAGCTAATGTTTAAGAGACAGACAAAGAAGACTTTAAAAGAAAAAGCCAGAAAACAGGAAAATGAGGAGTTTTTCACTAAAACACTGCAAAATATACTCACTATTGACAAGATTAAAGTCAGCATATGACATTGACTTAATAACTATAATTAGAGTGGGCATATGTCTGAGTTTACTTTGACCTATTCTGGTTTCTACCTGTTATCCCACCATAGTTAGGAAATAACTTCTATGGTCACCTAAGATTCAACCAAGGGAGTCAACATGTGATTTGAGATGACTCAATTAAATTAAAGGAATGGAGTTTTTCTCACATTCTTTCACCATATGTAAACAAGGAAGAATGTAATGCAGAATCAACTGATAACCATTTTCCTTTCAAGAAGGAAACAAGCCTGAAAGAGAAATAATGCTGAACATGACAGAACAGAGAAATGGAACATACCTGTTCTTTGATAACATCTGTGAGCCAATGCTAATAGAACAAAGAACCTGACTTCTGGACATAAGGTATGAAATAACAAATTCCTTTATCTTTTAAAGGCTTTTGAATGGGAGCATTATGTAACTTGAAACCTAAAACTAGCCTAAGTGACATTGAGAGATTAGGGCTATTATAAATGAAGGAAACACTAGTTAGAAACTACAGTTAGAAACATCCTAACTGTAAGATGATTTAAAAATTAATTTTCCTTTTCACCAATTATTTCTAAGGAAGGAGAATCCCCCCTCCCCTTCACAAAACAACTGTACGGCACTTGACTGAACATTGTGATGGGCATGAGTAGGCAAGTTTGGGGAAATGAGGTAGGATAAGTGCAAATGCTCTATTAACGTGAAGAGTCACGAGAGGGGTGGAATAAGGAAGAAGAGCAAATATAGCCAAGGAATTTGAGTGCTACGTGAAATGAGAACAGCTGGGGGAAACAGTAGAAGGAGGAACTATGGAGATTATATGTTTTTGGATATTCATTTTACGTATTTGATGGGGAAGAGGAATTTCCAACTCTGTCCCCTTTTATACAATCTTCAATATATTATATATTCATGACTGATGCATTTGGGGGAAGTGGATTCTACCTGGGACATGCAAATGAAAGCCACTTCTAGATCAAAAATGATGCAGAATACAGGCATAGACTACATGTATCTGGATTATGTAATAAAGCTGGCAAGTGTCTATTAAAATACCTAGCTGATACATTGGAAACCAAGGTCTATAAAGTTTAGGTACTTACCGGAGGCCAGGAAACTAGTTGCTGATGTAGCTGGGATTAGAATCCCTGATGTTGTCCTCCTACTTTATTCCTTAATCATACCTCAGGAGAAGATGCTAGTAGTGGCTCTCTTCAAAATGGATCTGAAACAAAAGAGAATAGATTAAAAAGTAGAAAACAAATTGAATGTTTTAACTTTAAATCAGATGAAATCTAGGAGATTTTTTTTTTTTTTAATGAAAATGACTTCATAGGTTATAGACTAGGTTGGCTTATCTTAGAAGAAAATTCTGTGTGATGCCCCTGGTGATAGCCAAGGAGCATCACTATTGAGTGAAGTTATTACTTCTATTTATCATGACATCAGAAATATTGCGTCACCTATCAAAAGCAAATTCAGGTTAGGACATATGCAAGATACCACTGGAGAGATTAAATACATTTCCTTAATTATTAATCTAAGAGGTTTTCTTCTTAGTGATGCAACAGAAAGAACATGGGCTTGGAAATTGAGTTCTTCAAGCTCCATTTTTTACCACTTTTTGTTCATACTAATATTTTCAACAAATTAACTGTGCTTCAGTTCCCTTATTTGGAGAATAACGGAGAGTTCTTGTCTTCAAAATACTTATATTCTTGTGGAGAGGACTGAAAGTGAGAAAAAAACAAAGACGATAAGGATTTTAGGAACAGATAAAAGGTTGAAAGAGAGCAACTGGGCTAACATAAGAGAGAATGCAAAGGGGTATAGTGTTGCTTAAAGAAAGGAGATCAAGAAAGAGCCATGAAAGAAGTGATCATATTTGAAATATATTTTTGAGTAAGAGCCAAGAGGCCTTGAACGTGAAGTCTGAAAGAAAGAGGAGGAAGTACAATCGGCTCTCCGTGTCCATGGGTTTCATATCCAAGGATTAAACCAACTGTGGATAGATAACATTTCTTTTAAATGTCACATTGCTGATGAAGTGTACTATGTAGTTAAGTCTATGATGGTTTCATGTGTACTGAACATGTACACACTTACAGGTTTTTGGACTAACCAACTAGGTGAATGGCAATATCATTGAGTAAGATAGAAAAATGTCTATAAAAGAGGAGATTCTGGGAGGAAAATAACTAGTTCTATTTTGGATATGTGAAATTTGAGATGCCTTTTAAACATTCAAGGGAGATAATGAATAAGAAATAGGATGCGTGTATCTGGATCCCTGGAGAACATCCAGTGACAGACATATCATTATAAGCTTTATCATATTTAAAGTCATGAGACGGATGAAATCACCTTGGGAAAGTGTTGGTAGAAAACACAGAGCCAGGGAAAATGTGGTGGGGTACTCCAATGTTTAGAGGAGCCAGCTAAGGAGACTGGGAAGGAGAGACCAGTAAAGTGTGAGAAAGAAAGACCAGTTGAGCATGGTGCCATTCAATCCCAGAGAAAAAGGACACTTAAGAAGAAGGGATCGTAATTATTATTGAAGATCAGTATGAGGAACTGAGTATTGCCTGTAGTAAGAAGAAAAATCAATGAAGTCCTTGAAAATATGACAGAAGATTGAGAGGAGCTGAAGAGAAAATAAGAGGGGAGGATGTTTGGAGAGTTAATGGAGACAGCTCTTAAGGAGTTTTTGTGTGAAAGAAATTAGACAATTGGAAGGCAACCAGAAGATCTGGAGACCAAGAAAATTGTTTTGCTTTCGTTTTTTAAGTAAACTTTTTAAAAAATTTTTTGAATAATTTTAGATTTACAGGAAAACTGCAGACATTGTTCTTAGAGATTGTGTGTTAAGATGAGTGATTTTTAAGGAAGAGGGATAAAGTGATAAAACAGAAAAGGCAAATAACGACAGCATGAGTTTCTTGAGAGAGTGACCCACAGGGGAGAGATCCATGGTATGAGAGGAGAGGGTTGGTCTTACATAGAAGCAGAGATGTAAGGGAAGGCAGAATAGGTACAGGTGAAGGGGACTTGGTAGACTTCATAGTAGAAGTATGGGGCAGCTCTTTTTGGAGTACATTCATTGTCATCAGCTAAGGGTGAGTCGTGGGAAAATGTGAAAATAGTTTTCTAGAAGTGAAAGTGATTTTTCTAGTACTGTCAGCGTTTAGTATCCACTTGAGATTTGTTTTCATGTATTTGAAAAGTAACAGATCAGTGAAGTGTGTAATTTTTTTTTTTAACTGATAATATGTATATGTTAGAGTGCAGGCACGGAGTTAGCCGAGTTGGATTTAACCAGCAAAAATCAGGACTGAGGTTTTGAGAGGCCTATGCAAACACACCATAAATTGATCCATCCAAATCACATGTGTAATTCCCTCCTCCTGACTTCTAACCAACAGAATATGGAAAAGATTGAAGGGATCTTACAGATGTCTAACTAAGGTCCCTAATCATTTGAACTTGAATTAATAAGAGAGAGAGACTATCTTAGATGGGCCTGAACTGAGTGTTCAAACCTTCCCTGAAGGTAGAAACTCTCTTTTGTTGACTTTGAAAAAGGAAGCTCCATGAAATCTACAGCAACAATAAAATGAATTCTCTCAATAACCCGACGGATCTTGGAAGTGGGTCTTTCTCCAGCTGAGCCTCCAGAGAAGAACACAGTCCAACAAAAAACATGATTTCAGCCTTGAGACACTGTGAGCATAGAATCAAGCTAATGCCTGACTTCTGACTTATAGAAACTGTGAAATAAATGTGTGTTAAGTTATCAATTTTGTGGTAATTTGTTACACAGCATTAAAAAAAATAATACAGGGACTATGAAAGTAGTAGATATGAACAAGGAGGTTCAGAGTGTTTTTAAGAAGTGATTATAATGCTAACCAATGGAAATGAGGCTAAATTAAGAAATGAAAATGGGAAGCGGGTAATGGAGAGGATAAATATCATAGTCAATGGATTAGAAAGCTCAATGGCAATGGATAATTGCTGAAGTGGGAGCTGAAGAGAAAATTAATTAAAAGGAAAGGAGGGAGTGGTTATGGGGTGAGAGAGTAACAAAAGGAGAGAAAGAGAGACATGGAGAAGGATGCAGTTACATATCTCAGAGTATGATCATATGAGAAACTGAAATGATGTGGAAGAAAATATATTTGGTGAAGGACCTAGAAGATGAGGGAGGCCAGCATGTTGATTACGTCTGTTCTACTCATATTGAGTGTCAAAAATGATAACCAGAATGGCGGTGAAGAAAGTAAGGAAGGGCTGAAATGATAAAAGGCAACATCAAAAAGCAGAAGTAGATGATGATGTCTGATAATATGCACTTTAAAGTATTTTGGGTCTTTGAAGGAAGAAAATGGTTTATATGAAGCAATAGGGAGTTAGGGAGAACACACAACATCCAAGGGTCACAAAGTATGTAGAATTGGGAGAAATCTAGCCTGTACTTGAGAGATGTGGGAAAGCAGATTTCTCGGGGCGTATCTATATTTCAGTAAGAGAGAAAAAGGGAAGTGAACATTCAGGGAAATATTTGAAGATATAAGTAAGATCTGTTCATGATGTATTGCCATAGCCCAGAGACGACGATGTGACAGGGTTTGGGTGGGCATGCAGATGAGTTTGGATTTGGGGTCAGAAAGAACAGGACGTGAATGAGCTTCTGGGTGAAAAACTTTGGAGTATCTAAGGTAGGATGGAGAGTGATGCATGATGGGATTCCTGGATTATCAGCACCTGAAGACTTCAGGGCTGCTGAATTTGACATGGAGAAAAAAATGCTGATTTTTTGGACCTTAGATGTACACCCTTGACATCCACACTACTATTCTCATCCATCTCTATTGTACTTGCGGTAACCAGGGACAGGCAGAACGGGAAGAACAATTTATCTCACTCTTTTCATATTTCTACATGGAGTTACCATCATCAGTATAACACCCCTGCCTCTTATTGCTTCTCTATATCTTTGACTTTTGCTCTGGAATAGTAACAGTCATCAGGCCACAATTCCTTATTTAGTAAAATAACCCACACAGTGACTGAAATACTGGAGAGTTGTTCTCCTTTATTCCCTTGTTGACCCAAAACATTGTGAGGCATCAGTCTTAGGCAAGTGTATGTAGTTTGTAGGCACAGGCCCTCAGCTCGCCGAACCCAACGTTTAGACCAAGCAGGGGACATGGAACAGAGAGCTACAGAGCCTATTTGTTTGCATATCTCAGCCAAGTCTGCCAATCTAGTTTTTTCTTTTTTTAAAATTATTATTCAATAATGAAGCTAACAATTGAATTCCCATCTTCCTGTGTCTATCTCTTAATTGGTTCCAAATCTTGGAGAAAAATAGGCATGCTATGTTGTGATCCTCTAAAATCCCAACAGATAATAGAAGACTTGAGCCCTTGCCCGAGAATGGAGGTGCTGTGATCATCTAGAATACTCATATATATCTTAGGACAGCTGTTCATTCTGTCAAGGGAAAGGACTGAGAAATATATTCAAGAAAAATAGCATATACTTGACAAACAATTGGTGTTTAATATATATATTTTTTTTCTCCTTCCTTATAAAATGAGAAGCTTTTAAATTGATAGTTAATGGTAACTGTTCTGTAACTGACGATCTTTGGTATTAAGAATGCCAGAGACTTCCAAATCATCACGAGAATTTGGCAGCCAGAGCTGGATAGAATTGTTACTTCTAGTAACATACTGAGGGTTGTCATGGAGTCACCTTTTCATAGCAGTAGAAATGGGGTTAGAGTCTATGTGCCAATATCTAGGAGTCCAATATTTAACTAACTGTACAACAGGGAGCGACAAAGGGGACAGAACTGACTGCCTCATACTAACTAGTTTATAAAGGAGGGTCAGATTGTTTCACACTCAGAAAGGAATTCACAGAACCTTTGAAGATTAAGATTTCCAAATAAAGACAAAGATTCAGTGAGATGATGTATTTCTTTCCTGGGAGGTCATCCATAATCTATAAGCATTGGTGCTAGACTCAGACTGGAATTTCTTACAGTTAAATCCTTCTGCCACCGCCCACCCCCAATCTGTGGTGCACGAGAAAGGACAACGGCCTCACTTAGATAAGTACAGATGAAAATGGGGAGAAAAGTCTTGACATCTTTGCCCTGGCTGCAATTTGGTTATATGAGTCAATACATTTCTTTCTTAGCTAAATTAGTTCAGATTGGGCCCCTTCTGATTGGCAATTGTATGTTCTTAGTGATATGGGAAGAGTCAATTCCTCCTTTCCTTTTCCTTCTCCATCTGGTTTCCCATTGTGTTCTAAATTTTCTATGAGGAACAGATATGCATTTGTAAACATAAAATTATTAGAAATCTATGGCATAATAAAAAATAGAGGAAAATAAAGTTCTGACGCCATCAAATTGGCGACAGAATAGCAAATGTCAGAAATGTGTCAGAGGCCAGAGTAATCTTCTGGTCTGCTGGACCAGATCTGCTGATCTGCTAGAGATTTAGCATTGTTTTGTTGTCATTATTAGTATAGATCAATCAACGTATATATAAATATTCAACATTGGAATTAGATTATCTAAGAATGTATACAAAATCTATGCTGGATAATTTATGCAGAAAAGGAATTTTCACAGGATTATAGGAAAGTACACGAAACAGTGTTTAGAATAGGATGAGAGCTGGACCTGCTTTGGGGATCTTGTTTTACCTTTCCGTCAAGACCCAAACACAGTGATAAAGGAGAGGTGATTCGAGAGAGAGAAAGAGAGAGAGAGAGAGAGAGAGAGAGAGAGAGAGAGAGAGAGAGAGAGAGAGAGAAAGAGAGAGAGAGAATTATTTGAGTGCTTTTAAAAACTCAATAGGCATTGAACACTAGGACACTAAGCAATACTGCATGCCAACCAGTATTGAATGAAAATGACTCAATATTTATTATTGTTTCAGTTATCTATTTCTTCAAATAGTTCATATCTATTCCTTCTTTGTGGTCTTTCCAAGTAAACTAGTTTGGACTTTCTCATAGCACGGTGGCTTGAAGACAGATAGCCCAATTGTTAATACGCTTTCTGCAAAGGTGAGTTACCCAAGAGAACCGGGCAGGATCTGGTTCATAGGTTGCTCTCATGGCTAAGCCTCAAAAGTCATGTAGCATCATTTTTGCCAGAGTCACAAGCCCCCCCTAATTCAATGAAATGGAGATGAGATCCCACCTTTCACTGGCAGGAGTGTCTAAATTGCATTGAAAGAAGAGAATTTGAGTTCAGAGATAGGGTAGGAAAATACACTATGCCACAAGTATGGACCCAAAACAGATTAAACTCAGTATAAGAAACCAAGTGATGTCGTGAAGTCCTTATACTGATTGCCTCCTTTCCTACCTCCCTATCCCCCAAGTGTACGACCTATAGCAGGAACAATAAATCCTAGCACAACTCACTGCCTGATATTTTTAATACATTTCACAGAAGTGAAGTTGCGAATGAAGTAAAATCAATTCCGACAAATCAATTACTTGTTTTCACAATTATTTTATGAATCTGAAGAATATCATTCTTATAGGACTACTTTTGAATACCTCAATCATAAAAGGAATCAGTTCTTTTCTGAGGAAATGTTGGAAGACCTGTCTGTTTTGGGCAGCGGACATTTCATGATTCAAAGCATGTTTATTGTGTGTAGGCTATTTGCCAAGCACTATTCTTGGTGATGGAAATCAGCAGTAAACAAAACATATTAAAACAAAACAAAACAAAACAAACAAACAAACAAAAAAACTCTGCCAGCATGGAGGTTACCTGCATACATGATTCTCTTGGGGAAAACACAGCTTAGTAAATGCACATGGTGTAATTTCTCCCACCACTATTGGATGGGCCCCCCAGGGCAGGAACTGCGTCATTTTCACTACTATAGTCCCAGGGCCTAGCATGGTGCCTGGAGGAGACCAAGTTTCAATAAATATTTTTGAACTAATGTACAGATAGGAAGGAATTTGGGCCAGTTGCTTAAAGGAAAGGGCTTTCCTGAGCAAGGAGTCAGCATGCCCTCTTCTTAAAGGCTTGGCACTAGCCTAGCTTGAGGAGATGGCTAATCTCCATCCTTCGCAATAAAGGTTGAACAAAATGTGGGGGAGGAACGGGGACTGGTTCTCTGTTAGATTCTCAGTAAAAGAATAAAGAAATCTGTATAATGTCTTAAACTTTGTAATTCCCTTGTGTTTGTTATTCTTGCTTTTCTGTGTTTCCCTGTGGTGATTAATAGTAATTTTCTGTAAATGTCATGCGTGCTTGTCTTTAGGGACTGGGAGGAAGGAGGAAGCTGGGGAGACTGTTATTCTCTACAAGGAAGCTCGAGGGGAGATGGTCCTCCAGGGACAGAGTTGGTGTTGTTCGCAGCTTTACAGAGTTGGAAGTAGGTAGAGTCCCTAGGGGCTGCTTCAAGGAAAGATAGGACAGCAGCCAGCCTGGGCTGTCGAGGCTGAAACTCAATAGCGCAAAGGCCTTCGTGGTTACTGGGCCAATCCTTGCTCAGTTTTTCCTTGTATAGCATTAAAAATAAGTTAGGGCTCTTCCAGTACTTTCACTTTTGTGTTCCCTATGTCAGTTAAATATGTCACCCATGCTAGAAATCTTCCTGAAGCCCTGCCCTGCTTTTCTCATCCTTCATTTCTAATCACTCACTCAGTCTTGTCATTTCTGCCTGTGAATGTCTTTCAGATCAACCCTTTTTCTATCCTCACTGCCACATGCTCAGGCTTGGATCACCATAGCTGCCCCCCAGTTGGTCTCCAACATGAGAACGCTTTATCCAATTTCATACTACTTTTTTTTTAAGCAAATTTGGTTACGTCCTTCTCCGCTTAACTCTGCTAGAAAGACCTACTACCCACAAGACAAAGCCCCTAACCTTCGCATATGAGGTTTCTGCTCCCCATCTAACTTTTTGTCTCATTTTTTATGCCTCCTCTGCAACACACACAAATATATCCTACACTCCAGTTATATGGGTTTGCTAACTGAAGCCCAAGTGTCACACTATTCCAAATGATTGACTCCTATACTTTTGCATATAATATTCACTTTTTCTAGAATGTACTTCCTTTTCTCTCCAATCAATAGATGCTTCCTCACCTTTTAAGACCTAGATGAACTATCACTTCGACTCAGTGAAGCTTTTTGTTTGTTTGTTTTTGTTTTTGTTTTTCCTCAGGTATTACACATATAACTTTTGATACTCTATGTGCATATGCTTGTTCTGGTTCAGTTTCCTCACTAAATTGTGACTTCCTTACGAGGAGGGATTTTGTGGTAAAAAACACAGTATCCCAAGTGCCCAGCACAACACTTACTGTAACATTGGTAATAATCACATATGAGGTGAATGAATACATGTGACAAGGCATGGATACTTTAGGTTCTCCTCAACAATATAATCCTAGAAAAAAGGTGGAGTACAAGTCTAGGTAGATATAGAAATGCCCTCCCTGTTACGTGTCACAGATTGTACCTGGAAATCTGCCTTTTTATTGCCTGGGGATATAAAGAAATTAAACCCGGAAATGCCAGTGGAGTTAGTCAGTCACTGGACAGCTGGAAAACCTTAGAGAGTTGTCTCTAAGAAATACACAATTCTGTTCTTGGATGGAGGAAAAACATCAGCTTTGGACAAAGGTTTGTAGGACAGTACACACAGCTGCACCTGAAGGGGTGGGTTCATTTGTTTTGTGGCAAAAATGGCTACTTCCAGGTACCCTGGGTATGGCTAGCTCATCTTATATAGAAATAATGACTTTAGCCAGGTAATACATTCCAAAAAGATGACTCATTCTTCCTGCATATTAGTGTAAGAGCAGAGATTTATTAATGATCTTTAAATAGCCAATAGCTTAGTCTTCTTAGGCTACTATAACAAAATACCATAAACTGGGTGGCTTAAACAACAGAAACTTATTTCTTAGAGTTCTAGAAGCTGGGAAATCCAAAATCAAAGTGTCTGCAGATTCAGTGTCTGGTGAGAGCCTGCTTTCTGCCTCCAAACAGCTGCCTTCTCTCAATGCATGCTTGTGGGAAGAGAAAGAGAGCTCTTGTGACTCCTCCTCTTCTGACAAGGGCACGGATGCTATCATGAGGATGTCACCCTGATCATCTTGTATAAACTTATTCCCTCCCTGAGGCCCCACCTCTGAATACCATAATATTGGGAGTTAGGGCTTCAACATATGAATTTGGGGTTCACAAACATTCAGTCCATGGCAGCCAAAAAGAAATGACCCCAAAACAACAGCTACGATAAAGAAAAAAATGAAAATAAATAACAATACGTAGTAGCTGAAGTCTATTGAATGTTTGCTATGTGGCAGTCACAATTTTAGGTGTTATTACATATATTAGCTATTTTAATTCTCCAGTTGACACTATGAGATAGGTGCTATTATTATCTTCATTTTACAGGTAAGAAATTGAAGTATAGGAAGGTTCAGTAACTAGCCTGAGGTCACTTAAGTAATAATTAGCAGAACTGGAAATCAAACTCAGTCTAGCTCCAACACTTAGGCTTTTAATCACATGATGAATTTAGATGAAGAAACATTGATGGAGATTTTTCTAATTTAAGGATTTTAAACACTTTTAAAGCCCTTGAAAATTCTACCCAAAATACATTATTGAAAAAATACTTTCATATAAAATAGATAAAAGCTGCACGAAACCTCTTTTCCTAGCAATATGGTAGGCTAGGTATACTGAATTCATTCCATCTACACAAAAAGGTGGAAACAATATTTTAAATGTGTAAATGTGCATATTAGTTCTTAATAATATTGACGTTCTCAAGGGTTAGGAAAAAGTGGGATCAGAAATAATAGTGTAATAAAATGGAGGTTGTCTTAAAAGCACTTGCAGATTCCCAGGAAGCTATAGCTCTTTGTTTAACAGTTACATGGAGAAGAGGAGAAAATGTCTTGGACCCATATAGAGAATAGAGTCACAATAGTCACACTTAAAGCTAGAATTCATGACAGGATACTCCCTTTGAAAAAGGGCAAATTGAGGAAAAATAAACATATGAGGAGACAAAGCAAAGGAACTGGTCAATCTCAGCCTGAGATAAAGCGTCTCTAAAAGTCCTTAACAATATATTACCCATCACACAAGTTGAGAAGTAGAATATACACTATCTAAAAATCCTGAGTCAAGAAATTATGTAAAATATTTCTGGGCTAGAGTTCCCTCAAGGGTCCCACAGAAGCAAGTACAATTCCTCTCTCAAGGAATACATTGTCAGCCCAGATGCTATAGTATTCCATAGATAAAATGCCAAAGGAATATGAAGTTACAGAAAAATTAAAAATAAACTCATGAAGAAATGAGGCATATGGGTTCTGGTCCCACATATAAAGGGCTTAGAAGTCATCATTCGTATTTTCACAAGCCAAAAGCTGTGCAAACTGAAAATCAACAACTTTCCTTGGATCCATCAGAAATTTGAGGTCACATAGCACACTGGAGCCCCCAAAACTGGGGAGAGAAGTGAGTACCAAGAATCATAGTACCTTTGCTTGTTGTGTACTTTGCTTGCCTAGAGCAGAAACCCAAAGCAGAAGTTTGCTGCTGGAACCAGCACTCATAAGAGCACTTACATGTAATTGATAACTAGTCAGAGGCTAAGTGTGGATGAACTTGAGAGTTACAATATCCAGGGGTCTGGCACTTGGCATGGGTGGATGGGCCACACTGAGAGCCTTATCAGATTCTCAGAGTGAAGACTGGCATTTCCTGGCCAACTTATATATGAGTATGCCCTAAGATCTTAAACCATTTATAATGTATACTCTTGACAAGCTCATGCACATGGGCACAAGAGAGGTGAGTAAGAATATTTATAGCTGTCATTGGAGCCAGTCCAAATATCAATAGGAGAATGAAAATGTACTCTTTGGTCTTTATTGATGTAAGAAGAATAATGAACAGAAACCAGTCACATAATAATATATGTTATGAAACTGTTTACATAAATTTCGACAATGTATAAAATTAAGAATAAAAAATATATAGTATCTAAGGACACAAATATTTTAAAACTCTAAAGGCAAGTAAGAGAATTATATACAGTAATTCAGGTTAGACTATGCTTACCTCTGCTACTATTCTAGTGGGGAGGAAGGGTGTTTGATCTGAAAGAGTTTGCTATTGGTTTGTTAATGTTCTATTTCAGGAATGTTTGATATATACTATTTTATATATCTGAGGAACAGTTTCAAGCTACTTGTCTTAACCAATACCCTCTATTGACAATTAAAGTTGTTGAGGACCAGAGAGGTAAGAGGCAGATACACTGCCATATAGCTTACTACGAACAGTGATGAGTCCAGGTCACCTGACTTGTTTATGCCCTTTCTACCTAGCCGAGGAACTCATATACTGTGGGGTGCCGTAACAATACGGCTTGGCATCTCGGACCCATCACAATATACTCATAAAATAGGATAAAGTGGAAAGGAGCCACGGAAATAACAGGTAGGATCAAGAACTTAAGTGTGGAAAGGACATATTACTCTCCCTCCTAGACATATAACAGAACATCCCACTACAGCATCTTTATTAGACAAAACGCAGCCAGCAGGAAGCAGTGCAGTGGACTCTGCCAGGGTCTCGATCCCTCGATCCACGGGGATATTATTGGAATTCTCTGCAATGTCCCTGTGTAACATGGGGGAAGGCTTATAATGAGCCACTAGGGAAATTTCAAATATTGCAGTTTGACTTTTTCATAATGCCCAATGGCTAAGAATTTTTAAACAGCTTTTTGTCAGCCTATTAGGCTCAATAGTAGAAATATGTTTTTAGTTCTCCTGCTATGTATTCAGGCTAAGAGAAATGTGATGCCAATAAAGCCTAGCCAGCCTTCAGTACTATAAATTATTTTATATAGTTCAATACTTATGTTGGAACTTAATAGACATAAGACATTAGGATTTAGGAAGAGATTAAAGGGAAATGACTGAGACACTTGAAGAAGACATTTGGAAGAGGTAAGATGAATTAAGGTGGGGTGTTCTCACACATTTTTGCCAGGGGTGGTGAAAGGTTTTAGAGGAATTTTCTCGTCCAAAGGTAGAGAGTGATAGTATTAAATTTTATCCATGATACAGGGGCGAGATGAGTGCTTTTATGCAGTGGTGTACAAATGTGGTTCTATTACTGTTTATATCAGAATATCCTATGATAATTTTATGAAAACTCCCAGAGTGCAGCATTTATTTGGACTGAAGGTGGGGCTCAGAAATTTACATTAATAGTAACAGTAATAATAATAATAATAATAATAAACTTCCAAGATGATTTTGACGGGAATAACTTCCCAACCTGAGAATTCCTCTTCTTGGTAATTCCGAAACCATGAAAAGATTGAATTGCCAGGGATGGAGTGTGGTTGTGGTGCCTTAATGTTCTGGTATAAAAATGAGCTTGCTCCACCTGCAGGAAGAGTGACAGAGATCTCACACACTCTCCAATTCTGTGAATCAAGATCGCAAGACTGGGGGCTAGTGATGTATATGAAAGACACTGTCCTCAGTACCTCCTCTCCAACGGTACAGTTGACTTTAACATGGATTAAAAAAAAAAAAAAAGTCTTCAGGGTGATGGACAAAATCCAAATTTGGAAGAAAACAAAAACAACAATTAGTGAAGCCAACGGGTATATTTTAGTGATTCTAATGATAGATGGATATTTCGAAAGACTTGAAATATTTATAACACATATGGTACACCTGATGCATTCCAGATGATCGGAGTTTGTGTGCTCAGAAATGAGCAGGAAGATGTGCTGCATTGAATTTTATTGATTTCCCGCTTTGCTTGTATAGTTTTATGATGTTCCATTTTCCTTTGCTCTTGGTTTGGAAATTATGGCTTCAGTTATTTTCTTCTTTCAGTTTACCTTGAAAATGTATATGTAACACTGCATCAATTTTCATGACCACGGGTGAAAGGGCTGGGTGAGTTCTCTGGCCAAGAAAAGATGGTCTAGTAAGAGAGGAGTTAATTCTTTTCCTTCTTAAGAAAGTCCACCACTAGTTCTCTTCCATTTTCATTTTCTCGCCTTTTTGAAATGGATTTATAATTTGCTTTTTCATCTCATCACTTTCTTATTCTTAGCACTGAGATCTCACTTTCAGAGATTATATATGGATAGCTCTGAATTGTTTTCCATTTGTATTCTGTGCTAGGCCCTTTGGTTGTGAACAATTTCCTTCTACAACTTCTTCATATAACTCATCTAGCCATAAGACTAAACAGCTGAATTATAATAGAAATAAGATTTTTGTTTGTGGAAGACTGGTAATTGTTGAGGATCAACTTCACCAAGAAATTTGTTTTTCCTCTGGTCTTTGCTCAGTTTACATTGTGATTTTAATTGGAATATTATGTAATTTATAATATAAAGTATCTTTCTCTCAATAATCTCAAAATTTTAGATATGCCAGCCAAGTATATATTGAAGTCAGGTTTGGGCTCATGGTATAGACTTTGACCTCTAATTTCGCTAGTTCTTTTCCATATCCGATAAATTAATATGCTAGATTAGAGAGACGCACTATATGGGTCATTGCTGACTCCAAAGCTAGAATCAAAGAGCATCATCCTCCTTGTTAATAACGGATCTGAACACATAAATGAGAGGCCAAAAGAAGAGTTTCTCTTGTCAACTGTTAATGATATGCGCTCCTGTCAAAAGTACCCATTATTGTGTCAGTATTCCCAGATTAAGGTATTCCCATAATATCATCACACATTTTATTTTACCATATATTACCGAGAGTATTATAATTAGTTAGAACCACATAATATTGCCATGTTTTATAGGTAAAAATGGGTGAATACTGAAAATTTCATATAAGTCAATCAAATAGTTAATATTTTCTATTGATTCACTTTTTTTATTTACATACTATCTTTTAAAGAAAAACAAAATCATTTCCACAGAAGGAAAACATGTACATCTGTGATAAGCAGAATGTACCATCACAAACAAATGCGGTAAAAACAAAAAAACAGAAAAGAGGAATGTCATTAAATTCTGGATAGCTACTGCAGCCTGTCAAATGCTCAGAGCTGGAAGTTTGTACATTATTTGTTAAGAGGAGAGATTAGCAAGTGGAAAGATGCACTAAAACTAACAAAAATCAAATCAAGATTTTATCTAGGGATAATCAGTAGTGAAAGAAATTTTTAAAAGGAATAATTATTTTCAGTCTGTGGTTTAATATTATTTAAGTTTATACACTGGAACCACATGTCTTACATTTTGGAAAATACCGTATTAAATCACTTATTTAGCCCAGTTTTCCCTTTTATGTTCAGAGGTCACTTCTAAGCCTGCAAGAAATGGCACAGTTATTCATGTGCCAACATCTAGGGCTGAATTAATTTAATAAATTACGTCAAATGAAGCAGATGATATCTTGCAGAGAGTCCACAACTCACTTAACATTATTTATCATAGCATACAGTTTAATTTAATGTATTTTAAAATTTATATTCTGTTTCTCTTTCTAGCCTCTGTGAATTCAAGATTTTTCACTCTTCCCTGGGTCATTGCTAAGAAGTGAATAAATTAGGTAGAAGTAGACATCTGAGTCAATGTGTAAACAAAAGATTTGAAAAAGTGATAATATTTAAAAAGGAAAAATTTGGTCTCATCCATTTCTGTAATACTCAGCTTCTGAACTATAAAACTGGTATGTATCACCTTGAGATGAATGTACTCATTTCCCACTTAACCCATTACTGACTTGTGGAAATGAGATATTCTAGTTTCTGGAGGTATATTTTAGTGTGCTAATGAGAATGAGAAGCTATTAAGTGGAAGCATTTTTTTAGCTATTAATATTACTGTAAGCATCACACACATACACACACAGATATTATTTGCAAACAGTGCAAAATGATATTTTTACATATAAAAGTGAGACTTCACAAAAAAGTTTTAAGAATACTCCTTCCACAAATCAGGGGATATTATATCGTTCTGGAAAAATTCTCCTGATTTAAAAATACATATAAAATTGGACAAAATATATATGTAAAAAAGTGACTTCGAAAGTACTAGTAAGCTTATCCAGGAAGTGAAATTTTCCAGCATGAAGATTCTGAAAATAAGGGAAGCCCAGAGAGGTGAATCCAGAATTTGAAGAATTTTTCTCCTTGACTGATTGCCAATTCTGAATGCCAAAATGATGGCTGAAGGGATGAGAGAGCTGCCTAAAACCTAGGAATAATGTGAAACAGAAATAGAACAATTGTCAGGAGTGAAGCCAGATTTCTAACTACTTAAATTATTGATTGAGTTAAGGTGATTTGCCCTTAATACAGCAACTAGATAGTGGAAAATGTAAATCTTATTAGTAGGAATGTAGTGTCATCCAAAATATCATTTAAAAATAATTTTTGTATGTAATATCTGATAATCAAATGTAACTTGATGTATGGAAAGACAATAATTCACTGAAAATTCAATGGAATAAAATGGGAAAAGGAAATAAATCCATGAGAGATACACAAATTGATGTCATTGGATACAAACTAAAAAAATATATCTATGATTACCAGGTTTAAATAAATATATTACAAGATAAAGAACTATGTCAGGACAAAGAAAAGTATAATGAAGAATAAAATACAAATATAGAACTGAAAGTAGATTGACTAAAATTGATAACTCAGTGAATGTTTTGAAAAGATTAAAGATAGCTAAAGAAAAAAATAGGGAACAGGAAGAAAAGTCAGAAGAAAATACAGACTGAAGTCTGGGGAAACAATGGAACAAAAATAGAGGTATTATGTTAGAGGCAAGTGTGAATAGTGAAAACTTCTACCACACATGTAATGGAATATCAGAAGTAGAGAAGGAGATTAAAGTCAAAGCAATATTTGAAGACATATTAGAGTAGACAAGAATCTTACAAAATAGACCACCCACAGATGGAAGAAGAATTACAAATTTCAAACAAGAAGAATGTCAAAACACAAACAAACAAAAAGAAACATACACACACATACACACACATACACACACACACACTCAAGTATATCTTAGTAAAAGTTGTCAAAAAACAAAGTCAACATACAGTGTATTAAAAGAAGCCCAAGGGAATAAAATAATTGCAAATATAAAATTGAATATTTAGAGATTGATGTTTAAAAAAAATAAGATATTTTTAGATATACAAAAACCACAGGAATGTTCTGCAATCATCATCCAGTAAAGGAAACACTAAAAGTCGGGCAAAAAGAAAATTATCTAAAGAATAAATAAAAGTGAATAAAATGGCTAGAAGTGTTAATAAGTACAAATGGACTCTGACTATTTAAAACAATAAATATTGTTGGCTTATACCTGTAGAATAAAAACATATGAAGAACATTTGCCCATAAATCAGGAGGAAGAAAAAATGGAATGAAAATATTTTAAAGCATTTGCATTTTACTGAAAATGGTAAAAGTACTAATTTATATTAGATTGTATTAAGGCAGATATTCATAATATTATGATCTCAAGGAAAACCACTAAAATGACAGCTAAATTATAAATACGCACACATACACACACAGGGTGACAAAAAATGTATACACATTTTAAGAAAGGAAAAACTATTAAAATTATATTGATGGTGGGAGTATCACTTTGAGCATCTCTTTGAGCATCTCTTGTGATTTCAGAAGTCAAACATGACTTGTATTCAACTTTTGTTGTTGGTATATATTGAGTATTACAATTTTAATTACAATTTTCTTGAGTATTACAATTTAATGTATATTTATACACATATATGTGCTTGTGTATGTATGTATTATGTATATTATATATAAAGTCTTCAGTGAATTAAGTAACTGACTAATACAAACATTTCAAAAAACAAAAAGAGAGAGGAAAAGAGAGAGAGAAAAGAGAACATATTTGTGCTATCTAATAGTAAAATTAACCAGTCTGGGGAAAAAAACAATGATATAATCATGAAAAATAATTATAATATTTATTTAGCAGTTAAAATTGTCTGACATTGCGCTAAGAAATATTTTCAGAAGTATTATCTCCTCTAATTCTTTAAAAATAAATGTAATAGGAATATTATCACCTACAGATTTCAGATGAGAAATCCAGTGTTTCAATTAATGAAATGGTTTGCTTACTGTTATCTGTGAGTGGCAAGACTTGTATCAGAACACAGGTTGAATAATTTAGGTTTCATGCTCACGCATCTGGTATTACTACATACTTGAAAATTAGCTAGTAAAATTTGAAATTCACTTCTGATTTTTTAAATTAAAAAAACATTTAAAATAAATGTAGAAGTATTAAGCATAAAAAAAATCTATCCTAAATTAAAACGATTATATTTAAAAGCAAATCGTAGAGGCAGTCACGTAAAAGTCATTATAGGAAATTTTCTTATGATCCCACCTCACTTCACATCCCTAAGATAAACATTGCTAGAAGTGCTTTCCAATGTACTTAAACTCAAACATAAAATTTGTTAAAAATACTAAAGATTTAAGAAAAATATCATTATATATAGACGTTATGATTGTACAACTCTAAAACAAATCAGCTGAACAATTATTTAAATTAACAAGTGTACTCATAATGTGAAAAACTGTAAGATATTAAAGAGCTTTTCTATATACCAATATTAACCAGGTAGAAAATATATTGAAGGAAAAATGATCCAAGATGGCAGAATAGATAATTACCTCATTCTGTGAACATATCAAAATTACAACTAAATTATGGAATAGTCAACCTGGAGAACAATCTGAAGTCTTGTTGAATGGAAGTTTTATAACTAAGGATATAAAGAAGCCATGTCGAGACTGGTGGAAGAAGCCAAGATCCCAAACCTTTGTGTGGTGGATGAAAATTGGGAGGGATATCTTGGCCACAGAGGTTGCCCATAAGGGAGCAAGGGACTCCCAGCTCCATGCCAGGCTCCCCAGCCCAGAGTACTACTGCTGGGAAGTAGAGCCCCCACAATTTCTGGTTGTGAAAAACAGTAGGGATTCTGACCATCTGGGTGGGACAGAAAATTGGGAAAACACAGACATCCTGTTAAAGGGCCAGCACAGACTCACCCTGGGTTCTGGTGGAGGGATTGTGATTCGAGGGGCATTGGAGACATAGGGGAGGCAGACTGAAGTGTGTGGCATCAGGCAAGGATGAAAGACAGTCACCATTTTCCCTGTGTGGTCCTTCTCCCATGCAGCTGGCAGGTGATGCCATCTTTTCCTATGTTGAGCTCTCCCTCAATTCCCATGGCCAAATCTGAATCTGAATTGGTCTGGTGAGCTCCTCTTGCTCCACTCTCCTGATTCAAAGAGACCCTGCTACACCCAACTGTACTACACAAAGCTTTATCAGCAGCTAAACTTTATGGGAGTGGTCAACTGGCAACAGGCTTCAGTGTGTCCTGGCTTTTTGTGGAGTTACTCCAGACCTGGTACTGGTGGCAGCTGTCCTTGGTTCACAGCATGGCCTCTCCCATGTGCCTCCAGGTCCAGTACAGGCAGTGACTAACCATGGATTGCTTTGCAGCTCCTACCACATAATTTTGGCTGGTAACAGGCAGTGGCTGACCTGGGCCTGCACTGGAGCCCCTCCCAAGAGGCTCCAGAACCAACACACTTGTAGGTTGGCTTCAGACTACAGCAGGGCACCACCCAATTAGCCCCACAAGAGGCTCACACAAAGAGTCTCAATGGGTACCAGAGGCTGCTGGGTCGAATCCTGCTCCATAGGGTAAGGCGCCCGCACAGCAGCCCATAAGCTGTGGATATGGCCAAACCCCACAGCCAGTTAGCCTGAGGCACTCTCATGCCAATAGCAATAAAGGTTCAACTATAACAAGAAGGCACACACAACCCACAGAAGAGACACTCCTGGAGCACTCAAAACAGTTGGCCAGGGACCCACAGGACACCTACTACATAATGCCATCTAGCAAAACTGGGAGATGTAGCAGATCTACTTAATACATAGAAACAAACACAGAGAGTCAACCAAAATGAGGAAACAAAGAAATTCATCCCAAATGAAAGAAGAGGAGAAAACTCCAGAAAAAGAACTAAATGGTGGCAAGCAACCTACCAGAGACAGAGTTCAAAACAATGGCTAAAAGGATACTCAAGGAACTTATTGAAAACTTCAACAAAGAGATGGCAAGAATAAACAAGACATGGAAATGACAAAAAAGAACCAGTCAGAAGTGAAAAATACAATAACCGAAATGAAGATTGCCCTAGAAGAAATCACCAGCATAGTAGATGAAGCAGAGGGTCTAATCAACAATTTGGAAGACAAGGTAGCAGACAATACCCAATCAGAACAGCAAATGGAAAAAAGAGTAATAATTTTTTAAAAAGAGGATAGTTTAAGGGACCTCTGAGACAACATCAAGAGTAACAAAATTTGAATCATAGGGATAACAGAAGCAGAAGAGTGATAGCAAGGGATTGAGAACCTATTTGAAGAAATAATAACCGAAAAATTCCCTATCCTGGTATAGGAAATAGACATATAAGCCCATGAAGCACAGAGAGTCCCAAACAAGATGAACCGAAACAGACTCACATCAAGACACATTATAATTAAAATGGCAAAAGTTAAATACAAAGAGAGAATCCTACAAACAGCAAGAGAAAGGTAGCTAGTAACTTATAAGGGTGCTCCCATAAGATTGTCAGCTGATTTCTCCATAGAAACTTTGCAGGCCAGAAGGGAATGGCAGGAAATACTCAAAGTAATGAAAAGCAAGGGTCTACAACCAAGACTACGCCACCCAACAAGGCTATCACTTAAAATAGAAGGCCAGATAAAGATATTCCCAGACAAGAAAAAGCTAAATGAGTTCATCACCACCAAACTAGTATTATAAGGAATGTTAGAGGGATTTCTTTAAGACCAAAAAAAAAAAAAAAGTATGAATAATACAACGGCAATAACTACATATCTTGTCAACAATTACTTTCAGTATAAATGGATTAAATGCTCTGATCAGAAACATAGGGTGGCTGAATGGATGAAAAAACAAAACCCTTACAGATGCTGCCTACAAGAGTCTCACTTCAGGTTGAAAGATATAAACAGATGGAAAGTAAAGGGATGGAAAAAGTTATTTCATGAAAATGGAAATGGAAAAAACATCTGGAGTAGCAATACTTATACCATACAAAACAGACTTTAAAACAAAGGCTATAACAAGAGACAAAGAAAGACCCAGCGATCTCACTTCTGGGTGTTTATTTGAAAAAACCCAAAATGCTAGTTTGAGGGGACATGCACATCCATATGTTCATTGCAGCATTGTTTACAATGGCCAAGATGTGGAGGCAGCCTGGGCATCCATCAATGGATGAATGGATAAAGAGTACAATGGAATATTGCTTGGCCATGGAAGAGAATGGATTCTTGCCATCTGTAGCCACACGGATGGACCTAGAGGGCATTGTGCTGAGTGGAGTATGTTAGACAGAGAAAGACAGATGTAACGTGAATTAACTTATATGTGAACTCTAAAGAACAAATAAACAAACAAACAAAACAGAAACACTTAGATACAAAGAAGATTTTGATGGTTACAGGATGGGAGAGGGGTTGGGGGTCTGAGTGAAGAAAGGGGAAGGGGTTAAGAAGTACAAATTTGTTGTTACAAAGTCATCACGAGGATGTAGGGTATAGCACAAGCAATATAGTCAAAAATATTGTAATAACTATGTATGGTGCCAGATGGGTACTACATTTATCGGGGTGATAGATGGGAGGGGGATTGGGAGACAGAGTGAGAAAGATGAAGGGATTAAGAAGTACAAATGGGTAGTTACAAAATGGTCCTGGTTATGTCGAGTAAAGTATAAAGAATATAGTCAATAATCTGGTAATAACTATGTATAATGCCTGGTGGGTACTAGACTAGTCAGGGGGATCACTTCTTAATTATATAAATGTCTAACCAGTATGCTATACATCTGAAATTAATATAAAATATTGAATGTTAACGAATTGAAATATTTTAAAAAGGCAGAAAAGGTGAAGAGGTGTAAGAGGTTCAAATTTCCAAGTACAAAACAAGTAAGTCATGGAGCTGTAACATACAGCATAGGGAATATAGTCAATAATATTGTAATCGCATGGTATGGTATCAAATGGTTGCTGGACTTACAATGATCACTTCTTTAGGTATATAAATGTTGAACAACTATGATATAGTCCTGAAACTGATATAATGTTGTATGTCTGCAATATTTCTTTATAAAAACCTTAAAAAAAGAAAATACATTGAAGATAAATATCCTTTTCAAATAGTGACAGAAAGCATGAGCACTTAGAAATAAATACAAGAAGAAATATATGGTGCCCTTATAAGGATAATAACACAAAATTAATGAAGGATATGAAATCAAAACCCTACTAGAATTCTTACTGGAAAATCTGTGTAAAGTTCACCTGGAAAACATTCACAACTGGTTAAAACAAACTTTAAAAGAAAAATAAAAAAGGATTTATTAGATATTGAAATAGATGCTAAAGGCTGAAATAATTAGTTATTTCCTATAGTAGGAGCAAACAATGTGTTATTGTTAAATTCTAATTTAATAGAAATATCATAAAAGACAAATATATATGATAATTTAATGTATGATAAAAGTGAAAATGGCAATGAATGATGCTGAATAACTGCCTAATTCTTTGGAGTAAAGCTGATCTTTAACTTACACCTCATATCAAAATAAAACCAGTAGTATGAAAATTTTAAATATGAATTATACAACCACAAAAGTGTGTTTTTATTTAAAAAGACTGTAATTTTGCCATGTCAAGTATGACAATAATGGCAGAAATGCTCATCAAATTTAAATAAAAGGCAAAAATTAAGAAGAAATTGAATATAAAAATTAAACATTCTTTTTTAGAACAATATTTGAGCTGAAGTCAAACTAGAGTTATGCTTTCATTTTCAAATCTTCCCCCATTAAACAGAGTTAATATATTTACAAATTATGAAAATATATAGCCATGCTCAAAAATTAAATATCCCTACAATGGAGGTCCACAGTAATACAGAAGGACTAAAGCTTTGGATGTACTTGCCTCAATATATGAGAAAATCCTAAAATGGAACAAAGTTGGGCTTCTGTTTGTATTGGAGACTAGGCCTCATCACGGTACTTAATATTGCAGATATGGAGTTTGGCTTCCTGGTCAAGAACTTAAATTTAAAAATAGGTGGGACTATAAGTCGTGACTACCACTTATATACATAACCACCATATCTGGAACAGAAGCAAACATCCCAGCGAGCTCTACGCTTTGGTTAAGCCACCTGCTGTTGCGGAGACTGGATCTGTTATATGTCCCATCACAGCTGAACAGGATCCCAGAGACATGAATATGACACCTGATTTTTGACTGGAGCTACAGGAACACCAGTAAACCAAACTATGGAACTGCTATAAAGGGAAGGCTAAGTAGAGACAGAAGAGTAATAATAGGATTCTTACATAAGATAAATTTGGAAATTAAAATTTGAAAGTTCTTGAAGAATTTTGTTTGAAGCTAAGAAAAATTTCAGGAATTAAAATACTGCCAACAATGAAAATAAAGAGCACTTTTGAAACGCCTTAAAACTAAGTAGGGTAACATCCTCAAATATATAAAATTAAAGTATCTTTAAAGAAAAAAAGTAATATAACAAAGCTGCCATAAGTGAATTGCAAATAGTATACATAAAAATATTAGAAATGGAAATGTAGTCATTGAGATATTAAAAAACTCAGTATATTACTGCATCCATTCTCGTTTGACACTCTTAAAGATAAATTTAATGAAATAAAATGTGACTGAAATAAAAGCATTGAAGAATTCAGCCAAAATCCAAAACAGAAAGATAAAGAGATCAAAGGTCTATGAGTAGTTTAAAAATATGGACAGCAAAGCAATGAAACTGATTTGTAACAAAAATAAATGTTACCTACCCAAATTACAGTTTAGATATATTATAGGTTATTTTTGCCAGAAATTTAAGTAATATATAATTCTCTCTTTAAATAAATTAGTTCAGAGACAAAGCAAGAGGGAAAACTCTTTACAAGTTAATATAGCTCACATATATCAAAACAGGGCAAAGACCATAAATAGAAATATATATAGAGAGAACAAACCCATTTATAAATATAGTTTTGAGAATCCTACATACACTGTTAATAAATTACATCCAGAAGTGTATTCAACTTATTAAACACAGTTGTATATAGAAGTAAACTCCCTTCACCTGGTGAAGGGTGTCTCTAAGAAGAAGATAACAAAGATACTAATACCTATTAAAGTCAGGAATACGACAAAAATGTCTTCTCTAGTCATTACTATTAAAAACTGTACTGAGATCCTAGTCAATGAAATTAGGAAAGAAAATCAAATAGTATAATGGCTGAAATCAAGAGATAGGATATATATGTTACACAAGATATGAGCACAAACATATCAAAGCTCAGAGAGTCTTCAAACTCATAATTGGTTTATATCACTATTATTTATTTATTTATTTATTAGGTATATAATCATATTACCTACAAATTGTGATAGTTTCACTTCATATTTTGCAATTTCTATCCCTCTAATTTATTCTTCTTGTTTTGTAGAGTTGGCTAAAACCTGAAAAACAATGCCAGGCAATGGCAGCCTAAAGAAGCGCCCATGTCTTCTTCTGATGTTAACGTAAGCCCCTCTTGTATTTCTTAGTTAAATATGATGACGTATTTCAGGCTGAAGATTAATAAGTTTTTACTATATTATGGTAATCGTCCCATTACCAAATCCAACAGCTTTTCCTTAATTTCTTAAATGTAACACCTCAAAGCATAAAACTCTTAGAAGAATAGATAGGAAGTAAATGCTCAGATATTACCCTTTGTAATATTTTTACTGATGTGTCTCCTCAGGCAAGGGAAACAAAAGAAAAAATAAACAAATGGGACTACATCAAACTAAAAAGTTTTTGCACAGCAAAAGAAACCATCAACAAGATGAAAAGACATCCTATTAAATGGGAGAAGATATTTGCCAATGACACACCTGATAAGGGGTGAATATCCAAAATTTATAAAGAACTTATACAACTCAACACCAAAACAACAAACAATCCAATTAAACAATGGGCAGAGGACCTGAATAGATATCTCCCCAAAGAGAACATACACATGGCTAATAGACATATGAAAAGATACTCAATATCAGTAATCATCAGAGAATTGCAAATAAAAAGCACCATGAGATATCATCTCACTCCTGTCAGTCAGAACAGCTATCATCAATAAATCAACAAACAACTAGTGTAGGCAAGGATGTGGAGAAAAGGAAACCCTGGTGCACTGTTGGTGGGATTTCAAATTGGTGCAGCCACTATGGGAAACAGTAGGGAGGTTCCTCAAAAAATTAAAAACAGAACTACCTTATGACCCAGGAATTCCACTTCTGGGTATTTATCCAAAGAAATCCAAAACATGAATTCAAAAAAATATATGCACCCCTATGTTTACTGCAGCGCTATTCACAATAGCCAAGATATGGAAACAATCCTTAGTCTTCCTTATTAGTTTCAATTTTTCCAAAATGTTTGAAAAGTTTTGCCATCTACTTTTTTGTGTTTATTGGAGTCATCAAGCACCCAACAAATCACAGCCCAATTCTTCATACCAATTAAAAAAAAAAAGAAAAAAGAAAAATCCGAAAGCCCTGGCAGGTTGTTATAAAATTATTATTTTAATTATTGATAAAGGCTGTGAAAGCCACATGGTCCTGTTCGCTGAGCTCCACAAATCAAAGACGCGACCACATAGCCACAGACCACCCTTAGCCAGGGCAGCACGCCTTCTCTTATTACCTAGATAAAACTTACGGCATGGAGAACGAAAGAATAGCTTATGCAGGCACACTACCAAGAAGAAAAGCAAAAATGCCTGTTTTTAACTTCTTAAACATACAAATCAAGCAAGGCATTTCTCCTCCCAGGAGGTGTGAGCAAGGGTAGAAAAAGGCCATGAATAGTGTATTAGTTTTATTTTGCTGCTGTAACAAATTACCAGTTACTTAGCAGCTTAAACAACATAAATTTATTATCTTACATTTCTAGAGGTCAGAAGTCTGACATGAATACCATAGGGCTAAAATCAAGGTGTCTGCAAGGCTATATTCCTTTCACAGGGCCTAAGAGACAATCCCTTTCCTTGTCTTTTCCACCTTGTATTATAGAAGCTACCTGCATTCCTTGACTCGGTGCTCACAGCCAGCAATTGTATCACTCCAACCTCTGCTTCCATCAGCATATCTCCTGCCCTGACTCTGACAGTGGCTTTCTTACCTCCCCCTTTCACTTACAAGGACCATTGGAATTACATTGTGCTCACCTGAATAATCCAGGATAATCTTCCCATGTCAAGATTCTTAATTGGAAACCCCTGAAAAGTCCCTTTTGCTGTATAAGTAACATAGTTACATATTCTGAGGATTAACATGTGGACATCTTTGGAGGGGAAGAGGACGTTATTCTGTTTGCCACATCTCTTCATTTCATTTTACGGAAACGGGAGTGGAAGAATGGACCAGATGGGCTCTTCCCTAAAATTCTCCAGCTGTTTTTTTCTGTTTGCTTGTTGAGCTGAACCCTTAAGCCTATAATCGATTAAAGATGTGGCTGACTGGCTGCTACGTAGGTGGAATTTGGTCACTATCAGGATTACTCTGTTCTTACTCCCATGAGGTTGTTCCTCCAAAAACAACCAGAACTCTTTGGGGTTTTATCCTTGGACTAGCTCTGAGAGGTTTAGACTGTCCTCATAAAAGTATGAAATAGGTCAGAATTATACATATCCAAGGTCAATCATCAAACCGGAGTTGAAAATTTACTTTCTCTTCTATTTCTCATCCCAATTTTTGGCCAGTCACATTGTTCAACAGAGCATATCATAAATCCATTGGTCAGATTAGATAACAATTAAGATACTCCAATACAAAAATGTACAAGGAGGGTACAATAGTACAACACCAAAATCAGAATTAAATCCATTTGAATTTAAACGCCACCTCATTAATACATTTATAAAGGAAAATAAAACTATAACTATAAGGACTTATTACAAGTTAAAGTAGAAGACCAGACATAATGAGGCCAAAAGTCTAATTCTCTTCCTTTGTGTGTTTAAATTTCAAAGAATATTGTTTTCTACAGTTTCATGTTCAGCATGGTCTCAGCCAGAGATATTTTCAATTGCTGGTGGCCCTGAGGTTTCAGCAGCAGATGTAACCTGGACTGTCTTTCAAAAAGATCGGTGTCCTTTCTTCAGTGTCTCAGAAGATGTGTTAACTTATTTCCAAGGCTCTGATGTGTCGCCACGCAGCAGCCTAACCATTTGTTTCCTTGTACCTGCCCCCAAAGAAAGGAGAGTCTGTAAGACGGATCCTTTCAGGAACTTTGCTAAACCTTTGTGTTTGCACCTTATGCCTCCCTGTTTGGTCCCAGAAAGATGGCTGGTCAGCCAATGATGAATAAGATTCCTCATGGAAGGAACAATTCAGCCAGGGGGAGCTGAGTGGGGGCCCACGGGAGAACCCACGGGGTTCATAGAGGTGGGCACAGTTCCCCACCTTCCTGAGGCTAAGGAAAGCCTCTTCCTCTGTGGCTGCATTCCTTCCCAAAACCTGCAAGGGAGGTGATTCAATGATGTGCTTTCCATCTATTCATATGCATATAGCTTTTGTCCCTTGGGAAAGTTGAGACTTACAGTCCAGCTGCCTGCAGGCAAGAGTGATTGGCTTGAATTAGTTTCCTATTATGATGTATGGAATTCACAGATCTTGAGATTGACAAACTTTATCTCCTTTACTTCCCCACCTAACTAATAAAAGCTAATGTGCAGGCCCGATTAAGCACCACAGCCCAGACTTTGAGGCTGCGGGTCCCTTGGCCCTCGCACTTAAACTCTATTCATGGCTACCGTCTTTTCTTAACCCCGAGCCGCCCTCCTCGCTCCCCACAACCCTTGTCGTGCTGGGCGTGACACTGATGTTTCTAACTTTTTATAGATTACAAAGAGTTCATGGGACCCATGAGATTTTCGTAGCACTGGCCCCACGGCCATCACTTTGGAGAATGACTCAGTCCCCTTCCTCAAGGACAGTTATCCCAGGCAAAAATCACATTCTAACAACCCAGACCTGTGTTGCCAGAGATTGTAGCCAAGAGTCACTGGTACTGGCGTAAGGATGATAGAAAAAAATCTAGGTGTCAGCACTGCCGAATGGCTGAATACTGGTTAGTGGTCTTTTTCTGGAATGCATAATCTGTAAACATAAACTTAGCTTAGCGAAATCTCAGAGCAAAAGATTAATTTTAGTTGTGTCTATTTACCCTATCCATGACAAGGGTAGACATACGGGTTTATGTATTGCACCTTTTCCCAGAGAATACCGTTTTCCTATTTTGTTTCTCTTTCAAAATCCAGCCATTGGCAATGTTGATGGCCTCAATCTCTAGGATTTATCTAAGGTGTCTTTCTTTTTCATCCCACCTTAATCTTGAATAAATCTCTCAATTTCCGTTTTGTATTTTCATTGTCCTGCATGAACCTTTCTACTGATATTCTGACCATACTCTCCCGGGACCAGACATTTCCCATTTTGTTTTTATCAGTTCTTGCTAAGGAATTATTTAGGAGTAAAACTCCTGCCTCTCAGAGGAGTTTTGTCCTTCTTAAGTAACTAACTGGTTTAGAACCAATATACGACACTTTGCTGTTCTGCGACTCTTGAGTTTATAAACACGGAGGGTCTCCTTCCTTTTTGCCCTTGCTGACTATGGAGAGCCTTGTACAAGGGTGTTTCCTTCACCATTTTTTCTTGTTGCTACTGATAATCCATATACCTCCATAGTTTCAATTCCAACTTCTTTGTATATTTACTGTTTTTGCTCAGACCTCCCATTTATACTTCAATAGTGTAATTTTAATTTTACAGTGAACATATACCCATTGGTTTCTTACCATCAACATGTCCAAAATTAAATTACTTATTACTCCCTCTCCACCAACAAGGTGGTGCCAAAATTGTTTCCACAGCGTCTTCAAATGATGATGCTATACTTTTGTCACCCAATCTGGAAATTTCAGCATCATTTTTGACTATTCTTGATCTATGCAAAGTCTTTCCATCCTTTTAAGCCTGCTTCAGTTTATCTATCCCATTGTTTTAAACATGTTTCAGTTTATATATCTTCCATTAATCTTTTTCTCCCAATTAAGGTGTGTGTGTATATACTCATATACAAATATATGCACACATATCTAATACATACACATTAAATTATAGAAGTGTATATACATACATATATTCATTTGTGTGTGCATATATATACATATATATATACTCATGTGTGTGTTTCTATACATGTACATATATACATATATATGTATATATATATATATATATATATATATATAGAGAGAGAGAGAGAGAGAGAGAGAGAGAGAGAGAGAGAGAGAGAGAGAGACAGAGAGAGAGAGAGACAGAGAGAGAGAGAGAGAGACCATCCCTTAATATATCCAGGTTCTTATCAACCATTACATCTTTTTTTCCTTCATAGATATGTTGTTCCTCACCCTTCGTCAAAGCTAACAGTTATTACCTTATGCTGTTGTACTTATATCCTCTTACCTTCCTTAGGCCTTTAGTTCATTGAGTATCACCTCTAGTTCACAGATTGAATTTTTTATTAAATCTGGAAATATATTTAGTCTCAAACTTGATTCTCCATCCTATCTTGGGGAATGATATCACCATTGACTGAATTCCTCACATCACAAGCCAAGAAATTATCCTTGATGGCTTTCAGTTTTACCACTCATATCCAGAGTTGTGAGCTCCTACCTTAGAAGTGACTCTCCCATATATTTCTCTTCACTATCAGTGCCCTAGTTCATGTCTTTGTACTCATATGGATTATTTCAAGTTACCCAGCTGGCAGTCCTGACCTCAGACACTCCCCTGTACTTCAATTAATTCTTCATCTTACTGACAGGTTTATTATTCCAAAATAAAATTACGATCACGTTGCATCACTTCCTTGCTTAAAATATTTCAGTGGCTCCCTAGCTTACTGGCTGAAACCCAGATCCTTCGGGGTGACATACAGGAACCTTGAAGATTTGATGCTAACCCCATCTCATGCCCCTTCCTCCCGTATTCCCTCACATAAACTATTTCTCAATAACAAAAAGAAAACAAACCACCATTTTTCTCTCTTTCACTTTTATTCATATTATTGTCTCTACACATAAGTGTTGCCTCGGTCTGGTCACCTTTTCTCCCTTTTCAGCCAAGTACCTCAAAATCAATAAAAGAACTTCCCCTTATTTGGCATTCTAAGAAATATTAGGCATTTCCTCTTATAGGCTTCTATTTTTTAAAGAGTTCTTACTTATTATATTGGGACATATTATTTTGGTAGTTACTTGCCATTCTTCTGCTCTCAATTTTAAATGCTTCCCACCTATAGAATAAAATTTGAATGTCTCTTAAAGTTCTATAAGGCCCTGATCTCATTTTTTAGCTACTCTCCTGACCTCATTTCCTTCTACCTTCTCCCCAATGGACTCTGCTCCAGAAACATTGGCCCCCTTCCTATTTCCACGCATGTTCCCATATTTGGTCTTTTGTGCTTGCTATTTCTCTGCCTCGTCCTCCTCTCCAGATGTTGGTATGGCTGGTGTCCTCCTTCCATACAGGTCTCTGCTCATTTGTGGCTTCCCTCTGAAGGTTGTTTTTTCCTGAATGTCAAGTTTAGTGTGACCTGTGCCTCATATTGTCCAGGCATCTTGAGTTCCACCCACCATAATAATGCATTCCCAGCCTGCCTTCTAAATTATCATCCTTTGACTTGTCTGTAAGGCTATATGTGCAACTTGTTGATCATGTTGTAAGCATTCTGGCACTGGCAAAGTATGGCTGGTATTGGAGTTTTGAAAATAATGCGACAGCCAAGTTTTCATTTGAAGGTCAAGATTAACTATGGATTAACTTAACCTCAAAAAAGCCTTTTGGAATATTTGAGTACCGTTAATAAGGATAGCATGTAATGTGGCAGAATGTTTATCTGGGCTTATTGCACAAACAAACATACCTCAAGGCAATTCAGAACTTTATGCACATTATTTTTTAAACAAATTCTACAATGTGGGCAGCAGCTTTGCATGCTTACATAATTGATAATATGATACACATAACTAGTTGAGTTTTGCAGCAGATGGTGGATTAGACTGTTGTGTTCTTATAGATTTTATAAAAAAATGAAGTTCAACATCAAGAATACCTTATAGTTGGCCTTATCAGATATCTTCTTTGGACCCGAGAAATCCAGAAATAATTACTTTGAGGCTGAATGTTGGCTTTTACTGACCAGCAGACCAAGTGTGTAACCAGGTCCCAACATCTGTTTAGAACAGACAGGTGTTGTTATTACAAGCCTTCATCAGCATGCTCCCCATAGTTAAAAAGAATGGCTCCCAAGCATTGAGCTCACAAAAGCAAGCAAGAAATGGACAGAAAAAGTGAAAGTCTCCAGAATGTTTTGAATAAGAGGTCTCAAGATCAGAGAAGGAAAGAAGGAAACAAATGGGGAATTAGAGCACGAGGCAGTGGTGAGGGAAAAAATAAGTATTGTGATGAAGTCTCAAGCTACATACAAAACCTTTTGTACAGGTTCTCTTATGTGGGATTTTATAACTGTATACAATCCAATACGCTTGTTTCTTTGCAAGCCGGAGGATGCTGTATTAAAAAAAAAAAAAAAAAAAAAAAAAAAAAAAAAAAAAAGCTGGAGAAACAGAATGCAACTCATAAAAGAAATGCAGTTTGAATTTACCCATGCATCCATCATGGGTCGTGTGCACCAACAGGCAGAGAAAGACGGTTACTGGGAATGGAGGGCGGTGCTTCCTTCTCCACTGCAAAAGCTTTCTCTTCACAACCAAGCAGCTGAGACACACAGCCATTATCAATGAGAGTGACTCTTCAGGACAATAAAAATAGCAGTTGATACTGTACTTGAAAAAATGGACAAAGCAGGCTGACAGTGATCTTACTGCTGATGAGGAAAATGAATGTCCCTTATGTAGGGAAAGGTCTTTTTACATAAGTGACATTTAGTTTTTTCCCACATCTTGCCTCCTTGGCTATGCCTTGAGAGTAACAGGTGGTCAGAGTTTTCCTGCCAAGTTCATTCTTGACCATAGAGCTGTCTCTAGTGGGTTTTGTGATTCAGGGTTTGGGAAGAAGGAAAGGGCATAGTTATCAACTGGTCCCTGACCTAAAAATTAACATCAGCATGTGAATCTCAGGGCCTCCCCTTGGAGGCTGGCTTTGTCCCAAAACCACATCTATCTACCGATAACAGATTGTGATATTTGTGCTCCAGTTCCATTGATCACGGCTGCCAGCAAGGTTCATCTTACTTACATTTTATCCATGTGACAAAGAGAGGGGCAGATGGACTTGGCACCATGCGATTTGTTTGGGTCCTTGACCCTGCCTAGATATGGTGCCTTCTGGCAGTTCAATGTTTTGTGTTCTTGGGTTTATATCCGTGTCCTAATATTGCAGCTGCATGAAGGGGAAACTTTCTTGATGCAGCTTCTCTCAATCCAACCTCACAAGTCAAATGCTCTTACCAGAGTCCAGGAAAGGACAAATCAAACCATGTACTCACACAGACCTCCTTTTTCAGAAAAGCTGCTATAAACACACTTCCTAAAGACAGACTAATTAAACAGTTTATGATTGTGATTTGGTGATTTTTTTCAGGACAATCTAAAAGCTACAGAAAATCCAAATGGTTTTGTAAGTCTTAAGAATGCACGCTTAACCCCAGCAGAAATGAGGGCTTCTCTCCCACTAGGGAACTGGAGTCTGTTACATTATCCCCATTGACTCCTACAGTCCCTGGCTCAGCACCATATGCAACAGATGCAAAGGGTCACCAGTGAAGGGCAAAATATTTTTGAAAATAATAGAGCTATGCTATCTACATGGCCAATTTTACCCACTCTGCACTTTGAGTCCTAATGCCTTCTTTCCGTACAGTAATTTTTTTTTTTAAATGACTGGAGTTTATTTTATTGAATGTAGTAGAAAGACAAAGAAAGAAAGAAAGAAAGAAAGAAAGAAAGAAGGAAGGAAGGAAGGAAGGAAGGAAGGAAGGAAGGAAGGAAGGAAGGAAGGAAGAAAGAAAGAAAGAAAGAAAGAAAGAAAGAAAGAAAGAAGAAAGAAAGAAAGAAAGAAAGAAAGAAAGAAAAGAAAAAGAGAAAGAAAAAGAGAAGGAGGAAGGAAGGAAGGAAGGAAGGGAGGGAGGGAGGGAGGGAGGGAGGGAGGGAGGGAGGAGAAAGGAAGAAAGAAAGACAAGATCTGTTTGGTTTTTCTTCTAAGTATTAGCAAAGCACCTCCCAAAGCCTGCTTCAAATGGGCTTTGTCATCCTAAAGTGTTGTGTTTATTTTACCTCTTCCTGAACTTGAGTGATTTGTTTCGGTAATCAGTCTTCAATAATGTGTAACAGGCAAGAAAAAAAATAAATCACTAAAAAGTAGAAATGTCTGCAGCTGTTCTCTGCACTATAGAGCAGCAGAAGTCATCTCTGGAATAGATGCCCTTTTGTTTAGAAAAACTTACTGATGGGATTTTGGGGTTATGCAAAACTAGGCCCCCAAGACTCGTCCAGATTGGGAACAGAAAGAGGAGAGCAAATTTACTCTGCATTACTAAGGGTCAAGAATTTTAGTTTTGTACCCTGCTGGTTTTGGAGGTGGGGTGGTAATGGTATATTCTAGAATTAGGAGGAGCTAGAAATAGAGACACACATTATATATACACAGACACACACAAGTCTCATGCAATTATGACCATCTGGATTCTGAGCAGCGAGATTTGTGAGAAATTTCTTGGGGTAGAGATGGTTGAAAATATTTAACTGTCATGCAGAATATCAGTCTTAGGTTGTTTTCCACTCTGCTAGACTGCACCCCTTCCCAGTACCTCTGTATAGTTTCTCTAATATTCAGTTGGTATGTGTTATCTTCTCTGCCGCCTTGATTTAGTGGTTTTTCCAGGCTAGAAGGGGGCAGGGCTGTGTCTAGACTTGTAGCCAGGTGGTACCTACAAAGTTCAGGAGATGCAAAAATAAATAGGAATTTTAAAAGCAAAGATGTGCAAGGAGACCCAGAAGTAAGAAGAAGGCCAAGAATGTCAGATACATGAACATGCAGGAATTCTCAGGAAGTGCAAAAGGGGGCAGGCTTTCTCATGGTAGAGAAGGGATCACATGATTTCCATATGAAAAGAAGCTGTAGCTATAGTAGGTTGCTATCCTGCCATAAATGGAACGGCTCAGGGTTTTGGAACGGCATAGTGTTTTTTGGTGCTTCTACATCTGAACCCAGCCTTTGCGCAAGCCTCTGCTGTCCCTTTCCCACTGTCTCTGAACACTATCTGTAACAATTCCATTTTCTGACTGTGGATGAGCTAGTTTCCTCTGTCTGAAACCGCCCCCGCCCCCCCCACCCCGACTTCCCTGCTCTGCTTATTCGTATTCTACCCATTCTTCAATGCCCAGTTCAAATTCTACCTTTTTTGATCTTGACTCTTAGAGCCTACCTTTAGATCTCCTGTTTCTGAAGTCCCATAGCTCTCATGTCAGGAAAGTCATAATAAAGCAATGTGATAGTCATCGATTTTCTGTATCTTCTACCTTCATTTTCCCTCCAAACAATAATGGAAATTCTTAGGGTAAAGGAAAGGTGTCATTTATTTTTTCCTATATTTCTCTGTGCCAACTACTTGATTCCTAGTAATCCACTAACTTCTCAGCTAGCATTTGGTTAATGAGCATGGAGCCACATCAGTCTTCAACATAAACATTTTTTATCTAGAAAAAAACCTTACTAGTGGGAAGCAATACTGACGCATTAGTGGATCCCGTCAAGCATTGTATCCTCAGATGATGCTGCTTTGCTGCATTTTACATTGCAGGGTAAATTAAATTCTCAGAATAAAAAATTGTAAAATCTGATTTTTTCTTTTCTTTATGGTGGTGTCCAATCCAGCATAATATTTTCACCACTTTGTACTTATGAATAGGGCATTGTTTCCAATTTAATTTTAGAGGTGGCAAAATAAAGTAAAACTGAACAACTTCCTTTAGTCAAACAGCGATTCAACTTGGGAGAATTTATGGAATCTTTTAATAATAATTTAAAGTGTTTTTAATAATTATTTAAATGTTGAGAGTACAATTAGCTTAAGGAGAGACAAATAGTTCCAACCTCAGATTAACTTGAGTATTTCAAGTCAAGGCATTAAAGTACAACCACAGATCCAAATAAAGTGTGTATTTTAAACAATTCTATTTGCTACTTGAGCCAAAGACACCAGAAAACCTATAAAATTCATTTTGTGTTTCCATTTTTATTTTTTTATGTTTTTATTTTTATTGCTGTTTCCCTTTTTATACTTTCCATTCATTGCTTTTCTTTTTCTTTTCTTTTTTCTCTCTTGTACTCTTTCTCTTTTGCTCCAAGCTTCTTTTATTCTGCACGTTGTTCTGCATCTGATGCTCTGGCAATTTCCCAGTGTTTTCTCATTTATGAGCTGTCATTGGGCTACCATCATCTGCAAAAGAGCTGTATCAATTGAGCATACTAGGAAGTAAAAGGAAAGTGCCTCTTGCATGAAGGCTAGATTCTAAGGTCAGAACACCAGTAACAGGGGGATTGCATATTATTGAATGACTCATGAAACTGCCTTAGGTGCGTGCTAAGTGGAAGATCTTCTCTAATCACGTTGAGCCAAGTCGGTTTTTCTTCCAAAATTGGAATAATTCACTCTTTATACAGTTGAGCCACCGATAAAAGAGTTGGTTTTTTTATACAAGCCAGGTTGATCCCAAAATGAGATTCTTTAAACATATGTGATGGGATGAGGTGCTCAGGTTCTGAGAGGCACGCAGGAACCAAGACCCTGGCAGAGGGCACATTCTGGGCCCCGAGTTTAGGCTCGTTTTGGAGTATTTGCACATGGCATGGCTGTACAGCTTGAATATTCAGTATCAGTTCAGTGACTATTTCTCTTCTTCTGTGTGTTTGCCTCCTCTTTTCTTCCCTTTCTCCCATCCAAATGCATAGGATTCAGCTGAACATGTGTATGATGTAACTCTACTCTTGTATCAGGATGAAAGTGCCCACTGCCCTGGAAATAAAGCATATATCTATAATACTCTTCATCATTCATTAGAAAATAATTAAGGCCATATACAAAGCTTTTGCGCATCAAATATGGTAACTTACAGGGTCTGACAGATGGGTTTTTTGATCTTAAACCTTCACTCTCTTTTCAGTTTAAATCATGTTATGAGATCTGATTAAGCAGCAAAACTGTGGTAAATATTTTGGCATCAGTAATATAGCCCACTTTTTTTGCCTTGATATTGCATTGCCTCCTAGTCTGTTTTTTTCCCTGCGTCTCTCAATCAAGGTGTGATGAACTAAGATGTCAGTGAACCTTGTCATGTCACTGCGGATGGCTTCATCTCCCCTCTTAGCTCTTTTTTAAAAATGTGGTTATTTTTTAACACAGCTTTATTGAAATATAATTCACACGCCACATAATTAATCCATTTAAAATGTACAATACAATGATTTTAGTATATTCAGAGTTGTGTAACCAAATTTAGATCACTGTAATCAAATTTAGAATATTTGCATCACCACTAAAAGAAACCCCATACCCTTTAGCTATTACACCCAAGATCCCCCATTTCTTACCCCCCCCTTACCCTTAGGCAATCTCTAATATACTATCTATCTCCATAGATTTGCCTATTCTGGACATTTAATATTAATAGACTGTGAGTGAGGGGGTTAAGGAGAATGGCATTGGGAATCTGGCAGTGCTTACATTAGACAGAAGGAAACAAATGCAGATCTGTGTACTTCGAACCAGTTTAGATGAATCAGTGAATTAGTTTTCAGAAATAAAAATCACGTCTCAGCATTTAACTATGTTATACGTCATGGGCACAAATGCAACACATTTTGGAGCGGGCACTGAAAATAAACCAGGAAGCTCCTAAAATACATACTCTAGTTGTAGACCAACATCAGGTATACATCAATATTTTCTCAGTGACGGTAATAAATTTCTTGACACATAAAAGTATATTAGACAATTATTTTCACTTGTCGTCTACTTGGCAGATTTGGGGAAAATGGCATGACCTTTATTGAATTCATTTTTTAAGTGATGGCTTTACTATTTAAGTTCATTGAAAAAAAGTTAGACTACTCAATGGAGAAACAGTTTTCCCCAAATGTAAAAATGAAATTTATGAGGAAAAGTATGCCTTACCTATAATTTTTTCTAACTCTATCTCAAGGAAATTTCATTTACTTTAAAATTCAACATAACTATGTTTGATTTACTTAAGGCTTTATTTGTTAATTGATATGTATGTGTTAGTATGATTTTATAGGTTTAGTCAGAGCCGCAGCAGTATAAGATATAATCACTGGCCTGAGGAGCACACAATATATACCGTGTTTCCCTGTAAATAAGAGCCGGCCTTATTTTACTATAAGACCCGGTCTTATATAATATTATATATTATATTAATTTTATATATTATATTAATATTATATATTATATATTAATATATTATATATTAATTTTATGTATTATATTAATATATATTAATATATATTATATATTATATTAATATTAATTTTTGCACCAAAAGATGCATTAGAGCTGATTGTCTGGCTAGGTCTTATTTTCGGGAAAACACGGTATATACGTCATACCTTCAAGCGCATCTCAGTTCGTATTTGTTGTAGTTGGAAACTCTCAAAACCCAGATGGCTATAGAAGAGATAGAAAGGAGTTGCTCCTCATAAGTAATCTTTTAATCATGGCCATAGCCCCGCTTACTAAGTGCCCGTTGTAGGGCACATGATAATATATTATCATATTAATATTTACAACATCCTTGTGAGCTTAAGGGAGTTACCCAGCGCTTTTTACTGAAGCTCCATATATCAGGAAAGTAGCTTCAGCTTACTCAGCCTGTTGGTAGCAAATCCAGTCATCACAAATGGTTTGAATTTCTTTCCATGTTTCCTGCTACCTCTCGAGTTTGGAGTTAACACTTCAATTTCACAAATCTGAAACAATATTACAAACATTCACCATGTCAGACATGACGTGGTGCTAATTTAGACCAGGTTTCTAAGGCAGATTGAGATGAGTTGCTTGATTGCTATTTATGTGGTCTGAGCCATGCTCATTTTTGCTGTACTGTTCTAAGGCTAAATATGCTATGAGTCATTGATCCGGCAGTTGTTACCAGTTAAACACTTAGCAGGACCTATTAGATGTTCATACTCTTTCACTAAATTCTACTTGTATGTATTTATTGTAAGAAAGGAGACTCAGGTAGAGTCAATTAACATTAGTTGAGACAACTCTGGGTGAAGTGCACAGCATATTTTTAAAATTTAATCCCAACGAAGAACTCATGATCTAGGTCTCAGGAAGCCCAGAGAAGTCAAGTGATTTTCTGGTAAGTAAGGAATATGGTTAGTTTTCAACTCAAAGTTTTGGAGTACAAGGCTCCTAAAGTCAACAATAGTCGTGCCATAGTTGACACACATTTCTAGCTATACAAATACGTCTATGAAATATAATCTATTATAATTTTTAAAAATTGGAAACAATTTAAATGGCCAGCATCAAAAAACTAGTTTAATTAAATATGGTAAATGAATATAATAAAGTGGGTGAAGTTATTAAAATTATAATTAAGTATAACAATTAGTAAAAGTGTTTGTAAAGAACATATAAAATAATGTATAAATTATATAGTAAAATTACATAACTATATAAACATGGATGGCATATGCTAACACAAAATTAATGGTATGCATTATATATGGTTGAAACTTAGTTTAGCCTATATTACTTTTCCCATAAAAATTCTGAAGACAGAAATTATGAGGTAATTTATTAACATGTGCATTATTGAAGGTCATTCGTTTGTAAAATTACTTTAAAACTATATAAAGTAGCTACTCTGTTAGTTCTGTGTATCTAATAATAATAAGACAAAGTCTCTTCCCTGAAGGAACTTGCAGTCTACTGAATTCAGTAAAGGCATTTATACTTTCAAAATATATTTTTTCTTTCTTCCAAATTAAAACCTTGCTAATTCAAACACATAAGTATAAAATAAAAGAAATTTTGAAGAATAGAAGCATATTTATTACATAAACCTGGAGTACACAATACATTTTAAGCAAAGAAAATCCTAACACCATAAAAGAAATCATTGACAAATTCAACTATATGAATATTATTTTTACATGGCAAAAATGGCCATGAATGTTGACGAAATAAAACAAGACTAGGAAATAATATCTAAAACACATAGGGCAAATTATCTTATTATATAAGATTGAACAAATATTAAGGGATTATCAGAGAACTGGAAAACAAGACCAAACAAATAACATAATACAGCATGGAAAGATAAAGATATATGTTTTTTAAAATTGCCTCTATTTAGATTTTCCAAAACAGAAAATGGAGAAACTGGGGCAAAGTTCAGCAAAAAGTTCAGAAAGATGTAACACAATTGTAAGTACATGATGGAAAATTTATAAACCCAAATCTAGTCCTAGACTATATAGCTATATTAATACAAGGCAAAATAATTTTTAGTCAAGAAGCTTTACTAGACACAAGTAGAAACAATAGAGAACATTTTCACTTATGAAAAAGATATAACAATTCTGAATTTATAATTCCTAGTAATGTATCTTAAAAATAAAAAAGAAATTAAAAAAGAGCACAGTTTGGCTGAAAAGCAAGGTCCAAGAAATTTTTTAAAATTTCATTGATTCATTTCATAGATTCATTTAAAACATAATCTTTGATCAAATGAATTAAACTAGAAATAAAAACTAAAAACATAACTCAAAGTTTTCCAAATGTTCATATATTTTAAACATATTTTTAAAAATATACTGTTGAAAAAATCAGAGTCAAAAGAGAAATCATAATGGAAATTATGAAACACTTAAAACAACAACAAAAATACTATGCATCAAATTTTGTTTGAAGCAGATAAATTCACAGTAATTAGAGGGCAATAAATAGTTTTTAAATACTTATATTAAAAAAGGGAGACAATATGTAAGTTAATACATTAAGCATGTATCCTAATTTAGAAAAAGAGGAAGAAATAATAATAAAACAAATAATAAAGATTATGGTGGAAATGATGAAATAGAATAAAAAAGAGATACATTATTATAAAAGTTTTAAAACCATAAAAGATATTTTATTGAAGAAGATTAATGAATATACACTCAGATCATGACAACATAACTCAGGATGCACTTGAGACTGAAAAAATAACCAAATAATATTATCAATAAAAAACATAGAGAAATTGATAAAACTGCTGCAGAGGAAACAAAAAACCTGGCCTATCCTGGGACTATTAAAGAATGAAGTAAGTAGTTCAAACATCTTCACATAAAGAAAACAAAAAGTCCCAGTGCTTCTTTGTGTGAATTCTATCAAATATTCAAGGAGCAGATAATCCAACCTTATACAAAGTATTTCAGGAAATAAAAATAATAGGAAAAATCATTCAAGTCACTGTATGAGCTTATTGTAAATCTGATACCACATCTAGAGAAAGATAGCATTAGAAAAGTATACAGGACAATCTTTCTTATAAATAAAATAGAAAAACACTAAATGACTATTAGCAACATCAAACCAACTATGTATAAGAAAGATTCAACATCATCACCACTGTGACTATTTATAAGAACACAAATTTGATTCAACATTAGAAAATCTACAATGTAATTATTCACATTAGTAGATAGAAAATAATCATGTGATCATTTCAATAAAAGCCAAAATAAGTTTGTGATAGAATTCAACAATTTTTATATCTTGTGTAAAAAAATCCTAGCAAACTAGGAATAAAAATAAACCTCCTTAACTTGATAAAGGAAATTGAAAAATATTCAAACAAACTATTAGAATAAATACAATTTAGCAGTTTTCTGATAAAATATGAATATATAAAATTCAACTATTTTGTACATACCAATACCATTTTCCAGATATAATATTGATACAGATATAATATCAATACACACACTCACTTCAATACATAAAATTTGATTTGATTTTTCTATATCAGTACCATTTTCAATTGATACAAATACACACACAAGAAGCTACCTAGAAGCAAAATAAAATATGTATAAGATTTTAAATGAGAAAATTGTAAAAGTTTTCAGAAAAATAGAAAGTGAAAAAAGATAATGGACATAAATGTCATGTTCATGACTGAAAACATTCAATATCTGAAAGGTAACTTGTTCACAAATGATCCAGAAATTAACAGGTAACTGTAAAAATTATCTAACAGAATTATTGACATCCTGAATATATAATTGTATAAATGGTAGATTAAAGAGACAAAAACAGTGAAGATATTTCTAAAGAAGAAAGAGTAAGACTCATGCTGTCCCAGATATAAAAATTCCCTATCAACATATAACATTTAAGGTAATATTTTATGGGCCAAGGATATACATAGAGGTCAGAACAATATCCACTGATATGTAAAAACCTAGATATGACAGTGCATCCATTACATTATCAGTGGTGAAAGACGGGCTAAATATTAAATGATGTATGAGATGCTTGTTTAAAAAAAAAAGAGGAAAAACGAATGGATCTTAATACCATATACAAAACAGAATTCCAGACAGATCAAGGATTTAAATGTGGAAGTCCAACTCTATAAAGAAAAGATAGAATATGATCTTTGTGACTTTAGACTTGAAAAAAGTTCTTAAACAAGATAAAAAAGCTGAAAGCATAACAGGAAATCTAAATTAAGATCTGTTTCTCAAAAGACACCATAGAGAGGTTGAAAATTGAAGGCACAAACTTCGAAACAATATTTGCAACATATAAAATCAGAAAAGGGTTAGCACATGAAATTGGTAAACAACTTCTTTAAGTCAGTGAGAAAAAAGATAATCCAATATAAAAATGAGCAAAACATGTAAACAGACATTTTAGAATAGAGAAAACACAAATGGACTCAAAATCATTCTCCACTTTACTCACCCTCTGAGATGTCATTATTTCCATTTTTACTCAAGGAAACAGAGAGCTAAGGGTCATCCATCTGCAGAAAATACTCTCAACTTTATTATAAATATGAGAACAGTTAATTAGAATCTTTACTTTGTAACAATGCAACATCAAAAAATATCAAGTACTCTCAAGCAAATGGAGCATTCACTGAACGTGAAAGTCCAAACTGAAACAAAGACTTTGGAAAACAATTTGGCATGTGTAGTAAGGTTGAGTATATCTGATGACCCAGCAATTCTACTTTCAAGGATTATAGCCTTAAGAAACTTTTCCGTATGATAACCAGAAAAGATGTAAAAGAATACCTGTAGCAGCATTGCATTTAATAGCAAAAATTGCTCATTCAGTGGAATGCAACACTGAAAAATGAACTAATTTTACATACAACAATATAGATGAATCTCAAAAATCTATGTTGTATGAAAGAAAGAAGTCATCATGGAATGCATAGCATATCATTCCATTCACTTAATGTTCAAAAGCAGGTAAAATCAGACAATACATATTTTGGGGATATGTAAATGTGATAAAAATATTAAGAAAAAGTTATAGAATTATTAGCACAAAAAATTCAGTTACCTCTCATACTGATAAATAGAATGTATTCGTAGAAAGACATATAGGAGTTTTCCAGGTATTTCTTAAGTGTGTTGTTAGGTACAGGGCGTTTATTTTTATTAATGTGTTCTAACAAATATATACATATTTGTACACCCTCTTTTACATGTATTATATATTTCCCAATTATTAAGTGAAAAAATTGCTTTTGTCTTCTACCAGAGGTTCTTATTTTAATCTACTGAAATTGACCAGTAAAACTATTTGTCATTTTATACCTCCCTAAACACTGGCTAATAGTTCAGTACAAAGCAACAGGAAAGAACACCTTTTTTTCAGCAACGTGATATCCTCCAAAGCCCTCCCTGGAATGCCAAGACATCTTTATTTATAGAAAGAGGATGTAGGAAAGTAAAATGACTCTTGTATTGACTGCCTACTATCTACCACATGTTGGGCTATAATCTTTACATCTATCTCACTTAATAAACATACTCACCCTCTGAGATGTCATTATTCCCATTTTTACTTAAGGAAGCAGAGAACAAAGGGCCATCCATCTGCAAAGCTGTGATCTGAGGGCAGGTTAGCACATATTTTCATTCACTCTCTTTCCTCGCATACTTAGCACCCATTTCTGACACCCTGAGAAAGGGAGCTGCTTGAGAACAAGAACTGTGTCTTTTCATCTTCATATCCTTTAACCGTGAGTACAGGTGAAGTCTACAGTGTGCTCAGTAAGTGCCCGATTGATGACTTACGATCACTGGGAGTTTGAGGATTGACATTATTGGCCCATGTATTCATTCTCAGTCATGTGGCCAGACAAGAGAGGAACATTTTAAATCATTCAAGCCAATGAGTTCATATTATATTTAGGTAAACTGAGGCCTGCAGTGTTTAATTAGCATGTCCCTGACACTGCATCCACAGAACTGAGTGGAAAATCCATCTTCGTATCTCCTTCTCCTAGTCTTCCCACTCAAACCCTCCTCCTGAGGATGTGGCTAATTTTTCTATGTGGAGTTGGGAAGGGTCAGTTTAAGAGTTTAATATAAATTTATCCATCCAATCCATTCCCTGACTTAGGTGTTTTCCTTAGTGAATAGAGCTGAGGACATTTTAATTAATTTATTATGTCCCTTCAATTAGGGGACCCAATTAATAATTGAAATGGATTTTTAATTGGTTTATATCCTCTAGGGTATCATATTAATAACATAAATAAGCTAACAGGTTTGCATTAAATTAGGATTCATCTATATGCATATCTGTTGCCTCCCAATACATTATCTATTCTTAACCTCCAAAACTGAATGTAACTTTTTAAACAAAGACTTTCTGATGCATTAGTTTTTGTTGTTGTTGTTCCACTTTGAGGCAAGGTCATAGTATTTTGAGTTGAGATGAAAAATGTTGACATTATTTTTATTTTTGTCACTAGATTCATGATTCCCGTAGTTCTCCAGACTGATAATGTTGAAATCACCTTTGACTTGTCTCTCTTCTTCAGCCTTTTATCTAATCGTAGACTTATGTACCATCACGGATTGGCAGGTCCTTAGAGATCATTTGTTTTTAGCCAATGAAATTGAAAACCAGAGGTTACACAATGAGCTCAAACTCACACAGCAAGCTAGTAATAAGGACAGTAGGCTCTATTTAGACATCTTATAGATTTTTCTCTCAAATGTTATTGATTTTGGCCCTTTATTCCCCTTTGGAATGTCACCACACAAGACCACACTTGGATTGGTCTTCCCTTCTCTTAAGAATAACTGAATGATTTATCTTATTAAGAAAAAAAAAAATCAAATTTTGTTCTGTTATTCCCAGCACTTAGCAGAATATCCAGGACAGTAGTGTCTCTATTACAAGTTATTTGGAAAAAACTACCCAAAGGCTTCTAGCATTTTCTCCTGCCTATAGCATTAACTCTGGGCATCTTCAGCACAGCATTCTAGAATAATCCACCCCTGAAGGCTTGGTCTAAATTTACGTTTCCAAACTTGTTCCAGATGTTTGTCTTACACGAATTCTCTTCAATATGTAGCTCTCTCCTTTTCTATTGAATCCCACTGGCTTATTCTTTCTCCCTTGCCTCTAGAACTGAAGTTGGTTTCCAAGACGTAGTCTTCAGACTGTGATCCGGGAACTTGCTATAGATGCTAATTCTTGCCCCTCCTTCCCACTAACTCTGAGGGTGGTGATTAGCAACCTGTTTTTATACGTTCTCTGGGAGATACTGATACACACTAACGTTTGAGGACCACTGCTTTAACTTCTCCGATGAGGAAGGAATTCCTAAACGCATCTCACATATCTTTTAAGACTCTGTTTTTCCTAAATGGAACAGAAAGGAAGTTCCTTGGAATACACCTACATCAAACCCTTCCTTTAACAGAATCAGATTTTGTGTTTGGGGTAAACGTCTTATTATTCTTCAGTGAAAGCTGAGAGCAAGTGTTCTGGCTTTTATTCCTAGTTATCTCCTAACATAATGCTTCACACTTAGGACTCAATGATGCTTATTGAATCACTAGAGGCAGCAACAATGATGGTGACAATACTAATTATTATAGTGGATCTTTGTCCTGTTTGTGGTCCTATGGTGTCTTTTCCACATTCTTTCTAAGTTTGGGAACTTCTTATATCATAGATTCTACTTTCTTGAAATAAAAGGCCAAACTTACCCAGTTTCTCTGATAGCTAGTGCACAACTCTACCAATCAGATGACTGAAAGACCTAGTGATACAGAAAGGAAGGGATGGGGGACTCATTTCCTCTCCAGTAGCGGTGGCTGTAGCAATGACTATATTTTGAATTCCTGGCAAAGACGACGCATTGGTGCTGGAGGCACTTGCAGTAAATCCATTACTTAGACACAGCAAGTTCCAAGAGGACAGTGGCATCGAATATTCATTGGTGGCGTCAGTGGTTGTTTCGTTTTTCTTGTCAGAGTATTTCCTGAAACATTAACATTTAGCCTGGCTCTCTAGCCTGCCCAGTGATTCTCAGGGCTCCCCAATGTCTTTTCAATAAACTCTTTTTCTTAATAAGCCAGTCAGCCTTTTCTACTTGCAATATGGAACCCCAGCTGAAGCATGAATAACAGTCACTGCTATAGTTGATGGAGTAGTTGATATGTCTATTAAGATGCCTCAGCTTCCCAAATATAACAGGAAATTGACTGGTGTGAAAAGACAATGATTGCATAATAAGTCACATCTATTTACCTTGTGTCAGGGCTCCACTGATTGAATATGAATATCTAACACTCTCATTGGTGCAGAAGGACAGGGGGCGGTAAGTCTAATCCATTCTTTTATGCTGTAAACTATATCATCACTCCTCAGAGGACACTGGGCGCTGCCACCCACCACGTGTGCCTGGGTGTTGCTAAGGTCTTTCCTTTGTCAGCTCACACTCCTACTAATCTTTAAGGTCAAGTTGCTCTGCTCTTGGCACATCTTAGATGGGTAAAAGGAAACATACCAAAGTTCAGACAGCATGACTGGAAAAAAAATCACCCATTTGACCCAGAGGGACTCTCTCCCTGGAAAAGTACTGCATTTTCAATACCCGACTATAGAAATTTCTCTTTGAATTGTCTGACATAAATCTCATTCAGTGTTCACAACTCTCTGAGGTGGGCATAGGTGGCGTCATCCTCACTTTACAAGTGAGGGTCAGAAAGGTGAAACCAAAGTCATGATTACATAGCTCAGTGTTAGCAGAGCTAGGATTTAATTTCACGCTGTCTTGTAAGAAAGAGCTCCTCTATGAAGTTTTTCTGAAACTCCTCTCTTTCTCCTCCCTAGAGCCCACTGAACACATTCTCGTTTAAGTCCTAAATATACTTCTGTCCTAATACACAGAACACTTCATCACTTATATTTGTTTATATGGATAACTGTATATCTGAACTATAAGCTGAGAGCACAGATTATGCTTTATTTATTTTGTTTTCCATGTTCCTAGGGTAGTGCATGGATTATAGTAGTTGCTCAATAAATATTTATTACATGAATGAATGGGTGAATAAAAGCAGAGGGGGAAAAAATCCAATTTTGTATAGGTAACCATCAAATATTCACTTAGCATTCTCCCAGAACACACAACTCCAAGGGAGAAGCGTGCTCTGGCACTGCCCCTTAAACCGGAATGAACTCACTACGGCCCACTTCAGAGAAAATAACCACATTCTCTGAGATCATTACTCATAAACCCCAACTACTCAAAACATTCCAAGGCAGCTGGCGTGCCTGGCAACTAACTCTGTGGGTCCCTTCACAGTACCTCACACGTGGCTACTTCATGACTGACAGGGGGGTCATTCAGCCATATGCCTAAAGCTTTGTGTGGAGGCTGAAGTGGCACAACTGCTGCTTTCTCGCAGTTGAAGAGTCATTCCTCCTTCCTGAGAATGAACCCTGACCGACAGTCCCCATCAGGCCCTGTTCAAATGATGTGAGTCACTTGCTTGCCTAGGAGGAAATCTGGACTCTGGGGACTGGCATGGCACCAGCAGTGTCCGCTGCGGCCATTCAGGGAATTAAAAGCTGCAGCCATTATAATTATGTGGAATTGAAAACAAACGAAAAAGTGGCCGTGCAGTATGATTGCATTGCATTCCACTCGGGGAAATTGAACTTTTAATTCTGGGGCAAGAGAAACAGTCTTTTCTTTCTTGCTTTTTTTCTTTTTCTTTTTTTCCAATATTTCTTTCCTTTGAAGGAGCTGGAAGGGTGGAGGAGAAAGTGCAGAAACTTTGAATTCAGAAAGACCTAAAAAAGAGGTCTAAACAGGTACTGGAATATCTTCCTGTTACTTGGCAAGTAAGGATTAAATGAGATGCTATGTATGAGGTATCCGCCGCATTCTAGATACTCGGTGCATCTCGGATTTCGTGCTTCATTTACCAATAACTTATAGTGTCCTCCTCACTTCGCCATCTTAGCGCAGATGTGCGCGGCGTCCCATTGCGGGAGGCCTGTAGGCCTCTCACTCAGAAAGAGAAGGCGAATCCCAGGGGAAACGAGGGCTTTGCAGTTACACAGCTGCACCGTTTCTCCCAGGATGAACATTGTACAGGCAGGAGAAAGGAATCCACGGGGACCCGAAACAGCTGTGCACTAACGTTTGTGCTGCGGAAGACATTTCCTTCAAAGCGTTTCTGCATCTTCAGAGCAGCGCGCTGCAGAAGGCCACGTGATGTTCCCTCGGCTGAGCAGGGCTGACACATCTGCCTTAATTGCACGACACGTGTGAAGGGGCTTTGATGACGTGACACTGGCTTTGCAGGCAGTGACTTCCCCGTTGGTCCTGCCATAAGCAATGTGTGCAAAGCAGAGGGAACAGACTATTTCGTTTCCAGTTTTCCTCTGTGTGGAGTCCCTCTGGTATACAGGGAAGCTGGCAGTCTTTGAAGTGGGGAAGTTTACTATTTGTGGGGGGTCAACTGGGGTACCGGTATTTTTAGGTGAGTTAGTATTAAAGACCTTTTTGTCTGTAAATGTTCTGTTCCAGAACTAGACTTTGGCCCATCCAAGTGCACAGCTGAGTGGTCTTCACATGTATATTAACAACTTATTGGAGAATATCATTTTGCATTTGAAACTAAACATTTCTTTCCTTTGATTTTGACAGTTTCCAGAATTCCTGAAGAAAACAGTGATTTACACTTTTTAGAGTTCCCCATTCATTATAATGTAATGCGACCCTCTGAGTTACTCTATCAAGTCTGGTGGGACAGATGACCCCATTTTACGGATGAGAAGAGTGAGGCTCAGAATACCACCTGTCTAAAATGGCACAGCTGGTTAGTGGCAGCACCAATGCTAAAATCACCACCAGTACCTCCTTCACCAGTGTACACACAGATTTTTGTGGGCCTCGGGGCTTAATTCTGTATGAGTAAGAATGGAAAAATATTCTCCTTTGTAGATTTTATAAAACATGTGACCGTATAAACACATTTTGGGGGCCTCTCCCAGGACCACGGATGGGGGCCGGGGCAAGTCAGGGCCCTGGAGCGTAAGCATCACTGTTTTTACAGTAAATCATTTCTGTGACTGCAAAAGAATATGCTGGCAACGCACATGCTCGATAACTAGGGGTCATTATGATTCTTCTCTTTGGTCTTGTGTCATCTCTATAGTGACCCAGAGGTACACTTTTTAAAGGTGGGAGCTTTGGGTGACCTGGATGTGTCTTGCTGGAGCTCACTTCTGTCTTCAGGACACCTGCACCTGCCCTCCCCACGTCCCATGGCTTGCCCTTCCCTTCCTGGGCTGTCTTCTTTCTCCAGCGCCTGCTCTGGCCAGTGACTCAGGTCCCATGACTTCCTTTACAGACTGGACATAGCGGCTCCTCATATTACTTATAACTTGATTCAGCTAAGGACCTAACCCCCTTCTTTATTCTTTAACATCTCCCTTCATTTTTAGAAATTTGTATTGTTTTATCATTTCATTGTCAGAGGTCATGACTCCCTTTTCCTCTGGTTCTCCTTTTGCAGCTTTGAACAATGGCTTTTTAAAATTTTATTTTTGGCACTCCGTGGAAGCTTTGTAAGCACCCATCTGCCTTTTTTTTTTTTTTTTTTTTTTTTCCCAGGCACAGTTCAGTCGTCATCCCTCGCTTGAAGCATGTGCTAGGCTCATGCAGGATGCAGAGCAGGCAGTTAACTAGGTGTCAGGAGACCCGAGTTCTAATCTTGGCCTTGTTCCTGTCTTCTTATCTGACCTTGTATCATACACTGACCTTTTTGTACTCTGGAAGTAATAGAACCATATTTTATCATATTAGGAGGAATCTTTAAATAGCAATTTCCATTTAGGCTGCATCAGAAAAACATGTTATACTTTTTTTTTTAATGCAGATTCCTAGGCTTAGTCTCAGACATTATGAATCATAAGAAGGGACATATAGTCACTACAATGCCTCCCATAGCATTATCAACAGCCAAAAAAGCAGATGGCAGTTCCAATACGCCACAGTTAAGTCAGGAATTTGGGAACTCTTTTATTTCTTCCCTTTTGTACGGAGGGGATAACATGATATCAACACATCGAGAAAGGAGAAGAGAGGGCTTAGAAACCCCTTTTCATCTAAATCTCAGACAATTATCCAGCTGAATTTGAACTTTGATCTGTCAGCCATGCACAGCTCTAATAGGCACCTCTGGGGCTCCACTTGGCCAAGCACGCCAACGGCTGCCTTCTTGCTGAGCTTCCAGCGGTGTTGGCAGCAAGATTCCTGGGGACAGAAACCTTCCCCAGGGGCAGGGCTGGTCTTTGAAATGCCATGAGCGTGTCCTTGTGCATATTGGGGCACAAGTGAGGCAGGGATCTGTGTGGCGCCTCCTCTGAAATGCCACTGCTGAGCCTGTGAAAGATCCAACAGTGGATCAGATTCCCAAGGCCCCAGCTGGCGGGTCTGTAGGAAAATCAGATTCCTGTGAATCCTTAGAGGTCACGGGAGGGTGTGTGACGGCTCCTGGTCAGAGGCGGGGTGGCTCAGGTCAGAGACAGGAAAGGAGTAAATAAGGGGAGCAGACAATAATATGTGACCAGGAGAAACTGACCCCACTTATTCTTTTTCCAGTTTGGCAATCCTAGCTGGTACATGTGTTTGTGAGTACTGCACGGTCTTTCATTTCAGCAGTCACAATCACACACCAAGGAACAACACACACATACACACACACTCACAAATGAACACACTCCTTATGTAAATAACAGCTGTCAGTTCATGAACCTCACCAAAAACAGCAGTAGCAGCACCTAAAAAGTGTATGTGTATGTAAACACACACACTCACACACACACAATCAAATACTTGCAGTATACTTGCCTGGCTGAACCTCAAATTCTAACCAATTATTAACCTTTTATTACACTCATGACCTTCAGAGGCAAGAGCTCTATCATTCATGTTTACATGTCCCCAAGTGCAGTAGTACCTGGCACCCTGCAGCAAATGTTTGTAGGATAAATGAATAGAGGTAGAAGAAACGATTGGGAATACTCCTTCTTAGTATTGAAAGGTGGATGTGATAAAAACATCCAAAATCACATACATGATGGATTGGAGCAAGCTAGACACGTTCACCATGTCTTTAAATGGAGAACACTAGGCATCCTTGAGATTTGAGATCTCATGGCTGAAAGCAAGAGAACTTAATAAAATCCATGAATGCATTAACTCCAAGACAGATTCATGTCAAAGAAAAACTGGGGAAGCCATTCGTGTTAAATAGCATAACTATGATCCCATTGTACTATTATTTGTTGCATAAAACTCTGTGTCTTCCACTGACCAGTAGCTCACTGCATCGCTCACGTCTGTAGCTCTGAGGCCTAGCCGTGTGTGTCAGATACAGAACGAGATCATTCTGTGCTGATTAAAGTGCATGGCAATGAAAATATTGACAGAAAAAACTATTTGAAGTGTATATTTACTCCAACATTACATATGTACTTCTTCCAATTGACCTTGTAAATGAAATGTTTTGCAGTTGAAGGGGAATTGAATGTGTACAGAGATTTTCCAGTGTTTATTTTTACATTGAACGTCAGTTAGGCCCCAAGGCTAATGCTATTGACCTGTAACACGCATAGAGATACGGCAAAGCAACTGGTCACTTGGTCAGTGAGCTGACAGCCCGAGAGGATCCTGTCCTCAATGGGACACTGCCATCTGCTGTATGCCCCCGGTTAGACAGTCAGTGAAGGGATGTAGCCTGGAGCCAGGAAAAATGGGGAGGCACAGCTAGTAGCATTTGAGTGTATATATTGCAGAGACCATCTGTAGACAAGAATGATCGCCTCCTTGGTTGGGTTCTTGGATCTGAAAGCTTAAATTCTCCACAGATGTGATGGAGAGCATGCAAACTAAGTAGGAAGGAATAAAAATGTCCCCAGTGCATGCAATAGGTTAAGCATTTTCCATTGCTTATCTCATTTAATCCTCAGAGTCACCTACAAGGTAAGTATTGGAATGGTCATATCACAGGTAAGGAAATGGAGGACCAGAGAAGTTAAGTAACTTGCCTGAGATCACACAGGTAGAACTATAATCAAACCACTGCTCTTATCCCTATATCTTCCTGCCTCTATGACTTTTTTTTCATTGCAATAAATAGCCTCTTAAGGAGAGATATGCCCTTCTCTTTGTCCAAATGTAGTTTTAAATAGGGCTAAACAGTCCTCAATGATCAATAATCTATAAAAAAGTAAGTAAATCCAGGGTTCCTGACGTCTTATAGCTTATGGTCTAGGTGGAGAAAAATAATTGCATATTAAAGTGATTTAGTGCCTTAAAAATTAGTGCAGCATCAAGGCCAAAGATATTATTATGAAAATAATACAAGTAAAGGCTTGCCATCGATCTATTAAGAAATGCAGGAGTCAAAAGAAAATCAGCAATTTTAATCCTGTCTTGATTTAAAATTTTGATATTTTGTTCATTATGTATTTTTTACATTTTTTTGTTTTGCAAATACGTTTTTTCCCAGCTTTATTGAGATATAATTGACCTATAACATTGTGTAAGTTTAAGGGATACAACTTGTTGATTTGGTATACTTATATATTACAAAATGAGTACCTCCGTAGTGTTAATTAACACCTCCATCAGGTCATATACAACCATTTGTGTGTGTGTGTGTGTGTGTGTGTGTGTGTGTGTGTGTGATGAGAACATTTAAGATCTACTCTCTTAGCAACTTTCAAGTTTATAATACCGTATTAGGAACTAAAGCACGCCATTCTGTACATCAGACTCCAGGAGCTGATTATCTTAAAATTGAAAGTTTATACTCTGTGACCAACGTCTCCCTATTTCCCCCACTCCCCAGCCCCTGGTAACCACCATCCTAGTCTACTTCTACGACTTGGACTTTCTTAGATCTTTACACATACGAGATATCATACAGTATTTGCCCTTCTCTGTCTGACTTACATATCACATCATTTTAATCTATTCATCCATTTACAGACACTTAGATGGTTTCCATGTCTTGGCTATTGTGAATAATGCTGCAATGAACATGGGGGAGCAGGTATCTCTATGAGATCCTGATTTTTATTTCTTTGGATGTATACCTAGATGGGGGATTGCTCGATCCTAGTTCTATTTTTAATTTTCTGAGGAATCTTTTTACTGTTTTCCATAGTACCTCCACCATAATTTTGATTTCTTTAATATGATCTTAAAATGTTATTTACCTTAACTACTGAGGGTTTTTTTTTTTTTCCTCTTTACATTTTTGTGCCTGGAGAGAGAGCCTAACTAGAGAGAGCCTAACTTGTCCTGATCCTGAGGGATTTTCAGTTGAAAGGATAGCAACAGTCTAGGAAAGAAAGTCTTAATTTGGCATAATGACTCTCAAAGAGATTTTGGCTTGCTTACTATTATCATAATGCACCTTGTTATCTCATGTGAAAAAAATATATTATTAAAACATTTTTATTAATAATAAGACATTGGTAGAAACATAATATGGTCATTATTATAAATACTATATAACTCCAGGTTTTTATGTATTTTATATGAATAACAACTGTTTTACCAATAGTTATGGTTATCTGGAAAATTAAATCAATTATTAGATGTAACATCTCAATTTCAAAGCATAACACATATGTGTAGGGCTCTTAATCATACTATATAGATACTTGTTATGATGGGCACCTCAAGAGATGTGTGTGTGTGTGTGTGTGTGTGTGTGTGTGTATACATATGTAGTGTTAATGCAGAATATGCTTCTGAGTCTGATTTTCAAATCGAACTATAAATACTACAAAGGAAATCATGTTTTCTACCAACACATAGCAAATTTAGAATAACTAAAGTGTCAGTCCATAGATTTATTTTAATAAAAACAGGTTGATAGCGAGAAGTCACATTAAGCAGGACCAAGTCCTGTCTATTAGCAGACACTTGAGGCACCTTTCATGCAACAATAAGTCAAGAACGTCCTTAACTTACAAACCGTCCCCAAGGAGTTTCTTGCAGAGACTCAGACACAGACTTCAACTATTTGTGAACAATATACTATCCCCAGAAAAATTCCCTATTGATGGTTGAGGTTTTTTGCCCAAAGGGCACATATCATAAAACTGAAGAGACACTGTCAAGGTTTTTGTTTATTAAATTAAAGCTCAGTGCTGTTCAGCTCAAGTGATATTAATTGTATTTCGATTCATAGCGAGAAGGAATTAAGGATGTGTCATAGTGAGTGATCTGCTCCCAGTCCCTAATGCAATGTCACAATCTAGATCTTTCTTCTAAGATTTGGCTGAAACTGCCATGCCACACCTCCTGGTAAGAATACCATTTAAAGTTCCATTAGCAAAGCAGAGCGCTTGGAAAACATAATGAAGAAAACTTTCAGAATAACTCAAAGAAGACGTGAGGGAGGGCCCTGTTTTCATATTAATCTTGTGACTCAGTCAGAGTCTGGGTAAAGTTGTACAAATTTCTTTGTAATTTATCTGGCAGAATAAGATTTCAGTCAGACAACGAACGTACTTACAATTGAGAAACCAGTTTCTCCTCTGCTCTAAAGCATGCAAATTGGAAAGCTGTGGGCAGAATTCCTGCCAAAAAGCAGAGGATCTTCTCAAATATTAATGATGCACTCTTGTCAAACTTTTGGATGCTGTCAGGGATCTGGGGGCTTACAGTTTTATGGCACTCTATCATGTCTTTGACCTTGCCATTGGTGTACCCTGAAGAAACCTGTGAAGCAAAATGTAGAGATGTGTGTGTGTGTGTGTGTGTGTGTGTGTGTGTGTGTGTGTGTGATGTGGGCTGGTGTCCATGCCATTGATACATCTCATAAAGGTGACATGTAGAGATGCTTGTGTGTGTGTGTGTGTGTGTGTGTGTGTGTGTGTGTGTGTGTGATGTGGGCTGGTGTCCATGCCATTGGACACATCCCATAAAGGTGACATGTGTTACAAGACTAAAACAGACACTGATGAATGAGTTTAGGAGTCATACTAAGCTCAACACTGAATTTAAATTGTTTTAGACTCAGAGAATATGACTGGCATTGATACTAAATATGCAACAGAATGGGAACAATGGCACGGAGTAATTCATTTGGAGATTGTAACACAGCAAATTGTCCTGTAGGAGAAACAAGACGTCTTCCAACTACGTTGGGAAAATTTCTTAAGAGGAGGGTAACGTTGGCTGTGAGATGCACCTGACTGATCACATAAGCAGCATATGGGATGCTAAAGTGCTCCTCTCTTGTTTTTGAGCAGCTTCACAAAATTAGTGCTGCTTCTCCACCTCGAGTCTCAACCAGAAGTTGATTTTGTAGCTGGCAGCCATGCACCCTTGGCAAGTGAGAACGTCAGCAATGAGAGAAAAGCCTACAACCTTTCTCTCTGCCCAGGAAGAGGTCAGAACCTTGGCACAGCGCTTTGGGAAGATTACCAACCTTTGGTTTTAGACAGCCCATTTAAATGCTTTGTCTGAACCTATTACTTCACAGTGAAGCGCCTCTCCATTCATCCAAAGCGGTCAGACAGACACTGGATGAGGGTTTGGGTTAATATGCCAAAGTCATCTTTGGCTTTGGCTTTTGGATACTTATGAGAGCGACAGTCAACTCAATTCCTTGAATAATTGATTGCAAAGAAGGTTTCTGTAGATAGAAACTTAGAGTTCTCATGAAAGCACTGCACAGTAGAAATGTCCATGTGGAATAAGGGTATAAGTAAAAGCATAATAAATCCTCACATTTATATAGCACCTTATAGTTTAATATAATGGTTAAGAGCACAGGCGTTGGAGTTAGACTGAATTAGGTTCTTGAGTTATGGTAACTCCTGTGAAAATCAATGGGTGAAATTCAGATTCCATAATTTCTTAAGAACTTTGCCGGTTACTAGATATGTGGCTTGGGGCAAATAGTCTAATCTTTCCAGTGACCTTATCGTTGAAATGGACATACTAATGCCTATGTAATAGAGTTTGTTTGAGGATTCAAAAGTATGCTATATACAGTGTAATATGTATAAATATAATTTTATATTATAGTTCCTCGCAAGTAAGTAATCATAGATAATAAATCTGTTTTGTATATTATAAAGACCTTTACATGGTATCAGGGATGAAATTTGATGATGATGGTCCAGGCACACTTGTCAAGTTATCCAGGCTATGTAAGCTTCCTTGAGATTAAAACAAACCAAACAAACGTGTAAATGAACTATGCGGTCCATTTGTAAGGGACACTTTTATACCCCAGCTATCAGAGCATGGACAACATATTAGTCGTCTATCCACGGCGTGAGTAAAGTTCGAGAATGCAGTTGAATGTTCCTTTATACCACTTATAGGATAGCATCAAGGCAAAGTGTAGGATTAGGGTGTCAAGTAAGTCTAATTTGCATCCTGGTTTGACTGCTTACTGACTGCATACTCTTGGAAAAATAATTTAACCTTTCTAATCCTCATCTATAAAACAGGAGTAATAGTTCCTAGCTCACGTGGTTTAGAAAATACAATGAGACAATGCTTATAAAAGCTCAGCAATGAGCCCTTTATAAGAGTACAATAAGTATTAACTAAGATTATTACATCTGTAAGAATAAAAAAGGACAGAAAGCAAGAAAGACAAAAACGTATTGAGTTCCTATGCTCTGCCAGATCTTTTCTGTGTATTATCCTTTCTTTTTTTCCTTTCAGCTCCCCGGAAAGATGGGCAGTGTGGCTCTCCTCTTTATAAATGAGGGATCTGAGGCTCAGACAGGTTATGGAAAAGAATGGTTAAACACATTAATTGTTCATGTATTATGTCAAAGAAACATGTACTATGTGCCCACTCTTTGTCAAGCAATGTTTTAGATACCGTGAATACTCCATCTCCTGTTTTCATGAGAAAGCTTACTTTGTAGTGAGCAAAGCGAGAGCTAAGTTCAGAGAGGTAATTGGGAGGCTAGAGAGGGTGGGGCATATAGATCCCGAGAACCTTGGAGGCCGCTGTGAGGATGTTGGCTTTGACTCAGGAAACTGGGACCTGCAGGATCTTTGTGCTAGCTTTAATGATCTGTTAGTTCTCTTCTACCTTTTTTTTTCTTTTAAGATTCACCCTATTGGCTAATTTAACAATAAGATCCAGACTCAGAGTCTGTATCCTAGAACCGTAGGGGGGTATTAGAGGACCGTAGCAGGCAGGCACTGTGCAAGAAGCCCTGGCGTGTATTCCTGGGTACGCAACCATGCTATACTGAGTGCTCATCCACCCTGACAGTTGTCTCAAGATGTCCAAGAGTCTCCTATGCCACCTGGGCTATCCCAGTAATGTGGGTGGTGGCCAGGATCAACTGGAAGAATAGCGGAGGTAGGACAACTTGACTTTGACTGAAATGATTTTGTTTTCATAACTCTCAAGATTCCTTCCCCAAACTTAGACCCCTCTATGCTTTGTGTCCTGGGATCCCTCATAAGGTGCCGTTGCCTGCACCAGACTCGAGATTAGCAATTAGTGTCCCTATTCCACCTCCACAGTGAAAAATTAATAAATCATGTTCAATAAAGAAACAGGGAGTACTTGCATAAATGAGTGTTTTAATAAATGTATCCTCTTTACTATCAATCAAAATTTATCTGCCCTGTGCAATTTCCTTTAGTGGATAGACTATTTCAATATACCAATTTACTCACCGTGTACACAGAAACAGTATGTCAAAGACACAACTCTTCATGCCTTGACTTTATAGATGACACGTACTGTTAGATACATCCAAAAAAAAAAAAAATGCTGAAACCTAAAGGGATGCTTAGCGTGGAAATTATAGACATCATGGAAGGCTGCTCAAAGAAATGGATTTTTCAGAACATAAATATACCTTTTAGTCAGTTTTGGAATTTGACCATAAAATTCCTCTTAATAGATGCTTTCAAAAAATGTTCCCTTACTAAGACAAGAGCATCTCCCATATTCCCCGCGTCTCTCGAATGAGAACACCTGGAACAGGAAATTGATGGCTTGTCCTTTGCTCCAGCTTAGTTGCCAATTCAGAGCACTAGAAAGTAATCACATAAAAAGTTAGTGAGAAGAACGATCCGTCTGAGACACAAAGTGGGGGTTCTGGGGATACATCCCATCACAACCATATTCCCAAGCTGCCAAAAAATAAAAAATAAAAAAGGAGAAAAGCACTACTCAAAGAATCAACTGGCCATGTAAGGCAAGACTGTGTTGCTCTCCTAGCTTTACAAATTAAACATAACTCGCAGTAAAAGTACCTAAAATACATGTGTGTATTACACACACACGCGCGCGCACACACACACATACACACACACACACACTGGAGACTCTATCTGCCGCCATGAAATAATTGATATTTCCATGTGAGTAAGTGACCTTCACTGCACCCGCCAGGTGCCTTGTTTTCCCAAGCATCTGACATTCCTTCTCCTGCTAACAGCATCCAGCATTAATCCAATGCCTCCCATTAAGCATGGTGAGTGCTCCTTTTGACATAGTAAAACCAAAGCTAGTATAATGCGTGCATGCCAACTGGTAGACTTCCTTGCTGCAGGGGTTTTTCCCTGCTGCATATGGAAGTTGCTTAACTTGTGTTCCCCTTGCCAAGAGATGATGATCATGTATATAAATGCACAATTTTATGGAGCGTGACACTCCCTGTGGGTCTCTGGAGATATTAACCAGACTCTTCCGTTTGCTAGACTTGAAGTTCCTATGAATTGAGGAACACCTAACACCCTTTACAAGGTAAGCATTGAGCTCTATATCTGTGACTGCAGAAAAGAAGCATAATTCATGAAATTCCCTTATTAAAGGACACTGGGTGACAACTATTAGCATAACAGAGAATGGATGTGATTTCTACAACTAACTACTCTCTTGTTACTCTCTGTCTCTGTCTCTGTCTTTCTCTCTCTCTCTCTCTCTCTCTCTCTCTCTCTATATATATATATATATATATATATATTTATATATATGTGTGTGTGTGTGTATGTAGTTTTATATATGATGTTTTCTCTTATCTATTATCTATCTATCTATCTATCTATCTATCTATCTATCTATCCATCTATCTAATTTTTACACAACGTAAAATTTCCCTTCCTAAGAACCTCAGAATCACTGCCAAAGATGTGGGCATTTAATGCCAATTCTGGTGTGTGTCTGGAATAGTCCCTTAACCTGTTGAGCCATAGTCTTTCTGGCAGAACCAAAAGGGAATAACTACTTTCACCCTGTCTCCCAAACAGATTATGGGATAAAACCAGTAATGTGAACGTACTTGGAAACATGAAGCACATTTCAAATCCTAGACAGGAGTTCGGAGAATTAGAATGTAAGAATGTAAATGTGTACAGAATATTTGCATGAATTTCAATTTAGTGGTACCTTTAAAGAGGAATGTGTTCATCTCTACCCATAATTCTTAAAATTACTTTAAATTTTGCAGCTTGGTGTTTGGTGCATTATACATGAGGTTGGACTAGTTTCACAGCTGGACTTTATAGCATGGCAGTACTTAGAATATTTTTGTGGATAATGTAGTCTTCTAAAGGTTTCTCTCCTTAAATTTTGAAAATAAAAGATTATAAAACCAATCCTAAATTGGTTTAGAACATATTTCCATTAATGTCAAATTTCCCATATTCCCTTTCACATTTATAATGAAACATTCACAGATTAAAACTCCAGTTTACACTTGGGTTAACTCCAGGAGTCCAGAAGTAACATCCTGAGGAATGATGCAAGAAAATAGTCAAGCTCCTCATTCCAAAAAAGATACCAAAACATTGGGAAAAGTTAGAAATATGTATATGAGTAAACCCTGATTCAGAAAAATGGCAGCTTCAGATTTACAACTCAGTGATAGTGAAGACACCACCCCCAGTGTAATAACCCGCCATGTTTCATGGAGAAGGGCTATCCCCATCTAATCTTCACAAAGATCTGTTTGTAGGTGATATCATTCCTCCTTCAAATCAGAGAATCAAGGCTCAAGCAGTTATGTGGTTATCATCTTAAATATTATTTTTCATTTATGTCCATCCTTGTGCCAGAAATAATTTAAGGAAGGCAAATACATATAAATGTCCATGTCCCAATCATTTTACAAATATAAGAGCTTCTTGCTAGCACTGTCTCTGCCGCCACTTTCTCACTCCTCTAAGGCAGAGTAACAAACCATTTCTTAAACAGCCAGGCTGTAAATTACTTTAGGTTTGCAGGTTATACCAACTCGGTTGCAATTCTGCCATTGTAGGAAAGTAGCCATCGACAATACATAAGTAGAAGGGCATGAGGGTGTGCCAATAAAACTTTATTTGCAAAAACAGCAAGCCAGATTTGGTCTATAGTTTATCAACTATAAGGTATCTTGAAAAAATGTCATGATTTCTTTCCTTCCAATTTCCATTTGAAGCTCACTTCCATTAAACTTCTTCTGAGCAGCTTTAACCAATAATCACCCTAACATGCCAGGAAATCGCACGTTCCCACACCTTTTATAAACGTTTTGTGTGTGTGCATGTGCTTTGTTGCCTGCTTTATAAAATATTTTAAAACTTATCTTTCCCTTTTTGGTTTTATTCTCTTTAAAGACAAATGGCCTGTTCTCTCATTCTAACTGGGCTTTTTCTTATCATAAATCCGTGATACCGATGAGCGTTCAACAAATACAGATGGAATACTGAAAGACAGTAAAGGTGTTCAAATTTATTGTGGATTTAAATTAAAAAAGTAAGTGTATAAATTTTGTGCAGAAAGAATAATAGTAATTCTTTAGAAAGCTGAAAATAATGGAATGCATGTGTTATCACGGACGTTTCTTAAAACTCCTAGATTTAGGCAGGAGGTTCACAAATGGCGTTTTATTTAGGAGGGCATTGTCCTTTGCCCAATAAAAATAGTCACTGTGTCATCGCGTCGCCAGCTCCGAGGTGCGCCATTCATATTGTATTCTACGTAAAACCCTGATGAGCAGACAACTGCTGCTCAATTTACTGTTCTGTTCTAGGCTGTTTCCCAGTGTGGGAACATTTTTGGCCTTCATTAAATGCCAATATAATACACCATGCTGAATCCTATAAATAAAAAATGTACTTGGGCCCGTTTAGCTATAGTTCTTGGTGTCTGTCAATTTGATTCAACTTCTATTTCAATAACTTTATTGTCATGACAAGGTAAACATGAGCTCATGAGTTGCCAAAGTCAATAAATCAACACTCAGGTCTGGAGATAGCTTCTGTGCTGCTTTTTCTCACTATTTTGAATGAGGGATAGACCAATTGGCACATGTTTAGAAGGGCTCTTTTGGCCTTGTATAAAAATAATCCATCAAAACTAATGCTCTCCTCCAGGCCAGCATAGAGAAATGTCCTTATTTGTGGGGCTTGCTTTCATGGGCCAATCAGCTAAGGATTTTGTTGCCAATGCCAACCCAATGTGATGGAAACAGGAAGAATAGTAGTAGTTTTGGGTGCACATCATACTTAAAAGTTATGAGTATCCCTATGGTTGTTATTAGGCATCGTATAGATCAGAGGTCAGCAAACTTTTTCTTAAAGGGCCAGATAGTAAACGTTAGTAAAAGGGCTTGCAAATCTTCACAGTTTCTATCACAAATATTTAACTCTGCCGCTGTAGAAAAAAGTACCCACAGGACAAAATGAAAAGAATGGGCAGAGATGTGTTCCAATAAAAATGTATTTACAAAAACATACCACTGGCTCACAGATATAGTTTGCCAACCCCTAGTAAAGATTTTCCATCATAAATTGGTCTAAGCACTTTACTAATTTATCACTCTTTACTGCCTGAACCACATTTAGGACTTCTGTAGGGCTCTTTACATTCATTTGGGTTAGAGAGATCACACTGAAATCACTTGCTTAGTATCTGGATAGTTTGTGTCTATAACCCTAGTATCTACCCACAGGCTCTGGTTAATAGTAGGTACACCATAAATGTCTATGGAAAAATGAGTTACCTGGCATATGTACTAGTATATAACCTAGAATGTACAGTACATAACTCAAGAATAAAGAGTTCCCTAGGATGCTGGGAATACATAATGTGTCTGTTTTCACTTATTCACATCTAGGAATTTTTTTTTTTTTTTTTTTTTTTTTTTTTTTTGAGGGTGAATAGAATTGAGTGATTTTCCTAGGCTCTCTGTTTGGCACCTCCTTGAAAGTTTAGCCATGAGTTGTAGAAAAAAAACTTAGATAATAATAACTAATCTAAAAAAATGTAAAGGACCTATAGTTCAATACCAGTAGCTTATAAAAGAGTTGTGATATTACCACCGTCAGGAAAGGGTGCAAGGCAGAGTAAGTGAAGAATTCTACCCTATTTCATAATGATCCAAGAAGCAGCTGTGTGACATCTTTTTCCTTCTAATGCCACTCTTGTTATTCTCTTCAGTTAATGTCTTCTATTGAGCACACACTGTTCTAAGCGAAGTTCTGGACTTTGAAGAGAATAGATAAAGAAAAAAAATAGCGTCTGCTTCTTATATTCTCTATTTAGTCAGGGAAGAAATCTAGTAATGTAATGACTAAAACACAAGTAATTGCATAATAATAGGAGAGTACAAAGGAGTGGACAAATGAAAGAGAAAAGAACATTAGATTATTTTGATTTCTCCCACTGCTAAGGGAGAACTCTGTCTACACCATTCAAAATTTCTCATAGTTAAGTAGTATCTTTTTTCAACTTTTGCTTTGTTAATACCAAGACTAAATTAAAGCCCTATTTGAAAGCTAGCCATTAACAAATCTTATTGGACCTATCTTCACGGCATATCCAAAATGCAACCTCTTCATACTACTTCCAATGCTACTTACTACTTGGATCCATACCTCCATCCTTTCTCACCTGAATAGTGAGATTCTACATGGTCTCTCTGTTTCTGTCTTGCCCGCTACCCAAGTCTTGAGCCTTAAAAATGTAAGTTTGATCATGTCACCTTTTCCTCAAAACACACAGCAGGCTGCTTTAGCGCTCATAACTATAGACTTTCTAATGACCTACTAGGCCTCATGTGGTATGTTCTTCTCCTACCGCATTACATCACTTTGCTCATGCTTCCCCAGTCACATGTATGTTACTTTTCTGCAAGAATACCAGGCGTGCTCCTGCTGCAGGGCCTCTGTAGATTCTATTTCCTCTGTCTAGCATGGCTAACCAATAGTTACCTGTGTGATTTGGTTCTCCTCTTAACTACTTCAAATATTTATTAAAGTATTACATTCTCAGTGAAATCTTCCTTAAGCAGCATATATACAGCTGTAATCAATCTATTTCAGACCATTTCTATCTACCTTCCTTGCTTTGGTGCTATCCATCACATGCATATCCATGACACATTATATAAGGCTTATGAAATATATATTTAAATGTATATATACACATATAGAAGTAAATATATATAGGAGTAAATATATATAGAAATAAATATATTTATAGAACTATATATAGAAATACATATATATATATACATATGGGTATATATATATATATATATATCTATATCCTCAGTGCTTAGATCATTTCTTCATACATGGTAGCCTTTCATTATATGGAAAGAATTAATGAAAAAGGGACAGAAATTATTACTGTTCAGCAACTATTTCCATCTCTCTTCCAGGCTTATAGTAAGAGTTAGGCATGACCGTGAGCCTGGCTTTAACCTAGGAAATATGAGTTGAAGTTGTATATGTCACTTCCTGGGAGAAACTCTAAGATACAGTGTGTAACTTGTGTAATTCACCATATTCTCTTTGTGGATATATGTATGTCAAGGGAAAGACTCTCTTGTACTTTATCCCACTACAGGTGAAAAACCTGTCCTGCTTGACTATGTTGGGCACGTAGTATAAGCAAGGAACAATCTCTTTTTAGCCACTGACATTTGGGATTATTTTGTTCCAGCAGTGTAACCTAACCTAAACCTTACTGATACAAAATCATTTTAAATATTTCTTCATATTTAAGCCCTCTTCCCTATCTGCTAGGCCAATAATCTACTGATTTTTTGAGCAGCCTGAATAGGTGTATACAAGGATGAAAATTAAGTTCATCAACTTGTTGCAGCGATGTTGCTAACCTTTTTTTTGGATAACAGAGAGATTATTCATTATAAATTTGTACCAACTGGACAAACAGTTAACCAAGTTTACCCTTTGGAAGGGCTGAAAAGGCTGCGTGAAAAAGTTAGACAACCTGAATTTTTTGCCAAAAATTCATGGCTCTTGCATCACGACAATGCACCAGCTCACGTGGCACTGTCTGTGAGGGAGTTTTTAGCCAGTAAACAAATAACTATATTGAAACACCCTCCCTACTCACCTGATCTGGCCCCAATGACTTCTTTCTTTACCTGAAGGTAAAGGAAATATTGAAAGGAAGACATTTTGACAATATTCAGGACATCAAGGGTAATACAATGATAACTCTGATGGCCATTCCAGAAAAAGAGTTTCAAAATTGCTTTGAAGGGTAGACTAGGCACTGGTGTTCGTGCACAGCTTCCCAAGGGGAATACTTCAAAGGTGACTGTAGTGATATTCAACAATGAGGTATGTAGCACTTTTTCTCGGATGAGTTCATGAACTTAATTGTCCGGCCTCGTATGACACTCAGAAAAGAGAAATAAGAAAGCCCTCAATCAATTTCCCCTAAGTCAACTGGACACAGAGAATCTTATACATAGAAGTTGTGAGCACTATAGACTCTAGAGTAATAGCATTCAAGCTGGATGACAATAATATCAAACAGAACTGTGCAGATGTCTCTGAGGTATCATGATTTACTTTCATGAGTAAAATGAACATGCATGAGATAATGGAGGGTCTTTCTCTTCCCTGAAAATCACAATATATAAGTAATATTAATATAGTTTCTGAAAATAACTACTGTATAGTATGATGAGAGCTTAAAATGGCTCTTGTCCTATGTCATGTTACTTAACAAAACTTTGTAAATAATTATCATCCCCACTTGAAAGAGAAAATTTAAGGTGGATAACCGGGGTTACACAAATATAAATATCATAAGCTAAACTCAGTTACAAGGGATTTTAAAGTAACATTTGGTTCTCCCACTCATTCACATAATGTATACTTATCACATACTTGCTATTTAAAGCATTGGGCTCGTTTATAATTTAATCATTTGGACCCTTCTGTATCTCTAAAGAAGGACACATTTCAATAAGAGGGCAGGTAGAATAGATTGCCTTATGCAGCATATCAATGCAGACACCTGTGCTAATGAGAATCTCTGCACATTCCTGGGGTCTTTTGATCTTACAATGCCTAACAGGGGGTCTGGCACATAGTGGGTGCTCAATGAACAGTCCTTTAAGATAATTATGACCTAGGGCTTTCCATTGTCCTGAAGTGCCACCCACTAGTGTAATAAGCACAGAATCATTTTGGTGCAAAGTTGGTATTAAGAACTGAATTGTGTCCCCTCAAATTCATATGTTGAAATTTTAAACTCCGGGCCTCAGGATGTGGCCATATTTGGAGGCAGGATCTTTAAAAAGGTCATTGATTTACAATGAGGTCATTAGATTGGCCCTACTCCGATATGATTGGTGTCTCTATCAACAGAAGTGATTAGGACACAGACATGCACAGAAGAAAGATGTGAAGACACAAGGAGAAAGAGGCTATCTATAAGCTAAGGAGAGAGAGGCCTCAGAAGAAACCAACCCTGCTGACACCTTAAACTCCGAATTTTAGTCTCCAGAACTGTGAGAAAATTAATTTCTGTTGTTTAAGCTACTCAGTCTGTGGAACTTTGTCATGGCAGCTCCAGCAAACTAACGCGGTTAGACTCAAAGGTATGCATTATAATTCATAACGAAATTGCTTATTTATGTGCTAAAGTACTTACAGTGACACTCACAGGGTCTGAAGGGGTTGGGATATAATCAAATGGTATCAAAGGGTACCATAAATATTCATTTGGCACTACGCACAATCTTGTTACTGACATGTAATGATGCATCCCTATTTTCACCTACACGTGTAATTTTTACAAATCTCAGTCTACAATTTTAGATGTGAAAGAAACGTAACTTTATTCTTAAATAAAATAAATCTCTTCTACCCCATTTTGTTGTGGTGGAATAAATTGAATTTCAGCCCAGCTGGGGCTCCTGTACCCTGTCCCTAGAATTACATCAAGTTCTCAGGGACTTAGGAAATATTTGATGGTGGGAGGGCTTATACAGTGTTACATATTAGGGAAGATCATTTCTCAGGGTGCTTATTTACATTTGTCATGAAGATGGCTGCTATGTGGTACGTCCCTCTTGGCCTTAGGGTCTTCTGGGTCTGAATATCTTTTAGATAATTTTGGGTGATCTGACATTCAGGAATCCCTCCCATATTACTGGGTTACACACTTTCTTGAGAATTCTGTGCCTCTTTCACCTTGGCTTCCACTCGGGCTACTAGATTCCTTCAATTACTGGCTTTTCCGTTGCTACTGTGTGGGGCAACTGGTTGAAACTGCCATTTCATAGGCACTATCTATTCTCTCCTTATATTAGTACAAAAAAAAATACAAAAAAAAAGTTTATTTTCTTTAGGAGTAGCAATATACCTAATAAAATATTATACTTCTTTGTATCCTTGCAACCATACATAGCAGTGTGACCAAATTCCGGCCATTTGAGGTATAAGTGGAAGTTGTTGGATGGGACTTTGAAAGGGTCATGTTCTTTTGCTTTTTTTTTTTTTTTTCCTGCTTTCTGCTTTTAAATATGAATGTGATGGCTCATGCAGCCATTTTAAAGCATAAGAAACATGGTAAGGATGGTAATAAAGAAACTTATTACCTGATGATCATAAAATTACTGTAACAGAACTTTCTGAACAACAAAAAATCTCATTCACTTGAGCTTCAATTATTTTGGGTTTTTGTCATGTACAAATGAACCAAATTCTAATTGATCCCTGTTATCTCAAGAATAAACTCTTAGACTAATCACAAGGCGATTTCTACCTTGGGATCATGCCCTGTCTTAGGTTTAATTGGGAATGGAGGACAAATTCACTCCTCACTCAGATTCCTTCTGAACATATTTTGGTTTTCTTATCTGTTCTCCCCCAGGCTCAGCCCCTGAAAGATTGAGTAGTTATTGAGCCTCTTCTCAAGGAACTACTAGAATCTAATTTCTCATGCCTTCCCCTCTAATTGACCCTCTCTGTCTACCACCAGTGTTACTTTTTATTCAGCAGGGAACAGTGCTTAAAAGCACAGGGTCTGGGGCCACACAAACTCAGGTTGAATCCTGGGTCTTCCACAGTATATGTCTGAACTTGCAAACATTACTCAGTACCTATAGGCCTTAGTTTCCCCATATGTTAGATAATGAGTACACGATTCATACAGAAATTGTAAGACAACACTTGTCAAACACTTAGAAAAGTGTCTGTGATAAAGCACGTGCCCAAAATATTTTAGCTATCACCCTCATTATCGTCATAATCATCATTTTCAGGGTTGTAAATATCCTTATTTATCCGTCATCATGTATGTCACCAAATGTATGGCTCTTATTAAAGACTTGCCCATTTCTTAGAGGAACTAAACTTGAAACAGACAAAGAAACAACTTCTTATTCCCTGTTGAACACTCTATCTTGGAAACAATGAGCATAGGATGGTCTAGCTGACAGATTAGAAGAAAGGTCACTGTATATGAGCAAACATGGGGGAGAAAACAATGGTTATAATTTTAAAATAGTATTCATTTCATGTTAATACTTGCTTTTAAAATAATTAATTTAGCAAATCTATAGATAGGGCCATAGCATAAACCAATAATGTAGTACTGTGAAAAGAGCCTAGGATTTGATAAGGTGATCAACTGTCCCAGTTTGCCTGGGATGGACAGACTGTAAGACTTTCAGTATTAAAATGGAAAGCCCTGGGAAACTGATTGCACTAGATTTATGTCAGAGAGATGTGGGATTAAAACCTGGTGTCTCCATTTCCTAATAGAGAAAGCTATACAGTTCTACTCTTCATGCCATTCTGTACCTAAGTTAATATGCTTCACCTATTAGGTCCTCGGCTTATTCATCTGGAAAATGGGAATAATATAATAAGGTACCTTTGTGCAAAGTACTTGGCATAGAGGAATGATAATTATTAATAAAAATATTATTTCCCTCCACTCTTTGTGACACTGGAAGACTACATTTCTCCAGCAATAAACTCAGGAAATTCAGGACTGAACTCACCATCCAGGCGTCTTCAGTCATGTATGACCTGAATAAAACTTTTAACAAAAACAAATGGCATATTGCACCTTCAACAGTGATATGCAGAAACCTTCCATAAAGACCCTATTTTAAAACCAATGAAAAGAAACTCCATCACTCTAGTTGAATGAACATAGTCATCAGCAACTGAAAATGGAAATTAGTTAGCGGAGGGTCCCTGGAAACCTGTGGAGAAATGACTTAATAATCAAGGTGGCTGAGACAGAGGTTTCCTGTTTTACCACAGCCAATAAAAAGAAATGTGAAAAATATACTTCCCCGGGCTTTTAGAAATAGCTTATTTAAAACTAACTTATTTATAATAGATACTTACAATTGAAAAGTGACTAGGGAAAAAATAATCTGAATTCAGAGGAAGAGAATGTTGAACCACATCTTAGAGTTGCCAGTATATCTATTTTAATAAGATAAACACTCAGTTATCCATGGGAGTCATGAGGTGAGTTTTTCTCTTAATCAACTATTCTGCCTAGTGAGAAAATACTTTATCTCCCTACCAATTTACCTAGGAAAGAGGGTTTCCTGCATCCTTCCTTCCCATTTTCTGTCTATAGAAGTCTAAACTGGAGGAAAATTTACTTTGGAGTGTACATAGTATCTCCTCTCCTCGCCTTGAGCTCCTGACTGCCCGATAAACACACAGAAAGGAGATATTTCTGCAAACAAAGCAATGCAACTAATATAGGATGTATCTGAAGACATGCAAAGTCAACTCAGAAAAATACAGAGGATTTCTGTTAGTATAACCAAACTCTAACCATGTTGATTGTGTTAAAAAAGCTAAAGAAAGAATGAACCTACAAGAGGAAGAGTTGGTCATTCATAGAAGCAAAGAAAAAAGAGTCAGTCAGTTCCATACAAGCACCTTGAAAGTCAGAGCACTGGGTTTGGCCAATACAAACAGTCCTCTTGTTAGAGCATGATGAAATTAAACTTTGGTCTTCTTATAATATTTCTGAGAGAATCTTTCATCATGCTGAAAACCATCAGGTTGACTTTATCTCATATTTGCCACTTCTTTTGAAAATATTTTAGCCAGTAGCATTAGTTTTCTCTGGCTGCCATAAAGAATGCCATAGACTGGATGTCTTAAACAACAAAAAATTATTTTCCCAGAGTTGTGGAGGTTGCCCAAGATCAATGTGCCATTATGGTTGATTTTGGTGAGGCCTCACTTCCTGGCTTACAGATAGTCATCTCCTTGCTGTGTCCTCACGTGGCCTTCCCTGTGTGCACGCACACTCCTGGTATCTCTTTCTCTTTTTATAAGGACACTTCATTTAAACTCAGTTACCTCCTTAAAAGCCTAATCTCCAGATATAGTCACATGGGACTTCCAACATAGGAATTTTGGAGGGACACAATTCAGTTCGTAAAACCTGTGGTGTTTGAGTTGGTCAAAATCTATCCATTAAGGTCCATTTATTTCTATGATAACACATAATTGAAAGGAATTCTAAGAATTTGATATTAGATAGATACTTTGATTATGAGTTAATATTTTCAAAGTACTGTCCATAGACTGTATTTATTAGAAACAACAGGGACGTTTGTTAAAAGTTCAAATTTCTGGACCTCACCCAGGATCTGCTAAATCAGAATCTCTGGGACTGAGAGTCATCATTTTAAATGATTTTCACAGGTATTTTTTTTAACATATTGTAAAAGATGGAAAACCCGATACAGGCAGTTTAGATTAAGTTATACTTGAATTTCAAGATATTAGTTAAAGAAACCTTTCCTAGGGCCCAAACTAGAAATATGAGTCATAGATTATGGACTGGGAGGTGTCTAGATCTATACTAAGGAGACTTCTAGAATGTACCCTCTGACAAACAAACTCCCTGTCATAATGTCCCCTATTCCTTAAAATCTTATAATCTGGTCTGGTTACCTATGTGTTCTGGAGAGCTCAAAAGGGTACCTTATTTTTATTTCTCAAAAGGTAGAGTCTAAACCCATAAACACAAAATCTAATTATTCATCCTTCCAACAATCCTATGCTGTTAAGTTGTAGGAATAGAAAAAAATGAAGAGTGAGACTAATCATAGACCTTTGTGACCACAATGTGGCACCAGGAGAGAACATTCACCCTTTTTCTGTCCAGTGTGAGATGACCATGTATTTACCATTGCGTTTAAGCAGTGATGTAACAATCCAGCCCTACCCTAGGCTATCCTACCCCTGACATTTGTAGAGTATAAATGGAGACCCACATACCCTATGTCTAAAAGTTATAAATTAAACTCATAAGTCATTTAATAAAGTATGTTTAATGGAGTGGCTTGAGAACAAATGTTAAACAGTGGGGTCTCTGAAGGGCAGCGGTGGGAATGTTGACCGGTAGTGTTTCCCGAATTTTCAAGCAACCAACGTGATACCACTGAATATGAGGTTGAGAAGAGATTATAACAATAAGCTTTCCCAAGACTGTATGAGTTGGCTCTAGCACACCACTGAACCTAACTTCCTTCCTTGATGGATCTACCTCTAATGTGAGGTTCAGATTTACAAGTCTTGGCCTCCTGAGAATCTTATACCAGAATTGAGCCCCTTCTGTCACTGGTCTCTGATAAGAGCTCGCAGTTCCAGACATAGTCTGACCTTTTTCTCTCACCCTAGGCTCCATCTTATACAGCTAGGGCCCTAACATATGTTTACATGTTAAAAACCCATACACACCGCTAAGCTGTATTTATATTGACCATATCCAAATCCCTTTCTTGTACATAGCTGGCCCTTTGGATATCTTTTGGGAAAAGCATACACAGACCCTAAAACAACAATTTAGGACAGTCTGGGGAGGGAATTCCAGGATTTGAGGTACCTATGATTTTTTTGAGTCGGGGCTAGTGATACATGGACTCTTGTGTAGAAATGTTCCCTACATCCTGTGGATGCCTCACTCTGCAGAGAGGAGTATAAGCCAAAGACAACCAGAGAAGAAGTTCCTGAAGATTAAAAACTACGAGGGTGTGCCACTGCCTGAATTTGAGATTGAGATGAAAGCTCTGAGAGCAATAAGCGTCAGGTGTAATTGCTTACATCTCCAGGGATAAATTGCCTCTGCGATATTGATGAACAAACCTGAACATCCGATTACTCAGTTTCAAGATTTCTGAGTCACTCTCCCGTTATCATGGCGGCGGCAGCGTGCAGTAGCCTGGAGTGCCTTGGTGTTGAGCAGGGGACCTGTGAGAAGAGCCTGAGATGCCTCTGTTTCAGCGGAACCCCGTGTAGCTGTGGAAACGATGTCTCACACCCTCTTTAGTTTTATTCCACCGATCTTTTAACCTTCACTTTGCTTCAGCTGCCTGGGTACAGGTCCTCTCTAAAGGTCCCAGGCTATTTCTCAGTACTCTTCTTTTGCTAGAACTGTTGCTCCATGGGAATTCCCCCTTCCTCTCCTGCCCCTGGTCCATGCCACCCCTCTGTCTGGATGATTATTGCCCAGCCATTCAGGGATCGGGCAGGCCCCCTCCCAAAAGAGCTTCTCAAATTTTTGCACCAAATTCCTTTACCCTAGAGAACACTGACCACAGTTCTAAAGACCTAGGATGTAGTACTCCCACAAAGGAGAAATAATTCTCTTTTTTTTAATATTTCTTGTCTTATCTTTTAAAAATTAATATTGTCAACATTAAAAGTCACACCATCATCGTGGCTGGTTTTTTTTTTTGTTTGTTTGTTTTGTTTTTGTTTTTAGTTTCAAGTGTACAAAACAATGTAATAGTTAGATATTTTATTCCTCAAAAAGTGATAACCCCTCTCCCCCAACGTGGTTGTATTTTAATCTTTGTTTCTGCCTTTCTCATTAGACAGACTCCCAGTTCTTTGAGGAAACAGTTTCCTTTATGCTCATTTTGAATCATTAGCCCTTAGCAATGTCTGTTATATTGTAGAACTCAATAACTTTTCACCAAATTAATAAATAAATAAATGATTGAACACAATGTATAAAGAAGGAAAGAAAGAAGGAAGCAGTGAATAAAAGAAACGGTATAGATGGAAGGAAGAAAGAGAAAGAATCTATTAGTAAATAAATAAAAGGCATCTCAGAAAATGATTTGTTATAGTACAGGGGATAATTATCATAAGGGCTTTTGTAAAGTGTAAGGAATATTTAACCTTATAATTTAAATAATTAAAGTCTGTAATCATCTATTTCTGTTGTTGAGTAGAAATATATTAACCAACATAAAGGCTTGTGAGCAGGCTGCTTTTGTGCGATTTGACAATGTCAGAGAAGCAAAGTTAGTTACGGCATAGGCTGTTGGGCAGACGTCCAAATATCCAAAGATTACAATCATTGGTGCCCCTGTTTTATGAAAAATCCATTGATGAAAATGTAAGATGTCATATCAAAGAAATAAAGATTTAGTGCTCACTTCCTAGTATTAAATACCTTTAAAGAATCTTGTCAGAGGATGTTTTGTTGGTAGTTCTGTTTTTAAATCCTACTTTTGAGAGCATTGGTGCAGGTTGAAAAATGATCAACTACTTAACAGATACGTGGCAGTTAGGAAAATTTAGTTTGATGAAGAACCAAGACCTGGATATCTAAAAGTCTGCACAAGTAGTTTAAACAAAGTCATAAATATGAAGGTATTAATGTAGGTACTGAATATCCCTTTTCCCTCAATGGAAATATATTTATTGTTGATATTTTTAAATGATAAATGTAACATATACTCATACAAAGGAGTCAATAAGAAGTAGCATTGAATATTTCCTGACACATTTTTCTACGCACATACTGCATGTATGTATGTATTCAATTTTCTTTTTATTTATTTTTAACAGTACAATACTGATACACTTTCATGTCAATAAATATAAACTCACACCATCGGTAAGAATATCTGTATAATATTTTACCTACAACTTATCTATAACTTCATCTTATAGGCATCTAAAAATTCTCCATTTGGTGTCCAAATTTTTTTTTTTACCTTGTAAGTGATGAACAGTTTTACTCATACATACATTTCTCTGGACAAACCAAATTTAGATAAATTTCTAAAAGTTAAAACCTTATTTATCACATGTACAATTTGACAGCATTTAAGATTTTCAGAATTGTTTTTGATAATGTGAAGTCACCAGGAATTTCTATACTCTGCCTTTAGGATATATCCTGAATATGGCTCCTTATCACCAACACTGCCATTTTTACCCTAGTACAAGCTTTTACCATCTTTTCCCTGGACACTTGCACTTGGTATCTTCGACATCTGCCCCCACACTGTACTCGTATGTTCCTGATATAGAAGCCAGAGTGATTCTTTTAAATTATGAGCCAAATTATGTAATTTCTCTATACAAAATTCTCCAATGGCTTCTCCTCTCACTGAAGAGTACAATCCTATCTCCTTCCTCTGATTACGAAACCCTGAATGATCCAGCCCCATCTTATTTTTAACTTTCTCTTACACCGTTCTTCCCCTTCTCTTCCTAGATTTTTCTTTTCTTTAGGAAGCAAAGACTATCCCCCTTTTGTTCTTTGCACTTACTCTTCTCTTAGCCTTACATGCTCTTGTTCTTCTTTTGAAGATGTATCAATCTACCTGGTAACTCAGATCTTAAAGTCAAATTCTTAGAGGCTACTTGACAATTCATAAAAAAACAGCGCTCTGGTAGTTCCCTAACATGGCATGTATTCTATGTCTCCACTGAGCACTTATCACTGTGAGAAGTTCTTCTTGTTTATTTGCGTATTATTTGTGTAAAGCCTGGCTCTCCCTGACTAGAGCACCACTTCCATGACAGCAGGGACCTTATCTATTTATTCCTTCCAGTACCTGGCAGATAGTACGAGCTCAATATTTTTAAAACTGCATTTGTATTGCCCCTGGCGTGTTTCTTCTTAGATTGAAAAGTGCACTGAGGTGAAGGAATATAGGTGGCGATATAATTGCTCATTAAAATCAAATCAGACTTATATGGAAATAAAATTGCCTTCGTGAAAACATTTATCCAGCACGGGTAAGTACAAGGTAGCCAAGGATATATTAATTATTATTCTCTGGACCTTGGGACAATCTTTATGATTAAATCTAGCTTAAAAAAATAATTCTTTCAACGACAGGGCATTGAGGGACATAAATAAGAACCTGTGGCTCAAACTTTGACAAATTAATGACATCATGGTTCATTTTATGCAGTTTCCATGCACGTGTTGTGCAACTTTGAGTTTAAAATACTGTATGTCAGAGCTATTCAATTAGGTTTTAAAAAAACTCGGTAGCTTTACATGCTCCAGTGATATTCTGAGTTTAGAGAAAGATGTTGGTAGCCTTCTTCTGAAACATCAAGAATTTGTTTGTTAAGAAGATTAAGAAAACTGTTAAGACAGTTTTTTATATCTGTATTTTTCTTCACTAAAAGACTGTGTGCTCTTTCAAGGCTAGAACCATGTTATATATTTCCATAACAGAAAAATAAAAATTGAATTGCCATCCTTTATTCTTTGTCATTCACATTCTAATGATCAACCAGGCATGTTGTTTTCCATACTGTGTGTTATTATTAATCATTATTCTCTCAGAGCATCAATAAAACAGCCTAAGAAGTGCTCTGTAGATGGATCTAAAGAGTTTGGTCACTAATGGATGACTAACTTCTTTCTTTTAGGCCCCATATGACTGATCTACATGTCACAAAGAAATCCAGCCTCGTGTGTGTCTCAATAGGCAGTTTCTCTTTGGTTTATCAGAGGCCCTGAGCTTGGGCACGGCTCCAACCCTGGGAGTAACTCCTTCTAGTATCTATTAAGCTATGAGATGTGAGTCCTTGTCTCACTTTCCCGCTTGAAGGCACCCGTTTATGCTTATTTCCATCCGTCAATTGATGGATTGATACAGAAACTTAAACACGTCATTTGTTTTTCCGTCCATTCCCTTTGTAGCAGTTGTGGACTCACTTCTGGTGCCAGATTGAGTCCAGGGTGATTTTAAAGTCTAATAAAGCAGGGGAAATCTCTTCTTCGTTGGATTTTTTTTTTTTTTTTTTTTTTTTTTTTAACATTCGTTAATATGCAGCAATCAGGGGAGAGATGAAATCTGTGGCTCACGTTCCAGGGAGGAATCCAATTTGGATTTTATGGATGTTGCTGTCACTGGTCAGACATTGCTTTGTTCTTTCACCAAGGATGCAGCATTTGGAGTGTACTGCTGTTCCTGCTAATGTAGATCTCTCTGACTGTTTGGGTTGAGAGCATTTCCGTTTTTATGTATTGGAGTAATTAGCCCTCCTGACCATATCTCAGGAAGTGTCTGGATTGCAGGATTAGGATAAACATCTTCAGTCAGGCTTTCTGAGTGTGATCAATGTGGGGCGTTAGCATCTCATTTGATGTGTTTTTATCAAGGCTATGGGGTTTTCTGGCTTGTCCTTTGAAGAGGCTCTCTTTCATTCCTCGAATCACCAGGGCTGGGCTTGAATGACTGGGACAAGTTAAAGACACGTTTTCAAGCAATTTATACATCCAAGGCCCCACTTAATCCTGGCCTCTTCCTGGGTCCTTTCCTCAGCACCCACAAGGGAGAGCGAACTCTGTCTCACCTTTACTCCCACAGAACTACAATTCTCAAAAACTCTTAAAAACCCCATTTACCAAAACAACTTTTGTGCATATCTTATAACTGACTGGGCTGTCAGTTCTTTGAGGGCATAGGATCACCTTGTTATTAGATACTGTTCTCAATGCTGAGGCTAGAGTAATAAGCATAATAGATAAAGGCCAGGCCTTTATGGAGATTACATTATAGTCAAGCAAATAGGCAATAAACAAATAAAATAGGGGGGAAATAATAGCATTAGTGCTAAGTACTTTGAGGAAACTAAACAGGAGTCTTATAATAAAAAGTGTCTGCAATCGAGTTGGCAACATTTGATGTGAGACCTACACGACGGGAAGACATGGCTGGAGATAATTCTAAACACCCCCCTGCCCCTGCCCTTACTACCTGTGTGACCTTAAGCAGATTACTTTTTCTAAGTGTTAGTTACACCTAGTGTTAGCAGAGTGTAATGATAATAGTTTCCAATAAGTAAATAAGTTAACATGCCTAAAGCACAATGCTTTTACACATAACAGCACTCTATAACTATTGCTGAATCATTATTATTAATAACAATAATATTCTTATTGCCCTATGAAGACACTTAGATTTTATTCTAATTTCAAAGTAAAATCATCTGCATGTTTTTAGCATGGGGCCACTTGATTGCCTAACAATGTTTAGCATGCTGCGTACTGAGCAGTTCATGTCATACCCTACAATTTTCTTTCTGAAATTTCTAATTTAAACCAGCTACTTCATGACAACCTGGTCTGAAGTTTCTAGTATAGAGAATACAAAATATAGGGCATGGACCTTGTTTTCAAATATATTGCCATCAGTTGAGATGTTATGAAGTTTGTGGCCCTTTTTGTAGCATGTATCAAATTGGCTTTTCTATCTTGATTGGCAGGGCTTATTTCAGCCTTTCTTCTTTCACGAAGAATGATAATGATGGTGAAGAAATTAAAAATAAAAGTTATAGTCAACCATATGGGATTGGTTACATAAATTATCAACATGTTTACTCCTACCAATAAATGTCAGGTTGTATAACAAATCATAATCTGAAGATAGATTTTAAGAAAATAAAGTAGGTTATGAAAATATTCTGAAAGAAAATGCTTCAAAATGTTAACAGTGATTAAGTCTGGGTGGTGGGATGGTTGGATTATGAATTACTTTAATTTTCTTCTTTGAACGTTTCTATATTTTTTGAACATCTCCAGAAAAATATTCATTCGTTTTCAAATCCAATAAAGTAAATTAATTACCAGCAAGATTAAAGAAAATAAGGAGATTCACAATCACTACAAAATAAATTCAAAGAAAATGACAGCACATTAAGTAATTTAACAAGATATCCCTAGGCTGAAATATGGCCCACATTTTCAGTTAAATCATGATATTTTTTATGATCATAGGACAACAAACTCTCTTTTGAAGAAACAGAAAATATCCTCTGGTTATTGTCTATTTCCAAGCCCAAGATCAAATAGACAAGAAATGGTTTGACTACACACTTGTTCCAGTCTCTTATTTCTCTACCCTGCACCGTGTCTATATTTATGTCATCAAAATAGGTTTGAGTATGATGAGACATGAGAAGAACATTCTATTCCCTGTTTTATCCTACTCTGAACTGCCCTTCAATCCTTTCCAACTACACTGAGATTGTACTTCTGTTACGACTGCTAATGTGTAAATTGTTCTCACTAGAAACCGGCCTCCAGGAAAGCAGAAATGATCTAACTCAATCTCGTATCTCTGGTACCTACAATGTCTGCTCTATTAGAACTACATCAATGTTTGCAGAATTTTTTAAGTTGCTACATTTTCTCCCAAATTCACTCTAGATGTCATAAGTGTGGGTCCTGTTAAATTCTTAAATTCTGGATTCCCTAAGGACCCGAGAGCCAAGTGGCTCATATCCCTAAGATCACCTATATATTGTACTAACGTTTCAAGGATTTCCTTGCTTTCTGGCTTTCTTTTCCTATATAGAAAGTCCTGGCAATAAAATACTTTAGAAAGCAGCCCAATGTCTGGCAAATCTTTGTTTTCTGACCTGTAACAGAAATCAGCCCCTCAACAGAATCGCAATTCTCTAACTGTAGGCCAAGTACAGAACTTTAATGTAAATGACAATTGCAGGAGCCCTTAAAAAGGAGATTGGGGCGGAGAGTAAGGTCATGTGACAAGATTTCTACCGTCTCAGCCTTTTTCTTTGGCTTTTAGAAGAGCTGATTGACAGGTAAAGCATAAGGCTTAGGCTGCCAGGAAGAAAAAAAAAAGTGGTAATTTTAATCATTTGCTCAAGTCTGTAAATATCCTGTAGAGCTTTCAGGCACAAAGCAATCTTCCTATAGAGAGACAAACCCAGGATGTGGTTACAAGGTAGAGTTCTACCCCTTTGTGTTAAAGTGCCTTAATGATCAGGAAAAAAAATAGATTTGCATAAACACTGCTTATGGAAAGCACTTAACACAATAGTTACTCAAGACACACTTCAGCACAAGTGGATGTGACCAATATGATGAGTCATCCTATGTGGTTTAAAGCCACCACAAGTGAACATTTTTTAATTCAGCCTTCATGAGCCTAGAACACCTTTTATAAGACTTCGATAGTAACTAAGGCATTGACAAAATACACTTAGCTATTTAGCTATTTTATTGAATCATGAGATTGAAGGACAATCTGATTTAAAAATGATTCAGGTAAGTGGTATATGAATGCCAAAGTTTCTACTGCAATCAGCCTGAATCTTTTCTTTTTCTCTCCAGGTCTCATGTCATAAGTTATGCGTGCAAGCACATACACACACAGAGTGACATCATCTTAATACATGAGTAATATAGTCAAGATAGAAATATAATTGGCAACAATATCTTCCTATGTAAGCACATTAGTGATGCTTACATAATCTTTTGGCATTGATCATTCTCTGGAGTCTGAAGTATGGTTTTCAGTTTCAGTTTCATAGCACTAGTTTAAAACAGACCTTTGATCTTTGAAGAAAGGTAAAATGAAAGATGTTTATTACTATGCTGAATATGTCTTTGATACCTCTCTTAAAAATGTTTGGAGATATCTTGGAATATTTAAACCATGTGTGAGAAAACCTGACCAGATGGTTATTACCAGCATAGTAATGGTGGCATTAGAAATTGATCATGGCATTTATTTCTGTTGACATCAAACAGAATCAGCAAAGTGCCCTAGGAAGACATGGCAAATCGACTAGAATGATCATGAGAAATAAAATCTACTTTTCATTCACAGTTTACATCAGACAATGTAAAAATCAGGGATGTGATTTTCAGGTATCCACCCTTACCTGAGTGAACATTCGGTAACTCCATGTTTTGCAATAACAGTTATTACCAAGCTTCATTCTAAATTGCTAGTTACTTCATTTTGCTAACGAGTTTTTTACTCATTTTTCTAATGAGTATTTTAATGAGTTGTCTATCATATATTATTTTTATTTTGCATCATTTGTAGAGCCTAGCACAACATGGAGCCTACTTTAGTGTAATCAATAAAAATCTGTTGATCCAATAACTGATATGGTGATGATTTGTCTAAAAGCTATTTTGGTGCAAAGGAAAGAATTTTGTACTAAGAGTCAAAACATTTGAATTAAATTTCTCTTTAGTCCTGAAACTAGCTGTGGTCTGATACAAGTGTTTCAGCTTCTCTGGATCATGGTTTCCTCATTTATGAAAATGGGGCAGTGAATTAAATATTTGCTAAGATTTCTTCCATTGGAAAATGCATTAATTTTTCTGCGACATCTGCATGGATGACTATTCAAGCACTTTAAAAAGAGTAAGGTGCAAAAAAAAAATACCTATTTTCAAAGGTATAACTGTTTTCTTTGTTTGTTTCATTGTTATTTTCTCCATCACCCATGTTTGTTGTGTCAATTTTACTTTGACTAGAGTGTCCCAGTTTTCAATAGGGTCTGGCTCTAAGAAATGGTAAAAATATCCCTCTCCTATACACACTCCATCAAATACACAAAAAAATATATACACAAAATGGGAAGAACTAATAAAGAAATTCTCTTGAGTCACTGATTCCCTAAAAGTTTGACTCAGTTCTATTCACCACCAAAGTAACTGTTGGAGACCCAGTAATCTCATATCCAGAGAAAACCTCAGTATTCCTCAAATATGAGGTGTGATCAACAAATACGTGAATGTTTAAGTTAAAAAAAAAATTACAGTAAAAGACACATTGCCATTAGTCCCCCTCAAAATACTCCCCCACACTTCGACCACCCTTATCCCATCATTCTTGCCACTTTTTGAAGCAGTTCTGGAAGTTCTCTTCCATGAGTGTATTTACTTCGTCCTCTATCATGACAATGCTCCATGTCACACATCATTTCTGGTGCGGTAATTTCCGTCAGATGAAAACATTATGGTGCGTCCTCATCTACTTTATTCTCTGGATCTGGCACCATGCAACTTCAGGCTCTTCTCCAAAGTCAAAATGACCATGAAAAGTAAACCTTTTCAATCGATTCAGGACATCGAGGCAGCCATGACAGTACAACTAAAGACACTCACAAAAGAGGACTTCCAGAACTGCTTTGGAAAAGGGAAAGAATGATGGGAGAAGTGTGTTCGAAGTGAGGGGCGGAGGGAATGTTTTGAGGGGAATTAACGGCAATGTGTCTTTTACTGTAATATTTTTTTTATTTAAACATTCCCCGTATTGTTTGATCACACCTGTTTCACCTGATATTTTGTATATGCTATTCACTTTCCCAGAAAAACCTTTTACCAGGCACACTGCTGTGCCTCCTTCAAGACGAAGCCAGAAAGCCAGCTCCTCAATGAAGACTTTATAATAAAGTTGGATGCTGTGTCTGCAGTGCTTTCTTAATATTTTAATCATATCTCCATGAAAGTAGTTATATATTGTAATTTTTTAAATATCTGTTCATATATCTGTCCCTCTCCACTACTTAAAAGCAGCCATACCTTAAGCATGTCTAGTTTATCTCATGAGGATATATTAGACATGCTCCTATAAGATTCTGGAGCCCATCTAATCTCCTATTTCAAGGTAAGTCTCAGAATGCTCTTCAAGACATTCTTGACCTTTTTCTATTACTATAAAATCTAGTCTCTGAGACTTATATATTTCAAGTCCAGAATCTTCTTTCAGACTCTCTAGAAAGTTTTTAGCCTTTCTAAAAATGAAGCTTATCAGAGCAGAAGGTGAACAAGAAGACTTTAGGTCCTGTTATGTTAATTATTTTTAAAGAAGAATAGATTATCATATTTTAAAACTAAAAATCATAATTTTCCTTCATGTTGCTTCTCTGATTATCTGCATACATTACTAAAGAAACCATGGTCTAAATTCTTAGAGCCTTGTTCCTGGTCTTCTGATCTTCACAAGAAAGCTGACTTATACAAGTACCTGACTGGCATTTGACAATTCCCAAAGGGATTGCTTTCAAAGTATGGCATTGCACATTATAATGATTTCCTCATCTCTAAATTTACCTCAGATGTCTATCTTCACGTGCCTGTGAATCTGTGTATACAGATTTCATATTTAACAGTATATTGGATCACAGGTTTAAAGCATTAATTAGCAACCCGCCTAAAATGGCAAATACATTGGCCAAACACTTAGAAAATTACTTCTTTCTTCTCTACCTTCACCAATACCTCTTCCTAGACAAATCACCATTATTGGTGATCTCTGACAACAGACCTTTCTAAATACGATTCTGTCATTTACTTGGTAGATATGTTCACTGCAGCAAACAATCCCTTGTCATCAAGTTTTCCAGATGTTTGCACAGCGGGTTCAGTGTTTTTAAACTATCTAAATGACGGTCCCAAATGACAAATGTTCATTATCAAAATTAAAGCTTATTACGAATTACCTGCCAAGTACAATGTGTCAGGAGAGACTGAATGAATTAGAAATTGTGTCCATTGAGAATGAATGAATAAGAAAAAACATAAATGAGGCAAGCTATTACACATCCTGCAGGTACATGAAAAGAATTTTAAATAACAGTAATTTACTAAAAGCTATTGCATTAATACTTTTGACTTACTTTTAAAAGGGCCCAACCCTTCCTATTGCCATGGGTTGGGCTTCAACTTTGTTAATGAAAGGAATAATGGCTAGGACAGACAAGGATAGTATCTAACATGAATCTGTTTTTCTCTTTTTAAATCATTATCCACATAGACTCAGCTTTGCTATACTAGAAAGAAAAAACGTAGCCTGATATAACCATCAAAAAATTGAACTCAGTTCTCTCTCTTTGCTGCTTTCTAGCTGTGTGGTCTGCTTCTGGTCACTAATCCTTAAATCCCAGTTTCCTCCACTGTAATGTGGGAATAATAGTTAAACAGTTTGCTGTGAAAATTAAATAAAAATAATTTCTAAATGTGCTTTGTAAACTGTAAAGTACTATGAATACATAGATGTCAAAATATCAGTAACTCCCACATATTAAATGCTTACAATGTGCCAGATACTACGTAAGCCTTCACACATAATATTTTCTTCAATCTTTACAATTGTTTAAGGTATGTAATACCATCTGCATTGTATAGATGCAAAAACTGAACCTTGTATAGAAGTAATTGGCCTAAGTAGCTGCTAACTTGGATTGTACAAGATTGGAACCAAAATGCCTGACTTTAAAAACATGCCCTCAACCTCTCTGATGTGATACTGACCTTTAGTCATTAAAGCCTAGTGCTAAGTGATGCCACTTTGGCTCAAAACATTTTGGAGCTGTCATTGAATATTGCCTTCAGATCCAAATTTATTGAGGCAAACAAAGCAAGTGGCCTGATGACACTATAGACACTTCTTCTCTTTGACCCCAAAGAATGTCATCCAGTCTGATCACCCTGTATGCTAGGCAGGAAAGCAATGAATATCCATAGCCAAAATTTCTATCTTTTAGAAGAGTACAAAATTGAAATTTCTTTTCAAGATGGGTGTGGATCTCTGATCTTCACATCCCCATAATGCTGGATATAACATCAATTGTAACACTAAGCACCTGGTATTTTACTTAAATATCCAACTTTCAACTAGCTAAAAATTTTAACTACTATATCCCAGAACTGAGAATTCAAGTTTCACACTAGTATTTGAAGAAATGAATGATGTAAATTTTCTCATTCCTTCCTAGGAACATTTTTGGTCCCAGACAGAGAAATATGAAACCAGGCTGACCACAGAGTCAGGGATTGCTTCATAGGACAAAATAGAACATCTAGATTTTCCATCTTTAAAATTATAATCAGCAGCAGGAAGCAAAGCAATACCACTGTCCCTGTTATAGGAATCTAAAGGCTTTTTATAGAATGCACAGCAGCAAATGTTATCGCTATGCTTGAAAAAACCATTTTCATTATCAGTTGCTTTTTTTTCAATTGATTATGACTTTTCCTTTAAAAAATGCATCTAGGCAAAAATTTTCTATGCTTGATTTAGCCCAAGGGAAATTTTTTGGGGGGTAGTGAGGGGGAGAGTATTCTGAACTGAACTCCTTCTGCTGCCTTCAAGCTATGCACACATGGACAAAATATATCACATTCTACTGAAACTTTTTTAACTCCTATTACTTAGAAAGAGCTTAACAATGAAAAAACCCAGCTTTATGGTATTGCAGCCCTTATTGTGTAAGCCAATGAAAGGCACAAGGTTAAGATTCTATTTTCAAGTCACAAAGTTTTGAGTGGCAGGAGAGAGGATGGTCTTAGAGTCATTTCTTCTTGGTTTAAAGAGGTTGCATTGGACTGAAACCTCTTAAGAACACTGAAGATTCATCAATTCACGTTAGAAACCTGTAAGGTACAGACCATCAAAGTTAAGGCTAGCATATAGTTAAGACAAACTGAAGTAATGCAGACCACTCAAGGTGGACTATGAATGCATTTATATGTCTGGTTCCGCCTAAGCCTTTTCTAACCCTGGAGGGAAGGCTAGAAATAGAGATTTTTTTAAAAGCTAATCAAAGCTCTTTAAGATTCTTCAGAGAAAAATTACATAGATGAGAAATCTGAGGCTATACCCATTATGCTGAACAAACAGCGAGTACTCCCTCAGAGCAAATACTAAGACATGTTTGAGCAAAGCAGGCAATTTAGAAGTCTGGGACAAAACAGTCTTTCTATTTCATAGAAAAGACAAATAATTTTAGAATAACATTTGATTTAGTAGCTGTAAGGGACCTCTGAATTTAAATTTCGATATATAAATCCCAATTTTGCCATGTAAAATTAATAATGGATTTCTCTAAAGCCAAACCCTCTTCAACCTCCGCTGTAATTCTCTTAAGAAAGCATTAAATGAAAGCATTTCACTTTAGTTGAAAATCAATGGCACTTCAGTGAAGCATGCATCTCCCAAGTATTATGGAGTCGAGAATCATATAGTTCTGCTAGTAAGACATAGGGCCCTGGCTTTTGTGGTAATAACTTTATACAACATAGGAGCCTTTGAAAAAAATTAATACAAAATGAAAGGATTGAAAATCCAATGTGAGCGTGCTCAAATTGTCTTTGAAATGTCAACCCAAATATATCATAATGTAATTAATGACGATGATATGGTAATAATAGGAATAGAGAGTAGTAAGTAGAAATAATATTTAATTACTGCTTACTATAGACCAGACACTTGCTAATACTTCATAGGCATCATCTCATTTGACTCTCTCAAGAACTTTGTGACTTGGTATTATTAGCTATATTTTCAGAGTAGATTTAAAGAAGGAAGTTCTGCATATAGAGACATACAATAAATTTAAGATGGATTAAAATAGTTCATTATATGTTCATCTAGGGCCACTTTGACAACAGTTTAAAAGGTATAATAAATTCCACCTACTTAGAAAGTTCTTTCTCCCTTTGCATGTGGATAACATTGTATTTGTCTTTCACTTTGGCCATTATAAGGATAAGACATAGCTCCTGCCCTCCAGGAATTCAGTCTGAAAAGGAGATAAAACATGCATTGAAAATCCAAATATAATTCATGGTGGCTTATGGTAAATTCTGTACCACAAGTGTGTTGAAATCTATAGATAAGTAGAAGAAGGAAAATGATGCGTAGGGCCAGGGGCTTGAGTTAGAGGAGAGAAGAGTCAGGAAGTCTCCTTACAGAAAGCAGCAGCTCATTTGGGTTTGGAAGCTGGGTAGAGTGTCAACAGACAGATAAGAGGCCCAGGGAAATATTGACGTGCAATGCCTTCCTGGATAGGGTATAGTCAGAATGCCAATGTGGCTGTAATTTGTATATTTCAGCGAGCAGTGACGTTGGTAAGGATTAGGTTATAGAAGGTCTCCACTGACACTCTAAGAAGTGTAAACTTTATTTGGCATTCAGTAGAACACTTTATAGTGAAGTTATAATATGGTCAGAGCTCTGGTTTGACAGATTTAGTTTAGCAATACATTAACCTCATTTTTCCATTTTTTTGTTACTCCATTGATGAATGATTATTGTCTTATTATCATGTGCTAGGACCTACATTAGGTAATGGCAACATAATGGTGAACATGACTCACTATGTGCTTTCATAGAAATTGTAATCAAGAAATTTAAATGTAAAACAGAATAATGTCACCAATACCGGAAGAGAGACAGTACAAGGTATCACCTTCTCTAGCATTGGAATAATCAGAAAAACTTCCCGTAGAAAGTGACTTCAAATTGTGTGTATGGCATACGTGTCTGTATAAATGTACATGTTTGGGTAGGAGGGTTAATATGTAAAAAGGCTCAGAGGGGAAAATGTATTTTGGGAACTTGATGTAGGATCATTTTCTTTCCAACCACACAGATTCTTTATAACCTCAGTTATGTGCACAAGGTTCCTGGCTGTCTCATCCTGCAGAGAGGGCCTGACCATTAGTCAACTTCTAGAAGAACCAATCAAGCATTATGAACAAGGACCTTATGAAAGCAAATTTGTTGAATTGAATTGGCTTTCTTCATAGACCTGGAAATCATCTGGTCTGCCTTTAACAAAAAGAAACAAACAAACACAAAAACTACTGAATAGGAAGGATTCGGTCAAGCCTGAAATCAGCACCTTGATTGAGTGTGGCTTTTAGTGTTCATTCAATCACTCAGTTATTCAGCAAGTTTATATTTTTAATCAGCACTGTGGAACCCACTGTACAAAGCCCTTGCCTTATCTAATCCTTTAGTCATAATTAATCATTTCCTCTCAATACTTATCCTCATTTTTTCTGTACCTCTTTATAACACTTTTTATAGTTTGATTCTGTCACTGTGAGTTGTGTAAACGAGGTCAGACAATTAAGCTCCCAAACTCATCCTAAAAAAAGTACTACATACCTCGTTGTTGAATATCACTGCAGTCATCTTTGAAATCCTCCCCTTGGGAAACTATGACGCCAGTGCCTAGTCCACCCTTCAAAGCAATTTTGGAACTCTTTTTCTGGAATGGCCACCAGAGCTGTCATCATATTACCCTTGATGTCCTGAATGTCATCAAAATGTCTTCCTTTCAATATGTCCTTTATCTTTGGGGCCAGATCACGTGAGTAGGGAGGGTGTTCCAATACAGTTTTGTTTCCTGGCTAAAAACTCCCTCACAGACAGTGCTGTGTGAGCTGGTGCATTGTCATGATGCAAGAGCCATGAATTCTTGGCGAAAAGTTCAGGTCGTCTAACTTTTTCATGCAGCCTTCTCAGCACTTCCAAATAGTAAACTTGGTTAACTGTTTTTCCAGTTGGTACAAATCATAATGAATAATCCCTCTGATATCAAAAAAGGTTAGCAACATCCTTGCAACAAGCTTGCAAACTTAATTGTCGAACCTTGTATAGTAGACATCCATGAATGTTGGAATTGTTGTTAATGTCATATACTTAATTAACATTGACTTTCCCAACTAGACTTATAAAAATTCACTGGTCAGAACTATTGTTTATAAATCAGAAGGTAGGAGATAGAATCTTTGAGATCTGAATGTGGATCACTCTGTGGATTTATAGGAGAAATATTCCCTGTGGAAAGTGAAATGTAACAGAAATATGAACAGTAATGCTTACAAACAGCTTTCATTTTATGCCGGTTAAATTAGTCCCTCATCTTTTCATCACAGTCAATTTCTTTCCTTTTCTTAGTTCATGTCCTGCTCATATCACTGAATCCTTGTCTACCCCTTGACTCCTATTTACTGTTTACTAGACTCTCCAAAGGCTGCCACAGGTGGGTGCCACATGTGGGTGGCACATATTTTCAGATATAAATTTTTCTCCTTTATCTTGCTGGAGCTCCATGAGGAAACAACTGGACAAGTAAACTCAAGGAAATCAAAGTTCAAAAGAGAGAAAAACACATAAAAATAAAGAAATAGATGCAAAAAGAGAGTTACGGATACAATTTGTACAGATGGATTAATTTTAGTGTGACAAAGGGAAAGGGAGACAGACTTTTGCTGGTTCAATTGGTCAAAGATGATTTGGATGATTGAGTTACATGGTTTGGAGTTGTACAGAGCACATGCTTATTAGATAATTGAAATCTCTTTCACTTATTTGAGCTAATAGATTCAACCCTTAAAGCTCAATGCTGTCAAGTATTGGAGTTATATAGTCAAAAAGAGAAATAATACTCTTAGAAAAAAATAATTGATTAAACAAAGTAAAAACTTTGTCCTTAGAAAGTTCACAAGTATATTTAGCTGCCCATTGCTATATGGGAACTTCTTTAATGTTGGAGGCAGTAATGGGACAGAAATTAATCAGTTGGGGCTGGTTTTAAGAAGTGGCTTTAGCCCCTAAGTGGTTTGCCAAGTTTCTGTTAAACATCTCACATTATTGAAGATACAAGTCAAAATTACTTATCAGCAGTTCTTCTAAATAGCAAGGAGCATATATTAAAGAGGCCACGGAGGAATTTCTAATGAGAAAAAATGCTCTTACTTTTTGAGAAATTAACTGCTCCAATAAATTGCAAAGATAAAGTAGGAAAAGTTATCACAATAATGTCTGTTGTAATAAAACTAAACTGGATAGCTGATAACAGTTAAAATGCCAGAAGGTGAGTTAATGAAATACCATTCTCTTAAAAGCCCCTTTGGTCCTTACTCTGAAATATAATTCTGGCACTCACTTATAAAGGATATGGTGGAAGCTACATGAAAACATTGTATATGTACATGTTCTACAGATTCATTGCCTATGAACTTTTGAATATCTATAAAGTTTAAAAAGCAGAGTATATTAAATGAAACTTTCAAGAAGGTAAAATAAAATAATCCTAGGACCTAAAATTGATTCTTAAAGTGCAAAAATGATGAAAGTCTGTGGAGAGAGAAATCAGTCTGAATTGCTAGCTGGCACTGGAAATTTTCTATCAAAAAAGACGAGAATGGGATAAAGATGGAGTCACTGAAGTCTTCCTAACACTTTCTGTGGACTCATGAAGGTGGAAGAGGCCGGAAGCCTGCATTATTATTTTCTGCAGTCAAATTCCTAAGCAGGTTGAAGATTGTAGCAATGCCGAGGGATTCATAAGTATAATGAGAGAACAAAAAAGTAAACAACCATAAATAGCATAAATAGAAATTGGAAAGTAATCTTAAGTAGGAGAGTCTGGGGCTAATAGTTTTACTGTTCGTTATTAAACTTCTCTCATACATAGTAATTAGTGTGTGTATGTGTATGGAAGCAGAGAGAGAGAGAGAGAGAGAGAGAGAGAGAGAGAGAGAGAGAGAGAGAGAGAGAAGACTGAGAGGATGGTGACCACCAAAGTTGAGAAAGCCTTAGAAAGCCAAAGATACTATACTGAGGTCTGACAGTTAAGTTCGAGAACACATCCTAGAAAAAGTGCTACATAACTAATTGCTGAATATCACTACGGTCACCTTAGAAGTACTCCCCGTGGGAAGATATGCACCAACGCCAGTGCCTAGTCCACCCTTCGAAGCAATTTTGGAACTCTTATTCTGGAATGGCCATCAGAGCTGTCATCATATTACCCTTGATGTCCTGAATGTCATTAAAATGCCTTCCTTTCAATATTTCCTTTATCTTCGGTAAAAAAAGAAGTCACTGAGAGACAGATCAGGTGAGTAGGGAGGGTGTTCCAATACTGTTATTTGTTCACTGGCTAAAAACTCCATCACAGACAGTGTCATGTGAGCTGGTGCATTTTCGTGATGCAAGAGCCATTAATTGTTGGCAAAAAGTTCAGATCGTTTTCATCTTTTTCATGCAGACTTTTCAGCACTTCCAAATAGTAAACTTCGTTAACTCTTTGTCCAGTTGGTACAAATTCATAATGAATAATCCCTCTGATATCAAAAAGATTAGTAATGTTGCAACAAGTTTGCGAACTTGATTGTCACACCTCGTTAGACCTCCTATGCACACATACACAGGCAACAGGCTGAAAAATTCAGGGTTGGGTTCTTGCCACATGAGGAAAGCCAAATGGTCCAGGGCATCTTTCAAGCAAACAGAAGAAGGGAAATAAATCAGGCTGTCTCCTGTTACCATGAGTTCAACAGGAGCCAAATAATTGCCCTATACATATAACCACATTCTGACTAATTAAGTTAAAAAAAACAACAAAAGCAATGAAACAATTATCCAAGAAATAAAGGAAATTGAAACCCGCCAAAAATCTATAAAAAAAAAGGCATGAAGAAATAGTAGAAACCATGACAGAAACAAACCTCTCTGCTCTGAGCCATCTGTGCCACCATCAGCTGGTAATAATATGTCTCTGAGTAGCAATAGAAATAATCAAAGAAAGAGCTTTAAAAAGGCATGGCAACACTAATAGATTCTTGTCTAGGTTTCTGGTCTTTGTTTATGGATAATTATAATTTGGCAAAGTGTTCAGAGGCCCATTATATGAATGTGTCCCTTGTGTTTTCTTTAAGCAATGGCTCACAAAGGACTTGTTTCAGTTGACCACCATGCCAATGAAACACTTGTAGATGAAGAACAATTCCAAGTGATGTGTAAATTTACAATTATGAATTGATTTAATGTATGACAGCAAATTTTCCAACCAGATTTTTAGTTTAGTGTATTTAATAGTTTACCTGTCCAGTGAACGTAATTTTAGTCAGCTTATATATTTGAAACAAATCCTACTTTAAGTTATGGCCATTTAATCTTAAGGCTGTTTTAGAGTTTGTTTTCATATATTCCCAAATACATCCCTATATATCCATGTATTTGTTGAAATCTCAACAAAATCAAAGTGAAAAAACACTTGGTTTTGATGTACATAAGAAAAGCCTAGTCTGAGAATAAGAAGGCATTTTATGGAAGGAATAGGGAAAATAATAAGCTGGTGAAAGTACTCTTATTTCTATGAAGTCAGGTCTACCTTCTTAGGGCTTACCCTTTTGTTAGAAATGAATATGGCTTACCCTTTTATTAGAAATGAATTCTTGGAATATCAGTGTATCAATTTGCGTTCTTCGGTTGTATGTAACAGGAACACATGCTGGTTAATTCGAGCAAACACAGAAATTGATTAGGAAGAAGATAGAGTTGCTCAGTGATTCAAAGGAAGAGTTGAAGAAACATACATCAGCAAGAGCAGATGAGGCAGTTACAGAAATCTAGGCAACAAGAATTAATGAGCAGATTCTTCAAAGTGCAGTCCTAAGGATGAATGAAATCTGACAATTTCAATCTCTGTGGTGCACAGCTCAATATTCAAATTCCTCAAGGAGAACTAGTTATGGCCTCGATGGAATCATTTATCTACCCCTTGCCAATGGGGAGGCTGAGCCACAAGGTTGGTCAGTTTAACAAGACTGTAGCCAATAACGAAAATCGAGTGTCTCTTACCAGAAGGAAAGGGAATAGGTGCTGGGAAGTGAAAGTGCAATTTTATGGTTAAACATATTCACGATCAGAGATTAGTATATAAAATATTATGAAAAACCTAACATGATAAACAAGTGCCAGAATAGTTCATGTTTTTTAAAATTTAATTTATAACTCCTCTATTAAAAATAATGAAGAGAATTATAACAAGTACATTCATATTGAGCCAATATTAGGGACATACTGTGTTAGGTACTCCCCTACGGAGTTTCCTATGTGTTATCTCATTAAATTATCACTTGAAATTCCTGTTAGGATTGATATTTCTATTTTGTGCTAATGAAAACTGAGGATAAGAGAGTTACGTTTACTTCTTCAGTGACACTTCCTCAGTAACTTGGGTCCATTTTTTGTTATATTTCTAATATTTGTCCCTTTTTTTTTTTGTTACGTTTTCATTATTTATGCACAGTGACTTCATTCAACTAGTAGTTTCAAAGCACTAACCTTGTATTACTAAAGTAAATAAATAAGACCGGGGTCATAATGCAAGAAAGACACAATGCTGTCTTTAGGTAGACATCAGAGTTGAAACTATATCTATAAATTTAAAATCTTATACACAGCATGATGAATTCAGCGATACATAGCAGATTGAACTCACACATACCACCACTCCTTCCAAAAATGTCACTAAAATGAGAATAAAGTAAAGGTATAAAATCACCAGGGGAAACACCAGTAAATCAGAGAAGACAGCAACATTTTGGAACATAGAAAGCAGAAGAGGAGTGAAGAAGACAGCAAATGTAGAATACTAATATAGTTTCTGAATCCAAGTTGCCATCTACTATAAGACACACTATTAGTTTGTTCCATTAAGGAAGAAAAATCACTGCCAAATCTAAGTATAAATCTATGATTGTAAATATCCAGTTACCTATTGCTGTATAGGAAACCATCCTAAACTTAGTACCTTAAATAAAAATAAAAAAATTTCATTATTATCTCTCATAGTTCTGGAGGCTGAGTGGGCCTGGCTGGGTCAGAATCTCACATGCAATTGTCATCAGATATTGGCTGAGGCTGAAGTCATCCCAAAGGCTTTTTCATTCATCTGGAACTTCAACTGGGCCTATTGGCCAAGATACTTATATTCAGGTAGCCTGGACTTCCTCATAGTGTGGTATCTGAGCTATGAGACCAAACATCCCAAGGAAAATAGCTGGGCAGAGACATATTGCTCTTTATGACCTATCTGTTCATTCACCCAGCCTCACTTTCACCCCACACTATTGGTTGAAGCAATCACAGAGGTTCAACCAAGTTCAACAATAGAAGACATACATTCTATGTCTTGATGAAAGAATGAGAAGGTCACAGGGGAAAAAAAGAGCATATGAAATGCAAGATATTATTACAGTCACCTTTGGAAAATACCATTTTCCATAATGCGATTGACAAGAATATGGTTCCCCACATTCAAAAATGTTAAAATAATAAAAAATATTTATCTTAGAAACCATAAACATGGTAATTGTCTAAAGTTGAGGAGATATTAAATGATAAGCAAGCAAGTCCAAGTTGCCGAATCTTAGAAAGCACAGGAATTTGAGGCATCAGCTATCTTAAAATTAGTTGAAAGTTTGAACGAGAAGCAGTTAGACTCATGGGACTCTTTTGTCATCCTTTGTAGCTGGGTAACTATCCCTCTATCTCTTGGTAGGAGAAAGTTTGCTACGTGGAGAAATTAATTCAAGATTCTCCAGATCATGCAGATGAGAAGCACAGTATTGAAAACAGAGCTATTAAGACAAGTCTATATATTGAACAATATGACACTCATCCTTCTCCTTGTTAACTCCAAGAACTTTGGCATGAAGATTTATTCTTCATCCGTTCCCCTCTACTATCTTTTATAGCCAGTGGATTGGAAGTGTCTTTTCAGGAAATATGAGGATGACTACTGAGCAAGCAATGGGCCTAGGGAATGTACAGAAAGATGTACAGAAATGGACATTTAGGAACATTGGGGCAGAGTGCTATGAACCCAACCCAAACACTGTACAGTGAAGCCTTGTCACATAGCGTTTCCAATCATATCTTTAGTGCTTTAATTTTAAATATGAGTGGTTAGTCATCATCAGGAATCATCAGACATGTAGGGGAAGCCTCGGAATGACATAAGTATGTTGAAGTAAATAATAAAGAGAACTTTCCATAAGCAGATACAAATCGGAAGCAGAATAAATCATAAAACAAACAAATTACCCTGCATTTTTAACCTTGGAGAGAAAAGAGAAGATACTTCATTTCTAAGAACAGTTAGATAAACAGGAAATAGTTAGAGGACAATAAATGACTTAAAAAAATAGTTTTAATTAAGGATTCAACAGAAATCCTTTATTATTATTATTAAGGTAAGGACATTTAACATGAGCTCTACCCTCTTGATCGTTTTTTTTTTTGTTGTTTGTTTGTTTGTTTTATTTTAAGTGTGCGTGCAGCATTGTTTTCTACAGGCACAATGTTGTAAAGCAGATCTCTAGAACTTATTTATCATGCGTAACTCAAATTTTATACACATTGATTAGCAACTCCCAATTTCTCTCTCCCTCCCTACCACCTGGCAACCACTATTCTACTCTTTGATTCTATGAGTATGACTATTTTAGATACATCATAAAGTGGAACTGTCCTTCTGTGATTGGCTTATTTATTTTACTTAGCATAGTGTCCCCAAGGTCCATCTATGTTGTCTTATACTGTAGGATTTCCTTCATTTTTAAGGTTGAAAATATTCCATTATATGTATACACCACAGTTTTGTTGTTATTGTTGTTGTCGTTGTTCATTGTGGTTTTGATTTGAATTTCCTTGATGATTATTATCATTGAGCGTCTTTTCATTTATCCGCTGACCTCAACAGAAATCTTTAAGAAAGTAGAATCAAAAGGACAAGATTTTTAAAAAGTAGATAAGAAATAAGTTTTTTTCATATAATAAGTGATAATCCAGGAGGTTCATCACCTAACTAAAATAAAATTAAGAAAGAAAGAAAAAAAAAAAGAACAGGGAAACCTTGAAAAGAAGAAATTACCATACAAATAATACAAAGAAATTTCTCAGAATTGAAGACCCACTGGTATGCAGAATAATGAAGAAAAATTTAAAAAGAAGAAGAGGAAAAATCAAATGCACACACTAAGGCATATCGCCATAAAACTGCTGAAAGTAGAATAAATTAAGATCCAAATATTCCCATGGAGAAAAAGAACAGGTCATATACAAAGGATGAAGAACCAGAATGACAATTGATGTCTTAAGCAAAACTAGACATGAAAAACAATGGAGTAATACTTTCAAAATCCTGAAAAAATATATATTTTTTTTATTTCAAAGAGAATTCTATATCTAACCAACTTGATGTCAATCAAATATGAGGGTAGAACAAACATTTTTGGACAGGTAAGCTTTCAAGCTATTTGCTGTCAGTCATCTTTTTATAGGCAAATATTCTAGCATCACAGACTGTGTTCCATCAAACAAGGAGGTAACCAAGGCAGAAGACCTGCAAGCCGGGAAAGTGTGGATCCACCATGAAGAAAGAAGAAAAGCAGTCTCTGGCGAGAACAACACAGCAGTCCTGAGACACCAGTTGAGAATGAAGTAGGAGAATGGGGACTTCTAGGCATTATGTCTGCAGGGGAAATGGAGAAACAAACAGATAATCCAATAGGTTTGACCACATAAAAAATGAGGATTTGAAAGTGGTTATTTTTTTAAAAAAGTTTATAGAAAAACTAATGATAGGGGAATAGAAACTTAAGCAAAAATTAATTCAAGAGAATATTGCACAGGAAAAGTAATTGAAATATGGTACTTGACTTGGTTTAGGAGTGAAAAATAATTAGTTAGCAACAATAATGTAAACATTGAAAATTGCTTGATATGAACAATTTTGATATAACTACATTGGGAAAATGAAAGAATGTAAAGTAGATGAGGGGGGTATTTTGGTGTTAAATCTCCATGTTTCATAACAGGAAGGCAACAAATAATGTCTAAAATCAATAAATCAAAAAATAAAAATATTAGCATGTTATTGAAATTATGAGTGAAAAGGAAATGGATTGCTGTTTTTTTGCATTTGTTTTAAGTCTTGTAGCATGACTTATCTTTTAACAATGATGCATAGGTATTAGGTTGGTAAAAATATAGAAAGGTAAGAGTATAAAGCCTTTTCAGTTAGAGAGAGTCTGAATCCCCACTTCTCTACTTATTCCCTGTTCCTCAGAGGCACCATGTTTTTCTTCTGTAGACTGAGTTTGGAGTAATGCAAAAAAAAAAAAAAGTATATATATATACATATATATACATATATATATATATATGTAAAATATATATATATATAAAAGAAAAGAATATATATAAAGAATACATATATTTCTTTCTATATATATATAAAGAAAAGAATAACAGTTACCACATACAGCACTTTTACATGATAATCACTTTGGTACATTATTTCATTTAATCATTGCAAAGTTCCCATGAATTTTCATGCTCTCATTATCCAAATTTTACAAATGGGAAAAATGGAACACAGAAAGATTAAATAATTTGTCCAAGTTAATGCAGTAAATAAACGACGAAACTGGAATTTGAACTCAGGTAACAAAATATACCAGAAATATGCCCAATTCCTGCCATCACAAAGTTAATATGCAGTTTAAATGAAAGCACCCAGCTCTGTGTTATTGGAAGAGTAAATGCTCAATAAATATTTGTAAATGAGTGAGTGATTGTTCATTTAACACATTCATTAAATGCATAAAACCCATATAATGATCCATATTAAAATGCTGATGTATTGAACCTACCCAGTAGTTAACCAGGCATTACCAGAGTTTTAGTGTATGATTTAGAATTGGGTTGAAATGTATAGCCATACAACCACCAAAGTATCACTAATATAATTAATTATACTATAATGGTGGTTTACGATTAATTTATACTGCTTCCTAGTCAGGAAAAGTTTGCAGAGTATGAGGGATTTTTTTTTTATGAAAGCCTGGGCAGGTAAAGAAATTTCTTCTATTAAGTACCACCCAGGAATTACTTTTTTTCAAATCTGTGTTTCAAGAAGGAAATCCTCCACTGTCAGTTCTTCCTTCTCATCTTTGTACTGGATCAATTTCCCTATTGATTATGCTAATGTGCATAGCATCAGACTTGCCACCCAGAAGAGGGGTTGTCTAGAATTGAAAGTCTGTTAAGGGGTATGAATGGATTTCTCATCACCCTGCTTAAGTTGGCCTTCTTACAATATTTCCGTCAATCTTCGAAGGAGAATGATATCAAAGCCTGTTCATATTTTATTTCAGGCAACAGATAATTATTATGTAACCACAAAAATTCTGTCGTTAGGTGTTTAAAATCCTAAGTGTCTCAAAGAGATTTTAAAGAACGACAATAAATAAAGAAAGAAACAAATAGATAAATACATGTTTTTAAAGATGTAAAAGCCTATACAGAATAATTTGCTAGCCACATATAGAATTAAAGCTAAAGAAATTTGGCTTTTTAAAATATTTGTAAAGAAGTGCTGACACTTATTTCTTTACTGCTAAAAGTTGTTTGATGGGCCAGATTTAGGAAATGTAATTAGAAACAGAAAACTCTTTATTCTAAGTCTCTTGCTTTTTTTTCTATGCCATATTTCCTCCTATTAAAAAAAAAAAATCCCAGTGAATATTATGAATTATAAAATCAAACTGTTAAAGATTTCTAAATTTGAATATTAAATAAAAAACACTGGCTACTCATACATGTCTCCAGGATACCTTATTCAAAAATCCCAGGAGTTTAAAACAGCAATCTGACTTTTAACGAGGTTTCTATCACCAGATATGCAAAGTAATTTCTCATTACTGTTCATGACCACCAGACTCTGAGAATTGATTTTGTTTCCATCTGATCCTTAAAAGAATCAGTTTTGAATGAAGAAAACTATACTAAAATAAACAGCCTTGATTTTAAAAGGATGGCTATTAGGAAAGCTTACTTCATTCTTTTTCAATGGGCATATCCATATGGCCTGAAGTTTTTTTGGAGCACATCTTGGCTTTTTTTTTTTTTTTTTTTTAATAAGATGAACTTGTATTTTAGTGTGTAATCTTTGTAACCTCTCTTAGGCAAAATAAATGAAATCCTAAATTTCAGCATAATACATTAGAGATACTAACTTGAAGTAGTTTTTTGTTTACTTCTTCTTAGTTGTAAATGGCTGCTGGATGTCAATTTTTAAAAAACGGTTCATTACTGAGCAACTTTCAGATATATGAGTAATTTTTGAACATATTCAATCTCTAGCCTATCCTTGGTAATGAAAATATTACCAGTTATTATAAGCCACCTTTTAGCAATTATTTTGGTAGTCAAAATATAGTAGGGCACTGCTATACTTAAAGGAATATAGTTAATCTAGATTTTTCAGGTTTAAATTCTCTCCCAACATCATCATGCAGCTGTGACTGCACTTACCAAGAAACCAAAAAGGGAAATTCTTCAAGTGTTTTCAAAATGCATCTTCTTGGAGAGAACATTATATAAAAAGTGTATGTAGGATGACCACCTTATTGTAATCTTAAATTTTGAATATGGCCGATCACTTTAAATAGCTTTGGAGAAGTGAGCATTAATGTCTAAGCAAATGATTCTTTGGGCCAGATGATTATAGAAAGAGAAACTTAGGATCTGGAAAAAGTCCAAAAATATGGTATTTAAATTTGGTTTTGAACCCATTCAAATGTTACTACTGCTACTCTTTGGGACTATCTCTTAATGTCCTAATGGTAGAATTCATTGATCTACAAAGTGATAGATTTAAGGTACCATCTAAACATGGAGCAGATTGCGTAGGGATTTAGACTGTAGACTGACTTGGTAGCTTGATTAAATTGGTGAGATTGTTCTTTTGAGAGAGATGAAGAAACAGTCCAGAGAAGCAGGGAGATTGCATCATGGCGCTCCACAGCAAGCCTGTATCATTTGTATACAAGTCGGTGGAAGAGCACTGAATCAAGAAAACTTAATTTTGACAGGTCTGATGTATAGTCTATTTTGGTTAACCAAAAGGAACACATACATTTACTACATTAGAGAAATTTCCATTATTTTTCTCTCAGCCATGAAAATCGATTTTGATGTGATTATACTCAGAGGCAGCTTGATGTGCCTCTGACAGGACAAAATGGATAGAGTGGTGTAGAATGTAGGAAACTGGTTAAACTGGACCCTGTGACAAACTGAAAATAGTAGGATTCAAATACAAATTAGGAAATTTGCATGAAAATGGACGTAAGATAAAATAACATTGACTTTCCTGTATTTAAGTAGTAAGGAAAAATATTTCAATACATCAAGTAACCAAGGGGCTTTATTATTTCATTTTTATTGTAAGATTTACTTAGAGAAGTACAAAGATATCACTAACTGTAACTAGTGAATATTTTATTTATCTCTTTAATGAAAAGATTGAGCTTTAATTATATGCAAAGCATTTACGAAATCTTTGTTGAGATTTAGATTTGATAAAGAAAAAAGTAAAAAGTAGAGACAGTATGGTTGTAGCTAAAACTTTCATGCCCGTTCCTTTTCAGAGCTCTTCTCTCACTATTTACAAAACTATCTTTACTTTCATTCATTCAACAAACATTTATTGAAAGAAAAAATTAGGCAAGACATTTGAGTTGGTATCTGGGACACAAGAATAAATAGACAACACTTATACTCATGCAGTGTGTAGTCTAGTTGGGAATGTAAACAAGTAAAGAGAAATCACAATAAAACGTGATAAGTACTATAGTAATAAAAGATGAAGTAGAGCCATGGAAGGTGAATAGATTTTATTCAGTAGAGATTACTCAGCAATGAGGGAGGGTGAGAAGGGAGAAGGAATCTGTGAGGAGGAAGTATATCTGAAGAAAGAAATAGCACTCGCAGAAGTCAAGAGGGGAGAGAGTACATGACAAAGGGAAACAAGATGAAGTATTTATATTGTCTGCAGTGTAGAAAGTGAGGTGGGGTGGGGTGGGGAGTGGTAATGAAAGGAGAAGATCAGAGTGTATGCAATGGTCATTTAACTCAGGAACCAAAACAGAGAACTATCACAAGGGGTTCCAACTTTTGCCTAATGAAAAGAGAGGCCGTTGGATGGTATATATATTTCAATTTTAGTAACATACTGTAATTGCATGAAAGAAAATGGATTCAATGAAAACCAGATTATAAACAGGAAGAAAGTTAGGGGGCTCTTCAAGCAATCCAGGTAGGAGATGGTGATAAGATTAGCAGGAACATTGGTTGTGGATATGGGAAAGGTAGTAGATTTTAAAGGTTTTGGATCTTGATTTTTTTGTTTGTTTATTTGTTTGGAAGGTGAATTGATATGAATATGTAGTTGATTAGATCCGGGGATTAGGGAAGAGTCAAACTGACTGCAACAAAACAATCAAAGCCTATAATGAACAAACTATTTGAGGCAGCCCTAGCTTTACAAGAGATAGAGATAATTCCTAAGTTCTCCATTTCTACTTACTAAAGAGAAAGAATGACAGAAAGACAGGACCAAGGAAAGAAGGACAACAGGAAGGAAGGGAGAAAGGGAGAAAGGGAGAAGGAAAAAAGAAAGATACAAACAAAGAAACAAATAAAACATATATGCATAAACTGGGACTGAATACACAGAGCTAAGGCTAATAAGCCAGGGGGAAAGCAGACTTGCTGGGTGGTCAATGGCTGTGATCCTCTGAGGAATCAACAATAGAACCATCAGAAAACTGTAAGAGGCTGAGAAGGAAGCCTGAGTCTCCAGTGCTGAGTCTAAATCTTCAAAAGGCTGAAATGCCCCAGGTTTCTGGAGTCCATTGGTTATTAGCACGAATAATTTTTAGGCTCTTCATTTATGCTCATTGGACTGTTACTGATTAAATTCAAGCCCTTATATCTGAGCATCAACAGAAAGGGAAAACAAAACAAAAAACAAAACAAAACAAAACAAAAAACAAGGAATTCAACCAAAAATCTTTATAGTTGATGGAAATGTCAGACATAGAATATAAACGTGCATGTACTTAACATAATGAGATAGAAAGTGTAGTATTAAAGGTCTTCAATTAAAAGTTTATTAGAAATTAACAGATACATTTTAAAAAATGTAACTTCTAAACTTAAATATATAGTGGCTGAAATGAAAGCTTAAATTGATTACATTAAACAGCAGAATGGTTACAGCTGAAGAGAGAATTAGTGATCTAGAATATATGTCCAAAAGGAATTAATAAGAATTAGAGAAAAAAGGAGGTGGAAATTATGAATGAGAGGCTGCAAGGTATAAATGGTAATATAAATAGTTTTAGCATATATGTAACTTAATCCGAGATGGAGAGAATAGACAATATTTAAAGAGACAATAGATTTTCCAATATTGATGGTTTAGATCCACAAATTCAGAAAACATTCAATTTATATGTATATATAAAAACATTCAATATATATATAAATTGAAACTGAAATATATTGTAGTGAAATTGCAGAAGAATAAAGACAAACAGAAACCTTTAAAAACAGTCTAAGAGACATGGTAAATGTTCAATAATGTTAATTAAACCTTGACAAGTGTACCAGCCCTTGCACAGTCCACAACTGACAATCCAAGTAAGAGGTAAAATAAGTATACTTTTCTTGAGTAGGCATAATTTCTTGGGCACTTCTCTGAACTAGGCACTGAACTAATTGCTTCCACATGCTGTCTCATTCCTTCCTCTTAGCAACCCTCTGAGGTTGGTGTTGTTATCCTCACTTGAAAAGGGGGGACACTAGGACTTGAGATTTTGTGATTTGCCCAAGGTCATGCAGCTAAGAAGTGACATAGCAGGGACACAAATTCTGGACTTCTGACAGTAGAGCCACCTTCTTCTGAATATTGTTCCTTGTAGTGACACGTCTTCTATTCCATATTCTAGTGAGTCCTACATTAGAATATCTTCAACTTAAAAAAATAGAATATAATTATCTTATATTCCTAACATAAAAATAATTTAAATAATTAAAAAGCAGCCAGAAAGAAAGAATAGGTGACCAACAAAAAAATAATTAGAGCATCATTGCAAATCAGGAAGTAGTTGTAAGATATTTTCAAAGAGCCAATGGAAATAACTGCTAACATAGAATGGAATACCAGCAAAATCCACCTTTGGAAAAAAGCCTGGGGGAAAAGTAAGCCATATGAAGATGAACAAATCTGAGAATTTACTGCAAAGAAAGCTGAACTGAAGAATGTATTTAAGGAAGAGAGAAAGTCCAACTAAAACATGGCACACATATATTATGCAAGTCAAGAGGAGAGTGATCAAATGTAAAGAGTTTCATGATTCTTAAATTGTTATGAAAGAAGATTAAGATATTCTTTCATTTTGGACTTCCTAAAACTAAATTTACATGATAAAATTTCAAAAGTCTATAATAAAAGAAAATTATTAGAAAGAGAAAAAGATATATGAACTTAAAACAGTAAGAAGCATGGGGAAAGGGAGACAAATATAAATTAAAAAGTAAGATGGTAGAAATAGGCGTAATACATCATAATCACAGAAATGGATATGTGTATTACACTCATCCACGTACAGAAATGATCAAATTGGATTTTAAACAGCTATATGCTGTTTATAGAGATATGGCTACAAATTAAAGACAAAAAGTTTTAAAGAAATGATGGCAAAAATATACAAAACAAACACTAATTTAAAGAACACTGATATAGCTATTTTAACGGGGGGAATAGATCTTTAAGATCAAAAGCATTTTTAGGGATATAAATTGTTATTACACAATGATAAAAAATGAAATATAGCAGGATTTTTCTAATAATTCTATATTTGTATGCTCATGATAAAACTATCTCAATATAAATAAAATGTTGGTAAAGCTACTGAAAAAAGTTAACAGATCTTTCATCCTCATGGCAAATTTAAAATACTTTTCTCAATTTTTGACAGATTAAATTGGAAAAGATAAGTAAAAATGCAAAAAGTTTGAACAAAATAATGAATCTAGAGTTAGCAGATTTATATGGAGCACTGAACCCAAGAATAAGAGAATATGAATTCTTTTCAAACATCTGAAACAATAACAAAAATTATGTATGGGGTCATAATGTAAGTGTCAATAAATTTCAAAATATGGTCAATATGAAGACCATATTCTCAAGGCCACTGAGTAGCAAAAAGACATTACACATACACACCATTCTAAATAACTTGTGTATTATTCTAAAATTCTTATAATTGAATGATAACAAAACTACTGCATATTAAAACTTTTACTTAAAAGGAAACTTACTAAGTGCTTATATTTAAAAAAATTACAGAGGATAGAAAAGCTGAGTATTGATGAGTTAAATTGCAACTAAAGAAGATAGGACAAAAATGAGGCATAAAAAAGGGGACATACATAATAAACGTAACAGCAGAATCAATGCAATGCAAAATAAAATATTTTTAAAAACACACAGAAGTTGGTTCTTTGAAGACTCTAATAAACAGACAAAACTCTGGGAAAGAAAAAGAGAGAAGCAAAAACAAACAATAGAAATGGAACAATTAGAACAATTAGAAATGGAAAGTGTAAGATAACTACAAGTTCACAGAAATTTAAAAGATATGAAGTAAGAGAAGTGTTAGGAATGAACTTCTTATTGGGGAACTATGCCTTTCAATGAGTGAGGAAAGATATGAAGAAAAGGAGTCTTGTGTATTTAGACATTGAATTTCAGGACTTTTAAGAACAATCTAATAGTGGTATCATATAGCCAGTCATCATACATGCTTATAGAAGATCGATAGGTAGAGGCCGTCAACAATAAATAAAATATATTAAGTACTTTTTATACTTGTAAGTCACTATTATCTTAAGCAATATGTACATGTTTTCTTAATTAGCATATAAAAATAAACGATTCTCCTTACAAAATAGTCGTGGGGATGTAAAGTAGAGCATAGAGAATACAGTCAATAATGTAATAATGACTATGTACAGTATCAGGGGCTACTAGACTTACTGGGGAGATCACTTTGTAAGTTATATAAATGTCTAACCACTACACTGTACACCGGAAACTAATATAATATTGAAAGTCAATTGCAATTTTAAAAAAAAGGAATTTAAAAAATCATTGTCAACTTTATTTTACAAGTAACCGATCTAACACTTAGATCAGTAATTTTTCCATCGTGTGCGTAGTAACTGGCATAGTAAGAATATAAACCTTGAACATAGGTCTACTGTCTCCAGAATTCCTGCTCTGAAACACTGTCCCACCCTCACTCACATGAGCTGGAGATGTATAGATTGGGGTCCATCATGTTATCGATGAAAATTAATGGCCTGGAAACAGAAAATATTAGCCAGAGGGGTTATTTAAAATAAGAAGGTAAAAGGGCTGAGGGTATTATTTTGAAGATTGCCAATAATTAAAGGGTAGGCCAAGGAGAAAGAGAAGCACACAAAAGAGACAAAACGAACCAGTCAGAGGAGTATAAGGCAAACAAGGAGAGTGCGGAAACAGATAAGTCATAGGGAGAGGGCATTTCAAGAAAGAAGGAGCAGTCAATAGTGTCAAACTCTGCCAAGTGTTCAGGTAGATAAGGCCTGGAAATTATTTATTGGATTTAACTACAAGGCCATCATCTCTGACATTGACAAGAGCAGGTTCAGCAGTGGCGGAAGTTGGATCCAGATTTCAGAAGGTTGTGGAGTGAAAGGAGAAACAGAAGTGGAGACAGAATTCAGACTTTTCTAATAGGTTTGGGACTGTGAATAGGAAGAGAAAAAATATGTTGGCTACTGAAGGAGAGCATGGAGATGATATTTTCTTTCCTCAAAGAGCGTGTGTCAACGCTGTTTAGAAGTGAATATAGTGGTAGAAATTAAATATATAGGAGTGAGGGGATAATTGATTTATATGTCAACTGCTTTTATTGTACTTTCTCTTCTAAGGTCTTTATAAATATTAACTTTTTTAATTCTTACACTACTCCAGGTGATAGAAATATTTCTATTCCCCATTTTACTGTTAAAATCTGAGCATGAAGAGGTTAGATTAAATATTCATGGTCACTCAGTCAATTAGGGAGGCCATAGTTCAAATCCAGGCTGTGACTGCTCTGTTAGGCCGGTTATATATGAATAAGTAACAAAGCAAAGCCTTTGAGAAGGAGCCAAACGGACGCAGCAAGTAAGCTGAGAGGTGAGCCTTGGATAGGAGAGGGGACATTCCCGACCTGGTAATAGGAGGAAAGAGGCAATCTTGTGCAGATGCATGTATATTTGAGGCTGTGGTAGTTCAGAGAGTTTCCATAAAAGAGGATTCAGTCCTTACTGGGAAGTTGTCATTTAAGGACAGAGGTGAGAGGAGGGAGAGAAGGGCGAGGTGATGGGTTATAGATTTGAAGCAAACGAAAATGGTCTGACATAAGCGTCACGGAGGAAAGGAAGCAAGAGCTTTTATGGACATAGCAGGACTGCAGGGCTGCTATGTATATTGATGACTACAAATCAGTGACAATACCAGTCTGAGAGTTTGTGTGGTTTTCCTTTAACAGTGCTTAGAAGCCGAAGGCGTTAGTTTTCAATGAGGACTTAAACTTTGCTAGGTGGAAACAATGCAAGGGATCACAGAAGAAGGGAACTGAACCTACTGACAAAAGAGCTGTTTGAAGTGGTGAGACTTGGAATGCAAGCTGGAAAAGAAAGGCAGTGAAGAGAGAAATATAAGTAGAGACATAGGTACCGTGTTTCCCCGAAAATAAGACCTAGCTGGATAATCAGCTCTAATGCGTCGTTTGGAACAAAAATTAATATAAGACCCAGTCTTATTTTATTATAAGACCAGGCCTTAAATACTATAATATAAAATATAATATAATATAACATAACGTAATATAATATAATATAATATAATATAATATAATATAATATAATATAATATAATAATATAATATGGGTCTTATATTAATTTTTGCTCCAAAAGACACATTACAGTTGATTGTCCAGCTAGGTCTTATTTTCGGGGAAACAGGGAGCCTATCCCAGGGCAGTGGTCCTTAACCTGCCGCACAATACTTGGGTTGCTTTCACAGGATGTCAGAGCCTAAATACAAAGGTCAGATTCTGAAACAATTGGTCATTCATGGAACAAAAGGCTCCACCTGTTTTTTTTTAAAGCTCTCAAATTGGTTGGAATCTGCAGCTAGTCACAGTCACAGCGTCCAGTATTCCAATTAGGTGGAAGAAGTGATGTAGAAAGAGTGAGTTCAGGAGCTGGAGGAATGGGAGCTTGGGGTGAGAGAGTGAAGTCACCGAGTTAATTATTTCAGAGATAAGGCTTTCCCTGATAAGGACGAAGTCCAAGTGGCAGCCACATTGCGGCTCTTGGCCAGTGTGGGATGCATTCTCTATCTGGCCTAGAGGTCACCCTGGATCATGGTGGAATTTCCAATGGAAAGGAAGTGTGAACCAAGAGCCAAAGTTTTCAGCTGAATAAGAGGATTACTCCAGATGTTTGTGGGTGACAGGAAGGGACAGGAATCCAGAATGTTTTAGCCAGATGGCATGTGCTTCATAATAGGAGCTTTGGGGGGTTTATTTGGTTTTTGTTTTTTCTTTGTTTTGTTTTTTATTTATGAAGATGAAGTCATGAGAGTCAGAAGAAGCATGTAGGAGGTAGTTGGACTCTGAATCCAGACCTTGAGATGTCATGCAGGAGTGTAGAAAACAGCAGCTGCCACTTAAGGTGAAATCCTCTAGGAAGGGCCAAGTTGTAGTTAAGATCAGGGGCAAATAATAAGATCAGGTAAAAATGTTGAGGTTGGAATATGGCATTCTAACAAAGATGGAGGCAGGCTTAATAGGAAAAGGAAGCAAATAAAAACTGGTCATTCAAGTTGAATTCAAGAATTTGAAATTGAAAAGAGCCTGGAAAGTTGGGTAATTGAACAGTTTAAATCGTGAGTATGGAGCATTCGTGGTGAAATCACAAATAAGACAGAAATGCACCTTACCACTTAATTATTCTAATAATTCCAAAAGCCTTCCAATCTGTTGCAATTGTTTCTCACTTGATTGTATTGCATCATCCAGGTAAATATTTATATCATCTATACATAATAATTATTCCGTTTCATTGACAGTCTTTGTGTCTCCATTTCTATTTATGTTGTCTTACTATTAAGTAACATGTCTTTGATATAGATTTTCTTTATGAGGAAGTAGTCTCTATTCAAATGATTATAAGTGAACAGTTAATTTTATCAAATCCATTTTGGGCAACTTTCAAGATATTCATGTTTTTTTTTTTCTTTTGAACAATGGATTATATAAGCATATGATATATTACTGTAATATGAGCAATCGCCCTTAATTTTTTTGGACCCAGTCCATTTCTTCACATTATGTTGCCTCTTTAACTTAATTCTAGGCACAAATTGGTAGTGTTTGCTTGAATATCTTCAGAGCTATAATTCTAAACACAGTTGCAATGTGGTGCACTTTTATGTTATTTTGAAGGGTTCACGGTCAATCTTTTGTCTACTTAATAAAGTATTTTCTATATTCTGAAACAGTCTAAATAGAATAAAAATGATCTTGACATAAATTTCCCATAGTATCATCTGAATTGTCATTCCCCAACACCATTTTTAGGAGACTTTTTAAAAAAATTTCATAGTTGCTGTGTGTCTTCATATAATTTTTTTATTTTCAGTTAATTTTGATAATATATTCTTTATATTCTATGACATTTACATTTTCCAATTTTTTGTTTATAGTGATTTTGCATTAAAAAAACGTTGTCTATAATTTTAATTGAATCCTTTTAATTCTTAATGCCTCTTAGTTGTGACTTCTTCCACTTTCATTTTCTCTCTCAATTTATATTACCAGGGTTGATTATTCTATTTTTTTAATCATCTATATTTATTTTTCTAGCAGATCTTTTTGGTTTTCTAACTTATTCCCTTCTGTTCATGGTTTCTTATTTATTAATTCCTTTATCCTGTTCTACTCATTCAATTTTTGTTTTACTTGGTTGTGAATTCTTGAGCTGACTGTTTGGATCTTTCATTTCCAGTATTTTTTTGCATAGAATATGCACATTTACATTTATACATTTCCATCTAGGTGAAGATTTAATAGCATTCCATTAATGTAATATGCGGTATTCTCATTTACATTGTATTCTATGCAGTTGTTATGGTAAATTTAATACCTTCTTTGACCTCAGAGTTACATATATTTTCATTTATTTTCCAAGTATTTTTAAACATAGAGTTCTGTTATTAATACCTACTTTCGTTGCATTATTACCAGATAATATGGCCCATTAACTAACTTGTTTATAAACTTATTTATTTTTTTGATAGTCTTCTATGTGTTCAGTTTTTGTAAAAGATCTGTGATACTTAGCAAGGGATATTTTCTTTTTGTAGGATAGCATGTTTGATATGCGTATACAGCATTATATATCATAAAAAAGCATATGATAATTATGTCATGTATATCATAATAAAATAATGTACAATGAATTATATAAAAATAATATTAATTAGTATATAACACAACCACATATAGCATATTATATATTGTAAATTCATGACTTTCATATCCTGATACTTTGGCTAACTAGATTTGTCAAGATATAGATAGGTGTGCTATTAGTTCCCATTAATCTAGTTCAACTTCTCTATAAATTTGGAGTCCATTTTACTTACTAACAGATATTTATATTACTCTGAATTTATAATATTGTGACTCATTATTTCCACAAAATAACTATTTTATCTTGTAAAATGCTTTTTGCCTTAAACCTTATTTGACTCAAAGTTAATATTGTGACCTCTATGTATCTGATGTTATTTGTACTTACCTGAAAATATATTTGCTCATTGTTTGTTTTTAATCATTTCCTTTCACTTATCTTTAAGTGTTTTTATTTTAAATTCAAATCATGGGACCGGGCTTGCAGTTCCGCCAGGACCTCCGTGTTGCCAAGTCTGCAAGGCTCTGCCTGGCTGCCTCTTTAGCCTCCAGTGTCCTCTTTCACTTCCCTCCATAGTGCGACCTTCCCATGCAAGAGTCCATTGTGTCTGCTTTATGCTCAACTGTAGTCTCGGTACTTCATTCACATTTTTCTCAAAGCATGTATATTTCTTCATTCATACTTTTACATATGCCTTCTCACACTAGCTCTGTTTCCCTTGAAGACAGGAATTGTGACATGCTTAGGAAATAAACAAATGAAGAAATAAGTAGATGGAAGTGTCTGTAGGCAATGTCAGGAAATGATGAGTTTCTCAGCCTTGGAGGAGGTATTTCAACAATGACTGAGTGAGTGATTAGATTCTATATATTAAAAAGGAGATAAATATATAAATATTTTATTAATTTATACATATATTTATGTGTTTCATTTTATATATACTCTGTATTTATACTTATATAAATATATTCTTATATTTATACATATATAGAGTATAGAGTATAAAATATATATACATATATATATTTAGAAACAGAGAGAGAGAGAAAGTATTTATATTTATGTATGTATTCTAAGATTTTTTTTCCAACCCAGGCAACTTTATTTGAAGGCAGAAATATTTGTAAAGGGAAAAGTTTTCTTTTATGACTTAGAGACCAAAATTATCAGAGAATGTCTTTTTGTTTTTTATAATATTCCTCTTAATCCTTGTATTCTTACTTTCTAGAGAAACTAATATTTTTCATAAATATCAAGCCACAAATACTTTTTACTGTATTATTTTCTACACCATTTTTGAAAGCAGGGAACTTCTATCATGTGGGAGAAGAAAATCATATCCTTATTGCCAGCTTGTTAAGTTTAACTTATTATCCTAAATCTTATGCGGAGTTAGTTAGTTGGATGTATTTCCTAAACAAGTTCTTATACTTTATAGTCATTAATTCAGAACTTCAAATAAAGAAATGAAGAAAATTGCCAACTAAATCTTACAAACGTCAAACCTGAATGAAATGTTTTAACATCCAATAGATAATGATTTTATATTGTGTAACTATAGCTCTATTCTAAATTAAAAATACTGTTGATTCTCTCTGGGATGCCCACAGGTATATTGTCCTTTGACAGGCACATATTAAAATTAATGGGAGTTATATTCAGTATGAAACAGAAAAAGGAAATTACCTCCTTAAGATTATGCTTTTCATACTGTGTTGCAAATCACTTCATGGTTGAATAGGACTTTGATCACCCAATTTTCTTACATACCCTGCAAATGTATACTTTGATATGAAGAGTTATCACCTATTATGCACTTTGAGACCTCTTTTGTGTTAACCAACTGCTTTGGGGTTCTCTTCCATTTACTTTGTTCTGCATACTTGGGAAGATATAGTTAGTTGTAAGTAGACACTCTAAAACTTCTGGTTTGATAATAACTCTAATAATAACTCTAATAAACCTCTGGTTTGATAATAACTCTAATCTAATGGATTTCCACTAACATTTTCTGTTCCTTATGTTGACCCAGGTAGACATGTCCTTGCTCAAGTGATAGACAATATACACTATTTCAAACCTTGGAGCAAAGGGTGCTACATGTCATAGAGAGTGTGATGCTAGGCAAAGAATGCTCCCTTTGGGTTCTAGTTCTACTGCTATCACTAATTGTGTAAACTTGCATTGTCTCTGCACCCTTGAGTCTCTACGTCTTCAACAGATAAAATGGAAAGCTTGTAATGGAGAAATTGGAATCTCAATGAGGTCTTGAGAGATGAATATAATGAAAACATTAGTGATGACCTGGTGGAAGTGTTCTAGGCTGAGAAGAGGGCAGATGCAAGTATGGCAAGGTAGAAAGAAATTCACTGGGGATATTAACCAACAAGCTTGGCAATGGAAAATAAGGTGGAGCATGTCATTTTGGGTGTAATCGTGGAAATGTGGAATGCCTCGTAAGTTTCTTAACCTGACTTACTTACAAACTGATGTTGGTCTGGTCTTTTTTTCGGACTTTGGTTCAGTTTGCCTCTCACTTCCACCTACATCTTGTTTGGCCTTTTCTTATCCATGTTCACTTTCTTCTGCTATACCTGGTTTTTTGTTGTTGTTGTTGTTGTTCATTTGTTGTATTGCTTGTCTTCTTTCTCAATATTCCATCTCCAGAGCTCTGATGTCTACCTTCACTTGTATACAAAGGAATGATAAAAAGAGTAACAGATATCCTTGACATTCAAAATATATCATTGATGGAAATTTTAAAGTATTTTTGCCAACAACATTCCATGGATTTATTCAGTACCTCTGTGTAATGGGCATGTAAATAAATGTAAAATTCATTGTGTTGTGTTTGATGAAGACAAATCTGTCAAATGAGAATATCTGGAAGGAGTAATAATGTTTTGTCTTTTTTGTTTTTCATCCATAAACTACCAATTCATTCATTCATTAAATGGATATTTATTGAGCTCTCTCTCTCTTTCTGTGTGACAGTCACTGTTCTAAGGGCTAGAAAGGGGATCCCTATTCTGTAGACACTTAAGATCTAGTGTGGAAAACAGACAGGAGACAAGTAAACACAGATTTAAATATTTAATTATAAATTGTGATGGATGCTATAAAGGAAAGAGCAAGCTGCCTATCATACACTATAGAGGTGAACAGGCCTTGTTGAAGAGTATGTTCTTAATTACAGGTCAAGGCTTTAACTTCCAGACAAGGAATTTTGGGGGAAATACAGATCTCTCATTGGCTACTATAGTGACTGTTATCTTTCAGGTCAAGCACTATGACATTTTTAAAGATTTTTTGGTGGTTCTTGAACTTTTCATGTCATTAATGGGTTTGATTCAATTCAACTTGCTCTGGAAGTGTATCAAGATACATATAGAACTTGAAGTTTTGACTTTGAAATTGAAAAATGCATCTATTTTTTAAATAAAAATTTTAATTAAAGAGTCCTATTTTTTCCTAAGGATGGACAACTTGTAATACCTTCCTAATTAGTCTTGTAGTTAGTTTTTGAATGTGAACAATAGTTATAAGAACAATTGAACAAGAATTTGAGTTTCTATGTGCTCCCATTTTATTTAAATTATTTTTATCTTTATAATAGTTCTGCAAAATAGGCAACACCACCATTTTGTGGATGAGAAAACTGAGTCTAGACATTTTAGCGACCTTCCTAAGATCAATCATACAACAACTGGTAATGTGAAAAGTTAAATAGTTAGCTGTATAAATTCTTAGCCTATACTCATTCTACTGTTTGTTAAGTACTTTAAATTTTTGTGTAAACAGTAGAAATAAAAATTTTAGGTTGAATTGTGTACCCCAGAAATATATGTTGAAGTCCTAGCTTCTAGTACCTTAGAATGGAAACTCATTTAGAAATAGAGTCATTGTGGACATAATATAAGTTAACATGAGGTCCTACTGGAGTAAAATGGGCTCTTAATCAATGTGCCAGTTGCCATTTAAGGAGACAATATGGAGACACAGACACATGGGAGAACACCATGTGATAATAGATCAAAAATCGAAGTGCGGTAGTTGCAAGCCAAGGAATGTCAAGGATTGCCAGAAAATTTCCAGAAGGTAGAAGGGGCAAGGAACGATTCTTCCCTACAGGTTACAGAGGGTACACAGCATTTTTTCCTCCAATATAGGAACTATCTTTTTGGTGCAAAGGTAGCTAGGAGGAAGAGAAAAGTAAATGATAGGAGTTCAGGTCCTTTGAGCATAGTTGACTCCGTGGAGAAACATACGCAAGTCAAATGCTTCTGGGCAACACACCCATTTCTTTCTCCAGGTGCTGCTTTTATCTAGACTGAGAGAGGAGCAGCTACTCCTTCAACTCTAACAAACATGATTCTGAATAGATGTCTTCAAGGTTACCCTCAAGCTCCGTCTTGCAGGTCTCAGGCAAGACATTGATCCTAACATGTAAACATGACTGTGCTTTGTTGAAGCAAATGTGGTTTTTGTAAACAAGACATCATTTTTCAGGATGTATTATATTCTCTGTTCAAATGTCATTTTCTCAGTCTTCCCTGACCCTTTATCTCACTTTCAGTTCATGTTACTTTTTATTCCTTCCTTATGCTTTATTTAACATTATACTTACTTTCCTTTCTTTCCTCTTTTTCTCCCTTCCTGCTTTTCTCTCTTCCTTCCTTTTTCTTTTATTGCTTTATTTTCTTTCTCTTACTTTCCTTAACTTTGTCTTTTTCACAACTGAATCCCTAGCACCTTGAAGAGTATCTGGGCCCATGATAATGTGCTAGAGAAACAAGGGTGAAATACATAAATAAATATAAAAAAGCACCTATTTGGAGGAAGACATACAAACAAGTATGTTTTGGTTACTTGTATGGTTTGGCAGCTGGTTAGCTCAGTTAGAGCACGGAGCTCTTAACAAGGTTGCCAGTTGGATCCCCCCATGGGCCACTGTGAGCTGTGCCCTCCACAACTAGATTGAAATAACTACTTGACTTGAGCTGATGGGCCTGGAAAAACACACTTAAAAAAAATGTTTTATGTAAATTGCAAATTACCAGTAATATTAGTTTATAGGGAATTTGACCAATAAGAAAAAGAAATCTAAATAATCAAAGAGTTGTTTGTCTGCACCACCTATGAGAAATTCACAACTAAAGTAATTTTTGTGACACTTTATGAGCAATATCGATGAATTAAAATTTTGGTAAGCCATTGGTCGCTGATAAAATGATGTTATTCTCATTGAAAAAAAAATGCCTACACACTTGTGAATAGGTGCAACATCTAAGCACAATGAGAAAAGTGGGTACACTTCAAAGAATGCAGTTTATTTCAATATGGTTCTTACCTTGGGCTTCTATTTATTTAAAACTGTTCTTCTGAGAAGGTTTCACAAGACTGCCAAAAATGGTCTCTGGCAAAAAACAGGTTAAAACCCCTTACCTAAAGTGGCCTGTGACAATGGCGATGGGCAGCCCTCAATGACTTACAGATGTGACTCTAGTTAACACATGACACTGAAGTCAGGCACTGCAAAGCATTTGGATAATTTTCAGTGAAAGATGTAAAGCAAATGGGAAAGATGCTGTTATTGTCAGTTGGAAAGGTATGCTTTTGGCAATTACAGCCTTCCCCAAGTAGTCTTGGCTCAGATGGAGGTCCTCTCTGTCCTCTTTTGTCAAGTTAGACTTGATAGATATTTCCAACTGTTCATTAAATAATATCTAAATCATAAAGCAATAACCATCATATGACTCTCACATAACTATCTGTTTCTAAAAGAATTATAGCACTGATGGCTTGTAATGGCTATTTACAGTGCCAGAAAGCTCTTAGGTGATCTCCAGTGGAATCAGTCCAAATTGGTTACCCGGTGGATTTGATCTTTAGCTAAAGGTCAAATTCAATTTTATCTTCAAAATTGAGAAGACTTGGATGCGGAAGGTAGCTTCTTAATCATAATCTTTAGTGTAAAATTTACTCTATGTCCATTTTTTTAAATCTTTAGGTTGAAAAAAAAGAATAATGCCATTCTTCTCCCACCCCCAACTTTCAAAAGGATTGACAGCTTGACATGGGGACTATCATATGAAAGTTCAAATCAGTACATTCATTCTATATAAAGCTCTTTAGAGAAAGTATGTATGGAACTGCAGTAATTAAGGCTTACTAACACTTCACCAAAAGTTTAAGTTTGCTCATCTAATCAAACACAATTGCTGAACAGAAACAGATGACACCACCATTGACGGCTTGGCCCTTTAAAACTTACATAACTAAGAATTAGAGAAGAAACTTCTTCCCTGAGAGTAATTTATATATATAAATATTGGTAGGGGGCGGACCACATTATACACACACACACACACACACACACACACACACACACACACACACATATGGGGTCAAACAATTAATTTCACGAACTTGTTATAATGATGTTGCTAATCTTTTTTTGGTATCAGAGGGATTATTCTTTACAAATTTGTACCAACTGGACAAATAGTTAACCAAGTTTACTCCTTAGAAGTGATGAAAGGCTGCATGAAAAAATTAGATGGCCTGAACTTTTTGCCAACAATCCATGGCTCTTGCATCATGACAATGCACCAGCTCACAGGGCACCATCTGTGAAGGAGTTTTATCCAGTAAACTAATAACTGTATTGGAACAGTCTCCCTACTCGCCTGATCTAGCCCCCAATGACTTCTTTCTTTACCTGAAGATAAAGGAAATATTGAAAGGAAGACATTTTGATGACATTCAGGACATCATGGGCAATACGACAGCTCTGATGGTCATTCCATAAAAAGAGTTCCAAAATCGCTTTGAAGGGTAGACTAGGCGCTGGCATCGGTGCATAGCTTCCCAAGGGGAGTACTTCAAAAGTGACCGTAATGATATTCAGCAATGAGGTATGTAGCACTTTTTCTAGGATGAGTTCTCGAACTTAAATGTCCAACCTCGTATATATGATGAAAGTTGTGGATAAACTGAGCATGCCGACTTGCTTTTCCCAAACTAACCTTTTAGACAACTTATTGCTGAATAAGCAACAAGAAGTTCCTCCATGTGGAGGTGCGGGGGCGGAGAAGATGGAGTAAATCTCTAATAGTCGCTTCAATCTTAATATGTCTAATACTGAGATCCTAATATTCTCACCACCCTCCCTATAACCTTCCGACCACTTCTCCTTCATGTTTTTCCATGTCTTTAAATGGCAAACCTGTCTTTGACTCCTCTTTTTTTCATATGTTCCACCTCACAGCAACTCTACTTGCTTCAAACCTTGATATCCAGAGTCAGTCTCAACACTGCAACTTGAATATTCCTGTTAAAACAAAGCTTAGATCTTGGCATTCCTTCACACAAAACCCTGCAGTGACTGTCATTGCACTGAATGCAAGCCCATTGCCTTACAATGGCTTACAAGGCCCTGTGTAGTCTGTGACATATTCCTCCTCTGGCATCCTGTCCTAATACCTTGTCCCTCACTGAGCTGTTCCAGCCTCACCAGCCTTTCTTACACTTCCTTAAGCCCTCTGGCATGCACCTATGGTGCACCTATGGTCTTTGCTCTAGCTGTTCTTTATGCCTAGAGAAATCTTCCCTGAAATTTCTGCTTGGCTAATTCCCTCTCTTTGCTAAGGTGTTTACCCAAATATGACCTACTCAAGGAGGTGTATCCTGACCATTTATTACCGTAACTTACCCCTGTTGCCTTTTTCACCGAAGATCTTTTCTTTTTCAATTCTTTTTCCCATAGCATTTAACAATATATAACATACTATACACTTTATCTGTTTTGTTCACTGTTTATTGCCTGTGTATCACCGTTATATTTTAAGTTCTTTAAGAGCAGAGAACTTGGGTTGTTAACTCTGCTAACCCAAGCACCTATGGTAATGCCTAGTCCATAGAAACCACTCAATAAATACATGTCGAATGAGTGAATCTATCAGATAATCCCATTGACTGTACTTTCAAAATGTCTTGAATATGACCATTTCACACCACTTTGTCAACAACTCCAATGCCACTAACATGGTTCTAACTATCACTATCTTTTGCCTGGATTATTGCGATTACATTTTTAAACAAATTTTATTTATACTTTTGCTTGTCCTTCATTCATCTATTCTAAAACATACACACACACACACACACACACACAAAAGCAAATACAGCAAATTTAAAACTAAATCAGATTTTGTCACAACTCCAAACCTTCCAGTGTTCCCCTTTTACTCACACCGAGTAAAATCCACCATTTTTACACTGGCCTTTTCATGTTCTCCAGGATCTGTCCTTCACCCCTCCTCTCCTGCCTGATTTACTCCACTCCATCACACTGGCCTCCGTATGGCTCCTTAAAAACACCTGGCTCAAGCTTGACTTGGGCTATTTTCATTTACTATTCTCTTTGCTCTTTTACCGGAAATCTCCATGGCTGGCTCTCTCACCTCTTTCACGTTTAAATATAAATTTTCCAGTAGACCTACCCTGACCACCCCACTTGAAATTTCAACCTCCGCCAACATTGTTATTCCCTTCCCTTGCTCTATTTTACTTCATAATACTTATGGCTATGTGTCATATAATTTTGCACATTTACTTTATTTATTGCCATCCCCCACTAGGATGTAAGCTTCACAAGGGCATTGATTTTCATCTACTTTGTTCACTGGCACATGGTAGACATTCAATTAATAATTGGGGGGGGGGGAATTGAAGTATGTACTCTTCGTATTCTAAAATACTCAAAGAAATACACATGTATTAGTTAGTTTCCCAGCAAGAAATAAATGGGATATTTAAACAAATTTGAGCAGAGTTAAATTTAAAAAAAACACAAAACAAAAAAAAACACTATTTATAAAGGTGAGGTCAGCATATAGTGAATCCAAGTAGGAGAGCGTTTTATCCCTTGGGCTAGAATCATTGCCACTCCATCCCATCCTCTCAGTTGGAAGCCAGAAAACTAGAAAACCCTTTGACGTGTCAGCCTTCCAGGCATCAAGCATTAGGGATAAGGGTGCAGATTATACCTAAAAGGTCAAATTGATGATATTAAGCATTGGTGATTTTTAATGGTATGACTGAGAGAAAACTAACAAAGTCCCAACCACTCTCCATATTCTCTCTCAGATATCTTTAAATCTTCTAGAAATGTACCCATGAATTATCACTATTTACCCAATTCAAAGTCTAAACCTTGCTCATCTTTCAACACTGACTTTTGGTGCCATCCTATATAAGACTTCCCGGAAGCATGGATTATTGTGGTGCCACTAAAGGGGGATTCAGTTCATAGGCAATTATGGTATAAACTTGACAACTTTGTGAGCGATTGCGTATGACTTTTACAAACAAATAACAAAATTATTGAAATATTGGGAAGAAAAGAGTTAAAGAAAGTGCTAGATAAAATGGGTCGCTTTAAATAATGTGGGCAGAACATTTCTGAAAAAGTAATCTGTGACCTTATAACTGAGTAATGAATAGAAACCATGTCAAGTGAGTGCCAGAGCAAGAGTATTTTAGGCAGAGAGCAGAGAGAGTGTACAGAGAAATTTGGGGAGCAAAAATCCCAGTGGACTTAGAGCATAACGAGTGAGGGAAAGTGGGGAGGGAGGAAATGAGGTATAAAGTTAGACAGGGACCAACCAGGTGATTTGTGACTTTACAGTCCATTGAAGATGTTGGTATTTTATTCAAAATGGGAAGCCATTGGAGGGCTTTAAACCTGGAAATAACATGGTGTAATACACATTTAAAGAATAGTCTCTGGCCAATCTGTGAAGAATATTACAACTATTCATTTTTGTTAAAATGTGACTGTAACATCTCTTTCCATCACTGTACCTCCCACATTTATACATTACTTGTTTCAGCTGTCTCTTGAATGACATGTAGAAATTTATTAAAATTATTTTTCTTCTTAAAATTTCTGTATTTTACTTGAATCAGCCATCTTATTTTGATTTCTTCTCCATACTTTCTCTTTTCTGGAGGTATCTGAATTTTTCCACTTTTCATTTAGTGCAGCTTACTTTCTTTTCTTTGTTTGGATATCATACATTCTACTTCTCTTTTTGTATGCAATTAATTTGTAGCATTTGAATTTAAAAAACATAGTGGTTATGACAAAATACTCAAGACTCATTGATTCTGATTTTAACTCTACCATTTACTTACTACCTTTATGATCTTGGGGAAATTACTTAAACTCTTTGTGCCTCAGTTCCTTATTAGTAAAGCAGAAATAATAGCACATAGTTCATAAGGTTATTGGGAAGGTTACATCAGTTAATACATGTAAATCCTACAGTACTTAATATATTGTGAGCACTATAAGAGTTGTTTTGTTTTTTAATAAATGTTAAGACATTGTAGTGGTAGAATTGTGACTTCACAAAAGACATGTCTACCTGTGAATATGACCTTATTTGGCAAAAGGATCTTTGTAGATGTAATTTATGTATGAATGCCAAGATGATATCAATCTGGATTAGGATGGCCTCTAAATCCAATGATGGTTTCTTATAAGAGGCTGAGAAGGACAGGCAGAGGGGAAGGACATATAAAGATGGAAGTAGAGATTGAAGTGATACATCCACAAGCCCAAGGACCACCTAGAATTGCTGGCTGCCCCAAAAAGCTGGTAGGGAGGCATGGAACATCCAAAAGGACCCAGCCCTGCCCACACCTTGATTTTGGGCTTGCAGTCTCCAGAACTGTGACAGGATAAATTTCTGTTGGTTTAAGTCGTACAGTTTGTAGTAACTTATAATGGCAGTACTAGGAAACTAATACACACATCCCCACTGTTTAAAAGCATTTTAATTTCTCCTTCAAACCAAGACAAAAGTCTTAGCTTGCTATTATTTCTCGTCTGTGTCCAATGCATTTCATGTTGTTGAAATTATCTGGACTTTTACTTTCATTTTGTTACAATTTTCTGTTGTCTCCATGTTTTTACAAGTTGTTCTTTCATTGTTGTTTAATATTCAAAACTATTATATGACTAATTAGAGAGTCATAAAATTTACAGATGTCTTATTCTGTCACATCACTTTACTTGGATTTATTTTTGGTTTTATAAGAATAGAGTGGTCCCCCCCCCCCCTTATCCAAGGGGGATGCTGTCCAAGACCCCTAGTGGATGTTTGAAACTGCTATGGTACCAAACCCTATATATACTATAATTTTTTTCCTGTACATACATACCTATTATAAAGTTTAATTTTAAATTGGGCACAGTAAGTGATGAACAATAATAAAATAGAACAATTATCACAATATGTTGTAAAAAAAAGTTATGTCAATGGCTTTGGGCTCAGTAAGTAAAATAAGGGTTAATTGAATATAAATACGTAATGCCACACTAGCCAGTTGTTAACTAAGGTGGCTAAGTGACTAATGGGTGGGGAGCAAGTACAGCGTAGATATACTGGACAAAGGATGATTCATGTCTCGGATGGGACACAGTGGGACAAAACGAAATTTCATCACACAACTCAGAACGGCATGCAATTTAAAACTTATGATTGTTCATTTCTGGAATTTTCCATTTAATATTTTTAGACCATGTTTGACTACAGTTAACTGAAACCGTGGAAGGTGAAATCACAGATAAGGGGGGACTACTGTATATTCTCAAATAGTTCTTTAAGAAAAAAGTGTGTGGGTGGAAAATGTTCCTTCCTTACATTTGTAAAATTGTCTTTATCTGGTTCCCACACTTGGCTGGGAACAGAAAACAAAATTCAAAATTCATTCCTCAGAATGCTGGGACATTGCTCCTTTGTTTCAAGCCCCCTTTGTTACCAATACTAGTAAGATTCTTGCTTTTTAGATAATCTGTGTGTGTGTGTGTGTGACTCTCTCTCTTCCTTTTTTTTCTTTTAGCACTTGGTGGACTTTTCTAGTCTAAAATCTTTCGTTAGCTGGGAAAACAAAATGTTTAATTTCTTCAAATAGGGTGGGTTGAATGTCTAGCAGTGTCTGTGAGTGACTGATTCTCTGGGTGGGAAATTTTCTTATCACGTCTGTCTGTTTTTATCACTTGCCTACTTTTTAGGCCTACATAGTTACTGTGGGACTCTTTCGGATGGGAAAGTGTTGGAGTCAGAAGCTTTACAATTAGGGAACTGACGTAGAGGTTATTTTTGAAATAATTCCCAGTTGAATTTTGTCCATGTCCAGATTCTTCTTCCAGATTCTGTCCCTTCAGATCTCTTAGCGTTATTTTTGTATTCTTCCAGATAAATACTTTTGTTTTGTAAGTCCCCCCTAACCCTTAATGACGCTATAGATGCATGATACCTGCTGGGCTTCACTGTCAATCTCAAAAATTCTTACCATTCTGAAGCGATAGTGGCACCTCTCCTAACTTTCCAAGGTTACTATGAATTTATACTTATATTTTCCAATCATTCTGATGCAATTTGGAAGAAAAGAAAAAGTATTTTCTAAATATTTCTAAAAAATATTTTTGGTCAACCATCTTGAATCAGAAGAGAGGTTGATTCTGGGGAGAAGTTAATGACTTAAGTTGAAGTTATTAGCAGTGCTTTGGGTGGAAGTAGTATATTGGCCTGAAACTGAGAGAAAAGTCCAAGCTAAAGATAAAGACAGGGGAGTCACCAACAGTAAAGGATAGTGGGGACCATGAAAGCAAATGAGATTATCAAGAGAGAGCAGAGGATAGCCCTACCCACCCCCAAAATAGATGGTCTCCATAATTTTAAAACAAATATGCTTTTGCTGTTTTAATACACACCGAAAGTTTACAGTATGTAAGTCCGCATGTAGTAGGTAGTATGCTAGAGATAATTTGTCAAGATATTTTTCTGTCAGGAGGCTTTAAAATAGAAAGCATGTGGCAGGTGGGGCCCTCACAATTGAGTTTCCAAGGTGTGACGGTAGTAAACCTCCTTTAATCTATTTTCCTATAAAATGGGTATGCAATACATAGTAATAATTGATATGTGTGAAATTCAATTTATATACTCTAATGTTATTATTAGTGTTATCATCATTAGTGTTATTATCATCATATTTAAGGTAGTATGTTATATACAGTTCCACTTACATTACAAAAATAACAGGTGCAAATGCAGATTCTGGAGGGATTGTGTGTGTGTGTATAATTACTTTTTCCTTTTTATTTTTCAGTCCTTTTCCCAGCTATCTCTCCCTTTACTTAAAGACTTAGCCTGAGTGCCAATTATTCAAACATAAATTAAAAGAGGGGATAAATCCTCCTATCTATCATGTTTATGATTTCCATAAAGCATATCTACAGAGCTTCAGATCATTAGAGGAAGTGCAGCCACCTTTCCTTTTCTGCTCAATTATTTACACATTTCTAGAGAAAGGTGACAGAAATATCAACACTGTTTAAATTGTACTAATTTCCAAATGAAATTGCTTAAACTTCCCAGAAGAGTGTTTGGAATCTTCCATTGGCAGCACAAGTCAGTAATACTGCCAAGTCTCTCATATTTCATTGAATTATTTAAAGTAAATTCCTGTCCCATATCCATCTTCCTCCAGCCAGTCATTTATTCCACAAAGATCTGTGAGGACCCGCTCTGTGATGGGCTTGGTTATTGGCACAGGTATTCCAGAAGGAGAAGAAAACAGGCAAAGCTCCAGCTTTCATGGAGCTTCCATTCTAGCAGGATTTCACAGACCATACCGTCTTTCCCCGAAAAGAAGACCTAACCAGAAAATAAGTCCTAGCATGATTTTTCAGGATGACATCCCCTGCACATAAGCCCTAATGCATCTTTTAAAGGAAAAAGTAATATAAGACCCAGCCTTATTTTGGGGAAAACACGGCAAAACAAGCAAGATAATGAAAGATATTAACCGAGAAAATGATAAATATCACAAAGAAACACGTCGTGAGAGGGATGGTAGGAATCTTTGATTTTCTACTAAGATTGGATAATACTCTGTGAATGTCTGTGTTCTCCAGTTGGTATTCCATTTGTTGTTTTGTTTTCCTTTTATACTTTGAAGTCAACCCAGGATAGGAACATACTAGGAAATATCAAGAAAGGGCTCTGAAAAGAAGGGGCAGGGCAGGGCCTCATTGAGTTGACATAGAGGTACTCACAAGTAGTGAATATGGTCAATGACTTAAGCTGCTCAGGAGCAGGGGTATGGTGAGAACGAGTCATCACAAGGCATGTGTGACAATACCATGCTGATTAAAGGAAAGGTCATGTCCATAATGTAGCAGAGAATGACAAAGAACTTTTAGACTTGAATTCCAGAAATTGAGAATATGAAGAAAAACAGAACTAGCAGTTATTAGTGAAATCCATGGCTAGCTCAATTATCTATGACGATTTCATCAGCATAAATATATATATATATAATGATATATTTACACTAATTACTGATTTATATGTATATTATATAAATATGTGATGCATTTATTTTTTATAGAACTCATTTATGTATCTTTCTTATTAATGTGGTTTATCATAAAAATGTATGATTTAAAAATTTTTTATATTTCCTATATTATTTAACTTCTCTTGAGAAAATTTATTCGCATTTAAGCTTTCTAAATTACCTATTGCTTTAGTCAAACTCCCGAGTCATTGCTTAAGTTGATAAACAGATTTTAAAGAAAAAAAATATCAGAAGAGAATGGGGAAAGGTAGGGCATGCTGGGACCATTCAGCAAACAAGGAGCAACATTAGGCAGTCAAAGAGCCTAAAAAAGAAGAGGACCCCAAAAGACGAAGGTAGTAAAGACTAAGTTTACTCTCTTGGACATTACCCCTGGAATTTTCAAGCATTCTTCTTATGGAAAAGATCACTATAAATATAAATATATTACATTTTAGTCATCCATCTCTTATACCTTAATGCTCATTAAATCAGTTTTTTTTAAAATAAACCCAGATATTTCAGTGAAACCTTAGATAATAGTGGCTTTAGTTTTGCGATTCAAAATGTGTACTAAGAGGATCAGACTACTCTTCTCAAATGCATCACATGCATGAAATAGATAGTCTCCTTAGGAATAAAAGACCCTTTTTGTGTCTCATACCACCCAGATTTACTGACAACTGTGGTACATCTTAATACCTGATATCTTATGCACACCCCTTTTAGGACAGAGCTCCTAAATAAAAACTCTCAGCATTTTCTCTTTTGCTCATATATTGGCATTACAGTAAAGCATGGTTCATTCTCATTCCACAGAAACAGCAGAATTTTTACTCTCATCCTTTTACATTGATTTGATGGGTATAAAATGTAGGTAAATCTCGATATCCATGTTGTGTTCCATTGAGATGGAAAGCTACTCACACTGCAGGAACCATGGATCCATACGCCTGTTAAAGTGGCTCACTACCTTGCAAAAAACATTTTCTTTTCAGTCCCCAGGTATCCTGTAAGTTATGCCTCCTCAAAATGGAACTGGCTTCCCCCTTCAAACTTGTAGACAAGATTTGTTAACATCCACGGGACCAACAGCTCCCTTGAGCTAACCAGGTCCATAGTAAGATGGTCCAGAAGCACAGTAAATTCCTGGCATTCACAAATGAAGATGAGAAGTCCCACACTTAAAAATGGGGTATTTCCCAACTGTCTATTTCTCATATGAATTTTATGAACTTGAGAACATTTTTCCATGGATCTATTGTTCTACTTTGGCATGCTCTGTTAGCTTCCTTTAGCAGTATGCAGGATGGTGGTGGTGAGCAAGTGAAAGCTGAGGCTACCCAATCACATAACAACCAGAATAAATCTTACTTGTTTAATTGTCTATACTTGTTAAAATGTCACAGCCAAAATAAAGTTGAAAAGTATGGTGCCAGTTTTCTTTTTCAGCATTACAGAATTCCAGGTATTCTCAAACTTCTGCTTTAAAACTTCTTCTCTGTACATAGGGTAACATTACAAGAAAATAAAAGAAATCTTTAGAAGCCAAGACCCAAAATAGAAGCAAATCCAGAACGGTAAGTAAGCAAGGATACTAAGGGCATCCATGGTCCATTAGGCAAACACAGTAATTTAAAGTTTCAGACTTTAATCATCACACAAGTTAATAAAAGTAATACCGGGGTCTGTTCAAAATGGGAACTGGAATAGAGACCTCTGCATAAGTCACAACCCTCAAAAGCTTACATGCTCAGGGAAAGGGTAGACCAGAAAAAACATCTTCCTGTAAATGGAGATAACAAACAATGTTGTCTTTTCACCATTGTTATGATAAAAAGGGGAAACCATCTTCAACAAATATGTATACCCATAAAAAGGTCTAAATATTTTTTAACCAGTTTAAATTCTCATTTTCTAATTTGCCAAAACAAACAAACAAAATAAGCTGAGAAAATAATTTTTGTGGTACTGGTTTGGTAATTCTCCAGAAGCCTAGCAAAACCAATTGCAAATAATTTCTGTAGAAACCTTCCCTAAAATTAGACATCATTTAATTCCCACAAGTGAAGACTCAAGGAATATTATTAGACATTTTAAAAAAAAATGAATAAGCAAGATAAGCAAGTAGGACATCCAAGATGGCAGAGTAGATAAACATTGTGCCTGCTCCTTTCATTACAACTTATTAAAATTACAACTAAATTATAGAACAATCACCCTGGAAAACCATCTGAAGTCTAGCTGTCCAGAAGGTGGAGACACAGAATGGGCTGGCTCCAAACCTCCATGTGGCTGTTGGGAATCAGCAGGATTATCTCAGCAGCAGCAGTTCTCCCCAGAGGAGCCAGGGATCCCAGCCCCACACCAGGCTCCCCAGCCTGAGGTGCTGGTGCTGGGAAGAGAAGCCCCACAGCATCTGGCTGTGAAAATCAGTGGAGATTCTGATCATCCTGATGGGACATAAGGCTGATGGAAACTCAGATGTCCTCTTAAAGGGACCACACACAGCCTCACTCACTTGCAGACATTCACCCTGGGCTCTGGTGGAGGAACAGTGATTCAGGGGGCATCAGAGATATATGGGGAGAGACTGAGGTGTATGGCTTTGTGGAGAGGACAGTAGCTATTTTTCCTGTGTGGGATCCTTCTCCCATGCAGCCGGCAGACAGGCACTATCTTTAATGGGTTGAACACTCCCCGCACGCCCATGGCTAAATCTTAATCTCAATTGGTCTGGTGAGTTCCACTGCTCCACCCTACTGACTCACTAGAACCACTCCCTACCCAACTCTCCCAATGTTGGAGGCACTTTCTTGGCCAGGAGCCAGCCCCACCCCCATTGTACTCTTTCTTAGAAAACTATCAGGGTCTGCCCCAGGTGGGCAGTGACTGGCTTTTGTGTGCTTTTAGACTATGCTGAGTAGCTTAAGGCTCAGCACTGGCAAAAAAAAAAAAAAAAAAAAAAATACAATCTACATTAACCTGTCAATCACAACTCTTCCCACTCTAGTGACTCCCTAAGACCCTGCTTCATGCAACTTGCGTACCTCACTAGGTTTTATCAGTGGCTGAACCTTAAGGAAGCTAGCAGATGTTAGCAGGTCTCGGGGTATCCTGGCTTTTTGTGCAGCTACCCCAGGCTTTGTGCCAATGGCAACTATCTTCGGTTCTCAGTGTGACCTTTCCCACATGCCTCAAAGTTTAGTACAGACAGCCAACAACCACAGATCACTTTGTAGTTCCTACGATGTAGTCCCCAGCCAGTCACAAGCAATAGATGACCTAGCCCTGCACTGAAGTCCCTCCCAGGAGGCCCCACAACCAACATACTTGGAGCTTGGCTTGAGACCACAGCAGCGAACCACACACATCACACCAAAAGAACAGACTCAACAGGGCCCAGAGCCTACTGGGGTGAATGCCACTTAGTGGGGTAAACTCCCACATAGCACTCCATAAACCATGGACATGGCCAAACCCCACAGCCAATCAGCCTGAGGGCAGTTCCATCCACTGACATACCAATAGCTATCAAGGCTCATCAATAACAAGGGGACACACAAACCATACAAAGGAGAGTCCTGAAATACCTGGAGCAGGTGACCAGGGAGACTGTGCCAGGGGCCACAGGGCACCTTCTACATAAAGCGACCTGGCCAAGACTGGGAGACATAGCAGATCTACCTCATAAATAGAAACAAACACAGAGAGAAAGACAAAATGAGAAAACAAAGAAATACAACCCAAGTAAAAGAACAGAAGAAAACTCCAGGAAAAAAAAAAAAAAAAAACTAAATGTAATGGAGGTAAGCAACCTACCTGATACAGAGTTCAAAATAATAGTTATAAAGATGCTCAAGAAACTTTGTGAGAATTTCAACAAAGAGATAGCAAACATAAAAAAGTACATAGAAACCATAAAAAAGAACCAGTCAGAAGTGAAGACTACAATAACGGAAGTGAAGAATGCACTAGAAAGAATCACTAGCAGACTAGATGAAGTTAAGGATTGAATAGAAAACAAAGTAGCAGAAAACACCCAATTAGAAAAGCAAAAAACAAAAAAAAAAAGAAAATTAAAAAAAAGAAAATTAAATAATTTAAAAGACTTCTGGAACAACATGAAGTGTACCAACATTCACATCACAGGGGTATCAGAAGGAGAAGAGAGAAAGCAAGGGATCGAGGACATACTTGAAGAAATAATGACTGAAAACTTTCTTAACCTGGAAAAGGAAATAAACATAGAAACCCAGGCAATGCAGAGAGTCCTAAACACGATGAACTCAAACAGGCCCACACCAGGACACACTATAATTAATATGGCAAAGGTTAAAGACAAAGAAAGTATCCTAAAAGCATCAAGGGAATTTCCATGAGATTGTCAAATGATCTTTCAACAGAAACTTTGCAGGCTAGAAGGGATTGGCAGGAAATATTCAATGTGATGGAAAGCAAGACCTACAACCAAGATTACCCTACCCAGCAAGGCCACCATTTACAATGGAAAAGATAAAGATCTTCCCAGACAAGAAAGAGTTCATGACCACTGAACCAGTATTACAAGGAATGTTAGAGGGAATACTTTAAGAAGGAAAAAAAAAATCAAAATTATGAATAATAAAATGGCAATAACTATATATCTATCAACAATTACTTTCAATGTAAATGGATTAAATGCTCCAATCAAAAGACATAGGAGGGCTGAATGGATAAGAAAACAAAACCCCTACATATAATGCTTACAAGAGATTCACTTCAGATTAAAAGACACAGCACAAACTAAAAGTAAAGGGAAGAAAATAGATATTTCATGGAAATAAAAATAATAGCTGGGGCAGCAATACTTATACCAGATAAAATAGATTTTAATACAAGAGACAAAATAGGACCCAGTAATCCCACTTCTGGATATTTATCAAAAAAAAAAAAAGTTACTTCAAGCCATATGTTTGAAGCATATTGCAGCATTGCTTACAATGGCCAAGATGTGGAGGCAACCTGGTTGTCCATTGATGAATGAATGTATAAAGAGATCACTACTTAAATTATGTAAATGTGAAACCATTATGCTGTACTTTTGAAATCAATATAAAATAATATTGAATGTCAGCTGTAATAGACAAATTAAAAAATTGGGGGGAAAAAGATAAAGGGAAATGAGAAGTTCAAATTTCCAGGTATAAAACAAATAAGTCATGCAGATGTAATGTACAGCATGGGGAATAGAGTCAATAATATTGTGATAGTGTGGTATGTTGTCAGATGGACTTATCATGGTGATCACTCCTTTAGGTACATAAATGTTGAATAACTATGGTATACATCTGAAACTAATATAATATTGTATGTTAGCTATATTTTTAAACAAAATCTTTAAATAAAGAAAGAAAATGAATAAGCAAGACATAATAAGACACAGAATAAGTTTTCCATAAATACATTTATACTTGAAATTTAAATTCCAATGAAAGTGTTAAGAGATAGACTGAATTTAGCTAAAGAGAGAATTAGTGAGCCATAAGATTCATTTAATAAAATTACGCGGAATGAAGCACAGAGATATGAAGAGAGATTATGAGATACAGAGAACATAATAATAATGCCTACTATAGATCTAATCAGATTTCAAAAGGGAAATAATGCAGAGGATTGAGTTGCTATATTTAAAGTCATAGTGTCTTCAAACCTCCCTGAAATGATTATATCTAACCACAGATTTTGAAATGTAGTGAATCCAAATTAGGATGAATTGTAAAAAAAGAAAACCACACCCAGTTACTCTCTAGTGAGCTTCCAGAATGTAAGATAAGACATTAAATATAGCCAGAAAAAAGACTGTCTCAAAGAAATGAGCAAACAGGATTTCTAAGAGCAGAAATGGCTCCAGAAGATTGTACAATAAGTTTACAGTAATAACTTTAAAGGGCTGAGAGAAAACAATTGCCAACATAAAACTGTAAACCCAACTACACTGTCAAAAACGCAGACAAAATAACACTTTCACACAAACGAAAAATAAGAGAACTTACCACCAACAGACGATCACTAAAAAATTTCTCAAAGCCTATTTCAAAACGAAAATTATTTCCAAAAAAGTCTTAAAATGAAAGGAGAAATGATAAGCCAAGGAAACAATAAAGAAGAGAATAAATCTAAATAAACCTCAATAAACAACAATAATAATGTATAATATGTGGCGATACATGCTAGAACTCAGTTTCTTGACAAACATAACTACGGGGGTAATTTGCTCAAAAATTTTCTACAGTCTTTACATCATGCAGTTATTGTTTGTTAAAAAATGTAAAATAATCACTAATAGAATCAGAGTAGATGATATAGTTTCCAGATATACAGAAAGATAAATAGAATAAAATTAAAAAACAAACTCAATCCTCAGGCTGCAGGTGCATTCTCTGTAGCCCAGAGCATTCCTGCCTGAGTGATCAGCATATAATATGGCTGAAACTAGTGATGGAGCACAGACCAAAATACAGAACTCTGACAGCTGTGTTCTAGCAGCTGCCATTGCCAGGCAGAAAACAAAGCCAAACAGTGGTACACGAGGGTAAAGGGGGTCAAATATATAGTGATGGAAGAAGAATTGACTTTGGGTAGTGAACACACAATCCAATATATAGATGATGTATTACAGAATTGTACACTTGAAACCTATATAATTTTGTTAACCAATGTCATGCTAATAAATTTAATACAAATAAAAAACTGGATCCCACAGAAGGCAAGAAGTAATAAAGTAAGTAGCTAACAGTAGAACAAAATAGACACAGAAAATGGGATGCCAGAAAAACCCCAAGAATTACACTAAATGTAAACTAGTCTTGATAGCTAAAAGATAAAAGTTGTCATGCTAAATACACTTTAAAAGTATCCAGTTATATATTGCTTATAAAAAGTTTACCTAAATAAAAGTAAAACAGAAAGGTTAAATGGAAAATCATCTAAAAGTTTTCAAGAATTTACTAACCAAAATATTGTAGACCTATATTTTGTAGCTATATTGATATAGAAGAAAGTAGACATTAAGCCAAGGCATTGATATAAATAAAGAGTATCTCTGCATAAAACATTAAAAGTTCAAGGGCCAGCCCTGTGGCTCAGCAGTTGGAGCTCCATGCTCCTAAATCCGAAGGCTGCTGGTTCGATTCTCACATGGGCCAGTGGGCTCTCAACCACAAGGTTGCCAGTTCGATTCCTCGACTCCCACAAGGGATTCTGGGCAGTGCCTCCTGAAACTAAAATTGAACACAGCACCTTGAGCTGAGATGCGCTGAGCTCCCGGATGGCTCAGTTGGTTGGAGCATGTCCTTTCAACCACAAGATTGCCGGTTTTGACTCCCGCAAGGGATGGTGGGCTGTGCCCCCTGCAACTAGCAAAGGCAACTGGACCTGTAGCTGAGCTGCTCCCTCCACAAATAAGACTGAAAGGACAACAACTTGACTTGGAAAAAAGGCCTGGAAGTACACACTGTTCCCCAATAAAGTCCTGTTCCCCTTCCCCAATAAAATCTTAAAAAAAAATTAAAAAATTGAATGTTCAGTTTAGTAAAACTATATGGAAATTTCAGACTTCTAAAAATTTTATAACATAGTGTTATGATGTATAAATAAGAATTTACAATATTAAAAGGGCAAATTAAGAAAGTACCATAATAGTAACAAAATTTAATACACTTCATTCAGTGATTATTAAATCAAGCGAACAAATCAGTAAAGTTCAGTGGGTATAAAGTTAGTATCACAAAATGCGTAAGTTCTAGAGATCTGCTGCATAAAATAGTGCCTATACTTAACAATATGGTGCTGTGCACTTAAAAACTTGCCAAGAAGGTAGATCTTATGTTAAGTGTTCTTAACACACACACACACACACACACACACACACACACACACACACACATACACACACGCACAAGGGAACAACAATCAAAAACAAATAACCTTGATTGAAAAATGAGGCAAAGTGCTTAACAGCCACTTCACCAAAGAAGATACACAGATGGCAAATAAACGTGAATAGATGTTCCACATCATGTCATCAGTGGTATGCAAATTAAAACAACAATGAGTTGTTATTACTCACCTATTAGAATGGCCAAACTCAGGAACACTTTCAACACCGAATGCTGGCAAAGATGTGGAGCAACAGGAACTCTCATTTGTCACTGCTAGGAAAGCAAAATGGAACAGCCACTTATTAAGTTGTTTTACAGACAAGTTGGCAGTTGCTTACAAAACTAAACGTACACTTAATGATAAAATCCAGTGATCATACTTCTTGGTATGTACCCAAAGGAGTTGAAAACTTACATCCACACAAAACAATGCACACAGATGTTTATAACAGCCTCATTCATAATTGCCAAAACTTGGATGCAACAAAGATGTCCTTCAGTAGGTGAATGGGTAAATAAACTATGCTATGCTACATCCAGACAATAGGTAATATTCAGCGCCAAAAAGAAATGATCTATCAAGCTGTGAAAATACATGGAGGAACCTAAGATATATATTACTAAATGAGAGAAGTCCATTTGAAATAACATTCTAGACAAGGGAAAAACACGGAGAAAGTAAGATCAGTGGTTGCCAGAGACTGGAGTTGAGCAAGGATAAATAGGTGGAGTACAGAGGACATTTAGAGCAGCAAAAATACTTTACATAATACTATAATGATGGATACATGTTATTATACATTTGTCCAAACAATACAAAGTACAACAGCAAGAGTGAACCCTAATGTAAAATATGGACTTTAAGTAATTATGATGTGTCAATGTAGATTCATCAATTTGAACAAATATACCACTCTAGTGAGGGATGTTGAAAATAGGGGGGTGTTATGAATGTGGGGAGCAAGTGGTATACGGGAAATCTCTTTACCTTCCTCTAAAATTGCTGTAAAAAATAGTCTTAATAAGCAAAATGTCACAGTAAATCTTTTGGAGGTCATGCATATGTTTATTACCTTGATTGAGGTGATGATGTATACACACACACACACACACACACACACACACACACACAGAGGGTGCCAAAAAAAGTATACACATTTTAAGAAAGGAAAAAACTGTATTAAAATTGTAATACTCAATATGTACCAAAAGCAAAAATGAATACAAGTCATATGTATACATTTTTTGGCACCCCTGGTGTGTGTGTGTGTGTGTGTGTGTGTCCAAACTTGTCAAAATGTATACATTAAGTATGGAAATTGTTTGTATATTAAATATACGTCAATCAGGATAAAAAAGACATAGCCAATTTGTCCAATTTTATCTATAGGACATATATAGAACCCTGCATACAACAATTTGAGAGCATACACTTTTGTTTAGCATTTGTGTACTTATCGGGCTATGAAGTGTGCCTCAACAAATCCTAGTCATTATCGTTCAGACTATATTCTAAGACTACAATGCAATTAAATAAGAAACACATGATAACATTTAACTTTAAAACGCTAATAAAATTGGAAATTGAAAATTACACATTTCAAAATAACTCATGGGTCAAAGATAATGGAAATTAAAAAAATTCTAAGACCTGAATGATAGTTAAAATCCTACACATCATTAATTGAAGGTTGCAATTAGAGAATTAGTACAAGAGAAAAATGTTAACTTAAATTTTCACATTGGAAAAGAAAAAAAAGCTGAGTATTTATTTTAAATTAGATGAAGAACAGCAGCATAACCCCAGCAAAAATAAAGATACATAAATTGAATAAATATAAGGGATACAATAATGAGGCTTGAGAAAGTCAATTTACATTCTTTGAAAAGGCTGATAAAGAACTCTGCATACGGATTGATCAGAAAGGAAGAGAAAAAAATGAATGAACCATTGTTGGAGTGTAAAAACAAATGTAGCTAAAAAGCACATTCAGTATTTAAGAGACGAAAAGAATATATCATAAAGAATCTTATGTTTAATGAATTTGAAAACTTAGATTAAGTTTAAAATTTCCTAGCAAAGTAGAACTTATCAAAACTCAGAGAAAACTAATTGTTCTGAAGCCATTTTTTAAATGTATCACTAGTTTAAAACCTTGTGATGAAGAATAAACCCATGTCTCAAAAGTTTTATAAGCAAGTTTAACCAAACACTCCAGAAATAGATCATTCTTGCATCATTCATAACTTTAAGGGGGAAAAGAAAAAGAGGGAACAGGGAAGTTACCCATCTAATTTTATGAGTCCAAGATGATCTTGATACTAAAATCAGACAGTCAAAAAACAGCATGAGAGAGGAATATTAAATACTGATTTGACTCATGAAACACAAAAATTGCAAAAATATACATTGGTAAAACAAATAATATGCCATGATCCATGGCATTTATCTCAGAAACACAAGTCTCATTGAATTTTAAGAAAGCTATTTATTAATTCACCACATTAACATATTAAAGAAAAAAACTATATAAACGTGGTAATAGAGGAATAAACTGCATTAGGTAGAATTCAATCACCATTCATGATTAAAAACTCTCAACAAATCAAATGAAGGAAGGAATGTCTTAAAATGATTAAGACTATCTAAAAAAAATGTACAGAGAGATCATATGTAATGATAGGATATTACTTTTATTCCCTTAAACTCAGAAATGAGGTGAGAACGTACACTGGTAACAATTCTTTACATAATTTACTCTTTTTATTTTTTTCTCATTTACTGGAGATCTTAGTGGTAAACCATTGAAAAAAGAGGTATCAGAGTTTAAAAAGAATAAATAATAATATCATTCACAATTAGTAAGATATTTATATAGGAAAATGTGAATATACTAAGAATGTCTTTAAATTAATAAGATATTTTATATTTGCTGGATACAAGATGAATATATAAAATCATCTGTGTTACTCTGACACAACCAGTAGAAAATGTAATTTTAAAAGAAGATAAAAGTATATGCTACATAGTAGTCAAATTAATAAGAGGCGATGACCTTTATAAGGAAAAAAGCAAGCATTACTATTAGATAAAAAGGCCTAAGTAATGAAGATATACTATATTTATGACTAGAACATCTCAACATTTTAAAATGTCAGTTCTCTCCAGATTAATGTATACATTTAATCGAATCCCAATAAAAATTTCAACAGAGAAATCCATGGAATTAGACCAGCTGATTATGAAATTAATATGGATGAGAGAAGGGCAAATATTAGAATTCACTTCTGAAGAAGAATCAGTTGCAGGGACTCGTTATATATGTTAAGGTGTTTTATAAAATACACTAAAAGCAACATTTTTGGCACAGATTGAGATTAGAAGAACAATGGCACAGAATGGAAAGTTCAAATAATAGACCCATACCTTTATGAAAACTTGATATTTGATAGAAGTGACATTTCAAAGCAGTGAGAAAATAGTGGATTTTTCAATAAATGCTGCTGAGGCAATCAGTTATTTATGTGGAAAAATATACAATTGTATGTCAACATCAAACACTTTCTTTGGTTTCAGGAGATACAGTCAAAAGGTAAACTTTAACAATTTTAGAATGAAATATACAAGACTATCTTCATGAATTTAGTGTAGAACATTTCTTAATACACATAATCCATAAAAAAAACTAATAAATACAGATTTGTTTAAAATTTTTTTTAACTTCTGGTTATCAAAAGATATCATAAAAGAGTGAAAAGATAGGCCATAAACTGGGAGATTTCTGTAAAACATAGAGTCAGTAAAGGACTCAAATTCAAAGTATGCAACCTGTATGTATTGAAATTCTATAAATCAATAATTAAAAGACTAACAACCCAAGAGAAAAATGGACAGAATTCATTAAAAGGCACTGGGTAAAAGATGAAATACATATGGTAAATAAATATATAAGCTGATATGTAATTAGAGAAACAAAAATAAAAATCCCCATAAGATCACATTTTAGAAATTGAATAAAAAATCTAAACATTTTAATAATGACCCAGGTACGCAAGTTTACAAAATAATGGGGAATCTCACACACTTGTTGGTGAGAGCAACACTGCTACAACCAATTTTGGGGGTAAAGACTTGATGTTACTTAGTAATGTTGAAGCTGTGAATATCTTACAGGCCTACAATTTCTCCTATATGTATCTAGAAAGAAATTCTTATTCATTTGCACCATAGGACATGTACAAGAATGTTTGTAAAGCCCAGTATTAATAGTCCAAACATTGACACGTTTCAAAGTTCATCAGTAATAGTACTTTTAAATAAATTGTAGTCAATTCATACAAAGAAATACTATACAATTGTGAAAACAAAATATGTAAACTACATACATAATCCATTACAAAAAGCTAAATTTCTGAATAAGGCAGTATTTTAATAATATTCAAGAACAGGCTAATTTAAGATAAACATAAAATTCACGTTAGGGGTTATATCTGGGATGTAAAGAAGAAGGTGGAGGGAGCCAAGTCACAGAAGGTGTTATAATGGCCCTAATAATGTGCCATTTCTTCAGCCAAAATTGCATTAGGATTTGTTTTAATATGCATGTGCACACACAATATGTTGTATATATAGTATATAATAACTTGTTAAATATCATTATTCGGCAAGCCTATTTCATTATTCAGGAGTCCTCTGGTTACAAGGATTAATAAAACATAACCGAAATTGACCTAAGCAGAAAATGGGTACATTGTTTTGGGTAATTGAAATGGTGTGATTTATTTTTTAATTAAATTTATTGGGGTGACAGTGGTTAGTAAAATTACATAGGTTTCAAGTGTACAATTCTATAATACTTCATGTATATATCACATTGTGTGCTCACCACCCAGAGTCAGTTCTCCTTCCATCACTACATATTTGACCTCCTTTACCCTCTTCTACCATCTCCCTCCCCCCTTACATTTTGATAACCACTAAACTGTTGTCTATGAGTTTTTGTTTCATTATGTTTGTCTTGTTCTTTTATTGCTTTCAGTTTTATATCTCACGTATCAGTGAAGTCATATGGTTCTCGACTTTTTCTGTATGACTTATTTCGCTTAGCATAATAATCTCAAGATCCATACATGTTGTTACAAATGGCAGTATTTCATCTTTTCTTATGGTAGAGTGGTATTCCATTGTGTATATATACCACGTCTTCTTTATCTAGTCATCTATTGAAGGTCACTTTGGTTGTTTCCATGTCGTGACCACCGTAAATAAATAAAGCTGCAATGAACACTGGAGTATATATATCTTTACAGATAAGTGTTTTCAGAATTTTGGAGTATATACCCAGGAGAGGGATTGCAGTATTGTACGGTAATTCTACTCTCAATATTTTGAGGAACCTCCACACTGCATTCCATAGCAGCTGTACCAGTCTGCATTCCCACCAACAGTGTATAAAGATTCCTTTTTCTCCACAGCCTCTCCAACACTTGATATTGTCTTGTTGATCACCATTCTAACAGGTGTGAGGTGATACCTCATTGTGGTTTTGATTTGCATTTCCCTAATAGCTAGTGAAATTGAGCATTTTTTCATATATCTGTTGACCATTTGTATGTCGTCTTGGGAGAAGTCTCTGTTCATGTCCTCTGCCCATTTTTTAACTGGATTGTTTGTCCTTTTGTTGTTGAGTTGTATGAGCTCCTCATATATTTTGGATATTAGCCCCGAATCGAAGGCGTTGTTTGCAAATATCTTCTCCCATCCAGTTGGTTCTGTCTTTGTTTTGTTTCTTTTGCTGTGCTGAAGCTTTTTATATAGTCCCATTCATTTCTATTAGCTTTTAACTTCCCTTGCTTTAAGGTCAAATTCATAAAATCCTTTGAACTCAAGGTCCATAAATTTAGTACCTATGCTTTTTCCTATGCAGTTTATTGTTTCAGGTCTTATGTTTAGGTCTTTGATCCATTTTGAGTTAATTTTGGTACATGGTGACAGATAGCGATCTAGTTTCATTCTTTTGCATGTGGCTTTCCAATTTTCCCAGTACCATTTATTGAAGAGACTTCCTTTTGGAGAAAAGAAAACAATGGAGTTGTATGGTTTTGGCTCCTTTGTCGAAAATTATCGGCCCATATTTATGTAGGTTTATTTCTGAGTTTTCAATTTTATTCCATTGGTTTGTGTGTCTGTTTTCCTGCCAATACCATGCTGTTTTGATTATTGTTGCTCTGTGGTACAAACTGATGTCAGGGAGTGTGATACCCCCAGCATTGTTCTTTTTTCTGAGGATTTCTTTAGCTATTCGGGGTCTTTTGTAGTTCCATACAAATCTGGTAAGTTTTTTGTTCTATTTCTTCTAAAAATGCCATTGGGAGTTTGATGGGGATTGCATTAAATCTGTATATTGCTTTGGGTAATATGGCCATTTTAACCATGTTCATTCTTCCAATCCATGAACACAGAATGTTTTTCCATTTCTTTGTGTCTTCTTCAATTTCTTTTAAAAATGTCTTGTAGTTTTCAGTGTATACATTTATTCCTAGGTATTTTATTCTTTCTGTTGTGAGAGGAAAAGGAATTGTTTTTTTTTTGTTGTTGTTGTTGTTTTCATTTCTTTTTCTGAAATTTTATTGTTAGTATACAGAAATAAGGTAGATTTTTGTACATTGTTTTTGTAGCCAGCAACTTTACTGTAATTGTTTATTGTTTCTAATAGCTTTTTGGGGTGTCTTTAGGGTTTTCTATATAAAGAATCATGTCATCTGCAAAAAGTGACAATTAAACTCCTTTCTTCCCAATTCAAATGGCTTTTATTTCTTTCTCTTCCCTGATTGCTCTGGCTAGGACTTCCAATACTATGTTGAATAACAGCAGTGATAGGTGACAACCGTGTCTTGTTCCTAAACATAGAGGTGTGATATTCTTAAGATTTTATCTCTTTGCTGCTTCTTGCTCTCTCCAACTACTGGCTTCATTTTCAGTCTCTTTGTGGTGAAAAGATGGCTGCAGTAGCTCCAATTTTATAATCTCTCAGGTTCGAATTCAACAGGAAAGGAATAACCCCTTTTTGTGATCTCACAAACTCTCTGGAAGTGGTCCATCCCTGAACCACTCTCTGTGACCAATGCAGAAAATGTTATAGCATCCTAGGTGTGTGCCACATGTTCCATATCTGGTATCAGCGGTGGTTAAGTGTTCGCCTCCTGAAGGGCATAGCGTGAGTTTCAGAGTGTTGTTTCCCCAAATACAATTTAGCTTGCTAAAACCGGAAAATTGGTAAATGGGATGGAGTAGGGAGAGGTGCCCAATATACCCACAAAAGCCTATTTGAATTCAAATGAACTATATAGTACAAATAGAACCTAATTACCATTCAGTAATTAATTTATGAAAAGAGTATGTATTATAGTAGCTAAGAGTTTGGGGTTTTTTAATCAGACAAAACTGGGTCAAGTCCCAGCTTTTCCCCCATGCTACCTGTGTAAACTTGTGATTTTCTACAGCATAGAAATTATATTGCTACCTCTTTACAGAGATGTGAGGTTCAAGTAATATATGCCAATTGAGTTCCAACAACAGCAAATATGCACTAAATGTAAACTATCTTCATCTTCATCGTCATCATCACCATTATCATTTACCGACTATTCACCAGGAATACGTTTCTTTGGGAAACCATTTGCAGGGTTTCTTTTAAGGGTGCCAGGGAGAAAAATCTTCCCTATGTCTCCTGTCTTTTTTTCTGATATTAATATTCACATTTTTTTCTATTCTGGCACTTATCACAGAGTATTGTAATTATGTTTACATGTGTATTATTTCATGAGATTGAGATCTTGTTGTAAACAATATTTAATCCATCATTGTATCTCCTAACATAGTTCCTTGTACATGACGGGGAGGTAGGGGGCTTATGGCATAAAAAGGATTCCACATTGATTAGGAGTCTACTGTGTATACTATGTACATATATATACATACATACTATATACATGTATACATCATACTCTCGCTTCCTCATAAGAACTCCCTTATAAAGGCAGTATTCTCATTTTCAAATATAAAGATATTAAATCATCTAATCTGGCTAATATAAAATACTTTGTAAATTCCGGAGCCAGGTTTAGAAATTCTGGTCTTTTTGAATTTCAAAACTATTCATTTTCCCTCTATGCTAGCATTTCTAAAACTGCAGCATAAGGTCTTCAGGAATCTTAAGATAAATTTTTTAGGTTTACATGATCTCTGTTTTGTTGTTTGAGCTCCAATGATGATATTAAAAGTAAATATGAACAGTTCCTGATAATTGACTTATAACTTGGTGCTGGTATAATGTTTCAGAGGCTCACTTTTGAGTTTGTTTTCATCAACATTGTTATCAAGGGGACGACTAAAGTGACAGCCTTTAACTTTTATGACAGTGTTTCACAAACTGACATCTGCAGGCCCCTGAGAATCACTACAGTCTACTTGATAAATGTTGGTTGAATAAGCAAATGATTAAGTTATCCTCAGAGAATGGATGTCCCTGTGGCAGAATTTGGCACTTACTCTTCCCCCAATCCCTTTCTATTCATCAGTCAGCGACAATAGGTAGTGCTCGGCTTCATTTCATGTTCTATCTATGTCCCATGGCCTTGAGAAGGCACTGGCTGGGATGGAGATGGAGAAGGACCTGGGAGACAAACAAAGGATGGGGATGAAGACATCATTACCTAATGCATGAAGGTAAGGCCCTGTGGAAGGCTGAGTTTGGGCGCTCTTAGTCAATGTAAACTTTAGGAATACATATAAATCTGTCCCAGTCCTACTACCAGACAAATCAAATGATACTTTAAGAGCCCCAGAAACTGAGTGGGTCCATTCTTTCCCATCACTTCCCTTCCAGGTTTTATTTTCCCTGATAAAAACAAGGGAATTCTGAGGCCTTCCAAGAAATGATTCTACTGCAGTATCTAAACAACACTCATGCAGCAGTACGCATCTAGTCCTATAACGTTTCACCTCACATGCCAGTATTTTCTTACTCTTTTATTCCTTCCTCCTCCAGAGAGGGGAAACAGCTAACTTTGATTAGTGAGAAACGAATTTTCATAAGGCTCCACTTTTACTAGTGGGTGTGGGCACGGTGCAGCTGGTAACTGCCCACTCCGGGCATGGGCTCTTGCTCTCTTGGAATTGCATACGCATATGGGGAGTGAGCTTTCCTTCTCTGGGCTCTGCTCCCCTGAGATAAGTGCCCTGAGACCTGCCATCTCCCCTCTCTTTCTCACTCTCTGGTACCCATGTGTGAGGCAGACCTAAAGTTCTTTTAGCAGCTGGCTTTGTATCATTGGCGTCTGTTTTGCTGACCCAGCTGTCCCCACAGGTCTTATTTTGAAATGAAAATAAAAAGTTTTCATTGAGCTTTAATTCTAAACTACATCCTCTAATGCAGTTTATTGAGAGCCCTGTAGTAGGAGGACAATTGGGCACCTCATTAGACATTAACGATGCTAATATCTTGTCACATTCAGCTAGTGATCTTTTTTTCTACTCTCTAGAGGGGAAGGAGGAATGATGAGTCTTAAACCCTTAATCTCCAAAATCACATTTTAATAATTGTTTTTTCTATGTCACGCTCTATCATTTCTTACTTAGATACTATAGGGAGGCAAATATACAAAAGGATGATATTCTTCTGGCAGATAAACGTGGCCTCAAATCTCTGTGTAAGAACCCATGGTGACCAAAGCTTACCCCAAAATATAAACTGTACTGAGACTAAGAAGATGACATTGGAACAGAAGGAATAACAGTGAAATTTTCTTTTTTAACATTTGTTACTTTCTCTGATTAATTCCTAGGAGATATTTACATATGAGGGACATGTAGAAAGTTAGCAAAACATCAATTAGAAATGACTTTTCCCCCAAGAAAATAAAAACAACTACAATTAACATAATTCAGATTCCTAGCACAACTTATTGAATCCAGAATCCACTGAACTGAACACTGGCATTAGCACCGATTTTAGAAAATCTAGTATTTTCAAACATGTTTTGACTACACAATTGTAATATCACTATGTGGAAACAAATCCAGATATGAAGATATTCCCAAAGTTGATTAAATACGTATAATTTTAAGAACTATTAAGTTATTTGTGCAAAATTAATGTGGCTACTAAAGTCAGCCTACAGAGAATGGAATTGAGAATTTGACAAAAATACTCTGACATCTAAACCATATAAAGAAAAGACACAGTTTACTACAATAAATGAAAAAGATGTAATTTGGGTGAACATTACTAGACATGGTCAGCAAGCTGAGGATAATCACTGAATGTAGCTTTTCAAATATCCACAATCAAGGATAGGAAGGAAGGAAAGAAAGAAGGAAGGAAGGAGGAGGGATGGAGGTCGGGAGGGAGGGAGGAAGGAAGGAAGGAAGGGAAAGAAAGAGGCCATTTTGGTTTATTCAAGTTGTAGTTGTTAATAGCTGAATATCCTTAGGCTCTAGCCTCCTCTTCTTGAAAATATGCTTAATCTTTTCTATTTCATAAGATGGTTTCTAGGATTAAATGAAAAAATAAAGTAATAGGCATAATAGGCATATAACAAAGTTTCATTTCCCTCCTTTTAACCTTACCTTCCTTAAATATTCTGCTAGACCACAAGATCCTTAAGGAGTAGGTTTGTTAACTAAATTATGTGATTTTCACAAAGTAGTTATTCAAAAAATGTTAACTGAGTGTATTAATGTCTAGCTGAAGCCTAAGCTGATCTTGCTAATGTAAAATATCTTGGGCACGGGCATGTTTTTCTAAGTGGCAAAGGTGACCAGTTGTAGAAATCTAGTTGTAGAGGAACCAAGAGCCTCCTAAGAGAAAAAACGAAAAACAACACCTAAGACCCTTACGTGGATGCATGTGCGAAATCATGAGATAAACTTGGTATAGAACACTAGGACATGAAAGTTTTCTGGAGGGTGGTCATTTCCTACTCTCCCAGGGGAAAATGTCCATGCTTCTCTAGCTAAGGGATATTTGGGTGAAAACGTGCAAGAAACAAAGATCTAAGTCAGACATTATTTACTGGATCCTTAGGATCCAAAATGTGATACATTATGGTTGATCAGGACTTTTAATAGTTTTCAAATTAGGTGTCAAGATTCAGAAATTGAGAGAGTTCTCATAAAAGTCTGGATTTGGGCTTTACCAGAAAAATTAGATCTGCTTTAATTGGCCCACATCCTAGCATGGCAATTGGCTCAAGCTGAAAGATACTCCCTTTAAATAGAGAGTGTGATTTCCTTCTTTGCTAGGGTCACCTCCATTCTAATTCACTAATTTATCCACTCTCTTAGCCATTGGAGGCCCATGCACACCTTAGTCCATGGTAAGAGAAAGTCAAGTAGACAAGCTTTGTTCAGTTAGGAGGCATTCTATGAAAGAAAATGGGTGATGCATGGATTTGCACTTGAATGTTTTTCTTGGTTCATTTTATCATGCGTCTATCAGGAACTCATGAAGAGACAAAAACTAAATGGGTTAGTATCAATTCTGAATCCTCCAGAGGGCAAAAAGAACTCTGAATGGAGATTCATGTATCAAAGTGTACCTTTAGTTACAGAGAAGAGATATCTCCCATTACTTCCTGGAACACAGTTTCTGTAATTTTTCCAGAAGACTCCACAAGTTGTCCCACCAAGTCACAAAGGTACCTGAGCAAGTGCCCTCCAGGTGACGATATAACAGGAAGAAAGAGTGGCCAGAACAGGTGAAGGTGCCTGAGAGAAGATGCCAGACCTAGCTTTGAGAAAGAAGCTGTAAAACACAGAAAATGGGACTTGTATATATATGACCATCCCCCCCCCCCATCTAATAAAGCTCTGAAATGCATCGTTGGTGGAACTAGCTGCAAAAACTAGAGACTCTGTTTAAGCTCATGGGAGTGACAGCTAAGGAAAAGCAGGATACAAAGAAATGAATGGTAATTTGCAGGCAAGTTACTAGAGCCTAATATTATTGTTGGACCTCTCTGCACCATTACTTTTAAATAAAATGGAGAGGAATGAGTGTTAATACAAGTGTAGAATTACACGACAAGTTCTATTTGTGTGTAGTTCTGCCATTCAGGCAAAAAAGGTAATAATCACTTGGAGATCAGATTGGCTCACTAGAGCACAGCAGCAGCAAAGAAAAGCCCCAAATGATTTACACAGAAGAAAGAAAAGGAAGGCAAGATTGGCCTTTTTATATTCAGCCACATTCCCTTCACTTAGTCTTACTAGCTGCTATTAAAAAAATTCTATTCACCAAAATATTTAATCCATGAATTAATTCATGAGGGATAAATGAAGACATTTTTAATTTCTTGTGAAACGGAGAATGTGAGTTATTACTTTCCATTCAGTAGGATATTCATCAAAATTACTTTGAAGAAGGCTTCCACATTTCAAATGGTCTATGATCTCCACTCTACCTTCCTGTCCTCTGTAGTCCATAGACCCAGCCACTACAGATGTCCAGAGGGCATCCCTCATCACCATGGACACGGAAGGATATACTAGCATTATTTCAGCATCAAATGTATTTTAGTGATTCATCCTCTTTGATTCTTTACAGCATTTTAATTAATTTTATAGAGTCTACAATTCTCTTTTTACTCTCACATTTAATCAGTTTACCTATTTAATTGACTCACATAATTACATTTAAAAAAGTACAGTTGGCTGGCACCAAAAAAGATGTAGGAACAAGCACTCTTCATTCTTCATAAACCCAAGCTTTAACTGGATGGGAGCAGTTGTAAGTATGTACTGTCCTGGGTGCAGTAATCCGTATGTTTTAGAGGGGCAATGGTGGGGTTGGCTCATCTGGCATATTGACCAAGTTGAGACAGGTTTGAGCGTGCCTTTTCTGTATTATCTAGCCTTATGCACAGACATAATAAAAGGCTACATGCTGATATAGAAGCCATTAGAATTCCTTGTTCACTAGTAATAGTAGTTCTTAGAAGCACCTGATGTATAGTTACATCCGAATTAGAATTTGTTGAATTTTATATTCTTGTGTAAACACATATATTTTCATGAGACTATAAAATCTAGGTATCTTTACTAAGCACCTATCTTTGTTTTCTTTGTTGCTAAAATATTTATGTTGTTTTATAAATGATTTTGCTAATTGAAAAATGCTAGAGCTACCGACAGCATTCCAAATTCCAGTGATCCAGCACCTAATTGATTTTTTTTTCCTAAATGTTATTCTTCTGAATATGAATATTCTTTTTTTCAGGGTTATTGTCAAGTATTTCATCTTCCATGCTATTGTTGTTGCTACTGTCTCGTCTTCATATAAGTTCATTCTTTTAAAAAAAATATAAGGGTATGGGTAAGAGAGAGAACAGGGAGTGTCTATCATTTTACTGAACCTAGCAAACTTTGGCAAAACACACACACACACACACACACACACACACACACACACACACTCAGTTTGCCAAAAAATGTATACACGTTTTAAGAAAGGAAAAAACTGTATCAAAACTGTCATACTCAATATATACATATGACAAAAGATGAATCAAGTCATGTGTATACATTTTTTGCCAGTTCTGGTGTATGTGTGTGTGTGTGTGTGCATATGTGTGTACTGTGTGCACGTGTGTGCGTGCACACGTGTGTGTGTATGTATGTGTGTATAAAAATATTTAATGAGTGAACTGTTCTAGGAGCTCAGGGCTAAAGTACAGATTATAGGTGTATACCCCTTAATATCATATTGACAACACCAGCTAGATAGAGAGCCCTGGGGCACAGACCTATGTTCCTATTTCAAGAAAAAAAAGAGGGGGAAAAGAGACCGTTGATTTTAAGAAAAAATCCATACAATTCTATGATGGAATAGAGTGATTTGATAGTGGTTGCCATGGTTCTGATTTATAAGAAAGACAGACCTTCAGGTGGTTTCCTGAGAATATGATGTAGTTGGCATAAGGACTTGGGAGCAAAAGTCATGGACTTCTTCTGATAGCAAAGGGCCTTGATTGGTCTCTTAGCACAGCTCCTCTCTTGACACCCAAACTTCAAAGGCAGCTCTCCAAACAAATCCGGCATTAGGTACCAGCATGCTTGACTTGAGAGGAGTTAAGTGTCTCTACTGCCCTCTGCCATATTTCTAATCTCCCATCCATACTTTCTCATCTGGGGTGTGAGCATTTGGCTACATGATCAAGATGCTGATTCATCACTTCCATGACTGGGATTCCCTCCTCTGGCCAGGAAGTAGCATGATGAACACTCAGGAGTAATAATTTGCATGCAGATTGAAATGAACATTATCCTGGTCCAATCTGACTTCATCTTATAAAATCTTTGGGACCCATGCAGAAAGACTCGGACCTTTGTTAGCCTAACCAAGACCTCTGTATTTGGCAGGTCAAAAGTAGTTGGAGGGGAACTTCAAACCAACGGAAAATTTCAAAGCGAAATGAGTCAGCAAGTTTACAGAAAGAGAAGAGTTGTGCTGCACTGTAAATAAGGCAGAAGGCTAAGGCAGTCCATTTCCAGTAGGGGTCAGGTTAGAAGTTCATCAATGCCACTTTGGAAAATCATTTCTTTGCAGTGCGTTTTCATTATTTAATATGAATGAAGAGTGAATTTCTAGATGACCAGGGATGTCTGTTTTCATAAATGAATAGAAACATATTTCCATATAAAATAAAACCTATAAAATGATTATTCGTTTTTAATAATTTTATATTCTGTAGACATCTAAACTCCTCCATGATTATACTACTGTTAACAGCAGTTACCTCTTACTGAGCTTTTAAACTGTCCCAGGCACCCTACTGAGCCCTCTACACATACTTTTACAGTCCTCCCAACAACCTCTATTAATTTAGGCATTATTCTCATTACACTAATGAGGAAATTGAGGCTCAGAGACATTGAATAACTTGCCCAAGTCACACAGCTAAGAAGCAGCAGAAGCAATGGTGAAACCCAGCTTTGTTTGACATGACACCAAAGAATATGTTTTTCCTTTCCACTCTGCTGTTTCAGCATAAATACTCTCCAAGAAATCATTGCAGGCATTTGTGAGCTATTGTACAACATGTTGGGCATAGATGAAAGAGGAGCAAGTGCCACAAAAATGTGGGGACAGTAAAAGATGATTTGACTTTTAAGGCAGCTATGCTGTGGTTCAGAAAGCTTTTCAATTCATACTTGTTAGTATTTCAATGTAATAGCTTCCATAACACTACTCTGTTGAGAAGGCAGATAAAAAAGGTCCCCTTTTGTGTATGTGAAATAAAATAAAATGCCTTGGAATTGAATTGACATAACACAGAAGAGGCATGATACCCTATCAAACACTGGATCTGGTGATTAAACAAGAATTGTTTTTTTTGTTTTGTTTTGTTTTGTTTTTCTCTTCCTTTACAAACTAGTAAATAGACTGGTAACTGAGAAACTGGAAACCCCCACTCTCCATCCTCTTTCTTTTAAAGCAGGAAAAAAAGAAGGAAAATAAACAGTCTTTATAAATAAATTAAAATTCTAACCAAAAAGCTAATTATAAGTGTATTTGTTTTGTTGGAGGTAAGGCACATCTATTATCATAAAGATAATTAACTCAGTCTGACAGATCTAATAAAAGGACAAGTTTAGCACTGGCTTAGCCGGAAGCCAAAGGCAAGCAATTCTTATAATTACTAGTTATTGTAACTGGGCTCAGAGAAAGTGGTCTGTGATATTTAAACAGTACTGTTGATTTGCATTTAGACCTGCCCTTTCTTCCCATGAATGAATAAGTAAAAGACTGGATTAAGTACAAGAAACCTAAGTAACTAAAATATGTTTTAAAAATATAAAAGCAATCAGAATGAAAGTCTCTTTCTATAAACGAGAATTTCTCTGAACAGATAATGAATGTCTTTACAATGTAAATGTTTTAACAATCACCAGACAACTAAATAACTTCACTCAACTTTCCAACACATAGGAGGAAAATATCCAATCTACAGTGACGGGTGAAAACCACTCTGTTGTGACCATTTCATCCTCCCATTTATAGATATGCATGGTGTCCCTATCATCTGCTAGCTCTCGAATTGAAGAGATTAAAAATAATAATTAAATACAGAGCATTGCCAATAGACAAGCCAGAACACTAACTTTGTAGCCAATTACTAGCAGTGCTAGAAAGAAATTTTAAAAAGCAAACAAACAGGCAGCATACACAGGAGATGAATAATTTCCGTTGTTACTTGGCAGCTGCCCTTAACTAAAGCTTGTTGCAGTATTTCACACCAGACTCCTTCCTGGAGCAAAACAAATCAACCTTTTTAAGAGTGGAAGTTACTCTTTAACTGATTCTGTAATAAAGGTTGTAGAAATAAGTAATAACCAGTGTCAGTAAATAAGTTTGGAATCCACTAAGAAAAGCACTTTAAGGTAAAATACCTGTTAGTCAAGGCCACGTTTTATTATGCTCTACAAATATGGTGATAGAATTAGCCCATTACATTTGGCAAATATGTTGTATGATTTCCCCACATAATTCCCTGTCCAGGCTCCTGTACAAAGGTGAATATTTAACCCATCAGCCTAACTGATTGTATTACAAATACTTATACAAAAATGCGGACAAAGTTTATGGCAAACAGTATTTTTCCCTGCACTCTCCAAGGAAGAGTGGCTTCTGGTTTCTTTTTCTCACATTTTTCTTGGCTTTTTCTCATTTTAAAACTTTCTTTTCCTGTTTTCTGAAATATTATAATTGGGAAAACAAGTTTGACTTTACCTCTTATGTTCACCTTCGCACTAAGGCATTATACTCTTTAACAAGGGAAAAGTGGAATGGCAGTCCTGTAAAGGATGACACCTCTGACCAACATTGGCAAAGCAACATACTTCTTTCTTATCTCCATTTTTATTAATTTCTGCACTGGTCCCCACTTCTAACCCTTAAATGCTCCAGCCTCCAATATTCGCTTCATCATATTCTTATTGTATGCCTACATGATGCACTTTCAACTAACATTCATGCATCAGATTTTGAGATAGATGCTCAAAAAAGGAAAAAAAAGAAAAAAGAAAAAAAGAAAACGAATAAAATAGAGTTTCTCCCCTCAAGTTTCTCAGGTCTGCGGCTTGAAACCACCATAGAATTAGGCACTCATGTCACAAAATAAGAAAAGCAACAAGGTGTAAGTACAGGTTGCTATGGGGAAAAGGGAATCTGAACCAAACTCAAAAACAAAAATTGACCTAAAACATTTCCTAAGAGAAAGAGGGAAACAAGGCACTTCGTGCTGCATGAGTAGAGGGAAAGGGAAGGACAGGTTAGATAGACATGCAGTCAGTGAGCTAAAGAGAATGTGATTATTAATAGAAACCTTGCCAATGTCTATTTATTCTTCAAGATTTAGCTCAGTCCAACTCTGACTCATGTTAAGATCAGATAGATCATCTGAGGTATTTTATACATTTTTAAATCGTTATACTTTTATCTTTTGATTCTAAGTTCTTAACAAAAATCTACAAAGTACCTACAAGCTGGTGAATGCCTGTGACTAAGAGACCAGGGTAATAGAAATTTAAAATATTGAAATATTCCATAGCACAGGCAAGCGACTTCTTCAGGCAACTAATTCTTCCTTTCATCAACGTCCATACTGCCCCAGTGTGGTAGATGTGAAGCATCAAAATGAAGCCCTAAGCTTTTATGGTAGGAAGGTAGTAGGTCTTTAAATGCATGCATTTTTAAATAATTTCCCTTTATCCAGATGTTTGTGAAGTAGACAAACAGGAATCGATTCTATATTTTTCCAAGGTCCCATTCTAGCTCATTGCTGAGAATGTGCCAGTGGCAATGGGGCTTGAAAGATGGGGATAAAACTGATGGAATAGGTGCCTCCAACCTCTCTCCACATATGGGTGGGCAGAGCACATGCTTCATTTCTTATGATTGCCAAGGGTCAGTGTGTAAAGGCAGGGTTCACCTGCCTGAAACGGAAACCAAATTGGCTATTATTTATACCGTCTCAGGTAGGAGCACACAGCTTTGTGTGGGAGAGGGAAGTTGCTCAGAGATGAGCAGTGAACAGCCAGCACAGAAAGTCAGCAGCCTAGGCTTGCAAGTACAGCATAATAAAGAACAAATTAAATAAGAGGACGTAGAGTAGCTAGGAGGTCTCCCTCCATAAGTAGACCACTGTCCTGAAGGGTGTGGCTATGACCCTTCATTCTGCAATGTGTGAAGACAATAAAATTGGGCTATTGGACTGTCAGATTGCTTTAGGACGAGATGAGAAGGCTCAGGGCCTGAGGGTGGAAAGATCAGCAAGGACAGAGGGTGAAAGATGGAGGGCTCAAATAGGTAGGAAGAGAAAAGAGGGGAATTATGCACAGGTCCTAACTTTGAAAGACTACGCTTCTCCACCACCATCCCCCTTTTTTTCTGAATGCAGAGTGTAAACGATTGAACAAGACCTTAAACAGTGACTCAGGAAAAAACAAAAACAATATAAGACTTCAAATGAGTATCCTTTCTTAGAATTTCCTCTTAGAAACACATTCGTAAATGTGTTGGTTAGAAGAGGGAATCTGGAAGAGCTGCGCCTCACGGAAGACATCCCATGCTCATTTTCACTGCTCATAACAGGTGAGACTCTCAGGAAAGCGGTTTGATTATTTTATCTGTGATGCATTAGTGGAGTCAGTCACCAAAGGTGGGGCAACACTGCTTATTTTAAGTGTTATACAAAGGCTGTGCATTTTTATTATTATCCATAATTTCTCACACAACAGGCCTGTTACACAAAGCGGCTCAGAATTAGTGAGCAATTCCTCTTCAGCTTTTAATGCAGGTCAACTTGCGGGTCTTAAACGATGGACTGTGGCCCTTTAAAAACACTCTCTGAGTTGTAATGCGCAATTAATCACAGCAACAGAAGAAAAATATATTGTTTCCTTGCTAAGAATAGGATGTTTTCTTTCCTTATGAATTGATCCCCTAAGCATTCCTCATGGGAATATATTTTTCCCTTCTAATGCAAACTAGCTTTAAACTACAGTTGTGCTAATCTATCTGTGGGAAGTTCTAGGGCTCATTGATTTGTGGCATAAACAGGTATTCATCTACTGTAGATGGAAAACTGAAAGAAGGGACAATTAATTAAATCATCCTGTAGTTACTTTTCAAAACTGTAATATAAGCAGTAACGGGAAAACCCCCAAGGTTTTACAGTTTGGATTTGGTTTGGATAAGCATCTGAACTTTTGCAAATTGGGTTGAAGAAAAATAAAAATATTGTCTTTTGCATTAGGGAATGTACACACTATACCTCTCATATAGAGTTTATAACATTCAAAAAAAAAAGAAGAAGAAAGACAATAGAGTTTATGACATTCAGCCTTCAGTTTGAGATGCATGTGTAATGGTGTGAAGATTTTTATGTATTTGTGGGTATATGGTCTCCCTTCTTTGGTTGCAGGGGTCTTTGCAAAGAGATTGTGTCATGTACAATTATCCGTGTTGGTCAGTGCTTAGCCAATACTCACCACTGAATGCAAATCATTCATACCTCACATGCTCAATAAAACTTTCATTCACTTACTCACTTGTTACCAAACACTAGTTGAACATCTACTAAGCATCATCTCTAGGCTCAAAGAGCTCACAATTAGTAGAAATCCATAATCATTATTTAGGGTAAGTAAATGATACTTTCCAATACCAGTCTTGTGTTTTTATAAACCAGTGAGTTTTTGGGAAGAAAAAAAAATTCCCATAATTATAGTATCTGCACTATACCCCAAATCCTTTTGGCAACAGGCAAGATATAAATACAAAACAAAAAGATTATTAGTAGAATTATCCCTGAAATTCAACTAAACTATATTGAGCATCTACAAAATGCAAAGGGAAAAAGCTAAGTCTGTTGGTAGCATAACTATTAGAGACTTCAAAGAAAGCAGCGAGAAAGGTCCTCCAAAATATACCTATTTAATTAGTCCATTAACCAGTTTAGAAACATGCAATGAAGTCCCACCTCTTCAGCATCGCTGATGTGGCCTCCACACGATGGGCCCTTCTCTTTGGCCTCCCCTGTCTTCATTGTTCCCATGCTCTGCGACTCCAGGCAATCTGGCAGCCTTGCAGTTCCTCCGAGATGCCAAGTTCTCTCTCAAGTCTAGCCCTGGTCAATGCTACTGGTTTTGCATGAAACCCCTCCTCTGCCACTCTATTCCCTAGCTATTACTTACCTACCCTCCCGTTTTCCACTTAACCATTACTCTCTTTCTCTAAGCCTTTCCTTATTTCTAGACCTGAGTTCGTGGTATGGAGGCCACAACCTCCTGTGCTTCTACTATCTTAATATGTATGAATTTTGGTTTAGAGTCTGTCTTCTCTGACTATGAGCTCCATGCAGACAGATACATCTCCCTAACAAATAGCATGGAGTCTGGCCCTTAACATGCACTTAGTAAATATTGGTTGTATGAATGAATAGAGAATTGCATGCTCTATCGCCAAATTTCAAAAGAATTATTATGTAACAAAATATTTAACCTTACATATACAAAAAAGACATTTGAAAGTTTATTTTGTTCAGAAAGTGCTTTGGCGCTCCTCAGTGATGGTGGTGGATGTTTTGAATGAAAAGAATCATTTTGCTGTAGATACAGTGACATAGAAAAAGATAAATATTTGCCTAAATCCAAAATAAACATTATATATATATATATATATATATATATATATATATAAATAAACATTTTATATAATGTTTATATATATATATATATATATATTTTTTTTTTCTCATCAGTACAAGATATTTTAAAACATGAAGTTTTTCCAGTATCTCAATTCTCTCAGCATCACCTCAATAAATAGAAGGAAAAATATTGTTTTTCCCTTACCAAATATCAGAAAAGGTGTAGTTACTTCTTGTTTATACTTTCAGATAGCAGTAGTTGATAGGTAATTTAAAATATTGATTGAGGTAAGAATGTACTTTGGCGTTCATTTTGTCCTAGTGGGAAGGGCCAAAAAAGTGCAAAGGGTTCAGCATCTGAAGACCTCTGTTCAAAGTCTGGCTGTTGACTTTTAAATTCTGGGCAAGTCATTTAAATTCTCAGTGCCTCTGTTTTTCTCATTTTAAAAATGGGAACAATAGAATGTATTTCAAAAGATAAAATCAACAAATTTTTATTAACAACTACACTAACTTCAGGTTACTATCCAGATCCTTGAAATAAATCAGATATAAGTCAAAGTTCTACCACTTACAGAACTTATATTTTAGGAGACTTCTCAGAAAAGCACTTTGTAAATGCTCTGTAAATTCATTGGGGTAGTTAGGTCATTGATGTTTAAAGTGATTATTGATATAGTTGATTAATATATACTATATTTTTTTACTATTCATCTATTTATTTTTTACTATTCATTTTTCTACTGTTCATCTTCCTTCCTTTCTCTCTTCCTCACTACCTCCCTTCCTTCCTCTTTTCTTCCTGTCTTCCTCCCTGCCTCCTTTCCTCCCTTCTCCTATCCTCCCTTCCAGGTTGTGCTCCTGGACTTCTGCTCCAATATACTGCGATTCTCTGAAACCCTCTGTCTTCAATTTTCAGGAAAACAGTTTACCCTGTGACCTTAATTCTCTGGTGAATCTAAGAGGAGTTGTCAATTTTCAGTTTGTTTTGCTTTCTCTTGTTGTGAAGACTGGAGTGATGACTTCAAGCTGCTGACAGCAAGATCAGAAAATAGAAGTCCCCTCAACACATTGCTTTTTAATTTCAAATTCCTTTTGATCATTATTGGAGCACAGAAATACATTTTATTTGTTTATACTTTAACTTTGATCCTACAACCTTGCAATTTCTAGGAGCATCATTTGCAGATTATTTGGAATTCAAAATGTAGAGAAACATGATATCTGAAAAATACTTCTATTTTTCAAATCTGGATGCCTTTTATTTCTTTTTCTTGCCTTATTGCACAGGATAGGACATACAGCATTATGGGGAATATGGGAATATCTTAAAATTGTCCCCAAGTTTAGGGGGAAATTTTTCAATCTGCCACCCTTATTAAATATGATGTTAGCTGTGTTGTTTTGTTTGGTTGGTTTTGGTTTCTTATAGATATTCTTTATCAGTTTAAGACAGTTTCCTTCTCTTTCAAGTTTTCTCAGAGATTTTAAAATCAGGAATGGCTTCTGGGTTTTGTCAAATGGTTTTTTGCAGTGAATGAGAAGATTGTGTTATATATATGATTTTTCTCACTTAATTTATCACTTAGCATGATAAATTACATTGATTAATTTTTGAAACCTGAATCAACATTCTTGAGATAAACCCCAATTTTTATGACATATTATGGTTTGATATACAGCTAGATTCAGTTGGTAAATATTTTTCTTGAGGATTTTTATGTCTATATTCATTAGTGATATTGTTCTGTACTTTTCTTTTTTTGTAATGTCTTTATCTGGTGTTGGTAATAGAGTAATGCTTACTCGGCCTCATAAAATGAGTTAGGAAGTGCTCCCTTTTATTTTCTAAAATTAGTTTTAATAGAATTCACAAGAAAAGACATATGTGACTGGATTTTCCTTTCTGGAAAAGTTTTAGATATGGATTCAATTTCTTTAATTAATATATGATTAATATATTATCTATTTTTTTCTTGAGTTATAATCTGTTTACTTTCACCAAACAAAAAGACGTTTGCAGAGAAAAATGTTACTAGTTTCATTTAATAATCGTATATCCATGTTATCCCAACAGAAAAAAAGAAAATAGTTGTGCATGTACTAGTTCTACTGGTTTCTGTTTTTTTTAAATTTCAATTATGAAATCTGAGTTTTATTTTGATCTAACTATTCAGGAACCAGGGTTAAAATATACATTCATACACACTTAACTTTATTCAGTGGTGAAATATCCAATAAAGCTTTTAAAAAGATCTCTATGGTATATAGCCTAGGTTCCAAAATCATATATAACATATACTTATTATTATTTTTGCAATCTAACTAGGTGACCCAACATAGACAGGGGCATTTGTCAGTAATATGGGCAATAAATGTCAAGTGTTCAATGAGTGATTTAATGTATAAATGCTTGGATGGGAAGGTGCTCAGAAGAAACTAATGTTTAAGGAGCCATGAACTTTTGACACATGCATTATAAATATGTTAAATGAACTTTTATAACTACTCTGTGACTAGGAATTAATATCCCAAATACACTATTGAAGCAATGAAGGCTAAGAAAGGGAAGGTCTCACAGCCTAAGCATTTGGACTATGGCTGGTTCATACGGTACATTGACAGGAAAGTTAAACATTATGGAACCTTATTTGGAAAGAGGTTCGGTACAGATATCATTAGTTGATGAGCTAAGACTGAAGCAGGATGGGCTCCTTATCTAACATGACTTGTATTCTTTTAAGAAAACAGCCATGGGAAGACGGGGACAAATAGAGAGATTCCCATGTGACAAAGCCAGAGACTGATGTTATGCGGCTGCAAGCCAAGAAACACCAAAACTTCCTAGAAGCTAAGAAGAGGTAAGGAAGGATTTCCCTACAAGTGTCTGAGGAAAGCCTGGTCTTGCTAGCATCTTGATTTTGGGACTTATAGCTTCTAGAACTGTGAGAGAGTAAGTTTCCATTGTATGTTGTTTCAAGTCCACCAGTGTGTGGTACTTTGTTACTGCAACTCTAGGAAACTAATATAGTAAGTGATGAGTGTATAAAAATGGCATAGTTGTGAGTGTGCTCTCCAGACTGTGCACTTCAAGTAGGGTGAGTGTACAGGTGTGAAGCTAGGTAAGAAAAGTATTGTGAGTTTCTAATACCTCGTCACTGGTTAGACCATAGCTGTGAATTCCAACCATATAGTACTAATCCTGGGAGTATGATTATGAGGTAAAGATAGGGGACCCCTACTATAGCTACCAGTCATCCACTATAAGCAAAAGAGGTGGTTTCTATATGTAGGAAGAGAGAAACAGGGGCAGGCAATACTCAATTTGTATTCCACTGTAGGACAGTCAAAATGACCAGGCAAGCTAAAACTCTGCAAAGCAAACTTAATCATCAATGGAAACATCATGACTGTCTGTAACCTTTAAAAACTTTTGTCAAAACATCAAAAAGTCTTTTACTGTCTATTGTAGATGTATAGGGAAATGAAAAAAAAAAGTGAAATTAATACTTATTTAGTACACTGTCATTTAAAATGTTGAAAGGACTTAAAATTAAAGTGTTTTTGTTTCTTTGTATCAAAATAGTTTAAACAGTGCTTTCTTTCTTTTGGTAGTCCAACTTAAAATATGGAGGGAACATCTTTTCTATGCCTTGGCAAATTGTTATGTACCCTTCAAAATTGGTATCACCTCCCAAAATGTTATCTTTTGCTCTTTCAACCCCATGGGATATTTTTGAGAGTTTCTCTAAGGAGAAGAATTTGCTGGCATTACTTCTACTAGGTAGGATATGACTCTGTTTTTCATCATATCCGCTTTCTGTATGTGTGTTGTTCAACTCATTTCACTAATTTCCTCTGGCTTCTTATCTAAAGTGTTTCAATAGTGGCAGTGCCGACAACAATCTTGGAAACCATTGATATAGACGATCCTGAGTGATATATTGAAGAGTGAGGGTAGAATAAGAGCCAACTCCTCACTTTCGAGGTAAAATGAATTGACAGGAGAGGTTCTTTAAGGCCCTGCCAGTCAGTATTGCCTCTAGAGGTCGCTGCTATGTGGATAGGCTCTTTCAGGTTTACACAAACTAGAAATACAAATTGATGGGAGAGACCAGCATAACCATCTCAAATATATGTTGTTTAGGCCATGGAAGATCATGGTTCACAGGGAACATTATTTGAGTGGCCACAAAAGTCCCAGTCCCAGTGACTGGCAGAGACAATTTTAAATTCAGGTCTTTTTGCCTTGAGATTTCATGCTCCTAACTTCTATCACACTGTTTATTCATGGTTTCAGGCAAACCCACTATAAATCAAGACCTTATTCATGGGTTCAAATTCAAATTTCACCATTTAATGTGTGGATGGCCCTGGGGATAATAATACCTACTTCAAGTGGTTTTTGGAAAGATTAAAAGAGATAGACAACTTTGATAAAGTTTCTAGTCTGACTAACTATACTTAATAAGAACTCAATTTTGTTCCTAAATTCTTACTTGGATTTCAATCTCCCATTTCTTTATACCAATTTTACAGTAATATTATACCTGTAACTATTACGTCTTAATAATTTAAGATTGCAAAAATCTTTGCTTTGTTCACTGATCTATCCCAAGATCCTAAAATTGTACCCAAAATGCAATAGGTGCATAATTAAAATTTGTTGAATGAATGAATGAATGAATGAATGAATGAATGACTACTCGCACTGGTCCGAATTCAAGGTCCATATTCTCCATAAAGACAACCCAGAGAATTTTCAAAGCATTAGAATGATTACGTGAGAATGTGAACAACGATTGCATGTTGTATCATAATGCCTAAGTTGTGTCTCCGTCTTGTTTGAGAAGCTGCGATGAACTCAACGGTTACCGCAAAAGGCTGAAGAGCTCAGTATTGTATATTATGAGATAAAGACAGCATATTCTGGGGGGAATGTAAATCATATTCAAGAAAAGAAGCAAAGGCGATAACTAGAAAAGTGCCAGGTTGAACACAAGAAAAGGTCAGAAGTGAGAAGAATCAAGTGCAAATTAGTGAGTGGAGAGAGAGGTGGATCCAGGCAAGTGGTATAGGAATAACGCCATACAATTTTGATGCCCTATGGTTCTCTCTGCATGGGGCTAAGCCTTGCAGGATTGAAAATTTTTTCTTGCATGCATTTTAAATGCTTTGATTTGTACTTAATGACAGGGAACTTGTATATGCCACTCAGTAAAGATGGATTTGTCCAAGGCCCTGCTAAATCAATGCATATTCACTGAAATCTCTTGTCATTGTTCTGTCAGAGAAAGCTCTGCATCCATTCTGCCACATGGAGCTCTGGCTAGTCTGTATCTGTGTTTGTAACCAGCTGGGGCTTTTACTGGTTTCATTATGCCATTTATTTTATCAGAAGACAGTTTTCCTCTAGTCTTTGTTTTTCTGAGTGGAAGTTATGCTCCTTTTGTTTCTGTTATAATAGAGAACAAGCCATTTCCTTTTCAACATCAACAAGCCCATCAGTCATGCACTTTGACTTATAATTTTGAGTGCCTTTCAGCACTTTTAGGACCCAGAGAAGATGACTTTATTCTGAGCCATAACATTATGAGGGCAAGAAATTCCCTCAAGAGGTCATATAATCTAATCCTCTGACTCCAATTGAATATTAGCTTTTGAAAAGATCATCATTTATAGATAAAACCTTCCCCTTTGCTTTATATTCACATGACATCGAAGGAGGCTACATTTTCTGTGAGCCTAGAGGAAGAGAAAATGGCTTTTTTCAGGCCAAGGAATTTCACTTATCTCTTTTACCAAGATTTACAACCTGGCAAAGAAACCTGTAAATGGATCCTCTCTGCAAGTCACCCTTCTGACTATATCTAACAGTTGAAGGGTTAGGTTGTGTTTTCTTGTGCTGCATAACAAATTGCCACAAATTTAGTTAAAACAACAAAAATTATTATCTTACAGTTTCCATGAGTCAGGAGTTCAGGATTCTGGATCTTTGCTCAGAGTCTCATCAGGCTGAAATCCAGAAGCCAACTGGGGCTGTGATCTCATCTGCAGCTCATGGTCCTCTTCCAAGCTACTGGTTGTTGAACATTTTCAGCTGAAGGACTAAGATTCTCATTTCCCTGCTGGCAGCAACTGCGGGATGGATCTTATCTCTGAAAGCTGCCCACTGTTGACTGTCAGGTGATCATCTCTACAACTCTGCATATTCTTTTTTCTTTTTTTTCAAGGCAAAAGGAAAAGTATCTATTTCTGCTTTGAGTCTCTCTGATCTCTGTTACGCACACAACTTACTAAGTCAGGCCCACCCAGGACAATCTGCCCTTTGACTAACTCAAACTCAACTGATCAGGGACCTTAATTACATCTCAAAATCCCTTCACCTTTGCCTAATCATAGGAGTGATAGCCCCTTATATTCCTAGATTATATAAGGCATACAGAGAACAAGAATCTTAGGGACCACTTTAGAATTCAGGCTATTACAGTTGGAGAGGCAATAATCCAGTATGTTAGTTTTGATGCCTATAAACTGCCCTCAAAATCATTGGCTTAAAACAGTAATGATTGATCATTATCATTCTATGGGTTGGCCATTTGGGCTGAACTCAGGGGGACTATTTTAATCACCATAGCTGGATTTACTCACACAACTGCAGTGAATTGCTGAGTTGATTTGGGGCATATTGCTCCTAGATGGTCTCACTCACATTTCTGGTGATCGGCAATGAGGCCATCTTTCTCCAAAATCTAGAAAGCTATTTCAGTCTTCTTCACCAGGGAACTGAGTTCCAGAAGCAACAAGAGCAATGGAAAGCACCTTACAACCCTTGGCTCCTATCATGTTTCCTAATGTCCTTCTGGCCAAAGTAAGTCACATATCCCTGCCAAGATTCACGAAGTGGAGAAATATATCCCTAATGGTAGGAGTTGAAAAAAATTTGTAGCCACTTCTTAAAATCTGCCACACTCATCAGAAATTTAAAGCCAATCAAACAATGGATAAAGAATCTCACCACCACAATTCACACATATACTCTACTTCTGTAAAGCAAAAAATCATTCTATAATTTATTTGAAAAAATCGCTCAGTTCATCTTTTGAAATTAGACCACTCTTTTTGAAGCCTGGATTTTCCTATATTTCTTTCAATTTCTGTTTTTTTCTTCTGGTTTCTTTTTTAAAATAGTTTTTACCCTGGAAAATATACTATTGAAAGATGTGAGTCACTATTTCTTCATGACCTTGTGAAAGATTTTGTAACTACATGCACGCTTATGACCCCTTCTCATTTTAGCCTAATTAAAAATTAGGATATACAATTAAAACACGTAATTTTACTCAAATATAGTTTTTAAAAAAACAGATTTGAACCTCATCACTAATGACATTGAAGCCCTCAGCACTCAAAGAAAATTACAAATGACTCAGCAAATTTAATGAGAATGCAGGCAGCTCTCTTTTTTTCTGATCAAAGACTACAAGGAGGAATGGAAATCAAGCAAAAGAGCAGAGAACAGGTGGAAAAATATACATTTATTTGGCTTCATCTTGTCAATAAAGATAAACCAAAGAGTAGTTTCTGGGAAAACAGAAGGACAAAAGGAATGCTGATTTAACTTAAGGAGGGTACTGTAGCATGGGATTCTGAAAAAAGAAAATGTTCAAGGTGAAAATATGAGCTTGAAAGAGAGGGGAAGCAAAAGCGAGAGAAAAGACACTTGACAATATCTCTTTAGCAAAAGCAAATAACTTACATGTGGTTTTTTAAATAAGTGCCACGTTATTACACTTAAGTTTCCAAAGAACCATGTAAGCATGAAAGGACATTATATACACTCACCTTCCCTTAATACTACCAGCAGAATTAGTTTTTAAACCCAGGTGTGTTTGTATCACTTACATGCTTTAAAACACAAACAAAAACACTGATAGTTCTTTATTATGCATAGGATAAAGCACAAACTCCCTAACCTTTCAGACAACCTGGCTGCAACCTAATGGATACAATAAGCAACTAGTACAGCTATATATATATATATATATATATATATATATATTTATATATATATATATATATATATATATATATATATATATATATATATATATTTAAGAGAAATTGTTTAATATCTCTGTATTTTTCCTTTGCTTTTTCCGTCTTACCTGTAGGATTCATTATTGTAGTCTTGGTCAATTTTCCAGGCAATAGTAAGTTTGTGTGTGTGTGTTTCATTCCTATTCTTTGTACTCCACAAACCATATTTAATTTATCTCATGGAACTTATCCCTCCGTACAGTAAATATTTGTTTATTCGTCTGTCTTCCTCATTAGATTGAGAATGACTTTAGGACAGGTTCACTGCTGAACTTGTAGCACAGGACCTTAAACTTAGCAGGTGCTCATTTGGTGGGAATGAGGGAATGAATCAACCAATCAGAAGTAAATAAATGAAGTTTTTTGTGAGGTATAAGAGACTTAGACACTAACTACTCCAGCCCTCAAAAGCACTAACTAGTAATCCATAGGACTCACTTAGAGTGCTTTTACCTGTCACTGTCTTTTTTTTTTTTTTTTTTTTTTTTATGTTAACCTGGGAAGAGCGATACCCGCTAGTAAAGTGAGTCAGGTATTGTGCTCTGGAGACTCTCTAATCAGTATTTTTTGTACATATATTAAGTTGTCCTTTGATTTTACTGAAGTAGAGAATACCCACGTACTCCAGGTTGCCTGGACTAAATCTGGATTATGCCTATTATCCTGGAGTAATTTTTATGTGTGCACTGTTTCACTGCCAACTGTATTTTTTTAAATAATAAATTACACAATCATCCTGAAGCTGCAGCCATTTCTTATTATATTTTTATGTCTAATCCATGAGAATATTTAGATAGTATAGAGTCAACTGAATACGGAATCACAATATCAAGGAATTAGGAGATTTGGGTTAGAAATTAGAATTCAAGTTCTGTCATTAACTTGATGGCGTTTTTATTGGAGTCCATGTAACATTTAATTTATTTAAGTTCCATTATCTGGAAAGTGAAATAGGGGAGGGAGGGAAAACAGTATAATATGATGTTTACGGTAAAAAATGAATAAATCAAACTCTTAATTGTACAAGGTTAGGAGAAAGAAACATAGTAGAAAGAAATGAAATGTACAAGACATCCTGAGATCTTATTGTAGTCATTACTTTTTTTATGCTTTACCCCTTAGTAATCTTTTTACAAGAGTTGCAAGCAAATAAAATGTTGACTGGCTTGGCTATCACATTTTTTCTCTCTAGTGAAGATGCAAATGAGCAATAAAATGATTACCTGGATGACAATAGAAGAGAGATAGTGAAATAGCTGGGAACCAAAGCAATCCATAAATGAGAAAATGTGAGCCAGGCTAACAGAGTGAACAGCAGTTGATACTGTTTTCAGAAGAAGAGGAGATGGAAAGTGATGTATAAATATTATTTCAAAAGGACCCTATGGGATTAACGACCCTATGGGAAATCCAGCCAGTAAAGTATTCTTAGCTTTCCCAGAGGTTAATAAGTGACTTGTCTAACATCATAGTGCAAGAAAAATTCATAGCTCAGCGTTCACCACATTCTCAGCATTTCTCTTATAATAAAGCCATACTGACAATTGATCATACCCCAAACACTCCCGCCATTTTATAACTTTGCACGTGCCCTTGACTGTATTTGCAGTGCTCGATGACCTTCTTCTTCTCATCCTTCAAAGCTCAGATTTGACATCACTGTCTGTTCTTTTCTTCTGTTCCACCTCAATTTACTACCGTGCATCACCTATTCATACTTGAGAGAAGTTTGACAGTTTTGTTTTCTCCTGAAACCCAGCCAGCACTTTTTGCATACTTCCATTGTTACACATATCCCCTTGTATTGCTGAATTTTTAAGGACATGAATTGTGGAAACAAAATGGTTTGGAATTGAGCTCTGCCAAAAGCCATGTATCTGTGGATATTTTCTAACACTTTCGGTTAGTTTTCTCACCTAAAAGAAAAGAAAACAGTAAAAAAAGACCAAAATGTCAATCTCATAACATTGTTTTGAGGATCAAGTGAAATACTGCACAGAAATTGTTTACCACAATCCCCAGAAGTCAATGAAAACTAACTATATGGATAATTTTCTCACTAAAATGTAATAAAAATTTTATTATTCAGTTTTCTGTCTAGCACCTTTCCATGGTGCTTCTCTCAAGTATGAAGCATTCTAATTGTTCATGTCATTCCCCTATTCTGCTTTGTGCCCAGATCTAGAAGAACTGATCAGAAAGTCTATGATTATTTTAAAATTTTTTTTAATATCCAAAGAAATATACACATTTTCTCTGAAATATACATATTTTCTCTGAGGTTTTATCTGTAGAAAATATCCCTGACTGGCTAAGACCAAAGCCTGTCATTAAGGAGACATAGAAACAGATGGCTAGTGATGGCAGTGTCACGTGCCCACCAACTGCCTGGTGGGAAAATGTCTTTTCTTAAAACTGACCACTACATCAAAAGAATAGTGTCTTATTTTATTCTCTGCAGTCAGTGAGAGACCATTCCTATCTAGCATCCTTTCTCCCTTCATTTCATCCGGTGCTTCCTCCATTCTCTTCCACATAAAATTCTTTTCTACCTTGTGCAGGTGTCTTGAGAGAAGTTGCCAAAGTCCTCCATTGTTGCAGGGCAAGTTTAAAATGACATTTCAGAACTATGGACAGCAGCCCATATCTGTTTTCCATTTCTGCCTCAACTCGATACCCAAAGACCTTTCCTCCGTCAGAGCCTGGCCATGCTACCTCTATCCATGTTGAGAGAATTCATAAGAAGAAAAGATAGTATAGGAACTATTTTCAGCACCACTATTTCTATCCTGGTTTTGAAATGATAAAAAGGAAAACCCAGGTCAGGAATTTGAGGAGGAGGGAAGCGTCTCAGTCTGTGGCAGAAATAGTGGAAGAATAAGGCTCCAGGGCTTCAGCAACAACAGCTGAAGATACCAACAGAATAAGCCTACAAAATCAGGCATATAACTAGCTCAGCTTGGAACTGCTTGAAACTTCATTCTTATACAATTGATATTTAAAAGTTTTCTGTATTTCTTCCAATCCCAGAGTCATATTAAAAACTTTCAAGAAGTGTGAGCAAGTAGGGTCAGCCTAAAAGAAAACACATGGAATTGGGGTCAACAATGAGGAGCTGAGTCTCCTTCTGTCATTATTTCCTTAGGAGTGTTCCTTCATCTCCCTAAGCCTCAGTTTGTTCATCTTTGGTGGGAGTTATTAACCTAGATAACATATAATTAAGGTGCACATATTTCTAAAAACTATAAAGAATAAATGTTTTCTGAAATATTCAGGGACTTGGATAGAATATTTCACATTTTGTACTCTGTCTACAAAATCAGGACTAACAGCTTCTGAAGTCCTCGGGAGCAGTAAAATTTGGTGATTCTATGGAATTCTTTTAACTCACCTATTCCTATAATATTTAAGATCATAAAGAACTTGGTGTGTTGAATTCCAATTTCTAATTAAAAAACAAAACAAAACACTGACCATGAAAGATGATAGTCCAGAATTAATTTCCCAGAAACTAATGAGCAAGTGAAAACAAAGATAATAGTAAGAGTCTACTTAACACGGACTACCATGGTGATTGCAATCCCACAAAATGCTTCCTACTGACAGACATCATATTAACTCTAATATTAAACAAATTATTGCCATGGTTTCCAACCAGATGGTCAGAAATCACGAGCTTCCTGCTGAGCAATTCTTGAAGGGGTGCCAAAGCAGTTGTGTGGTTCTCGTGATCTTTTTGGATGTCAGCCACGTTTGCCCCATGTGACCTGTGTCCTGGAGACAAATGCTAGCCACAAATGGCCAAATCACGGTCATTGAGTTGCAATACCACATGATCAAGAACTTCATCTTGAACTGAGAGGTGAAGATAAATGCATATAATTTTCCAAACTCAACAATGAAAAGCTACCTTTGTCGTTAGATTGCTGAAGAATTTAATGGAATGCTTTGCAGGTCTCATATTATGCAGAGATGCTTCAGCAAAAATGTAGTGGAATGGACCACTTCATATTCACCAAGGGTAATGAAACCAAATTACTCTATATGTCTAGTTGTAATTGGAAAGGTAGTTGAGCCTTTCACTTGAAATTGGTGTGAATAGCACCCAAATTTTAAGAATCTTAATATCATAGATCATGTAATAGTTTTACTTTTTTTTTTTTTTTCACATTCCTACATTCCTTTCAGATGGCTTTGAGGCTTTGAACTATATAACTCATTGTAAGTCTGGTCTGGAAAATTTAGATTCTGAATATTTGTAACTACTTGAACCATGACCATTGTTTTTTGACAGTTGACAAGTCATTAGCTTTCCTGAGATTCAGTAACACGAGTTGAGAAAACCAGAGGGCTTCTGGAGTCTCCACTAGCCCTGACATCTATGGTTCATACAAAAATAAATGAGAGGGATTTCAAGGTTTTGAAACTTGTTGAGATAGCATATCATTTGTCACAAGACTTGAAGATCCTTCTTCAAGCTTCTGAATTATTGGAAAGTAGGAGGTGAAGGAAAGGGAGGGTGTATGCATTTTTTTCTGTAGTATTTAAGTGAAATTAATCATGTTTATTTCTGATTACAAATGTAGTCAGTCTTCTTTGCAAAAGTAATAAAAATTACAGAATATTATAATAAAAAATAAAATACACCAATAACTACTAAAGCAGAAATAAACACTGTTGAAATTTTGAAATAGTGTTCTTCAGTCTTTTTCTCTATTATATCTCACACACATACATCTTTAACCACTCATTTTGTTGTTGTTGTTGTTTGTTTTGAGGGGATCAAATATATGGTGATGGAAGGAGAACTAACCACTTGTTTTTATCTTTGAAAAAATTGAGATATCTCCTTACTGTTTGTAATCTCATTTTATTATTTGAAATTCACCTTTACATGTTCTATGCCATTAAGTATTTTTCAGCAACATGAATTTAAAGAGGTGTACCTTATGCCTTCATATGGATAAACAATAATTTATACATGCAGTTACTTTTTATTGTGAGGTTAGTGTGTTCCTAACTTTCATAACTACAAATAATGCTGAAATAAACATTCTGATAGAGAAATACTGTTTTGCAAATGTCTTGTTATTTTTTGTGGAAATTTCTTAAGTGAAATTACTAAATCCGGAGCCCAAATTGATTGTTCACCACATAAATATGTTGAAATGCATTTAATATTAGAATGATAAAGTAAGAATCTTCTAGAGGTATGGAGCATTATGGAGAGAGACCACAGGGAAGATCTAACGTTCATCTTCAGATGGGAAAATCTGCTCCAGAGTTCGTAAACACATTTCTCCACATATTATTGTTAGAATCAGAGATTAGAGTCATAGTCTGAATCCCAGTTCAGTGTCATTATGTTCAAAAACAATGTCTTTCTCTTTCCGACTGACAAAGAACTTTCTCTGTCATTATTTTTGTAATAACAAATTGGAAAAGTTCACAAGAAATGTAAACATTGGTTCTGTCCCTCCAAGGGGAATGCCGTGTGAAGTCAGTATGCCGTAGCTATCTGTGTACCAGCATGGGACCGAAACAGAGCCACACTTAGTACTCCTCACAAGCTTCCTGAAGCCAGAGCTACTGGAGTGAGACAGTCCTATTCTCCCCCTGAAGCTATCTTATCAGTTTCCGCTTCTGATCCCCTGTGGATGCAGGGGAATTGTCAGCATAAACCTTCTCATAAACAACTCAGTCAGCTGAAGTGCCAAAATTAAGCTTCTTAATTTAGCACTTTGATTTGAAAACCTTCTTCTCTCTCAGTTCCAAGCCAGGTATTTGTAAAAGTTTTCACTTATCTGACAGAGTTCAGCCTCTTTCAAAAACTTTCCCCTCCCTCTTGGAAGTACTTATTCGGTAACTTGTCTTGGAGTAATGAACAAAATCATCCTGAGGGTGAAGGACTCTAGGAATTGCTAGGGATGAAAGAACTCTAAATGAGAACATCGTGATTTCATCGAATTCAACATAGTAAGTCACAACAACCATCAGTGCCTCATGCTTACCGGGTAACTGTTGTGGTATGTCTGGCACTGCATGACAGGAATATGATTTTAATTTGAAATTCACAAGTGTTGCTGTTCACTCACAGTTTCTATGTGAATCCTAGTCAATGAAATCAGAGCCAAAATAGACGTTAGAGACCATCTATTCTAGTCTTTCAGGCAGGCCAGTATATTGGGCAACTGGGCATATAAATTCTGAATCTTTCATACTGCAGCTATACAGGAGATATTTAATACAGTTATGCTGAGGCTTTGCCACACTCCAAACACCCTTTCCATTACTAACGAAAAAGGAAATAATTTTCAATACATTTATATGAACTTTTCAAGTGTATTCTTGTCTTTAGAAGTCTAGATAGTTTTGATATTGCCTAATTATTTTTGGAGTTATATAAATATTACATAATGTATGCATGATTTCTTGTTTTTTGCTTTTATTTCTTAGAAGCTGAGAAGTAAATGTGAAATTCAATTAATATCCAAACTGGCCTTTATGATCTGTATATTTTATGTTTATATGGTCTTCATTTTTCTACTTTTATTTGTATGGAAAGTGGCTTGAAATTCTTCATGAAATAAGTAAAATGTATACTAAATCAAGTTAAATGTCTAGCATTTCAGTTCAATGCAAAATGTTAAGTCACTGAACTATTAACCAAAACCTTTGGTAACTGGGTTGTAGAGTGGAATGAAAAATAGAATAAAATCTTGTGTTTGCAATGGCTTTGAATCAAAGTTCAAAAATATGTAGTTAAAACAAAAGTTTAGATTGTGTATCTATGGCATCATTCTATCTATCAGGATGCTTAGATTAATCATTTCTCACCCACACTTAGTAAATAGGTATATCTGTATAAGATGAATCTGCTACCATAATTATCGTCAGCCTTTTGGTCCCATTATTTTACCGAACTCACAGGTTTGTCTTAGTGGGGGGAAAATATATATATATATATATATATATATATATATATATATATATATACACACACACACATATATATGTATGTATACATATATATGTGTGTGTGTGTGTGTGTGTATATATATATATATATATATATATATATATATATATCTCAAAGTGGTCAAATACATATGAGTGTGCTTTTTAAAAAAGTACTCTTTCCATATCAGTTTAGCACTTTGAGCAAAATCAGTGGGGAAGAAAAAGACAGCATATCTCACCCTAATTATTTCCTACACTTGTTACATATTTACCAAGTTTATCCTATGAGCTAATAAGGAGATCTGAAGGTCATCCTGGGCCAATTATAGCAGGACGCATATGAAAAAGGATCAGAATATAAGTCACCAAGGGATCCTATCGAAGCATGGAGCCAGAGAAAGCCCTTGGAACTGGAAGTCGAGAAGTGGGAGTCATCATTCCAGCTTTGCCTTTTGCTGTTTGGCCTTGCGCAAGTCACTTCCTTGTGTGAGGCTTTCTTCTTTTGCTCTGTGAAATGAAGGCACTGTTGGCTGGCGGTCCTCCAGATGCTGGCACTCTTGGGCCTTCGGGTTCTACTGGTGCTGATCAATCAGGAAAAAAACAAAGAAGACAGAGGTCCCATTCTGACATTTAGAAATGAAGAGTAGGGAAACCATGAGTGTCCCAGAAGTGGACAACATAAATTTGATTAAAGACATGATGCAACATTGAAGGCAGAGTGACTGTGTCTCTGCTGATTGCTGAGTGACAGGCTCCACGGGTGGCCCTGCTGGCCCTGAGAAGACAAACTATATTTGCAGTCAGCAAGGAACAGATGCAGGACAGAAATGAGCTCTGTTAGCCACACTTGAATGATTGGATAGCAGCCTTGTCAGATGCGTCCGTGTTCAGTGCCGAGAACAGTGATAGACATATGCTGGCCATCTTTCCCACCCATTAATATTCTAGACATTCAGGAAAATGTCTGTAACTCAAGAAGTTAGAAGTCAGTTACTAGTTATGCTCAGATTTTGCCAGGCAATTTTGCTGCTTAAATGCAGACGTCTACTCCTTGAATGTTAAAATACACCTGTGATCCTCCCCTGTACTCACCTCTTTCTACTTCTGAGCAAGCAGTTGAAAACATCTTCCTCAGACTGAGTCCTGAAATTCTTGCTAATTGATTTTGGTGTCCTGGCTTGTATCCTTGGTGTTGATAGCAAAGAGAAGTTCTGTTCTCTTTGAAGCATGTCTGTTCAAAGGGATCCATAATTATCTACATTTAGTTGTAAATCTCTATCTTCCTATACCTTCTGACCAGCACAAACTTATGGGTACAAACTCCTGATAAGAATTTAATAGACACGTCCTATTCCCAAACCAGCTCACACCATACACTTGGTAATGAAGAAAGAGAAAAATAAAAGTTACAGCAACATATGAATGAATGCAACTTTATAATGGGAATAAATACATGGAAATGCAACTACTTTTCAGAAATGATAGAACTGCAGAGCTGGCGGGACCTTAAGAATCACCTTATCCACATCCCTCAGTTAAAAACCAAGGAAGCTGGGGCTCAAGATGATAAAATGACCTGCTCAACGTCAGCCAGCCTGTTAGTGTTAAAACCAGAATTAGAACTCAGGTCTTCATAACTTATTGATTTCATTTGAAATACAAAATCAGGAGGTCGAATCTATGTCATTATTTATGGAATGATAATTTTGTTTAAGTACGCTTAGGAAAAATTCATAAAAGTTACTCTTTTGGACAGAGTATGTTATGTCACTTCATATTAATTTTAGGGAAAACCAAGTGTCAGTATGTCCTTTAAGAATATACTTTTTCCCATTGGAATTATAACATGAGGAATTTACATAATTAAAACTTCTCTTGCATGTATCATAAAAAGCTATCTGCTCCCTAAAATCACGAAGCTGTCCATGAACATCTTCCTCCCTGGAGAGCTCCAAAAGGTGGTAAGGACTTTGAGAGAGAAAGAAACCCAAGGGCTGCAATATAACAGCGCTCAGAATAATGAGGATAGGAATGACAAAATGAATTCCATAATAAAGTGATCAAACATTGGATAAGTGTAGCCTGGCTTGTCACCTCATTGATGTGCTGCAATTTATTCCAGAGATTGGGAAAGAGAATGTGGCTGGATCACTAAGAAATCCATCACAACAGCTGGAAAACCAACTTCAAGTTCTCACCCAACAGAATGTAATGTGTAATCATCATATATATATATATATATATATATCATACACACACACACACACACACACACACACACACACACCGTAATAAACTTATGTAGACTAATATACTTGAGTGTCAAAAGAATGACATAGAGAAAGGCCAGAAAAAGAGAGGAATAAAAGAAAACAACATTTGAGTAGGACGTTTTCTGGGCCAGAGAACATGCTATTTGCACACAATTGCATTTCTATTTCTCAATGAACAAGTAAAGCAAATAGTACTGTTCCTATTTTGCCAATAAAAAAGCTGAAATTCAGGAAGGTCAAATAACCTTCCCTAAGACATAAAATATTGTAAGTGATAGAGTTAGAATTCAAACCCCTTCTGATATTTGAAAATGTAGATATGGAAATAAGGATATATTCTGTGACGTTCCAGGGGGATAAAACCAACAGATTTGATAAATTTGGAGACATGTGAAATAGAATTTTGAGATACAGCGATACTACAGAGAGAAAATTAGCTCTATGAAGTAAGTTCTCCATCAGCAGGAGTCTCAAACAGAAGCTTCAGCCATGCTTTGTCCCGAACTTTTCACGAAGAATTAATTGCTGCATTGGAGGGGGATGGTCTTCTCTGTTTCTAAGATATCGTGATTCTGTGTTGTGAAAGCCTGAAATCTTAGATTTCATGGGTTTCAAATCTTGATGGGACTCAGAGGTGATATATGATGCACATTAATCAGTATCAGTAGAATAAAATAACACTGTTTCATTTAAATTTTCATGGTAATGGTTTTCACTACAAATTTAAAGTTTGTTTTAAGACAGCTCAAACTTCCCGGCCCATGTATCCCTAGACTCATCATACAACTGCTAAAAATTTAGCCCTTGAAAAAACAGACTCATCAGATCTTAAGTACTCCACTTTCTGTTTTTGTTTGTTGTTCTTGTTCAAAAAAAAAAAAAAACCTGAAGTATTTTTAAAATGTGTCCATTCCAATAAGATTATGGAGATACAGAATGTTTCCGAGATACAGAATGTTTCCAGCTCTGGAAGGTTTTCAGAGGAAGTGCCATGTAAGCCCACTGTGGAATTATTTTTATAATGAAGAGGAGTGCTTTTTAAATTTTAGGGCATTGGGTGGGGATTACTAGGTCCAAAAAGGTCCCTTCTTACATCAAACTCTATGTGATAAGGAAGATGTACTTCGTATTTAATACAAAATTATATTTTTAAGTTCATTGTAAATAGATCTGAAGATTGATTTTGCATATAATTCAATTTGCATACATTCTACAATCTTCCTCTGTCTTCTTTCACTTTTCCTCTTTTAACCATGACAATGTGATTGTTAGAAGCTTCTTAACCAGACGGGCAGAAGCTAAAGAAAAGAATAATTGTGAATATCAGTTCAGATATTGCCCTAATAAAATTTTAGTGAAGACATTTGACATTACTGGTTGGAGGTTTCAAATCTCCATTCGTACTTTCCTCTATTAGTAGGCATAATTGAGAGTTATCTACATATGAGTTCCATGAACCACTTTTGAAATTATGATGTTTCTTTGCACTTAAATATTTTTAAAAAGCCATAAAATATTTTAAGCTATTACCTGTGAGTGGAAAATTTTCTTTAGATTCCACTTAAATTGCAATATTCATTAGCCTTGTGTATTTGCCTTAAACAGTTGATAAATTGGAACTTAGAAAATCACCTCTATAAAACCAGTCATTCAAGGAAAAAAAAAGTAGAAGAAAGAAATGGAGAAGTAGAAGGAGAAAAATTTACCATCAATAGGTAGACCTGAGATTTGAAGTAAAGAACTTTTGGTGTAAAAAAATAGTAGGTAAATTTTGCATGACTAGTGGATAAAGTATGAACCTAGGGAAAAATAAAGGAATTTTCTTCCAAGTCTTATTAAGCACAGGGCACATTCTTCTTAGTGAGATATTTTTTCTCGTGGTCTTACTGGAAGGCAAGGTGGGCTTGATGAAACAAATTGCAGCACCTTCTAAACTCAATGGTCCTACAGAAATCATTACAAGCCTCTTTTCCTTAGAAAGTTGCCTGCACATGATGCCCTGCCTTTGTGAGAACTTCATGATATTGCTGATGAATTCTCATGTGCACCGTAGTGTAAAAAAGTCACTTCTGTTTAGACTCAAGAAAGACTGCCATCAAAGCCTACTGTGCTATTTCAAGCAGGATTTCCATAAGAGCTGTTCAGAGGGCATGGCAATTACATCACAGAAACACATAAATAAGGAAGGCAAAAAAAAAAAAAAAAATCACCTTTCAAAACTCTAAAATAATTTCAGAATACAGCAATGATTTAGAAAATTATAAACACGCTAAATCCACATTGATTTATATTTCACTATTATGAAACTTATAATGATTACTTGACAGGTAGATCTGGAGAAAAAAGTTTTTCATGTAATTAGGTAGTATAAACAACATGGCTAGGATAAATTAAGTATATGAATTCATTTTGAAATATTAATATGGAGGCAAATGATTGGCCAACTTCAAAGGCATCTACTACTCAACAGGCTCAAACACTAACTTGTAATGTTTTCTCCCCAAACCTGATTCTCTTTCAGTTTTCTCGATATTATTAAATCAAAACACCATCTATCATTCTCCATAACTTAAGTCACTGTTGATAGTCCCATTCATTACTCCCCATTCCAAACCCTTTAATAAATCCTGTTTATTTCATGTACTAAATAGATCTCATGATCGTCTGTGTCACCCCATCACCAAGACTGTCATCACCACCCTAGTCCATCTATACTATCATCTCTTTGCCTATTCTTCCACAATAATTTCCTAAATAGTCTCCTTCTCTTATTCTTTTTCCTCACCACAGCTATAGATAGCTTCTTAAAATGCCATCCTCAACCTATGCCTTTTCAATCCTTTACCAAGTTCTTATGACTCCTAACATAAAGATACACTTTTTTATTAAAGTCACCTACTAGACCAACCTCACTTGTCTAGCTCTGCCTACATCTTTATACTCTACCTGGAAACACTTTCCTTTATGTTAGGGGACAGAGAGGATTAGTTATCCCCTATATACCTGTTTCCCTGTGATGCGGACTCCACTGTGAACAGCACTCCCAGCTACCTCCTTTGTATCTGCTGGTTCTGCCTCTCTTGATTGGTTCGGTGTTCTCTTGAAGAATGAGCAAGCATTCAGTGTTAACCACCTAACACTGCAATGGAATTGACTTTATTCTCACCACTCTAGCTTTCCATCTCCTGATGGAGATTTTTTTTCATGTTGTTCCTTCTACCCTGGAAACCCTTGCCTTCTCTGATCACTTCTCATATTTCATTTCAAGTTTTCTTATCTCTCTCACAGAAGCAAGCTCTCCTTTCAAAGGCTCTCTTAGCAGGGTCACGCTTACCACAGTAGCAAGTTCGCAAGTTTTTTGTACCAATTTGAGTAATGTTCATCCCTTTCATTATTCTAGAAACCCTCTGGAGGCAGGGACTACCTAATTGTGTTCCCCACTGAAATCCACCACCTAGCACCTAGTGGTCCTTACACATGTGTTCATTGGCTGAACAACTGAATGAATGCCAAACATTCTTACATAATAATTAAAATGATAATAAAAACCCAACTTAATATCACTCCCTAGGGCTATGCACACCATAAAGTTGATCAAATAAGCAGAACTGTAAAGTTGGTAGGAACTTTGAATTGATATTCATCAAATATTTCATAATTCAAACTTTTTCTATTTAGAAATAGATTCCCCTCTCCTACACATACTATGTTATATTGGCAAGGTTCTATTTTAGGTAAATCATTAAGTATGAGAAATGCCAAAAGAGAGAACTAAGGAGAAATTCATCAACTGATTCATAAAATATTTGCTAAGTGCCTATCTTACATTTGGACAAATTGCTTAAAATCTGACAGGTGAGCCTCGTTTCTGTAAAAGTGAGTGTAATGTCTGTATCATATAACTACCATTAGAATTAAATGAGGTAAAGTCTGTGAAATTGCCCTGCCTATTACCTGTTCATTGTAGGCTCAGTGCTGATATTGTTGTATTCATTGTATAGCAATTAACACTATTTTATTTTTACAATAACCGGACAACAATAGAATTATTTCTATTATCTTCATTTTATAGATCAAAAGCTTCAGGGAGTTTAAGGAGCTTGTCTAATTTTACCGAAGAAATTAGCAACAGAACCATGATTAAAAGTCAGTTCTCCTGAATTCTACTCCACTGTGTAATTATTTTTAATAGGCGATATGTGGCCAAAACTTAAAATGGTACAATTTAAGTCTTATCAGGTGTCAGAAGAGAGAGATGTGGCTGTTCAGTAACTATGGAGATAACTTTGGGCCTGATGAACCGTTCTGACATCGACAATCAGCTGAGATAACACTTTTTTCTAGGTTTGAAATATTTGCAAGGAAAATATCCTCTGTAATTAAAAAAAAAGCAAAAATAAATAAACGACAATAATAATAGTATCTCATCTCACAAACAGAAGACAAAGAAGTAAGAAATAAAACTTACTGGAATATTTCGCCTTTAATTTTTATTTTATTTTCCTATTTATATTTTGAAATATTTTCCCTTTCTTTTGCAGCTATTTTATTTCATGTTTTGAGTATATTCTGACTCCTCCTTCAGAATGATCTTTGCCTTTCCAGATACTCGACATATAGGTTCTTGCAATAACTACTCTCCCACTTCCTACTTTTACATCACCCAGACGTCTTCATCACTTTCCCCAGTGTTCACTGGCATCTCCTCTTTGGCCTTAACTTGTTATGCACTTGTTTAATTTATGTGTATTCATTGCCAAGATATCTGGGTTCCTACCAGTCATTAAAAATACATTAGAAAGAAAAAATATGTGTTTCTCCAATGAAAAACATTTAAGTGGCTAAATAAATAAATTAATTTAAATTCTCAATTACTTTTTACCTTGTTTCTAATCTTATCTACCATCACTTAACATCTCCATGCCTGCATTTCTGCCGTCCTTTCTCAATTACTTACTGAGTACCTGTTATGTTCTACTCCCTTACCTCCTTGGGGTTGTAAATGCAGAGATGATAGATAGAAAAAGAGCATGTACACATGGCTGTGAGTTTATGTGTATGTGTGCACGTCCTTGTGTATATGTGTGTATCCCCTGCCCTCTAAGGTCAGAAGGGAAAACAAATAATTATAATGAAACCTATCAGTGAAAACACAGAACAACCTGTTTCTTTCTCTAATGACCCTTAGAGAGTACCTCCTGGGCTGAACCATATGAAATTGCCAATATATAACCCCTTATGACTACAAAAAACAAACAAACAAACAAACAAACAAAAAGGCTTTGTTATATTGCTCAATCTACTAAAAGCATTAAAATCATCAGTCAAAAGTGAAAAGTGTTGTCCGCCCTCTAAACCCAGTTTTTTTGTTATCATGAATTCAGACAACTGAATGACTTCACTTTTAAAATAAATTAACAAAATTGATCTGTTTGGGCCTTCCGTAGAAGTGTTTTAATTTAAGCGAACTTTTGTTTCAACACTACTGTATTTCTGTGTGGATTGTAGTTAATATAGTAAAGAGACGCTGACCCCTAGTTGGCCACCCCCTTTTGTCCTCTTCCGGTGGAGCAGGTCGTAAGGAGGAAATTCTGCCTGCCTGGCTGTCTAACACATTCATTCTCATGTCTGCCCCCACACACACATACACACACAACTACTCTGCCACCTCTCTCTCTCTCTGACTATGCTCCAAGGCAAGCTTAAGCAAATGTTTTTTTGTTGTGGTGGTTGTTTTTCCCACAGTCAGGCAACATTTATACTAACCAACATTTACCCAAATCAATATATTTTAATTGAAACTAATGGCAGTTAGCTTAAACCAACAGATTTTTCACTGGCCTAAGTGCGTTAAATCAATGTATTTCTCTAAGTTGCTATATCTTATGTAAAACAATGAATTTTCATTTTATCCAGGACACATTTTTATTCCACTCTAATCTGTCAAGTTAAAGAGTCAGACTAAAGTAATAGATTTCTTTTTCTCATACCAGCCCTATGATCTTGAATGAAAGAAACATATTAATCTTGCAGATATATGAATGTGATTTCATTCGATTCAATGTAACAGACATTTATTGAGCACCTACTGTTTGTGAGATACTGTGTTTGACACTCTGGAAGGTACAAAGTGAGTAAGATAATGTTCCTGCCTATAGAAGCTCATAATTTAGTGGTGAATACTTCCCATGGACAGAATTAATTATAACATAACACAAACAGCAAGGAAAGGCAATGCAGGAAGATATTACCTGTGACTGAGGGACACAGGAGGAGATGTGTACGAAGTTGCACTGATGCTCATCTTGGAATAATGGATACCTGTAGTGGGGAGAACATGCTAGATAGACTGGGTAGACAGAATGATATATCAGTTAGGTAACACCAGCTACTATAACTAAATGTACATTCCAAATTTTCAGTAACTTAATAAAATAGACATTAATTTCTCACTCACAGAACAGTCCATAGTGGCTGTTTCTAATCACGAGTCAACTATCATTAACTTGATGCTTCTGAGATGAAGGGTACTTCCAACTGGTGAGTTCAACATCCTCTAGGACTTGATAAGCACTCTGGGTCCAGCAAGTGGAAATGGAAGGAGCTTGGAGAAGGCACATCTGCATCTAACAGCCTTACCTGAGAAGTGACACCAATCACTTCTGCTTATGATCCATGGGGTAAAAATTGATCTCACTGTTTCTACCTTGATGCAAATGGACTGAGAGTTGTATGTCTTATCTGGGAAGCCACATCCTAATGATAACTGTATACTATTGAAGGAAGAATATGAACCTAAATGGACAGCCAGCTGCTTTGCCACGATGAAAGACACAAAGGTGGGAAATACATAAGTTTATAAATATGGCATAGAAGATACAGGATTAATATTTTAGGAGGTAGGCCAGGCCAGTGTATGAAGAGCTCTCTCCACAATCCTAGAGTGTTAATTCTGCACAGAAATGGGAGCCACTGAATGAGATGAGTGTTTTTATAAAAGTCCCCATAGAGATCCCTATGCCTTCCACCAGATGAGGACAGAGTGAGAAGTCAAAAATCTCCAACGTGGGAGAGGGCCTTCACCAGTACCTGATTATGGTGGTATCTTGACCTTGAACTTCCAGCTTCCAGAACTGTGAGCAACTAATGTCTGTTATTTACAAGCTACCCACTCTGTGGGTATAGAATTCGTTATAGAAGCCCAAATGGACTAAAACAGACTCCTACTTAATTTTCTCATCAGTAAAATGGAGTGTGCTGTGTCACTTTCAGAGGATGGTTTGCCTTGGGATTTATATCTGGATTATCCTAGAGGGCAATAAGATGGCCTTCCGAAATCATTTCTCTTAAGATAGGAATGTATGTTTATGTCACTTCGGTTATGTAAGTTCAACAAAAACAATAAGATGATACTGTAGCCATCATTTGTCGAATTATGCTAGGTTTGCTATATATATTATTTCCAATCCTTACATATTTAAAAGCCATCCCACTTTGGTCTCCACTTCACTTAATGGTCTGGCCTTCAAATAGCCTTCTCTACCTTCATCATTTATCCTACTGAATTTGAACAGTAGCACTGTGAAGTGAATAAACTGTTTAAATGCTCTGTTTTCAAAAAGGTATGTATGCCTGAGGAAAGCTTGTCATTGCATGCCTAATAGGACATATGATTGCACACTGCCGACATGTCAGCGACATATAGCACATGGGGCCCCAGGAAACGAAATTAATTCTCACCTTGGCCAAAGCCCCCAAACAATTGTCTGGCCCTTGGCTGGGGATTATGGTCATCTCTGAGCATTCAACTACAAATGCAACTACATTTGCTGCTTGATTGCGTACCTAGAATTTACTCATAAATTTACTTGTGTAATTATGACTTATTGAAAATCACCAGGTTTGCAAAGCTTGGGAGGAGCATTTTCATTCCTGTCAAGTCCCCAAGGGATAATATGTGATATTTACATTGGTCATAAGTTTGTAGGCATCTATTTATTTATAAAAAGTGTCACATTCTCTAATAATGAGAAAAGTCTCCTCCACTCCCACACTGCCAGTGCATCGCTGATATGTTCCCACTTTGCCAAATGGAGAATTTCCCCATCTTTGTTTCTCCCCATATGGTTATTTTGATAGGGTTGATTAGGAAAGAATCCTTCCTATGTCCTGTGTTTGACAAAGGAAGGGATTGGGTCTTGTGTTAGTTTTATAGTGATGATGGTGTCTGAGAACACAGATACTTCATCTTCAATTTTCATAGCCAAACAGGCTGCTGCTTCTGCTGCTGAGCTTACTACAGGTTACTGAGAAATTCAGCACAAGCAGGGACCTCAACTTGATATATTGGCTTGATTCCTTCATGTGAATCTCAAAGTACAAATGTCACTTAGGGTCATTAGGTATAGAATTTCTAAAATGTATCATCATATATTATTCTTGTTATCTTTTTTTTTACATATATGTGGAAGTGCTATACTATATCTGAACTTTGAAAGTGGACACCCTGGATATAAGTCATTGTTCTACCACTTATCGATCATGTGATTGAGAACAAGCATTAAACCTTTTGAGCTTTCTCTTCTGTATAAAAAAGGATTAATAATATTTAGCTTATAAATTGTTTGGATGATTCAAAATGGAACATATGTAGAGAGTCTACTACAATGCCAGACACTCAATGGTCTTTAAAATGTTAATATTAATATTTGACAATATTAATATGACAATCCTTAATGACTGCATACTAAAATTTGTATGTCATACATAAATATATAACACACAATTGAGTGGAGTTTTTTCCTTTGCCTTGCGTTTAGTGGCTGAGGCCCAAAGCTGAAGAAGAAATAGTACTGATTTCCTATATGCAAAAGAGAATTAGCTACAAGTATGGCCTTATATCTCCTGCCAAGTCTTACTTTAAGGCAGCAGAACTGGTCCTACTACCGACAGCCAAAAACAGAATGCTCCCCAATACCGTTTCTGGTTAAAAAAACAAGACTGGAGAGAGAAACAAGGTATTTGAAATCACCAACATCCTGGGGAATGTCTGTTTATGGTTAGGAAGGAAGTACTCTACTCTTTCACAAAACTGCCATAGTGTTAGGAAGAGAACTCTTCTTAGAGAGTGATGCCACCTGAAAGAAGGAAAGGCTTGTACCTCTTTTCTCTGCTACATGACTGGTGAGCTACAGAACCAACCAAAGTGGAAGTAAGAGAGTTGTTGGGAGAGAATGACTTGCATTTTCTGCAGGTTTGAGGCTTACAAGAGCATAGATGCTAGGTCTGGTTATCGTTTGGAGTCTTCCTTAGATGAGAGACTTGCTTTTGACAACAGGACAAAAAGGGCTCGCAATGCAGTATGCCTAGGAAGAAGATGGGGCAACTTCCCACTCCATCCTAGTTTCCTTCAGCCCTCAAAGGGCATTGATAAGGAAAATAGCTACTCCTGATTCAAAAGAGCTCTATGCTTTGAGGTAGAGGCAGGTACCCTGGACTGGCCAAGTGTTCAAAACTAATAGAATATGTTGAAGGCATGGATTGCCAGTAAGAGCTGAAGAGAGGTATGACTCCCTCTGTAAATGGGCTAGCTGTCATAGGAAAGTATTAGATTAAAGCTGATTGCTGCCTCACCAAAACTACACCCATTCTCCCTTTGGCTAAGGAAGCTATAGGCCTGGGATGTGACTAAGGGTCGCGGTCTGTCCAGTTAGGAATTTATGATCAGACTGTCCTGTGTGGTTACTTTTAGTCACTGAGCTTGTCAGGTCTGCCATGTGCCACCCCCCACCCTCCCACAGCCCCCCAGCTTGTCAGGTTTATTTCACAGACCTTTCTTCATTCATAGGCATATTATATGTAAATGTATGTATATATGGTTGTATTTATATCCATCAATAGGTATGCAGGTGTGTATGGACACATAGGAAAACAGATAGCAGAACCAAAGTATAGTGTCAGAATGGGAGCAATGAACTGTGGGATATGGGCAATTTTTGTTTTATTGTCTTTTTTAAAATCTATTTTCACAATATTAAAAAAGCAATAACTTTATAATCAGAAAACAACAAAGGTTATTTTAAAAACTAACCCAGTATACTGTGGTAGGGGTTTCTTCAGTCCATAGCTATACCGAGACTATACATGTTAAAAAGGAATGTACCAGAGAACTCAATTCCAAAGCCAGAAGCTGAGTCATACATAGTGATGAACAGGGCCCAGAATACGCACCTCTTTTATCTCCAGCCCAGCACCCAGCTCTGTTTTGCTAAAGCCAAATCATTATGAATGCTGAAGGACGAAGAAGTGAGGGTGAGGTGTCACAATCTGAAAGGGAGGCTAGAGCAATTATTGAGCACTGATTGTGTGCTATGCCCAACACTGCAACTCTCATCTTCACAACCCCGGGGAAATAGCCGTTCCTCATCGGGGTGAAATAAAGCGCCAAGGCCACATAGCACAGTAAGTGGCAGAGACATTTTTCTTCTGTTGTTCCATTTCATTTAGGACAATAAGAAGAGGGGGATAGTAGATGCTCTTCCTGCTTCAGTGCAATGGGAGAGAGTTTGCACCAGTTATGTGCACTTGCTTTCATTCCCTTTTACCACCCCTTAAATCACCTCCTTCTCTGATTCCAGAAACTCCTTCTGTGGAAGAGAAATCGAGTATTATGCATTGGTGTTCTAACACATTTATGTGTGGATTTGTGCTTGCCATCTGAGAATGAATAAAATAAGATGCACTTACTGTAGGAAGTATTTCCTGTATTTGGCATGTGACTTATTGATTCCAGTTAAATTTTGACTGAAGTTTTATATGTGAAATAAATGCATATATATATATATATGCATTTAAATATATATATATTTAAATCAGTTTCCCTCCTAATCTGATTGAATTATTTATTAACTACCTAATGATTAATAATGCAGATCCTCACTAGACTCACATAGTTGAAGTTCTAAAATTTATCTGGCTGGATTCTATTCTGAATACCTTGTTCCTTCTAATGGCATTTCCCTCATATTAAAGCTGAACTGAAACCAAAAATAGCAAGGGGGTAACAACTCAGAACTGCAGGAACTCCGAAGATCAGTGTAATCAGCAAATTAGGGCTATGTACAAATCATGCAATTGGCATCATGGGAGCAGCAAGGACCACGCCATGTGGAGAAGAGAACACTTGACGTTGATAAGTTTGATTAGCGTTAACATTGATCGCATAATTCAGTTTCTTCCAGGATGTGTCATGATGCTAATAAATAAAATATGGCAGTGTTTGAGAATGGTGGCTGCTGTATGGTAGCCAGAGACAGCAGAAATGCAGGGTGGGCGTGTTATTTATTTCACCAGCGTTCTCTAGACTGAGCTAGGACTAGGAAAACCAGATAGAGCTGTTTCTCAACAAAAGGGAGGCAGAGTTGTTGCTGGAGGTCTCAGGAAGATTTATGCAACCACTAGCTTTGCTCTCAGACCTGGCTCCTCCTCCCTCTGCTTTCCTTTTCTGTTTAACCCAATCCTTCCAGCAAACCAGTATCCACCTTATTCCCTGCTTGCTTAGCTCTAGATCATCCTGGATGGTGTTTCATACTCTAGGCTTTTGTTGACTTCTTCTCCCTAAAATCAGATGCAGTCCTCAGCTCTAGCTCTTTATAGATTCTAAGTATTTTTACATACGCTCTATCCAGCACCTGTCCCCTCTCTCTCCTTAGTAAGATGCAAAACAGTTAAGAAATTTGCTCATTGTCACAAGGCCAAACACTCTGGTGACTTAAGCGTTTGACCCTTTCCATTACACCTCACTGTTCTGACTCCTTCACTTCCTCATTCTCACGGGCTACCTGCTACAAAGGTGGTCATCGGTGATAAAGATTATGAAGGAGAGCTGAAGCACAAAACCTCTGAATTGAAAATCAGTTTCTTGCAAGCTGGTCTGAGGGCGATGCAGTGAGTAACTAGACCTTTCAGAATCCATACCAAATCCAAGTGTCTTGGATTCTTCTGACGAGGAGGTCATTTCTCATAGTTCTATCTTTGGACAGTCGTATGGATAAGTTCTTATGGAGTTGAAATATGTTCCCAGAAGCTTCTATCTTTTGATTTCAGCTTGGCATATGGAACCAAATGATAATATGAACTAACCTATATGTTGCTTACTATATCAGGCCTGGTTCTAAATACTTTAAGTGCTTTAACTTATATTAACTCAGTGAATTCTATACGATCACACTAATAAGCTGCTTTATTTTTAAGATAAGGAAGCTGAGCTACAAAGGAGACGTGATTTCTAAGAAGTGGCAGAGCTGGCTTTGAAAGTGAGCATGAGTAGCTCAAGAGCCAACACACTCGGCCACCAATCACTACTCTCTTGTGATCACTTGTAACGTCTAGGTAAACCAAACTTCCCCTTTTGATACATAAAACACAATTACTTCTTTTCATGTTTTGAAGCCATCCAAAAACTCAACATTAGTATGCCTTTTTTTTTTTTTTTTTTTAAATAGACACATCAAAGTTTACATAAAAAGCAGGGTGTGGGGTGGGGTTAGAATACTCCTTGGGGCATTTAGGCATTCGGGGTCTCCTTCAATCAGACTGTCCAGGTTCCAAATCAGGTTTGGCTGTTTACTGGTGGTATAACACTGGACAAATTATTTTTGTCATCTGTGTCTCGGTTCCCTCATTTTTAAAAGTGGACATGATAACGTATCTACCGCACAGGATTTTTTTTTTTTTTTTGAGCTTAAATCAAACATTTGGAATATTGCCTGGCACCTTGTCAGTACTCAATAAATAAGCTACTGCTGTTAATATTGATGTGATTAAATAAGATAATGTACTTAAGTATCCTACGACAGAGCCTACTCCTGGGAAATCACTCAGTCTATATTAACTATTATCACCCCATTTACTATTATTATTTGTTGTTTTCACTCCTGTTCTTTAAAACCCAACAGCATGAGGAATATGAATGTGGACTCTCAGGGTCTGTCCCACACCCAGAGGCCAGACAGCTTCAGGTACACCAGGCAAACCTGACTTATCTTTCCTGGAACCCACAGCACCTCCTAACAATGGAGTTTACACGGTCACTTTTTAGGTTCAGATTAGATACCTGTACTCCTCTTTCCTTCCCTTTGTGAAGGTGTCAAGGATTCAGGTTCTGTTCTTCACCATGTAAAGCGACCACTACCCATATAAGTTCCTAACATAGGCTCTCTTTTGATTGTTGTAGCAACAGTGCGAGGCACATACTTTCACTCCATTACACAGCTGAGAAAAACGGTGTGAGAGGCTAGCCACGTAGTTTAAGAGTGACTAAGTGTGATTTCAGACAGCTTAACGTCAAAAACCAGACTCATAACAGCGTGGTTCATTTTTCCACCTACCTCCAGAAAAGCCCATCTTAGCTAGGATGTCAGCAACTGATTCTTAAACTGTGCCTTCACACCTGGAGGACAAGAAACCAGATACAGGTAGAATCTGCCTGGAGCTCCTATGGTCCTGTGGTATACACTTATAGCCAAAAATAAAGATACAGAAATAAATAAATAAAATTACACACACACACACACACACACACACACACACACACACACACACACACATATATATATGAAATAAAATGGGATGTGCTTATGTTTCCACCAAACAAATGGGTATTTTTGTTACCCATTGATAAGACCAGAATTCAAGTCGAGGAAGAGATTTTGGTTATTGGACAGTTGAGTTTAGTGAACTCCCCAAGATGGTAAGCCATGGAAACTTGTTCACCACCTTCTGCCTGCCTCATTTGTTACTGTCCAGCTCCCAAATATTTGTGAGAATGTTCAAGCTTTACAGACCCTAAATAACAAATTAAATAAAATTGGAAGGCTTTTCAGTAGCTCCCAAATTTACATAAATTAAAAACACGTATTAGAAGGATGTTGACAATTAATTGGTTGGTTTGCCAAAAAAACACTAATAACTTGATGAGATATTTCTGTACCCTTGAGAAGAGGTAATGCATCTTTACCCATCACATTTGTGATTAGGCGTGCATATACACACGTAAACACACGGACACTAACAGGGATTACCTTTTCTGGAGACATTTTGTCACTTTCCTCCAAGAACAGCATTTAAATACCAACTCCCTTGATTCCCTCCGAGGTTTGAAAATGACGCCTTTACATTTGATAATGGACCTTTCCTTAGGAGTTTTTTTTGTACCCTGAGAATCTCAGGTGATACCATTAATGCTGCATAAAACACCACAAAAATACCAGGAGATCAAACCAAGTAGCAATTACTGAAAACATTTTTCTGATATCTCCCCAGATTTTCCTTTGGGGAGTGCTAACTCTGTAAGTGTTTATTATACATAAACAAAGTGCAGGCTATAACTCTGCAAAGAACTTACAATCTTTTCTAAAGTGTTTTGCTCTGTTTGATAAAATAGTCTTTGGGGGAAACTAATGGACAAAAGCTAAAGATCCAAAGAAAGGAAACCTGACCCATTTGAAAGTGAATAGGGGGCTGCAGAGCGAAGTGAAAAAATATGCTGGTGCTTACTCAAAAAATGCTGACTTCCCCTGGTAGGTCATCTTATAGGTCTACCTTACCATTTAATAGTGTAATTAAAAAGCGCTGATGCTGGGGACCAGGAAATGTCTGCCCTCTTTAACCCTTGTGGAAGCAGCAAGGAGTCTTAACTTCAGCGGGAGTTACTACTCTGAATCTGGGACAGGGCAATTTTATCAATAGCCCAGGATACAATCAAACCCCATTAACTCAGACCCCACTAATTCTGAATTTACAGGAATTCAGATATGACTTAAGAATTGATTCTTGCTGAGCTAAAAAGCTCTAGATAATTTCTTCTTTTGTGAGTATCGGGGTTTTATTCACAAGACCAATACACTCCATCTTTGTAGTGGTTGCCTCAACAAAGGACTTGTTATTCAAAGTTGTGCTGCAGTGTTTGAATCCTTATTTCCCACAGAAACTTATTACTATGGGAAGTGGAAATGTTAGGCAGGCCTAGTTATTTCAAGCACAAAAATCGGTCTTATTGAAAGAATGGAGCTGAATACACCATGAAGTAAATTTAGTGTTTGAGTTCAGATGCTGGGATTAAGGATAATTTTAGATTCTACATTCCTTTATTTTCCTTTTCCTTTTTTTTTTTTTTAAAGTAAGTATCGTTATATAATGTCTAAAATCATTAAAAGAATTTTGAGGAGCTGGAAAATAGTGAATATGTAAAAATATTACTAATTACTCTTGTGAGCTCCTCCACCAAATATACCAATTTCATTTTAGTTTATAAGAAAAAAATTGACATAAATGGATTTTTTATTAGTGGTGTTTAAAAATATGTCATTAACTAGTTTATTAAATTTGTTTTTCCTTTATAAATGATGGCCAGTGGGATATGCTCTGCCTTGATGAAGTTGATCACGTTTGGGAGCAAAATGAGTAATTATAAAAGCAGCATTAACTTTTGCCGGCAAAGCGATTAACAGATTTTCTCTTTATACAATTATGACGGTAACTACGGTTATCAATGATCCCTAACTCTACTGTCAGTTAGAAATCTAAATATTTCCCATTTGTCTTCTTATCTGAGTCATTTTTAAGGGCAAGTGGTGAACTTTGTCCTTCAAGCCTATCCCACAACAGCTGTGCATCTGGATTCCCTGCGTAGGGTTCAGTAGAGCTGAAGGCTAGAGCACTTTGTTTGCTGTGAATGTAGATGTGCATTAATGATCTCAGTAAGGGGGGCGGGGTGCGAGTGATACTCCATTTATCTGCCACACAGGCCATTGAAATGGAAAGATGGTTTCTCCTCCTCCTCCGCCACCCTGCCGCCTCCCCGCCGCCTCCCCACATTTTTGTTTGTTTGTTCTGTTTTTGTAATAGTTCCTATGGACATGGCAAGCTTACTCGTGGCTTATTGTAGTCTATATCATTGCTCCTCGCCATGCAGTCTGTGGATAGGGGTTGGCACACACACTGTTTATTGCTGGTACATAAATGAAAAGTGTCTAGAAACGTTTATGGCAATGTGTCATTGCTGTGACATTAAATCCCTTTGTCATGATAAAGTCACAAGTTAAAACACCTCTTAGAGTACTGTGATATACAGCTATAAAAGTCCAATGAGCCCGAAGTGAAAACCACAATCTAGTTCTGTGTTGTCTTCGTTGATAGCCACTAGGTATATGTCGCTCTTTATATTTAAGTTAATTAAAGTGAAATACATTTAAAATTTAGTTGCTTAGTCACACTAGCAGTTTTTAAGGGGTCAATACTCAAATGGGCTTAGTGGCTGCCACACATGGAACAGATTCCACATTGCGGACACATGGAAATAGAACATTTCCATCATTGTGGAAAGTTCTATTGGACAGCACGATTCTGTTTGCTTCTGACTAAAGCCGGCAACCAGTATGCACTGTCCTTTTCATAATTATGTCTTTCTTAGGCTAATTGCATTCTGATATGCCAAAGATGTGATGTGCCAAAGATACTCCTGGGTAAGCCTGTTTTCTTGGAATAAATATTAACAGTGATCCTTTCATTCTCAAAAATGTTCCAATTTGGTCAATAAAGTAGGGCCAACTAATTGCCTCGTTGTATATTACTCTGATGCTCCTTTCCTTCCTTTCATGCTGTGTAATATGTGGCATGTTATTTTACCTTTCTAGGCTTTTCTCTACACACATGTAAATCAGTCGGAGAGAACAGTAGTAGCTACCTCTTTAGTTCCTGTCTTGTACAGCTCTCGCCTCCTAGTTCCTGCAATGATTCATGTGTAAAAGAAATTCTAAAGAGGCAAAATTTTGCATCCTAGTACTTTATAGAGTGTTTATTATATCATGTTATTGTTATACATTATATAATGTTGTTATATAATAGACACTCAAAAGCACCTATTATATGATTACATAAGAGACACTCAAAATGTCTATTATATAACATAATTACATACTAGGCATTAAAAAGCACATGCCTCCTGAGGAACATTTTAAGGGACATATTCCATCTCTTCCTGTCCCAGGACAATGAGGGGCGCATGTTCGATTTACCATCAATCAGTCAGATGTTCTCTCCTGGTACTTTGACTCTTGAGCCTGTGGTGGACGCTGGTTAGAAAGTGTGTATTACAAGTGAAATGATCATGTAATGTCCTGCTATTCCTGCTGCCTAATCCTACTCATTTTTCCAATCCAGTTCTCCAACCCCCCAATAATCCTGTGTGCCTCTCATATCCCTCCATTAAATTCTGTTTTTGCTTAAAGGAAACAACCTCTTTCTGTTCTCTGCTCCCATCACCCCAAATAGTACAAAAACCTTGAAGAGAACTTTTGACTTGGAAATCATCAGGGATACTAGCTGTACTAAGCAACTTTACACGTTTTTATTGCAATTTACTCACTGCTGGGGCTCACTGACACCACACTAACTTTCTCCAGATCTACATAATGATATCGACATAATCATATGTTCCTCCACAAATTAAGACTGTAAGGTTAAGATTAGAGAGTTCCCTTCTTTCAAAGATTATTCTTTGGATAGCATCACGGTTTCTCCAGATGTTTATTAAGCATACATTCCCTTTATAATCTGCTGCCAACTGCAAGCCAGCTTCTGTCTTTGCTGATGCTCAGCTGTATTATTATGTGGGTCACAGTCAACTCTCCACATTTTCACTATCTAATTATTGTTTATGGTTTGACTTTGGATCCTGTACTTCAATTACCTACTCTATATTGAACAAACATACTAAATTTCCCTCTATTTATTATATCTTCCATAAATCGTATCACCCATCTAGGATAATGGGTATTGCTTGCACATTTGTAACATTTCAAATAGCCTAAATTTCTTGAAAGCTTAAGTGTAGGGTGTGCAACTGTGGGGTTTGAATACTGCATATTGGAAAAATGATAGACTTCTCGAGTTCTCCTAGCTGTGTGTTGTTATATTAAAGTTAATTTCCCCCTTGGTAGAGACTGCCACATAGCCATGAGTGTATCATTGAAAAGTCTGTGAAATAAAGGCATGCCATCCTCTCAACTTAAAACTCTTCAACATTTCCATTAAAAAAAAAAAAACCAAACCACGGAGGAAGCTAAATTTGTAAAGAGAAATTCCATTAGCATCTGGGGGATCATTTCTTCATTCGAAGGGACAGAGAAATATTATTACGGAGACTCAGGACACCGTACCATCCTCCCTATTCTTGAGATTTGTAAAAGCAGATCTGAAACTGCGAGGAAGTCCCTGGGCTGCCTGTTATAAACTGTAATCAGTTGGAACTGATTACTCAACTCCGGTCATTTTCATCTACAAACAAATTCACAAGTTTTCCAGACAAATATGGATGGGCTGGCGAATTTAAATTTCAAATGAAAAAAATCTCTTCCTGTAATGAGTTCACATACCTTTTATTTAGACTTCTAAATGCCAGCATAATGTGATTAGTTTTGGCGTTGTTTCTTTCTACCACTTATGAGAAATCACATCATCAATCATATTATCAAAATTAGATGTGGAGAAGACCTAGCATGTCACCAGGACTCTCCCTGTGCCAGTACAGGCTTGTTTCAGCCAGTCTGCTGTACTCTTTAATATTTTCTTCAATCTAATATTAAACTTCCCCTGTGATCAAGCAGCTACCATTTCCATTGTAATGACATAAATATAAAAAATGAGAGTTGGTTTCTTTAGAGGATGCATCTGTGTTTGTCTTCTCTAGCTTTTCAACAAAGAAAACTCATAGTGAACACCTAGAAAATAAATATAATCCAAGATATTGTGATCAATAATTTCAATCATAATCAATAATTATCTCTTCTATTTGCATAGAATTTTACGTTATGCAAATGATACACATTATTATAGTCGTTATTACATTAGTAACATTGTTCTTGTAACAAAAATATATTGGTGCCCTTATGAGCCTGCAGCTTATCATAGGTGTGTGTATTTATATACAATGTGTATTACATATAATGCACATAAATAAAATATACATTACATATCACATATATTTACTTTTGCTTTTAAAATCAGTTTATTGAGAGTTTATCAACCAGTTTTAACTTGGTCAGGTATAAAATGAGATGCTTTTATTATTCTATCATAACTGTCTTCGAACTTGTTTTATCAAATATTCTTCTCACATCCTTCAAAGTCTGAAATTTTATGTACATTTCGATTACTAAAATTTCAGTCCAGAATGCAGTTTTGAACTCAGGTGTAGGAGCACAGATACTGTAGCCAGATTCTGTTGATTCGAATCCCAGAACCACCAACTACTAGCTTTGTTTTTTGGAGTTAGTCACTCAAACTCAAATGTGCTCCACTTCCTCAGCAATTAAAAAGAAACAATAAAATAACCTACAGCATATGGCTGTTATGATTTGCTCTACATGGAAAACTTGGAATATTGCCTGGCATAGAGTGAAAGAAACATGTGTTAGCTATTACTGTAATAATTATTATTTTCATTATTGTCATTTTAGCACTTCCTGCAATATACACTTAACCCATAGCTCCGAGACCTGAGGTTGGGAAGGGCCACCATTTTCCTTCCTCATCCTATTCTAGTATCTGCCCTTTTTCAAAGCCTCAGGCATGAAGAGTGGGAAGGGGGATAGTTGAGGGAAAAAAAACATTTGTTCAGACTTATTGGTTGTGGGGAAGTATTCCTAATCTCACTCTAGCTTGATCCATTCCATTTATTGTTGGTATTTCTGCCAATGGATTGGTTTCTACTTTTATCTTAAGTGAGCTCAATCCATTGCTGTTACTATGCATCTAGGATAACATACCCTTGAAATCTCAGAATAATTTTCTTTTCTAGACCCCTTGAAGGCAAAACTGCTACAGCACAAGGCCACCATAGAACGAGACCACGGAACGAGACCTCATTGTTAACGTGTTCTCTGCATGTCATTTTTATGTAGTTTAAATGTTCATTAGTAACCATCATGTACCTACTAAAATAAAAGAAGTGGGTTTTTCTCCATTTTGCTTTTTATCCAGTCCTAGAGATTTTCCTGCTTTGCTTTCCCCTGACTCCTTAATCTACCACCAATGGATTTCAAGTAACCCTCCTTATGTCTTCTCTTTTGATTCTAATGTATAAAAATAAGCTCCAAAACTGCCATTCTCTGGAGCATTTCTCAGTCCGTTGAGATTTTGCTTCCAGACTTGTCCTCAAACTTTGACTCAGATAAACTCTTACAAAACAGATATAAATGCATACATATGACATATATGTACCCACATATATAAATGTATGTATATGTAAAATATGTGCCTATATATGTATATGATCTATCAGTTTCCAGAGTTTTCTCTATTATCAATAATGCTATAACTATATATTATAAATTTATACCTTAATTTATACTGTACCCTTAAAATGTATTTCTAAAAGTGGGCTCACTGGATCCATAGCAAGTCTAATATTTAGCTACTATGCATTCAAATAGTGTATCTGCTAGCATTCATTTGGATTAGTCAGTGGGAATGCCATATCAATAGTTTAATATTTTAAATAAGAACTGTGTTCTAAGAGTCTGGAGATTTTAAAATGCCTTGCTTTTAAAAAGAGATTTTTACAATTCAATCTGCATAAGCCCACACAGACTGAGCTGGGAAAATGAAATCTACTGGGTTATCTTGAAACTCTCTGCTGGCAAACACATGGACCATGAATTTATCACAGAGGTTTAATCAATGGAATATAATGTAGTAAATAATAAGTCTGTAGATTACCTCAAAATGGAAAATCTCCCTCAAGTAACATTCTTTGTAGTGCAAATGCGTGCCCCAGGCTCACTCCAGGCTCTTAGAAAAGCAAGTGGCTTCTTCCGCTGTGCAATGTCCCTGGAGCTCCCCACTCCCACACCCTTGTCCTGTCCTGTGGGCCCTACATCCCGTTCCATGGGGCCACCACTCATGGTTTCTGATGAAGAGGCTCTCATCACCATTTCCACTTTAACTCAGTTCTTCAGAATCTTCCTTAGTCTAAGGTGCGAGGGAAGGAGCCCATTTTACATCTTGTTTGTGAATTGCCACTTTTCTGGCCCTGCCCCTTGCCTCCCCGTGGGCTATGGCCTCTTCTTGCCACGGGAGGCAGCGCACAAAGTACCTTTACCTTGGCTGTCCCTCCACAGGCTGTGCTGAAGCTTACCTTAGCGCAGGCCTGTTTCCCATTCAGTGAGGAAAAGATAAAGCTATCTAGATACCCCGAGAAAGATGTAAAAAGTTACTTATACTTTGATCTACTGCTTTTCAGTAAAATGAATCTGAAGGTCAAGTACAAGCATGTGAAATAAGAGCTTTAAAATCACCACATTATTATACAGAGATTAAATAAACACAATAAGTGGATGACAAGCCAACCTTCACTTTTCTATGACCATCTGTCTTCTTCAGAAGGCCCTGCCCAGTGGATAGTCAGAGAGCTTTACAAAACTTACCCATTGTGGTAAGTTTGCATCAGTCTCTACCTTGCAAATAGTCCATCAAGACAGCCCTCCTTTCCTTTGCTCATCACAAAGATGGGGTCTGAGTGTAGGAGAAAGTTTCCATCCCTGATATACTGGTAAGGAGGTGATAGCTTGCCTCTACCTCCTGTTCTCCTTGTGGGGTGGCTGGTCTGGGAATGAGCACTGTAGAACATATTTTGAAATGTACATCTGGCCCAACTCTGAGTTTTCTGCCGGGATATGCTGCTGCTGTCTGCCCCGGGGGTTCTTGTGGTCTAGGTTCTCAGCACCACCCCACTTCTTGCTGGTGCTATGGTGCCCTCAGAGACCCTAGAGGGACAACAGACCATCCCTGGTCTGGATGCTACTCAGTTGCCTTCAGTCACTCTCTGTTTCCCCTCAACTTTTCCCTTCAGGAGCTTTAAATCTATTTTCTGTATATAGAGATTTGCCTGTCCTGGACATTCAATATAAATGGCATCATGCAATATGTGGTCTTTTGTGACTGGCTTCCTTTACTCAACATGTTTTCAAGTTTCATCCATCTTGTAGCATGTATCAGTATTTTAATTCTTTTAATTGCTGAATAAGATATCATCGTAGAGGTGTACATTTTATTTGTTCATTCTACAGTTAATAGACAGTTGGGTGGTCTCCACTTTCAGGCTAATATGGATACACTGCTATGAACAATGCATGTACAAGTTTTTGTGTAGACATATGTTCTTATTTTTCATATTTTTTGTACCTAGCAGTGAAACTGCTGGGTTACATGGTAACATTATATTTAACCTTTTGTGGAATTGCCAGACTGTTTTGCAAAGCATCTGCACCACTTTATATTCTCATCAGCAGGGTATGAGGGTACCGATTTTGCTGCATGTTTCCAGATATTTATTATCTGGCTTTTTGATTCTAGCCATTCTAACAGGTGTAAACGACTATCTCATTGTCATTTTGACTTGCATTTTTCTTGTACCTAATACTCAATTCTCTTTTTAAACAGACTCACCTAAGTAAAAATATCTGTGAAACCACGTATTTCTCTGATAGCTGCATTTTAATGCACATTAAATAAATATATAATTTAATATATGCCACACTTGAAATTCACTGATGTATTTTCTGCCATTTACTGCCCATTTGTCAGGCCCTCTCTCCTATCCTTTGTTGGGAAATTGCATAAGACAAGGAGCTGAGCCTATCAAAAAGGAGCTAATGAAGACCAGCAACTCCTATGGGAGAAAGGAGAAAACAAAAGTAAAGATATCAAGTTCTCATTTACTACAACCTCTACATAGGCCAACAATGAGATTTGGTGGCTCCACTGACCCCATGAAATATTAGACAGTAATAACCAGAAGAGAGAATAGAACTTCCAAGAGGGGGCAGCTATTCCATTCCTTACACTGGACGTCCAACAGCTGCAGAACTAGGACTCATTCTGGGGGCCATATATCATGAAAGGTACAAGCAAATCAAGGTGCACGCAGATGAGGACAACCCAAATGATGAGGGTAATAAAAGCAAACTCCAAATCAGAACTTGAAGTATCTGAGGACAGTTAAACTGGAAAAGAGAAACCTAGGGAAAATGATAGTAATCCCCAACCATTAGAAAGCCGTGAGAAACCAAAAACAGACATGCTTTGTGTCCTGGAACTGTAATTCTCCCAGGCATCTCTCAGTGGGGAACACTGCTTTTCAGCTGGTAGGTGAATCCCAAGGCATGTGTCGCTAAAAGACCACAAGTCTGGGATTGAGTCTCACTTGTTATAAACTAGAGAAGATTGGGGCCATTCCTGCAACATCACTTTTGTTCATTTATTTTCATTGAGAGAGATACAAGTGAATTTATATCTAGTATTAGAGGAATTACACATAGACTTGGTTATCCTCAAGGGACTCGGTGAACCACTCTAGAACCAGTGTCTGGGAATTACACAGAGCCTGACCTCAATTCAATATAATGATATGGGATCTAATAGTAGAAAGGTCAGAATATAACCTGAAAATACAGATACTGTTAGATGGATCCTGATATTCAGTGTGTGGTTGGACTCAGTGATGTCTAACTTTCCTATCAATAAAATGATATATTTTTGTTGGAAAACATGAGATTTTCTGACTTACTGTCCTGCTTTTATCTCTAGCATTCACCTTTTTCCTCCTAAATATTTGCTGCAGATAGCACAGCCTTTTCTAAAACATAGAATACTTATTATGTGATGTATAATTTTAGCTGGTATATGAAATGGATTTAGTTTGTGGTACATAAAATTCAGATCACATAGAAAGATATAATCTTCTCAGTTATCTTTCAGTCTTTCTGATTAAGATATGGAGAAATTCTCAATTTAGTCTTCTCCGTCTTCAATACATCTTACATTCTTACCCAACTTCCTGTACTCAAAACTCTTTCAGGCAATGGTATCTAAAACATTGTGTTTTCATTTCATCTTTTATATGATTACTTTCTCTGTAACTAACCTCCATTTATGTTGGTAATATAAACTTCCTTTTTATATAAAATTATTTAAACAAAAAAAGAAAATCAATATAAAGAACATTATTAAGTAATGATGCAGTTGGTAGAGGACATGAAAAAATTTGCAAACGTGGTTTGATGATGATTCGGGAAACACTGGACAATCTTCCTAAAATTCCCCAATTTCACCCTGAAATGTATGAAAACAGTATGATGGAGAAATATGCATATTGTTATTCTTCCCTTCAGCATCTATTCTTCCAATTCAATGACCATCTTTCTTCCCTCCTCATTCATACAGGATTTTTATGCATGTTCATGGCAGCCTGTAACTATTCCCATTAGCGAACATGGCCTTCTGTATTTCATGACTGTTTACTAGTCTATCTATTCTTCCAGAATGTAAACTCCTTGCAAAAAATAACATTAAAAAAAAGCAATAGAGATCACTGCACTGTACACCTGAAGCTGAAGCTGAACAATAATGAATGTCAACTACAATTTTATATATATATATATATATATATATATATATATATATATATACACACACACACATATACACACACACATATATATATATATATACACATATACAGTTACAAGAAGTGGAGTACAGCATTAGGAATAGAGACAGTGGAAATGTAATGGCTGTGTGCAATGTCAGAGGGGTAGTGGATGGGGGAGGGGGGTCGTCATAAAAGAAAAGAAAAACAAAAACAAAAAGAAAACAAAAGAAAGCAATAGATCTTGAAACACTATTTTCACAGTGAAATGCATGTGATACACACACAGAGACACACACACACACATAATGTTTAATAACTTTGGTTGAATAAATAAAATTAGCCACAATTGGAGTCCTGATTTGCATACCCCTACCTAAGCACATAGATGATTTCCCCCTTGAGTTATGCTGTACTCTGAACTGATTTCTCACGTGGAAGCCTTCAGGCAACAGGACGTGTACAACAATGCTCTGCACTCAGGTCATACACTGGTGTAACGTATTTGTTGTGCTTCCAAAGTTTTTAGGTCTTTTATGTCAGTTTTGTTTGCTCTTAGAGTTTAAGTTTTGGGAGGCTAAAGTGGATACTATGTCAAACTTTCCGTGCCATCAAGCAAAATGTTATAACAAGTTACAAGTTAAGTATATTATGAATACATTCTACGAGTGTGCATTTAACTCATTAAGAAAATGGCCAACAATAGCGGGATCAAACATGTTGTACCCTTTGAAATCGCTGGCCTTAGAAGTGAATAGTTGCATCTACGAGACTTTCAAAATGCCCGGACTTATCCTGTAATCGAGGAAATTAATTTATCAGTAAATCATTGAAAATACTTTTTAATTCAAGAATTAAAACAAAACAAAACAAAAAACAGTTATCTAAGTTATTTGGAGCACCTCTGTTTACTACCCAAGTTCCAACTGTGACTAAGTACTATTTAGTTTATGCTTGATTTATAGGATGCTGCTTTTCCTCTCTCTAGGAAAACCATCGTTTTTAATACTGCTGTCATATCTGTCATTTTCCCTGCCATGTTCTTGAACTTAGGGCCTGAATGCTTGATTTATTGAGACTGCTTCTAAAGCCGACTATATTTTATTATACATTTCTTTATCACTTATTTTGGAAGAGTTTTCTATTTCCCCCACATAACAGTAACTCTCTTCTCTTTATCCATGAAGTCATGGGAGCAAAATTCTGTTTAAATCTCACTTTTTACTCAGTTCTAAAGACCCAAAATGTATCTAAGGTGATGAAACCATCACAAGACCAGCAGCTAATCTGCCACAATTCTCCTACTCAATATGACATGTTATCCCATCTTTCTTGTTCCATATGTAGTAATTCATCTTTAAATGAATGTTTCATTTGATTTTAAAGCTTTTTCTCCCTCCCCTCAGACTCCAGTTATGCTTTATTTCTCCTGCTATGTTCTAAGAAAAGGATGAGGTATATTTCTCATTGGAAACAAATCAAATGAAAGGACAGTAGAGCAACATCATTAAAGTACTGAGAGAGAAAACTGTCAACATGGACTTTTATATCCAGTAAACATATCTTTGAGAAACAAAGGCAAGACTTCTTGTTTCAGTTCCAGCGTGTAAATAGCTTGGAAGTCATCACTCTCATCCTTATAACAAGAAAAGAGCTGAACAAACTGAAAATCAGTGACTTTTCTTAGACCTTTCAGAGAATTGAGGTTGCAGAGCAAACCGCAATCCCCCAAAATTGGAGAGGCAGGAAAAGACACAGGAGACAGGAGAATATCACAGCCAAGATCACCTATACTGAAGCAGAAACCATTGAAGCCATAAAGTGGTAATAATGCTAAAAAAGGTAATTTTGACAAACTGCTGAAGGCTAAGTGTGGCCTAGTGTGAGAATGAGAAACTCCGGGGGGCTGCAATCTTAGGCCCCTCCATGCCCTACACAAACAGATTTGTATAGACTTTATGTCCAGGAGTTTCATCAAGTTCTTGAGTTGAAGATACAAGCAAAATCCCCTTGAATTTCATGCAGGGGGAGGAAAAAAGTAACCATTTGAAATATACCCCAAGCATTCTCCATAACAAAGTTCTGTTCTCCAAGTGAACTTGCACACAAGAGCCTTATCTACCTGTTGGAAAGATAACTAGCCAACTCCATCTCCCTCTAGGTTTCCTGACTCACTGAAAGAGGGAAAGAAAAACTTAAGAAACACTTCCAAAAGTCACAATCGAGGGATTCAGCCCAACTCAAAGACTAAGACTTAATTACAAAATTATCAAATGCTTTCTCTCCCCCAGTCCTTACCAGTAATAGGACTGTGTAATAACTGTGGATTAGAACTGAAAGAGTGGAAGATGCACAGTCTCTTTAAGAAGGTGTGCTTATGGAAACCCAGATACAACAGGAAGGGAAAATATAATCAAAGACACTGAGGAAACTGTATCCTCTGGCACCTAGAGATACAACAAGCATTAAATACATTCTTGCTCCTAGCTAGATTAATATAAAGTCTCACATTAAGATCTCTTTCCCTCAGTTCTTATTGCCCAATATGTCATATCCAGCTTTCAACAAAATATACAAGGTATGCAAAAGGCCAGAAAAACTCATTATCTTAAGAGTCAAAATAAGCATCAGAAGAAGACCCAGATATGGACACAGATTTTGGAATTATCAGATAGGAATTTAAAGTAATCATGATTAATATCCTTAAATGCCCTGGTGAAAACAGTATACAACATATGAAAATGTCTGTCATACTGCTTTAAAGAATAAATAAATAAAGGCCCAACTATAGGTAGTCAATCAGAACCCACTTTAAATATAAAAACACAGATAGGTTAAAAGGAAAGGGATGAAGAAAGATATACCATGTTAACCCTAATCAGAAAAAAGTGGAAGTAGCTATATTAACTAGCAAACCAGAACAAAGAAAATTATCAGGGTATTACATAATGATAAAGGGAATCAATCATTCTTCAAGAATGCATGATAGTCTTAAATGTTTATGCACCTAAAAACAAAATATTAAAATACATGAGGTTAAAAACTGATAGAAAGGCAAGAAGAAAGGGACAAATGGACAAATCCATAATTATAGTTAGTGACATCAGTACCTTTCTTTCAGTAATTGATAGATACACCTGGCAGGAAATCAGTAAGGGTACAGCTGAAATGAACACCACCATTAATCAACTGGATCTATCTGACATTTATGGGATACTTTATTCAACAACAGTGAAATACAGATTTTTCTCAAGCTCAAATGGAACACTCACCAAGATAGACATATGTTGGCCATTAAAACAACTTGACACATTTAAAAGAATAGAAATCATACTAAGTATGTTCTCAGACCATAATGGAATTAAACTGGAATTCAACAGAAAAACAACTGGAAAATCCTGAAATATTTGGAGTTCAAACAACACAATTCTAAATAACATATGAGTCAAATAACAACAAGAACAAATCAAGAGAGATTTTTAAATAATTTGAACTAAGTAAAAGAAAAATACAACTTATCAAGATTTGTGGGATACAGCAAAAGCAGTGTTTAGAAAGAAATGTATAACATTGAATACATATATTAGAAAGGAGGAAATATCTAAAATTAATAAACGAAGGTTCCATCTAGGGAAACTAAAAGGAAGAGGAGCAACTTTACTCTAATGCATGTAGAAGAAAATAGGTAATAAAAATTAAACCAGAAATCAATAAATTAAAATCGGAAAATTAATGAAGCCCACACAACTAAATGCTTTTTTTTTAATAGAAAGGTCAATACAATCAATAAACCTGTAGCTAGACTAGCCAAGAAAAAAGAGAGAAGGCACAAATTACTAATACCATAAATATTAGGATGGTGCAAAAGTAATTGCGAGTTTTGTAATTATGTTTAACCTTTTAAACCACAATTACTTTTGCACCAACCTAATAGAAGGTGCCATCACTACAGATCCCATAGACATTAAGAGGATAATAAAGGAATATTATGAGCAATTCTAGGCCCACACATGTGATAACTTAGATGAAATGGACCAATTGTTTGAAAGACACAGATTACTAGAACTCTCACAAAAGGAGAAACAGTCTGAATAGACTTAAAATTATTAAAGAAATTAAAAAATAAACAATATCTTCTAAAACAGAGAGCACTAGACCAAGATGGTTTCTCTGGTGAATTCTATCAAACAAAAAAGAAACAATACCAAATTTTTACAATCTTTTTCAGAAAAATAGAAATGGAAGGAACATTTCCTATGTCATTCTAGATGCCAGCATTATACTAATACTAAAATCAAATTGAGACATAACAATAAAGGAAAACTACATGCCAATATGTTTTATAAACATAGATTTTAAAAACCCACAAAAATATTAGCAAATTGAATCCAACAATGCACAAAAAGAATTATACAAAATGTCAAAGTGGGATTCATTACTTGTAGGCAATGCTAGATTCACATTTGAAAATCAGTTTATGTAATCTACCATACCAACAGGCTAAAGAAGAAAAATCCTATCAATTGACACAGAAAATGCATTGGACAAAATCCAGCACATAATCATTATAGGCATTCTCAGAAAATTACGAATGGAGGGTCAATTCCTTATTTTTATGAAAAATATTTACACCCTACCTATAGTTAATGTCATACTTAATATCGAGCACCTGAATACCTCCCCAGTAAGATCAGGAACAAGGCAAGAATATCCCCTTCTCCCCACTCTTATGCAACATAATATTGGTAATACTACCTAGTACAATAAGACAAGGATGGTAATAAAGGTATACAAGTCCTTTTTCACAGATAACAAGAATTGCTACGTAGAAAATACCAATAAATTGACAAGAAATCAAGAACCAATAAGTGATTATAGCAAGGTCACAGGATACAAGGTTAATAGACAGACGTCAATATCTTTCTTTTACACCAGCAATGAATAATTCAAATATAAAAATAAAGCACACTACCACTTATATTTACATAAAATAACAAATATTTAGCCACACATCTAACAAAATACATATAGGATCGATATGTGGAAAAGTCCAAAACTCTGATGAAAAAAATATTTTAACCAAAGTAAAGAGATATTTCATGTTTATGTTTATGGATTAAAAGACTCAATATTCTTCCGATGCTGATTCTTCCCAACTTGATCTGTAGATTCAGTACAACCCATTTAAATTTTTGCAAGCTTTTTGTGGATATTGACAAACTAATCAATTTATATGAAGACCAACAGTTCCAGGGTAGCCAACACAATACAGAAGAAAGAGAACAAACAGAAGGATTGACATTACCCATAGTTTCAATGTCTTTTGTACCTTTGACATGGCCCTATCATAATATTAATAGGATTTTTATATTTTTTCCTTAGCATTTTCTTACCTCTGTTACTATAAAATACTCCAGGCTTACCTTTTACATTCCCTGCCCCAGTCCCTGAACTAGTCATTTCTCCAACGAGCCCTAAATCCTTTTATTGAAGAATAGTACTTAGTAACTAAGGTCTAGGCATGAGATGAACTTGTTTGTTGATAGTGGGGTATCATTATTTCTAGTCTGTCTCAGCTGAGATGGTAAGGAAATATATGTGTGTATATTAACCTGTGTAATCACTCATATCTATAAATATATATAAGTATGTATAAATATATACATATAAATATATATGTATATTTATAAATATACATATATATTCATATGTGTGTGTGTATATATATATGTGTATATATATATATATACACACACAGGTAACTCCCATATAACACGGTTGTTAGGTTCCTAAAAAATGCCGCGTTATGCAAATCCGTGTTATACGAAACAAAAAACGGGTTAGGTTCCAAAAATTAAAAAAAAAAATTATTATATTTTAATAATTAAGAGAAATATCTTTATTACAGCAATTTTCACCAAAAGTATAACATATTAATATGTATTAAATAATGTTTTCTTTGTCATCGCTATTAAGCTTTAATTACGTTCTATGCTGTTTGGGGATTTCCTTAATTTCGAATGAGATATCTTTTGCCCTTAAAAGCTCTTATTATGCTCCTTGTTGTTCGGGGATTTCTCTAATTCACAAACCATGTTAGAGTGAGACCGTGTTCTAGGATGTCATGTTGTGCAAGGGTTTTCCCCAATTCTTGAACCGTATTGTAGAAATGGCGTGTTATACAGGGAATATATATATATATATATATATATATATTTCATAGTGATATTCTCTATTCTAATCCACTAAACATGGATTATTCTAGTCTTTTTCCCTTGCTTATCTGTAAATTCTCACTTCCCACCTGGCTCTCAATTTCTACCATCTATTTACTTAATTAATCCCTGTATATATGTATAGCAGTGTGATAATTTTAAACTAATATCCCTGTGGGAAACATTATCAACTAAATTGCAGTAATTGTGTACTATTCTTGCCTTTAGTTTTACAGATTCCACTAATTTTCAAAGACACTTAGATCAGCACATTTTTCTCATCTCCTTTAGTGAGGTTGTTTCCTAATTTTTTAATACAGTTAGATAATTTTTTTATATTTTGTATTCCATCCTGGAATTTCTCAATCACCTAAATGATCTTTTTTAATTTGCATACATTATGTAGATAATCCACCCCTCAGAAAGTGGACCACAACTTCCCACACCTTGACGGTGGGTTGCACATAGTGACTTCCTTCTAAAGAGTGTAGTATTGAAAGGGGGGAAGAAAAGAGGACCTAACTTTACAGTGGAGAAACCTGACAAACATGACCTTAGCAGATGGTCAGTTAATATTAACAGCGATAAGTTCTGTTGATAGCATCCATCTTTGATATTATGACCTGAAAATGGCACATGTGGTCTTCCTCCCCCAAACCTACCACCTTTACCTAATCATGAGAAAAACATCAGAGAAATCCCATGGAAGGGCGTTCTATAAAATATCTGACCAGTACTTCTCAAAACTGTCAAAGTAATCAAAAAAAAAAAATCATAGAAACTATCAATGTCAACAGGAATCTAAGGAGTCTATGTGATCTTGGAACAACAACAAAAATAAGGACACTAGGTAATATCCAAGAAAATCTTAATAAAGTATGGAGTTTAATGTTAATGAACAATATTAGTTCATGAATTATAACAAATGTTCTATTAAATGTAACAAATGTAAGATGCTAATAATAACGGAAAGCATGCATGTTCTATAGAAACCCTCCATACTATCATTACAATGTTTCTATAAATATAAACTATTATAAAATAGAAAGTTTATTTTAAAAAAATAGTATATAGCTAATCATTACCAATTGATAATTAAAACAAATTTACCATCTTTTATATACTTCTACTTTTTTCTTTCTAATCTAGTGTTTTATATCATGAGTATTATTTGACATTTTAAAGTATCTGAATTGCCTCTTTTAATAATGTATTTTTTCACCAAAAATCTGTTAGAGTCAATAAGTGAATTCAGTAAATTTGCAGGATACAAAATCAATTGTTCAAACATGTGTTGCATTTCTATACACTAGTAACAAACGATCAGAAAGAGAAATTAAGAAAACAATCCCATTTACAATTGCATCAAAAAGAATAAGATACCTTGAAATAAATCTAAACAAGAAGGTAGATGGATGGATAAAGAAAATATCACACACACACACACACACACACACACACACACACACACACAAACACAGGAATATTATGCAGCCACAAAAAAAAATAACAAAATTTCGCCATTTGTGACAACATGGTAGACCTTGAAATAACAGATTGGTGTTTGCCAGAGGTGAGGGTTGGGAGGTGGGCCAAATGGGTGAAGGGAGTCAAAAGGTACAAACTTCCAGTTATAAAATAAATAAGTCATGGGAATGTAATGTACACCATGACAACTATGGTTAACAATACTGCCTTGCATATTTGAAACTTGCTAAGAGAGTAGATCTTAAAAGTTCTTATCACAAGCAAAAGAAAAAATATTCCATAACTATGTATGGTGCTGAGTGTTCACTCTACTTATTGTGGTCATCATTTTGCAAAATTTACAAAATACTAAATCATTATGGTGCACATGTGAACCTACAATATTATGTGTCAATTATACCTTAATTTTTTAAGAGTGTATTTTCATATTGCAATGCGAAATCCATCTTAACAGTAGCTGCTTGGGAAGTGTTTTACTGGTTTACTGCTCACTGCTATTTAGCTAATATGTCTTAGGGAAGTTGGTTCATATGTTGGTAGGAGCACTTCTGTGGGTGGTGTACATTCTCTGAGTCCTTTACATATTTTCCATTAACAAAAACAAAAACTTTTCTATGTAAGTATTCCTTGTATTATTTTATCCCGGAGCAAGATGGGATAGGATACGGACATGCTTATCATATCATCTTTATATGCAGGAATCATGGAAAAGCACTGAAGAACCAATAGGAGACAGCAGACACGTTGGGAGGTAAGGACATGGAAAGTACAGGAAGCAGTCTGGCCAAAATGCTTTAGGGTGGTGAGAAGGAAAAATCAACAAGGCCTCCATGAAGGGTATTAATCACAGGAAGCACTGAGTTGCAATCCAGGCTTTTCAATATTATCCTGGCAGTAACTTAGAAGGTAAATTAGAGGAAAGCGAGACAAGAGGGAAAGATTCCAAATAGAAAATAATGGTAAGTATCTCAGGTAAAAACTTATGAGAAACTAAGCTAAGGTAATAGCAGTGGGTCTTGCAACAAAAAGATAAGTTAGAGTATGTTTCACCAAACATCATCATTCACATATCTTTCTCAGAATTTTCCACATCCTGGCATAGCATTGCATCATTATTTAATATTGTTCTTTAAATGAACTGTTGTCATGTAAATACATGTGTATAAAGACAACTGTATTCATGCTGTAAATGTAAAACAAGGATCACTTATCATAAACAGAATTTTAATATCAAATCGACAAAGTCAACTCTTATAAAGTCTAATTTGTCAAAGGTGCTGAAACTTCATTTGTTGAAATAGGAGTTTCTGAAGTGCTGTAGAAGCACTGTAGACATAGTAAATCCAAAACAGAAATGCTATTCTTGTTGTAATCTGTAGGATTTGAATAAAAAATGAAAAGGGAATACTATTTTCATTATGTAATTAAATGGTATCTGGTGATATGGTCTATAACACCTAAAATTATCTTATGAATACCAGGTGTGGTGCCATTTATTGAGACAAAGGAAACAAGAAAGGGACAGCTCTCTAGCAGAAACACAGAGGGGACTCAACCTTGCATGTTTTATATTTTAATTTCCTGTGAGACATTCACAGGGAGATGATCAGCAAACAATTAGATATACCAGTTTAGAGTGAGACAAATGCCTCCGGTTGCTGATTTTTGTTTTAAATGTGAATTCTCAGAAAACAGTCATTGAAACTTTGAGACAATTTAGATTAAGAAGGAAAGAAAACTCAAGAGGAAAAATATTTGACAGATATCAACATTAAATGTGAAGGAAAGGAGACAAGTTAGAACAACCAGAGCCCTAAGAGGAGTCTCAAGAGACTGTGGTGTTCCGCGAGCAGGGAGGGAGAATTTCAATGAGACGGCAGCCAACAGCAGCAACCACCAGCACCGAGGGAGTACGTGAGGGGAGGGCTGCCTGGCGGGACATTTAATACTACTGACCACCTCTTAAAAGCCTTTCATGCAATATCTATTTTATTCTTCCAAAGATCTTGCTTAGATGAAATTAAGGTTGCCCCTCAATCGAAGAAAACAACTGAAGCTAATGAGTCTAAAACACTGCCAATCATCACAACACTGAGAAGCTGAAAAATTAAAACTGAAACCCTCGTCTATGGACCCAGAGTCCACATTTTCTTCCCTTCTCTGGGCCCAGCAAATGGTGCAAATAAAAGATGTCTTTAGAAAAGTGTTCTAATCTAATACTGATGGAAGAACCCAGATGTTCTGGAGATTGAAAAAGTTACTGGAGTTGAGAACATGGAAATTATAAGGGGAGGTTACGTTTTGAAAGAGAAGATACAGCCAAACTCAAGCATGAGTTGTGAAAAAGGAAAGCAAAATTAAAACAAGACCCTATTGATCAGGTTTAGTACTCTAGGAGAAAGAACTAGTAGGTAAGAGGTTGAAGATATAGGAGGAAAGAGGAAAAGGAGATGGAGGTGATTCCAGAGATGGCAGGAGGAATAGAGATCAAAACTGAGAGGATTAATTTGCCTTCAAAAAGGAATTATTTTTTACCGAAAATGAAAGGAACAGTGAAAGAAGGTGTGTCCCCATGCAGGTTGTTTTATTGTTTTATAGGCAGAAAGTGAGAAGTTTGTGAGCTGAGCAAATCCCAACTTAATGGCAATGAGAGTTGTTTTTTCCAGGTGATGTCAAAGGTATGAATGAGGTGGGTAAGCAGGTGACCTGGAGAATAATGATAAATTTATCATATGTTGGTTGAAGCTGAAAAAGGATTTAGCATGGGTAAGACGGAAAGTTGGAGAACGTGAGCTTACATGTGGGAATAGACAGGGCCTAGAGTTGTGGGATGGATTGGGACATAAGACTAGATGGAAGGACTATTTGGCAAAAGAGTGGAGTACGTGATATATCCAACAATACTAAAGAAATGAAAGAAAAGAGTATAGGAGTTATGAATTGAAGAATATTGTAATCCAGTAATTCCCAAACTGGTGTTTCTATGGATCACTAGCTTCTTTCTTTATTTTTTTTTAAAGTTGCTCACAAAAACCTAGTTAAAGCTGTCACAGCATGTTGGCTATTCAGAATAAATGTTAGTGTGTTAAATTCCTTCATTAAAGAAATATTTCAACTTTCATTAATCCTATGTTCCTAAATCTATCATACTTGACTACACAGCATTTTATCTTCCTCTGTGTAGATACTATTAACACACTAAAACACTAATATTCCACATAATAATATAATTTGGTAATTGTTGATGTAGGGAAGTAGAGAAACGAGAAAGATAGCGGCGTGAGCATATAGTGGTCAAAGAATAGAGCATTTGAACTTAAGTTTCCAGAGCTGCGGAATGAGTACAGGTGCAGTCTAGATATACCCAAATGATTAGGCGGTGTAAGTGGACTGCAGTTGTAATTCATGTGAGTTGAAGGGCAAATGAGGTAGGTTGTTGGTGGTTTGTCCACACGGATACAAACGTAACCTAAGGTCATCCCAGATTTTGACATGAGAACAATATCTGTGAGCCAGCTGCCAAAGTAGTGGTCAGATGTTGGGATTAATTTTGAGGTTGGTAGATGAGAATATGGCAGAAGAGTCAAAGATGCATAGCTGGTTGTTAAGAATTCGTAAGAAGCAGAAGTTAACAAATGTAGCAATTCAGGAGCATGTTTAGCAATGATGGGAAACAAGTACACAAAGGATTCTTGTCTCCAGAAGCTGTGCTCTGTGGATCACAGGAGTGTGAGGGACCTCTCGCGAGGAGGTGAACAGAGGATGAGATAACGCCATTGGGAAGATGCAAGTGTTGTGTTGTGGTTTAAGCAGAAGATTCTGTGATGGGGTGAATTACGTTTCCCCCAAATTCCTATGTTGAAGTCCTACCCCCCCAGGACTTCAGAACGTGAACTTATATGGAGATAGAGTCTTTACAGAGGTTAAAGTGAGGTTATTAAGAGGGACTCTAATCTATGTCCTTTTGGAAAAAGGGAAATTTGCACACAGACATGCAGAGGGGGAAGACAAAGTGAAAAGACACAGAGAAATTATGACCATCTGCAAGTCAAGGAGAGAGGGCTGGGCCAGATTCTTCCTCATGGCCCTCAGAAGGAACCAACTCTGCTGACACATTGATTTTGGACTTCTGACCGTCAGAACTATGAGATCAGCAATATTTGTAGTTGAAGCCGCTCGATTGTGGCACTTTGTAACAGCAGCCGTAGCAAACTAACACAGATGCGTTTAGTCAAAAGGTTAAAGATGAATAAGAAGTTACTGTGGTTTTTTTGTTTGTTTGTTTTGTTTTTCTGTTGTTGATTCTTATTCGTATTAGTGGTAGTGATGGTAGTCGTCTTTAACATAGGATGAGCTTATCCAAAGACATAGTTATAAAGTCTAGGAGAGAGAAGACGGCAGGAGCTAGTTTCCACTCCCCGAGGAAGCTGACACTAGCCTGAGAGAATCAAGGAGGCAGTGCTGGATGTGGTGGCCGTCGTTGCTTCTTTATTGTTAAGAGTGAGGAATTTACTGTGAGCAGTGTTCTTTCTCTTTAATCAATGTGCTTTCAAATGTCACAACATCCTAGCATGGCAGTGATGACTGAAATGCTCTAATATAATCTGCACTCGTATTTTAATCCCCTTTGGTGAAGGGAAATCCTTGGCAAATTAGCTGGCATTTTGCTTTTCAAAGGAAGGGATGGGAAGTCTCTCTGCTGTGGGAGGCATTCTGTTCACATCTTTTTTCTCGCCGCGTTTACTTGCTCGCTATCCGAGGCACTTACTACGCAGCGATTCATGTTTGGAGGGAATAAGTTTTTCATTGCATATGACACCTTGAATGGTAATACAGGAGCCTATGATACTCTGATGTGCACAGAACTTGAAATTTTAGTGAATCAGTCCACTGGGGGTTGGAATTTTTCTATACAGTCTAAAATATTTCTGTTCCTGGAAGACAGCAGGAGGAAGAACTGCTGTTTGAATCAGAGTCAGGTGTAGTAAGATTTTTTTTTAATATATATAAAAATGAATGCTGTACAGACTGAGGTGGCTCCTTTTCCATCTGTCAGCACATTTTTTACAACCATGCATAAACCTTGTTATCACACTCAGTGTGTTACTGCAAAAATTACCCCAGTCCTCAGAACAGTCTCTCTAAAGCTTTGAGTGGAATTCAAACTTCGGTGCAGTTAATGTATAAACAAGCAACCTAGTAAATGAAGGGGGAAAGCAATAGACATTTTCCTTTCACAGAAAATTAACTAGAGCTCCTTCATTTTAGCATATGCACAAGGGTAAATATTTTGCATTGAATAAAATTGTGGCTGATGACAAGCATTTGGCCTGGATAAAATTTTCCACTGTACTCACATATATTAACCTGTGATGTAAAGACCACAAGAAGGAAACGGCCTGAGAGGAATATGGCATAATTTCAGAGGATTTTTTTTTTTTTTTACTTTAACCTTTGAGTTCTGACCTGTTGTGGTTGTGTGTTTCGAGGTCTATTTGGATAGAGACATTACTGCCATACTGTTCATATTTATGGGCCTGACCTTTGTAGTATAGTAGCCTGCTTTGAAGCAGTTATTTTTAATTGCTTTATGTGTCCATGGAGACTCTTTTTCTCCTCCGTCAGTTATATACAGTACCCAGGCACATATGTTTGCTCAATGAATCTTTCGATGGCTGGATATTTACAACCACATCTGAATACAAGAGGAGGAAATGTTACATTTTGGGATGGTGTGTGCGTTGTGTGTTTGTGCAAAAATGTGTTTTATTGTCCACGTTGCCATATACTTAATGAGGTGACGGGAAGGATTAAAAGTGACAGATTGTTTTGGCGGCACTGGGGCCATCTGAGATATAGTCTCCTATAATGGAGCTCAATAAACCCAGCCTGTGTGAAGCCCTCAGAGTATGATTCATGGCTGCAGCAAGGCTACTCACAGAGGTGTAAGCAGACATAGTCATGGGCTGGGCAGCAGGAGGCTGAAATTGTTGTCAGAAGACAATGAAAAGTGTTGTGTGCCAAAACCAGGCCCGAATTGTACAAGGGTGCCTTAATCACCAGTGTCTCTAATGACGTTATTTTATACCTGCCTGGTTAGGAGCTGAACAGAATGATTGCTGAAAATGTGCTTCTCAGGGCGACTCATTTGATCAAGAGGGCTGCACCTTCCTTCTTGCCTGCAGAAAGCCTGTGTTCTGTGTTCTTTTAAATGATGATCAGTTAGATACACCCGTAAAAGGGTAGCAGGAGACATGAGAAAACAAGTATATTATGGTCACAGAGCCCTAGAGAGATGATCACTACATGCGACAAGGTCACAGGGAAGCGCATGGCTTTGGTCAGGTGACAGTGAAACAGGGCCAGATCGAGACCCCCAGAAAAAAAGCCTTGCAATGTCCCTGGTCTCACCTCTCCCTGTCCATGAGCTTAATTGAAAAACCCCCTCCTGGTGGTTTGTGCTTGAAATGTTACCTGTCCAGTTCCTTGCTTTAAATAATTACCCTGAAACTTGTGCTTGCTTACTGCTCACAATACCCCTTGCTTACTGATCACAATCTCTATGGCCTAGCATTCTTTCCAGGTTACTGTCATCATTGCTCCTGGGTTGAAGATCACATTAGAGAGCCACATCGCCTGAGGGAAGACTCCACACTGACCCCTGGAACATCACGTGGCCTATGGAGGAATGTCCAGATATTCCCTTAAATGTCCCAGGCTGGTCTGAGAATGTTAAGGCAGTTTTTGGGGGTATTAACCCACTGCCTTCTCAGACCACCGGTGCTCTGATAATAAACGCTTATTCTATGACCCAACTCCTGTGTCGGTCTATTGGCTGAGTGGTGCAGGTAGCGCGAGCCCCGGACTCATTTGGCCTCCAGCTTCAACAAAACACAAGAGCCTAGTGGAAAACCAAAGCTTTATTGGTGTTTCCACAGGAAAGCCAAAGCAGGGGAGCATTGAGTTTAGGGTTAGCTAGCCTGAATAATTTGGGTGGGATTTGCACTACAGAGGTGGTCTCTAGCTGCCTGGTACCTGACCCTGTGATGATTCAGGCAGAGGAATATTACTTCCTGGCATGCATGGGCCACAGAGTGGAAACTGGGCTCTGGACTGGCTAGTTTGCATATCAAAGGCATGCTTCTAGCTGAGTCCTTTGCTATCTCTAAGAACTAGCTAACACACTGGGAGAGACAGTCCCCAGCAAAGAAGGTTTTTGTTTGTTTGTTTGTTTGTTTTAAGATGGCACAACATCATAATATACAACAAATAAAAATATATACAATGCAGCATATTCATGAAGTTTCTTCTGCAAATGGTTTGGTTACTTGATTGTGACAAAGATATCTTGAGATATTCATTGATGGTGAAAACAGCTGAGCGAGTGCTGCTGAAAATGTTGTCTCTGAACCAGAAGCTTCCCCGTCCCCTGAGAGTTTGTTAGGAATGCACATTTTCTGCCCCATCCCTGATCTCTTGAATCAGAATTTCTAGAGTCTGGGAAGGGCGGGGGATAGAGGAATCCATGTTTTAATAAGATTTCAGGTAGCTGTTCTGAATAATAGAACTATAGGCTTTGGTGGATGATATAAACGACTACAAAAAATGAGAAAAGAAAAATAATTCAACTCATCAGAGATTCAATTGCATCTAAGGTAAAACAACATTTAAGGAAAACTGAGTGGAATTCTGAAGACATTATACGAGGTCCGACAATTAAGTTTAAAAACTCATCCTAGAAAAGTGCTACATACCTCATTGCTGAATATCACAATGGTCGCCTTCAAAGTACTCCTCTTGGGAAGCTATGCACTGATGCCAGCACCTAGTCTACCCTTCAAAGCAATTTTGTAATTTTTTTTCTGGAATCGCCATCAGAGCTGTTGTTATATTATCCTTGATGTCCCGAATATCATCAACATGTCTTCCTTTCAATATTTCCTCTATATTCAGGTAAAGAAAGAAGTCATTGGGGGCCAGATCAGGTGTGTAGGGAGGGTGTTCCTATATATTTGTTTGTTCACTAGCTGAAAATTCCCTCACAGACAGTGCCGTGTGGGCTGTTGCATTGTCGTGATGCAAGAGCCGTGAATTGTTGGAAATTTCAGGTCGTTTTCGTCTAACTTTTTCATGCAGCCTTTTCAGCACTTCCAAATAATAAACTTGGTTAACTCTTTGTTCAGTTGGTACAAATTCATAATGAATAATCATTCTGATATCAAAAAAGGTTAGCAACATCGTTGCAACAAGTTCCTGAACTTTATTGTCACACCTCGTATGTTCTTACCCTACCGTGTATTCACTTGGACCTCCAGTAAGTCACAAGCTATCCAAGATGTAAGCCCCCAGTAAGTAAAATGAGAAAGATAATGGCACCTAATTCCTGGAATTTGTAAGACTTAAAAGAAAGGATGTATTTAAGTACACTTAAACAGTGTAGACACATGTTAGTTATACTTAATATTAATCCTTATTAGGCACACCATCTGAAGATCAATCACAATGAAACAAGTCCACAACAAGAATGGGGTGATACCAGCTATTTTATATTTGTTAGACTCTGAGTACATACATTATCCCATTTAATTTTCAAAACACCCGTATGAAAGATGTTGCAAAATTGCACCACCATAATTTCACCAACCTTTAAGTTGCTGAAAGGGTAAATTGGGTGAAAGAAGTTAAGCGATTTGTTGGAGGACACACAGATTCTAAGTCCCATCCCTGTGATTCACACACAGAGCTGTCTGACTTCATGTGCTTTCTTAACCCCACCACAATTTCATCTCTAGGAGAAGAAAACAATTTTCACAGTGGTCTCTAACATCATAACTCTAAGTCTTATTCTATAATACTGTAATTAGTGAGCAAAAATGATGCCCATGAATAAAATGCCTTGAAATTAAAAAGTAAATAAATAATGTGGTCACTATGCTCTGAATAGTAAAGTAGGAAGAAATATACTTAAAGTATTTTTTAAAAATTGTAACAGCGTAAAGATACTAAGAAAGGTTATCTCATGGCCTTATAGTTAAATTAGTGTCCATTCTAAAGCATCTTACTTTTGCAGGTTCTCAATGCCTTTATAAATAATATTACACAGCACGTCTTATTGCTGGAGACCCCCCACCCCTGGAACCATTGTGTGATTCCTGATATTTATATTTTGACTCATCAAATATATAGGTATAAAATAAAAGATCAAAAAATCCCTAAACCAGAGATATTTCAGAAGTCAAGAGGTTAACTATCCTTATAGCAAGTTCCCACAGCTTGACAATGTACATTGTTATCTGTTTGGTTTGATTTCTCACTGCCAGGGGAAATAAGGGTTTGTAGTATTTAAAGTGACTCTGTACTACTGAATCAACATAGCCTATAAGTCCCAGGGCTGATACTTCCTCCCTCTCTTTCTTTTCGTGTGTGTGTGTGTGTGTGTGTGTGTGTGTGTGTGTGTGTGTTAAGAAGTAGAGAAGGGGTCTCTCTCTTTTCCTTAAGAAGCCTGCCAAGGAATTGCTATTGAGTGATTTCTTTGTAGACTAGACACTGGGGAAAAAACTAAAGCAGGCAAAGGGACAGGAGAGAAACAGAACATCAGAGAGACAAAACTATGGCCACCTCCCAGAAAGGAGGGCCGTTGTGCCACACAATGGCCTGGGCATTTCAATGCACAGGGCAGAACAGAGTGCACCAAACATCCCTCCCCTCACATACTGAACTGTGAAAAGGGTTGTCCTAGTGTCAGTCATTTTCTTTTATACTTCCACTCAAAGGGAGCTAATGAAACAAAAGCTAGGTCTCTACACCTGCGGCTCCCTGAGCAGGCTGTTGAGGAAAGTGGCATTTCCGTCCTTATTCCTATTCTCAGGTTGTTTCTGGGTCCGAACACGCGTATGCACCAAGGCCAATGCCTTCTGGTGAAACAAGCTCTCGTGGGTGCTAGAATCATCTTCTCCATCCTCAGCCTTTCTCCTTAGGTCAGACGCATGCCACACAGTGCACTGGCTGATATTCACAGAACACTAACACAACGGAAGACAAGAGTCACTGAAGGTATGAGACCACTTCTCCTTGTGGAACCTGATAGCACAACCTTTCCATTCTTGCTCCCTTTATCTTGATTATTTGACACATTAGACCCAGCATAGTGGGAGGTAACGTTATGGTGGGATAGATATTTCAAAGCCCTGTGAATGAGGGAAATACACTTAACATTTCTGAGCTTCCATTTCTTAATATGTGATCCAAATAATAAAGCCTAATACACAGGGTGTTCATGGGGTTTAAGTTAGATGAAATATTAAACTATTTCTTCCTTCATTAATTTGTTTAACAAAAATTTAAATACTTAGTATGTTCCATTACTATACAAAGAATGAGTATATTAAAATGAAAACCTTAAAGATTGAACGCCTAAGACTACAACAAAGATTCTAGAATTCAGGTTCTCCATGAAATTGATTTGAAATCAGAATTATACATTTATTTTCACTTCCTTCTAAAATTTAACATTTTAAAAATTTATGAATGTAGACAGCAAGCCCCAGTACTACTTTGTCACCAGCAGAAATTACAGATATCACATCAGAGTGGTAGAAGACATCAAACTATTGCTTTTACTTACCACTACGTCCAAATTACAATAATTACTGAACTTCCTTTTATACTTTCTTAGTTAATTCTTTAACAAATAAACATATAATATTATGTCACCATATATTGTTCAGATTTTGGTAACTGTATTTCATTATAATTTATTTTCTTTGTAATCATACAAAGGTCTGACAATTAAGTTCACGAAGTTGTTGCAATGATGTTGCTAACCTTTTTTAATATCACAGGGATTATTCATTATGAATTTGTACCAACTGAACAAACAGTTAACCAAGTTTACTATTTGGAAGTGCTGAAAAGGCTGCATGAAAAAGTTAGACAAAAACAACCTGAAATTTTCTCCAACAATTCACGGCTCTTGCATCACGACAATGCACCAGCCCACACGGCACTGTCTGTGAGGGAATTTTCAGCTAGTAAACAAACAACTGTATAAGAACACCCTCCCTACACACCTGATCTGGCCCCCAATGACTTCTTTTTTTACCTGAATATAGAGGAAATATTGAAAGGAAGGCATTTTGATGACATTCGGGGCATCAAGTGTAATACGATGACAGCTCTGATGGCCATTCCAGAAAAAGAGTTCCAAAATTGCTTTGAAGGGTGGACTAGGTGCTGGCATCAGTGGATAGCTTCCCAAGGGGAGTACTTTGAAGGTGACCACAGTGATATTCAACAATGAGGTATGTAGTACTTTTTATAGTTTGTGAAGTTAATTTTCAGATCTCACATGTATTTTGATTTATGTATTTAAAAACATGATTCCAAGAATGGGTCTATGGGCTTTATCAAATCACCAAGGAAGTCGATGGTATAAAAGGGTTAAGAATCCTGTCTCTCAGAAAAGAGATATTTAAGGAAAACAATAATTCCGATACATTATAGTTAATGTTATCAAAGTCATAGAGTTAATATCATGGTAGGGATATTAGGGGATCTCAGCTTGGTTCAGGGAGAGAGAGACAAGGATGTTGGAGAGAACAGTCCTTGGGGGTTAGTCTTGGAAGATTTCAAAGGTAAATAATGCTTTAGCTAAGCCTTACGGAAGAGGTGAGAATGAGCGAGGCCAAAGGTGAAGGATAAGGCATGAGGGGAGGAGGACCGACATTGTGCAGCATGTGTGAAAGCAGAGTTTGCTGGGAATTTGTACAACCGGAGCCCAGGATGTAGTGGAGGAGTGTGGGAGATCAGGCCAGGGAGGTCCGCAAGGGCCAGACCAGGAAAAGGATAGGATACTTTGTGAAGAAGTTGGACCATTATCCCGGATGTGGTGGGGAGTCACGGGAGAAGGAAGTCACCAACTCTGTGTTTTAGGGAGATCACTGCTGCATTGTGGAGGATGAAGTGTTGGTATGTAGCACTCGTCGGTGGTGGGAGGTCATCAGGAGGAAGGAGAGCCGTTACAAGGCTCTGAGTCTACAGTAGCAACCCAGGCAAGAAACAATGAAGACCTGCACCATGGCAGTGGCAGAGAGTGAAATTCACTTTGTCCAGTGGAAAGTGTCACTGTGGCGTCAAGGGAAAGAAGGGGGGATAGAAAGAAAACAGGAAAAAAAGGAAGAAGAGAAGGAGGGAAAAACTGGGAGAAACAACACAGAAAGTAAGAGAAAGAAGGGGACAGAGAAGAAGTGTCGTCTTCAGCTAAGTAGACGTTTGGAGTCAGAGTTCAATAAACTACAAGCACAACTGTTAGTCTACCCTGGAGCTGCGAGAGGATTACCAGTGCACCAGGTCTCAGCCACTCAGCTAGATGGCCGCTGATTGATTCTACGGAAAACTACCCAGAACCCTTCTTCTATGGTTCGGTAACTGCACAAATAGCCATAACCAAGGTGAACTCAGTGAACAGAAGCTGTTGCCAAGTGCATGTCCAAAAGGTAACAGAAAACAGCACAATTTCTTTTTTGACAGTCAGCAGGAGCTAAGTTAGTTTACAAGTTCCCAGAGACTGATCACACACACACACACACACACACACACACACACACACACACACAGGCTCCCACACACACTTCTGGAGTTTTATATTTAAGAAACATAATGTAGATAGTGTTTCCTATTAGATGCAGCATGGGAGACGTGCAGGAGCGCATCTAAGGGTATAATCGGACCCAGAAGATGTAAATCAACACACACCCATTCTATCATGTGAAATGCAAATGAAAAAGAAATCTAAATCATTCATGCAAAGTAATATAAGAGAATGGCTTCAAGAGAAACACTGTTTTTAGATTAATTACGTCAGTTTTCTTTAATTCTTTTGCTTTCCTTTTATTTTTCCCTTTTTTGATATGAATTATTGGTGTCAAGCAGGAATCACCTATTAAGCACCACTGACACTATTTTTAACAGCTTTGAGCTGATTGAAACTTGTTCTTCTATGTGACTCTATTCCAAACAGTGACATTCTGTGTTCATCTTGATGAATTCTTGAATAATTGTCCAGAAAAGAGCAAGTGTGATTTTGGAACATACTCAAAGTCAAAGATGCTAAGACAGGGTCCCAATCAAAAGACAGGGTTATGCAAATGAATGTAGTTCCATGTAATTCGGTAAGAGATCTTAATTTAAACAGCTTTCCCCATTGCATTCCAAAGAGTCTATTCAAAGTTCACATTCAGCAAATCCAAATCCATTTTTCAATGGATTATCTTTTGTATGGAGGAGGGGAGAGACAAAGTATGCCAAATAAAGTAGGAAAAGCAAAGGACACCCTTAGTATGAAAGTTCATGAGAGCAGTGACATCACAAAAAGCATAAAATTAAATTTTAAAGAGATTTTCAACATGAAGAGCTGTTTTAGGATAAAAGTTGTATGAAAAGTGCAACATGTTCCTGTTAGGTAGACTAACATTTAAAACCATCCTTTTCAGATGGTACTTCTGAAGCTACAGCCTGCTATATTCTTGTTCTTAAGACTTAAGGTACAGAAAATTCATACAAAGTTCTATACACGAAACCCTTTCCATTTTGCGGGACTGGGTTTGTCTGAACATCTCTGCCAGCCCAACAGAAAGAAAGGCTCTCATGTTACATAGTTTTTATAAAGCCAGAGCATTTTCTAACACATGCCAAAAGCCCCTAATGATACTTCACCCAGTTTGGCCTCCTGAAGCCTGGTCCATAATTAATGAGGTAATGGAAGTTCTGTAGGATTAGTTTTCATCTAAATAAAGGTGCCTGATGTTTGTCTGTACCCTTTGTACTCATTGTTGCCTTGAATATACCGAGCTTCCTGTTGGTACAGGGAACTATTGATTTGCTGACTAATCTTTTTATCTGATCATTATAGATTGTAACTCTCAGTCTATAACCTTTACACACACTGCTACTGTGGTTAAATAAAACACAATACAAAATAATTAACATATTCCCATATCGATATTTCTCTTCCAGACAAAAGGAGAAGAAAGACTTGGATTTGACAACTGGACATTCGTATTTTTAGAGAAAAGAATAAATAGAAGATGAATATACAATCTTTAGTTCCTTAATATAAATTACTCGGGAAGAAATAGTATGTAGCCTTGGGGAAATCAACAGTTTCTTCAATTGGATTGCTTCTGTCACTGTATGGACACAGTCTTGTTTGATGTCCTCCTACCATTTGTCTTGTATGGAGTCTTTTATCTAAATCCAAAGTAATGCAGTCATCAGGGCTGCAATTCAATAATGGCTCCACAGGAGCTGTCATCCACAGTTTGCTATTCATCTTGTAAAAGGCTTTGAGTTTTCAAAGTACCAACTAAGGTTGGCATTTCAATGCCGGGGACAGATCTCTTAAAGTTCTTTTGTGTTCACAAGAAAGGGAGTGCATTTGAGAATGGGGGGAAATTAAATGGCCAACCTGCTACTCTACCTGACTACCAAGGGGTAACCCCAAGCTCCCCAAGGGAGAGAAGACATTAGGTGATCTGACCCATTCTGCAATGGGACATTATGATGAATGGAGAAAGCATTGAATGGTGTTAAATTCACACTGAGTTGCACTGCTACAATTATGAGGCAACAAATTTATGGAAATTTACCAGAAAAAGGAAAGTTTTTTTTTTGTTTTTTTTTGTTTTTTTAAGGCAATGATGAAGACAAGAATCATTTGAAACAGTTTTAGAATGAATACATTTTACAATTAAGGGCATCTTTAATGACTTCAAAGATGAGTGCTAAGACAGAAGATGTGAATTAACAGGCCCGTCTTGTGTGGCTGTTCTTGGTATGTGAACAGGTGAACAGGCTGGATTAGGGTTACCAACACTGAGCTCAATTGCTGAGCTCTTTGGCTGGAAGTATGGATATTTCCTGTTTCACTCAGATTCAATATTCTAGTGCTTCTGGGACCATAATATGCATGTACAGAGGGACAGCCTAAGAAAGCATGAAATTTCATAAGAGTTCCTTGAGCTTTGAAGGGATTGAGTCATATACAGCTTCACGAGATCCCTTGACACTCGTCTATTTGCTTGATGGCCCCTGAGTGTGGAGGCAGGTAGAGACTCAACTTAAGGACCTAAGTTACCCACTCCTGCACTAGTTCCCGGTAACTCTGGCCCTCAGTTTGCACTTCTGGAATGAACAGGTTGGCTGAGAGGAACTAGAACATAATAAAAGGAGTTCAGAATATTAGAGGAGACAGAGATTCTAAGACCAGCTCTGTCATTTTGATTACCTGTCTGATCTTAGACAAGTCTTTAAATTCCCAGGCTTTGATTTCCTTATCTAAGTAATGATGGGTTTAGAATAAAAGATTTCAAAGGCACTTTTGTTCCCAAACACACTACGATCCTGTGGGTGTAATAGGTGATGACCATATTTTCTGCACAGGACATAAGTTCAACCATTTGTTCACACATGCACCATCTTTAACATACCAACAACTATGTATTCTGCTCTTCTATTTGTCAAGTGCTGTGCTAGCAGCTGAGAATACAATAGGTTTTTAACAGCATATATTGTTCCTGCCCTCATGGAACTTACAGTCCAGTGAGGGAAACAGACATTTCATTAATAATGGCACTCGTTGTAAATTTGCAGTGGTGATAAATGCTAAAACTGTGAAAAATGCATGGTGCTGTGAAATTGACCTGGTTGAAGAGGTCAGAGAAAGCGTCCCTGAGGATGTAATTAATGACTAAGCTGAGGTCTAAAGGCTGGTGAGGTGCTCTTGTCTGCCAAGCTTAATCTAACCTTCATCCGGAAAAGAATCAAGAATCTTTGGAATACTTTAAACAGGATGTAGCATAATCAGATCTGCATTTGCATCAGATTTTAGAAAGACCATTCTGTTGAAAGCACAGAGAAAGAGTTGAAAGAGAGCAAGACTAGAGGCAAAGTATTCTTCCTCATAAGACAAGTGAATTGATTTTCAGGAGAAAGGTTAGGAGATACAATAGTGCTAGATCTTGCAGTACCGAGAATTGAGGTAGGACATGGGCAGAGTTCTTTGTGATCTCTCCCTCACATCTAATTCTTGGAGTTGGACTCTAAACTTAAATGTATCATTTCCTTGCATTTTTAGGACCATGTTATAAAGTTTTCTGTCAATTTGCAACTGTGAGTTTAAAGAGATATAAGTTGACTTTAAAGAAAAAAGTATTTCTTCATCCTTCTCCTCACGCATCATTTAATGATGGGTTGCCATGGGAGCAGGTGTTAATATCTGTGGCACTAATAAATAATTCTGGTGAATTCCAAAGCTGAATCATTGCTTTATAATGACTGGGCCAAAATGAGCATCTCACGAAATTTTGCTAGTCCTGCCCATAAATCTGTTAAATGTTATTTTGGGAACATGCTTCTCAGAAAGGTCACAGGTAAATGGAAAATCCTGATTGATCATTTTAAAGGCTGTTCATGGTGACTGACATATTATGAAAAAGGAGGAATTTCTTAGCAGATCCAAATATTTCTTCAGAGTAAATCCTAGGTGTCCCCTCACAGCCATAGTTAAAAGTGGGAACGATAACGGATTTTGGCTTCAAATCCCCTTCCCAATTTTATCACTCCCAATTCTTCTCACCAATATATTCATTTTTTTCCGTATCGGCTTTCTCAGTGTTCCCAAATAAGTTTCATGTGATTCCACCTTCACCCTTTATATCAGCTCATGCCTGCGTGCTCCATCCCGCTCACACTGTGCTCTTTAACTCCTATCATCCGTCGAGGCCAAGTTCAAAATTTTTCTCCTCAAGGAAGATGTTCCATTGTCTTCTCTATTGAAATCTGCCTCTTCTCTATATTTCTACACATTTTATTAAGTATAGTATCCTTGAACTTTATATCCTTATACTGAATTATGTATTATTTTAACATATACATATACGTGGGTATACATATATGTGTGTGTATAGTATATGCATAGTATATGTGTATATATATATATACACACATACATATATATGCATATATATGTGTATACATATACATATATGTGTGTGTGTGTATATATAATGTGTGTGTGTGTGTGTGTATATATATATATATATATAAATGATCTATATGTAGATTGAGAGAAATGTTAAGGCACTGGGGCAGAGTCATTTACTTTTCAAGTCCTCATCCCTCCAGCACCTAAAGAAAAAAAAATCACCTGAAAGAACAGAAAATAAATATGTGCTGATTAGTTAAAATAATACCTATTAAAGAATCCTTCAAATCTTTCAAGGTGATTAGATAGTATATCTTCAGTATAAAGAATAAAGTTATAATATGGTATTGCCAAAGAAATTGTGTTGAATTAATTTTTTTAAAACGGTGGCCAAGTTTACTGGATTTTTTGTAGCATAAGGATTCCTAAAATCACGAGTTAATATGGTGATCAAGGAAATGAAAAATAGAGTAGGAATTATAAAACCTGGCCAGAAATCTCTACTGCCACTTAGGGTATTCATGTAGTGAATATGGCCTTTGCTAAAATTAATGTTTTGGACAATTATTAAAGGATTTTATGATATTAACTAGATATTAATAAAACTTAAGAGGCGGTCACATTCAGCTTTCCCAGAACTCATTAAATTATAGGTTCCATGACTTCCCATGAAAATTCCAAGACCTAAAAAAAGTATGGAACCTCAGATTCATTGAAGGTTTGGAAAATTATTTTAGAGCTTGAAGAGAGCATGAAAAGTATATCAGCAGAGCTGACCTCATACGTGCTCTTGAAAAGGTCAGGGACCCACAGGTATCCCGAGACTATTTTGAAAACTGCTAAACTAGGTGGTCAATAACTAGTAATACTTGGTTTTATTAGAGGATGAAAAACATACAAATGTGAATTATAATTACTCAGGGGCAAAGTTTCATCTCAGGCAGCTGTCTGTGAGTATAAACCTTTCCAGAACTCTCAGCTCTGATAAAGCATCAAACTGATGGAAACAAATAAAAAAAAAAAAACAGTCTAGTTGTAAAGTAATTTGATTTAACATATATCTACATCCATTTGTCTTTTCTACTACACTTTATTCATTGGCTATATTCATCTGAAGAAAAATAATAAACACTATTTTGTTCATTTATATTGCCATATAATCTATACTTATCGATAGATCACACAAATATAACATTGGTATCTTTTTCTCTATTTTTTGAGTAAGGCCTGAAAATTATTCATACCTCCAATATAAAATAAACTTTAAGTTTAGACTATCTCCAACAGGACTGGGAGCTGTCAGCTTGAAGATAATGAAACAGCACTGTCTCACTAACAGTGCCACACTTGCATGAGTTCCCTTCACAAAGGAGAGCCTGGCCTACTTTACGAAACACCCTAGAGGACGTTCCAGGTATCTCTGACTCAGACAATTTGTTAAGATATTCTTTAAAAAATATTCTCTAAGAATTATTCTTTCCTACTTTCTAGTTAAATTATCACTGCTATACTTCTTTAACAAGAACACTTTCTCTTTGCAAAACATTTAACAAAAGTTCCTATGTGTCCAGAATGGTAGAGATGGTGGTTAAAACTGAGATTCAACAGATGCTCCCTGGGGTTGTTAGGATAAGGTTTGGGATGAAACACTCAAACCTGGTACCGGATGAATCAAAAGATAGCCCTCACAACCAAGTGTCAGCCAGGACTGGAGCCCAGCTAGTAGGGGGAGACAGTGAGGTCCTCACCAAGCTTTGCCAGTGCAGAGAACAAAAGTCACCAGCATCAGACCCAGTGCTCACAATCAAAAGCAAAGCTACCCTCCTTTTCTGCCACAGAGCTTAGGGAACAGGAAGAAGAGGAGAATCCTGAATCAGAGACTTCATTTAAAATGGAAGCTCCCAAATTGACCTTGAATTGACAAGATTTTTTCAGTCAGCCAGAGAAATAAAGCCTTGAAAACGAAGTTTATTTCAATTATAGAAAAATCAAAGTAAGTCTTTGCACTTTGCACTTATAGAATATCATGATGGTGAATTTTTTATCTGTCACACGAGAATATAAAATTCTTGCACTGACGACAAAATACCACTTAATGTGGGTAAACTTGAATGCAAGGCCATTATTTGCAACATAACACACCTGTCAAATACACTATACTGTTTATGTATTTATATATGTTTTTGTCTGTCACTTCCTCTTCTACCCCCACCCAAGGGTAAACTCTGTGAAAGCAAGTTTTCTCTGCTTGGTTTATTACAGTATTCCAGTGCCTAGCACACGTTAAATGTTCAATACATATTTGTTGAATGAACGAATGATTTGACAAATGAATTATTTAATCAGAATCTCCTGGGAAGCTCTTTAAAGTGCAACTATCCGCCCCCAGCCCCAAAGTAGCTCTGCAGGGAGCCCCGAGTCTGTATTATTAACAAGCTCCCCAGATGATTCTGACTCATTTTGAAGTTCAGGAATTACTGTGTGATTAGGTTGGTAGATTGGGTAAGCACAGGAAACCAGGTAAAGAGAGTGGCATTTTAGGGAAAACAAGTTGGGAGAGGGGCCTTAATGTGCACTGGGCATTAAATCTCTCCATAAAAATGAGCCCATAGCCTGCCTTTGTTTTAATTTCTACCGTAATGAATTATTTGTGATGTTTACATTTACATAAATCCGAGAAAATGGCGCCTTAGGTATCACAAATTTAAAGGTGGTTGCCTGCATCTTGAGTTTTTCATGTTCCCAATCGCTTTTTTTTTTTTTTCCCTTTTCTCTGGGATGTCATTATATCTTCACTTGGAGGCCTCATAAGTATTTCAAAATTATCATGCCCTACATTACTATTTTTCATGCCCACCCAACCCCAAAATAATTCATATTTCATAGAAAACTTTACACTTTATAGCAGTTATCCCAATTTGCAATTGTATTAACATCTGTGTTTTCTTTAAATTTTATGTTGTTGTAATAAGATATCACAATAATACGAAATCTTAATAGTTTCCCTACATCCTATACCTTACCCTTGGCATGATCCTCCTCCACATATCACATATAGGTATAGAAAGAAGCAATAATCCCAGGTATAAATATAATAGCAGTATGAACTCAGTTCAATATCTCTCTTAGTTGGCCAGAAGTCTTAAGGGATCTTAACCTTCAAATGCAGGCTTCAATCTGAAGTGTGCCTCAGATATTTCACAGTCACATGGTAGCCGTTTCAAAGCCTCAACACTAAACTGTCATTCTCATTCTATTGATTTGCTTAAGAGAAAATTTCAACAAATGTGGCTCTATTTTTTTTTCCCCAGTCTACCAGATTAGAGGCAGAAAATTAGAAGGAGAGTAGGGCACTGCATGAGACAGATGCAAGAAGAGAAACCTGGTATGTGATAGTCAGATAGAAAGGATAAAAGGAAAATAAATACTATCCTATATAGAATATCCTGTCTCTCAGAAATACAATATCTGATTCTCTTAGAAATGGTGGTCCTGAATCATGGAGAAAAATTTAAATTATGCATTCTTTTTAGAAAGTCAAACAATTCATTTTCACAATGATTTCCATTAAAAAATGGTTTCCAAATTCTGTTACTTGCAAACTGCAACTAATTAGGCAATTGTTATTTGACTAAAAATGATAGGCTAGTGGAGGCATTACTGTTACCAGCTCTCCCTCTTGTTCAAGAGTCTTCAAGGTGACATATCTGATAGTCTCCAAATGGACAGGGTCATCTTTTCTACTTTTTCTATTTTCAGATGCTCTTTATTAATCACTAAATCCAGGGACTTTGTTGCTCCCTAGTTCATGCCATCATCAAGACCAGTGCATTATTTATCCCTATCTGCTCATTTTCCTATTTGTAGCCTACCATGTTTCCCTGAAAATAAGACTTAGCCAGACAATCAGCTCTAATGCATCTTTTGGAGCAAAAATTAATATAAGACTCAGTCTTATTTTACTATAATATAAGACCGGGTCTATAATATAATATAATATAATATAATATAATATAATATAATATAATATAATATAATTAATATAATATATAATAGCAGGTCTTATATTAATTTTTGCTCCAAAAGATGCATTAGAGCTTATTGTCCGGCTAGGTCTTACTTTCAGGGAAACACGGTAGGTCCTCATCATAGCACCCCTGTATTACTAACATTTGCCCCCTTGGGCTGCTTAGCATCCATTCCCCTGGTCTTGGTACAATGTCCTACATTGGGCTCATGTATTAATTCTTCCACCTCGCAGTCCACAGCCTTCAGAGAAGTTGACTTCTTTCCTGTCTTAGAAATTGGCCTTGTGAAATCTCAGCCATCCAGTAACAGCAAATTTATTTCAGGCATGAGTACTTGATTTAATATCCCATCAAAGTGAAGCCCAAGATTTTGTTTCCGTGGTTGAAAGAAGAGATGCACTCTGCTTTGTTGCACATGCACAAAGGGGCTGACCCCTGGAGGTGAAGGCAGCCATCTTGGGACTATAAGGAAATACCATTGCTGAACCTGGGTTTTAGACTGAGTAGATGGAGAAAGAAATGGAAAGAGAGAAACCCTGGTGCTGGTCATTGATTGAGTAGACAGAGTAAGACTTGAAGGAAGCCGGCCATGTGATCCAAGTTATTCTGTTTCATTTGAATGGATTACGATTGGGATTTTTGTTATAGCTAACCAAAAATATCCTAATTGATACAGTCTGTCTTTCTTGCCTCTTCTCCAATCTATTTTTATTCATTCTTGCTGGAATAAATTTCCAGCAACATATCATTTCCATTTTTCATGGGTCACGGTGACTCCTTTTTCTGTTTCAACAAAGGTCCCCAGATTCCTATTTCATCAAACTTTTTTTTCTTTTAGTGACTGTTTTGTAATGACTGTTTGCTCAAACCAAATTAAGATGCTCACAAACCTCAAAAAAATCAAACCCTTTTTATACTCTATGTTTTGCAGACATCAGCCCCCCATTTTCAACCCCTCCTCTTTAAGTGTCTCTCCTTTTAAAAATGCTAACTCAACAAACAAACAGGGAATGTTCTGTTTCTGAGTCCTACATATCCCATCATGCCCCTTAGTCATAAGGAATGTATAAATACGTGAATTATATTTGACTTAAATATGGTATGAATTTTTTGAAGCACATTTATGTACATTACTTCATTTGAGCAGCTCAGTTGTTCTTTGTTTTTTTGTTTTCTAATTACACACGTAATTACAAATTTCCATTTACTCTATACAAATATTATGGTATAATGGAAAAAGCAGTGACTTTCGTGTCAGAATTAACTGAGATTTTCATCAGGCTTTGTCATATGATCATTGTAGGACTTAGGTAAATCACATACTCACACAAATCTAAATTTTCCATATTTTAAAACTGGAATTGTCACATAACATGATCAAATATGAAGGTATTTTCACTTTGTATTTTTTAATATTCATGATTTCTAATGCAGAAGCACCAATGTAATTTTTAAAGTTTTAAAAATAAAACCAACTTTTGAAGCAGAATTTAACAGATTTTGCACATTTCTCCTATTTGGATCATGAACATATTTTTATTTTTTGAATATACAGACGGTGCAAAAAAGATACACATTTTAAGAAAGGAAAAAAATGCATTAAAATTGTAATACTCAATATATACCGATAACAAAAGATGAATCCAAGTTATATATATATATATATATACATGTTTTTGGCACCCCCTGTACATATTTTCACTTTGCAAATATAATATGTATACATTATAGAAATGCATATACATTATGCTGTTACCCACGGGATACATTCTATGTGTACCAATACATGCACATTGCCAAAATTTAGAAAATTCAGAAGGACAAGAAGAAGAGACTAATTACATCATTCAAGGAACAACCACAGGCAACGTTCTGGCATATATCCTGCCATTCCTTGCTGCTGTTGTTCTTGTAAGAACACTTTCCATGAGCTCTACCCTCAACAAATTTTCAGCCTACAGCACGGTATCCTCCACCACAGGTACCACTCTGTACACCTGATCTCTAGCATTTACTCTCCTTGCTGAACTGAAACTTTATGCTCGCTGACTAGCAAATCCCCAGGAAATAAACTCACATTTCATACTCATTCTGAAACTTTGGTTTCACAAAATATTTTTAATAGTTTGCAACAATATTACTTATTCCCAGAATACAGTCAAAATCTGAAAACTGCCTTCTTTCTGTTGTTAGGAAAATCACTTTGTCTTCAAAGAATTTCCTTCTCATGGTTGCTTTGGAAAGCATTTAATATCTGATATCATTCCCTCCCCAAATCAAAACCAGACTTCATTATTTCTTGATGATCTCCATGTTCGTTTTGGTCTCCATTACTAGTGTTCACTAATATCTGGTTCTTCTCCCATTCTAATTCCCAGCACTTATGCAGTTGGAGGGATTCATGAGGATAGATCTGCCCAGTGGCTGTGGTCAGAAATGACATGGGATGTTTCTGGGCAGAAGGATAAAAGAGTTGGTCAATACCTGTTCAGCTGTCCCTTCTCCTGCAATGTTGGCTGAGCAGATCATGTATTCTAGATGATATAGCTAGAGGGAGATGGAACCTTCCTCTGCCTGGGCAGCTGCCTTAGTAAATGAAAAACAGTTGCCCTTAAGTTGAGGCCCCAAGAGACAATGAAGCCCTAATTTGTGAAAGCAAATTGACCTCTCTTGTGTACATCTACAGTGATAATAGTATGTAACATCCTTGGGAGAACTGAAAAAAAATATCGAATTGTGAAAGGCTGCCCCTTATAAAAGGTGTCAGACATGGAATGGACTTTGCCTGAGTGAGAAATAGACTGTGTTGAGTTTAGCCACTGAGATTTTGATTTGTTGCTGTTGTGTTTTTTTTGTTTGTTTTGTTTTGTTTTTGTTTTTGTTTTTGTATCCTACTACTGGTGTTTTAGGAAAATCCTATCTTGAATAGCCATTTCAAATTGTCTCAGGGAGAGGAATCCCAAATCAAGTTCCTTCATATGCAGGTAATTGAACTTTTCACATTACACCTTGAAATGGCTAAAATATATCAATTTTCCCTATTCTCAGAGACCCATACACTACATCTCCAGTCCTCTATATTCTTATAGCACTTATTTGTATTATATTCTTTATTTACATTACAATTTTCCTCTTGAAATGCACTTTAGTAACATTTAGATAACTCTTGCTATTTCAGCCTGAAAGAGAACATCCGTGATGGTTATAAATATGGTCTATGACCCTGAGTTTCCATTCAACATAATTTCTAAAGATATAAGCATTCTAACTCTGTTCTTCAGGCAAAGTCCCAAGTATCTCATGTGATTTCCTTGGCAGCCATTCAAATTCTGATAAAGCTACTAGTGCCAGACTCATCCCTACCTGCTACCCTGACTGAATCTGCTGCTTTTCTGCCTTAGCACTTGACCTTGACATTGCTGCTGTAATGTGACATTGCTATAATTTCCCATATTGCTGTCATTCCCTCTGGCAATACCAACAATCCTTATTGAGGTAAAGGAGGCACGTCTGTTTGCAACCCCACCCAGTATTTCAAAAGAATGCTAGGAGAAAACTTAATGTTTTGCGCTAACTCACAAGGTAGAAGCGGCTTTAATGTTCTTTACTTAGCAGTGACCTATTGGTCCTAAGATTGGGAAATATGACTCAATTCTGATTTCCATCGGATGACAGGGCATAGATTCCTGGAAATGCATAGTGTCTCAGTCCAGGTAACGTCAAAGACCATGGCAGAACTGAGCTTGCTCTAGTAGACTGAGCTATGAGAATGAGACTCGGGGTCTGGCAGAAAACAGATGTGGGAGCACCGGAGTGGAAGAAAAAGAACATGAGGCGTACTATTTTAAATAAAATGAGTTTGGGGTAACTGATGAAATTGTCCTGACTCATACACTGAGACTCAGGAAACCCAGTGAATCTTAAGGATGATTCATAAGAAATACTAAGGTACATCAGACTGAAACAAAAGAGTTCAGCAAAAGTGAAGAAAAATCTTAATCAGAAACCAAGTTCTAGATATTCTGCCTTTAATATATCTCTCAAAGTTGACTACTTTTTCTTGCTCCATCAGAAAGACCTAAGTCAAAGTATCCGTTATCTTTCCCATGAAACAGTGAGATAACTTCCTAACTGGGCTCCTATTCTCCACTCTTGCCCCTCCTCCAATTGTCGCCCCCCCCCCATCAGAAATGGTGATCTTTAAGAAGTGGAAATCCATTCTTACCATACTTCTGCTATATAACTTGAATGAAATTCCATTTATCCTGGGATATTGTTCAGACTTTATAACATGAGTTTCAAGACTTTTACCAATATGACTGTGTCTACCTCACCAGTTTCATCTCTTGCTGTTCTCACTATCTCTAGCCATGCCAGACTCATTTTATTTCACTTAATGAGTCCTTTTCTCATTTCCAAGTGTTCCAATATTCTGTTTATTTACCTAGATACTTTTCTTTTCACCTAAATATCTTATATGCATTCTTTACATCTCAGTCCTTCTCTTTTCACCAGAGAAATTTCCCGGATAACCAAGGTTAATTTTAGTATTTGAGCTTCCATTTTGTGAGCATTCAGAATTCTCCCACAGTAGATATGCTTTACCTTTACTTTTGAAGCATTTATCATGATAACAATTGTTGGTTGATTTCTATCCTGGGATTGGACCTTAATTTGTGTCTTACAGATTGGGTTTATTAAGTTCCTAGTGGCAGCATACTGAATACAGTTGTTGGTGCACAGTAGATGCTCAATAAATATTTCTAGAATGAGCATGAATGAGTGAATGGATGAGTGAACCAAAATAATACAGAATGAGACTATGTTTCAGGGATTGTTTTATTTATTTTACAGGTGATTATTGGATACCTGATTGGTATTTGATCTTGGTCTTCATCAGAAAAATAATCAAATCTTGGCAATTAAAGTTAAAAAAGGTCCTCATCACCTCTAATTTACTCTAAAGACCTCAAGTACACAAAATTTGTGTTAATCGCAAATCTTGTTTCATTGTGGATTGTAACAATTGGCATATACACAGTCCACATTTGTTTACTTGCTCATTTGTTCATGTATTCATCTATTCGTGCACACATTTGTTCATCCAATTGCAGTGGCATTATAATGAAAACTTGTGAATGCAGTATTCAACTTAAGTTGAACAGGTGCTTCTTACAGATATCCTTGTACATGTCTCTCATGGTAAATATGAAAATATTTCTATATGTAAGAGTAGAACTACTTGACCACAAGAGAAAATGCCAGCTTGTTTTCCAATATGTCTATATGAGCAATGTGTGTGAGAGCACATTGATTTATCATTTATCTGACACTTCTTAATTTTAGCGAATGAAAATGTTATAAAATTTATTTTCTTGTGGTCTTGTTTTATATTTTCCTTTCCTTTCTAATATTATAACATATTCAAAATCAAAATGACCTACTTACAAGTTAGTGAGTTCTGTGCTTTTGAAATGTTCAAAGATTAATTAAGTATTCACCTTATAGGATTTCTTCTTTGAGCAAGATGTTGGGCTATTCATCATTCATCCAACAAACATAATTGAGCCTCCTGTTGGGTACTGAGGATATAGCAGGAAACAAGATAAGCATGGTTGCTGTTGTCTTAGAGCAAGACCCCAATAGTCAATTATTACCGTGATGAGTGTCATGAAGAAGTATAGGAAGTTATAGAGTGAATAACAGAATAACCTATTCTGGTTAGAAGATGGGAAGGGTTTAGGAGAATACTCCCCATAGGAAGAGACCCTGAAAACTTAAACCTCAACTATGCATAATTTTATCTAAGAGAGGGTAGAAAGGTCTCCATGATAGAGGAAGCAGCATATGAAAAGATTATCTTAGATACTTTTTTCTCCCAAATCTTAAACAGAATTCTAGGGTCCAAGGCAGACATTAGTGCCTCGAGGAGCCATTTTTATATTATGTCAGTCTTTCTCCCAGGCAGAGCTCTCCTCTGCCAAAGAAAACCAAACATATATCAGCTTCTGATGATGGACCCTGCACATCAGTTTATCATGCAGAAACACATGTAGCCTCTAGCTGAGACCTCTTACTACAATTAAAACATAATAATTATTGAGCATTTCTGGGAAAGGAATGCAAACTTCAGAAAACAGTTTGGGAAGCGGACCTTGCATAAGACTGATTCTTACATGAGAGCAAACTGAACACTTCTAATATATGAATTAGAAAAAAGATAATAATGAAAATGGAAAAGGTTTTTCTCTAATTGGCTTTACACTTTAATATTTCTAAACACGTATATATCCTCTTATTCTGTGAGACTATTTCTGGGTTGTTGCTGGTTTTTTTTTTGTTTGTTTGTTTTTATAACTCAATATGCTGAGAGACTAAAGTGTTATAAAATGTATTACACGAAGTTTGTTTTAGTCCTAACATCAGTCAATAATCAATCAATAATCAATAAATAATCAAAAATAATTTTTGTGAATAGTATTACTGTTCTCTGGTTTGAAATAAACCCGACAAATATAATAGTGCTATATTTGAATCTCCAAAATATTCATCTTATTGGGTATATCTATTACATATATTTATATTCTTTCATTTAAGTATTTCATATAACATATATACATAATTAATTATAAATTAATATATGTAGTTTTTCATTTATATTATTAATATATAATACTTTCTCTTCATAGGCCTTAATTTGGAAAATCGAGCGTGTTCTGTCTCATTATAAAGCCTATGCGTGGCCTTCTAATATTCTTTGCGAAAACTATTTGACAATAACAAACTTGCTCTCCTTTAATCCTTGGGACAAACAATAATTTCTGTTTATTTAAGTCTTAGTTTTCTGACTATTAATGTGCAAGGGGTCATATTGTGAAATGAAGGCTTAACAAATGTCCTGTTTGGAATATCAATGAGTTACTTTAAGTTCATCACAAGGAAAATGCAAAGATTCTTTTTAAAAGTAAATATGAAACTGTCACAGAACTCATTTGGAGAAAAAGAAATGAGAGCACATTCATTTGAAACTGCCTGGCTTCCAGCTTGTTTTAGGCATGGCGAGGCAATCATGAATCTGGCAGGGGCCGCAGAGCTCCTCAAACAATCAAGTCCCTTTCCCACCACTCCCATTTCATAGATAAGGAGACTGAGGCAAGGAAACTTGGTACCAATCCAGTCACACAACCACCCTGATGCAATGTCAGGCACAGAATTATGGCTTTGATACCTTTGGAATGATGGCTCCTTTCACTGTAGTGCGGTTTACCCCTGAGAAGCAATTTCATCCCAGAAGAATGTTTATGGCCATGGTGAGATGGTAAAAAATAATAGTAATAATAACAAAAATTGAGTTGGTGGAATGGGCACTCTTTCCTTGAAAATTTTCTTGTAGTAGCGTTTCTGCCTACTCTACCACACACACACACACACACACACACACACACACACACACAAACAAATACAAACAGGCATAAATGATTGTTAAACACTGGAAGTTGAGGCAGTCTCTTATTCTTTGTGATCCCACAGAGAAAAAAGCAACCTCACACAGCATTCAGCTGAACTGCAGTGCTCCAAGCACATTTGAGCACCCAGAAAGCACCCAGTCTACCTGCCCACTGTATACTGTGAGCATCTCTTGACAATCCTCATTTTCATCCTCTCTCTTATTTGGTGTTGGCATGGGTGGTTGTATGCTATGAACAAAGAAGTTCAGAATTTGAAGTCAGACAGAACTAGGTTCAAATCTTCACTTAAGTTTTTTATTACACGTGCTATTTTGGGGAAGTTAATATAATGTTAAATGCTTGGTTCATTGGTCCAAGTTCTCAAGTAGATTATTCTATAACTGGGTAAGGCGTTTGCTTTGGCTGTCAGTTGTCTGTCCATATGCTCTCGGGTCTTACATTTCTGTGCACTGTAGCCTGCCTTCTAACTGAGAACATTTTCATGGTTTTGCTAAGGACTTGTGTACATAGCAGGTGGGAGGTGCCCAGGAATTACCTCTTTCCCACCACCACCCTCACACCATTAACAAAGCCCCTCCACCAGTGCATGGGTATTGGGGTATGAATAACCCAGCTCCCTCACTCTCCAGTTGAAACAACTCTGAGGCACATGTTTGACTGATTCCCAGAATTCCTCAGCTGACTTATGTTCCAGTTGCCAACATGCTACTTTGTATGATGATGCCGCTTTTGTTGGCTTTCTTTTGTCCCCTGACTAATTTCTCCACTCCCCAAAGTTGCCTGGACTCAGCTCTGTGATAAACTATTTCACCTGAATCCTTTTGTGTCAGGCTCTGCTTCTGCGTGAACTCAAATGGAGAGACAGACAAGTGAGTAGGTCATTACAAACGAATGTGTTAAGTGCCATAAAAAAGTTAAGAATGGTATATTATGGAAATACATAATACAGATTATAAGGACATACATAATACAAATCTTCTTTGTTCAAAGAGATTTTCCTGGAGTAGGTGGTATTTGAGTTGAATTTTTAAAAGTATGACGAGGTTAGCTAGACAAGAAAAAGGTGAAAGGTTCCAGGAAGGGGGAATTGCAAGTACAAAGTCTTAGAGACAAAAGACAGTGTGTTATCGTGTTTAAGGAGCTGAAAGTTGTTAAGTGTGCCTAGCATAAAAGAGTGAGCATAATGGAGCAGATGATGAGAAGAAAGGCTGGAGACATAGGCAAGGGGCAGAGCAGGAAGACTTGTGCGCTAAGTCAAAGAGATGTTTCTTTATGTAAGAGCAATAAAGAGGCATTGTGGGAAGTTCAGCAGAGAAATGATGTGATTAGATGTCTGTTTCCGAAAGATTCACATTTGACAGCACCGGGGAGAATGGATTGTAGGAATCAAGATAAAAAGCTAGGAGACCCATTAGAAGCCTGTGGCATAAATCCAGGCAAGAAATCATATGAATCTGAACTAAGATATTGGTAGGGAAATAGAAAATAGAGGACAGATCTCAGAGACACTGTGTGGGTCAAATCAACAGGACTTTTTGAGTGATTGGCTCTGCAGGGTAATGGGAGAGCTAGAATTTGAGAAGGACTCTGGGTGTCTGGGGTCAGTGATTGACTCAGGTTCATGGTTATGCTGCCCACTGAGGTGGTAGTCACAGGGGGAAGGTAAGTTGAGAAAGTCAAATTGTGAATGCAGTTTTGCACACTTAGAGAGTCCTATGCCTGGGGGAAATTCACATGGAGCTGGAGGTCTGACCTAAGAGGAAAAGAAGTAGGTCCAAAGATATAGAAATAGAATCACCCTCACACAAGGAAGTGATGCCAAGAGTGGATGCAGTCAACCTTGGAGAAAATGTAAAGCGCAAACGCATACGGTCCGTATGTCACACTGGGGAATGCCAACATTTAAAGGACAAGCAGAGGAAGAAGAGTCCCTTTGGGAAACCAAAACATTGGCAAGAATAGGAACTCCAACTGTGTGACAGAAACACCATCAAAACACAACCCTGTGCCGGAGGCTCACATAGTAATGCATCACAACCCTGTTTCCCACTGTGCTCTGACTTAGCCTAGAATCTTCAGCTCTACACATTTGAAGTGGCCAGGGTCATAACTACAAAGAGCGATTACAGGGAACGGGCACAGGAGCTGATAAAGGACTCACAGAGGAATCGTAAGGAATTGCTGAGACGCTGTATGAGGCTGGACACCAGGACTGTTCCCAAATAAAAAGTCATTGAATCATAGTCTCAATTTCCTTCAAATATGAGACATAGAAAAACAAAACACTACATTAGGAAAAAGGAATAAAGGGAAAGAATACTCATGGATAAAATAATCATTATGCTACATGTGTTACATAAATGATACAGACTTCACGGAAACGATGTGAGTGGACATTATTATTTCCATTTTGGAGATGAAGAAACTGAGGCTGCAGACATTATATAAATCACCCAAGATCAGTTTTGTAGTCACCAGCAGAGCTGGGATGGAATTCAAGGCCGTCCAGAGCTCAAGTCTGCGCTTCTGGCACACACATCCTTGTTATACCAAATCGCCATTTTTTTTTAAGAATAGCTTATGTATTTCAGCATATTTCTTCTGTTCTGACATTTTGCTACTCATATTTAAGGGAATTCCATCATAGTTAGCTATGAAATGAACCCTGAACTGTGGGTAATGATTTCAAACCTCGTTTGTTATAGTGGTGTTGCTTTTTGCTTCTCATATAATTGTAGAGAATTTGAATTTCATTTTAACTGACTTTCATTTTAATGCAAATAATAAAATAAACGTCTTTGTCAACAGAGATGATTATCCCCAAACAAAAGACATTTAATAACATTTTGGTGTTCACATTTATTATTTTTTTCTCTGTTCTGACTCTCCCTCCCTCACTTTCTCTCCTATCTATCTATCTATCTATCATCTACCTACCTATCTATCCATCCATCCAGGTGATTGTCATTATTCATAGTAGCTATGTTCTATAGTCTCCACAAACACTGAATTAATGAATACCAACTGCTCCTAGGAGAAATACAGAGTTGGGTTCTTATGAGCCTCCGATCACAATATTTTGGTCCCCTTATCAATACATAACCAAGTTTTATGTGTTTTCTGCTTAAAAACACCTTAATATTATTTTTGACTCATTAACACTGAACTCATTGCCAACAAGAATGAGCTCCTTCCTGAGTGAAGCTTATTTGACACACGACTTTTCTTTGTAAGGCACATCACAGCCTTCTTGCACTTATAAACACTAGACAGCACTTCAGTTTTATGCTTGAGGACCATTTTAAATGGTAAAATAACAAAAAAGTGCACAAAACTGTGAAAATCTAGCCCTAAATAGGCCACAGTAAGGATATTATCTACAGTCTGAGAGCTGAAACCAGAAGGCAGAGCTCCAACTTGTTGGACTTAGCTCAAAACATGGATGACGGGAATTTTGATCACTCTGTGCACTGTCTGTGAATGACCAAAAAACTCCACAAGTATTGACTTTGGGAATTCAAATGAATTTTAACATGTATGCAAATTTAAAAATATAAAAACAGGAAAAGTGAGGATTGACTATGTTTGTATATGTCTGTGCCTGTGTGTTTATCACAAATTTAAAAGCTATCCCAACTGCCAGCTAGTATTTCTTTATGTATCCCAAACTGTCCCCTGCCACTTACAGAAAGGACTGTGTCTTGGAGAGAGAGTTCTATGTGAAATTTCCTTAGGAAAGCATCCTTAGAAAAGCTTGTGAAATTCGGAAACCACTAGAGAACAGACTCTAACATTTGAACTGCTTTTGTTTTTCTTTCAATAATAGGTCTCCTTTGAACTGCTTTCTTTCAATTAATTTTTATATCTTTGCATCTCTTTCAACAGCAGAATGTCAAAATGATGTCTACATTCTATGCACATAAAGCCAGTATAAAACACTGAACTGGAGATACCTTGAAATTTAGTTAAAGCATTTCTGCCTTTGCCTGAACATTAGACACTAATTTCTGGCTTTTACTTTTTTACTTTTAGTTTAACAGTGGTTGTCAGGGTATACTATACTAATATACATTTTTGCCCAGCCCTTTAGCTTATGGCACTTCTATTCCTTCAACATTTTGGCCACTGCAGTCAGAAGAGACTTACTATCACTGGAAAACACAGTAGCAAATAGGATTTTAACTCTGCAGCAAAGGAGAATTCATTTGCAGAGTTACATCTCTTCCCCTTCAAAAACAAAGTAGAGAATCTGGGACTATCGTCTCGGCTTATTGTTTTCCTAATTAATCATATTTGGTATAAAAATTAGAATGACTCTTTTTTGCAGCAAAACATGTTTTGAGGTTCTCCGTGGGCTTCTCCTTAGATGCTCCGGATTACCATACAGTCCCACAGCGGTCCCCTGTCTTCAAGTGTCATCCTACAGTTCTTTTGCTACATCTTGGGTATAATGGTCAAATTCCATCCATAGCCCAAATAATTTCATATCAAAATAGATTGTATTTCCATGAGGCCTTGATATGTAAAATCTCTTTTTGAGAACTCTCTATCCTACAGCCAGCTTCCCTGAGTATGAATGTTATAGTAAAAGCCATTCCAAGTATATTTTTGGAGTCCAGAATATCATGGGAAGTTATCAGCCCTTGGCCATCCCCTCCCCAGACACGGAGGTCTTATTCATTAAGAACAATTCACCCCTCTAGTGGAAGGATGTTGGTATTGCAGCTTGAGCTACAACAGAGAGCTAAGGTTATGGCTGAAAGAGCATCTAGATTTTTATTATTAGTGTTGTTATTATTATTATTATTATTATTATCATAAGATCCCCTTTTTACACTGGTTAGTTATTAAATATAACCTGATAGAGACATCTCTTTAAAATGTTAATTTGTTTTCTTATGTTTATACTCAGGGAGATGCTTAGAGCTATAAACTTGCAATAGATTTTTGTTTACACGTATCTCCATTCTTCCCTTGTTTGGAGTCAAATAGAAATTGATTGGAAAAAAATATTTTTGTGTATACTTTACAGAGTTCAACAACAATGGGGGGTTGCTTTTCCCATGTTCTTCCTATATACAATGAGGTTATGTTAAAATCCACAATTTGGCACCAAAGGGAAAAACTGTTCTGCTCAACCAGATTATAATGGGGAAACAATGTTGTGACTACCAATGAATACTGGTCACTATTGTGCAAATGATGTGAAAATGCTGAGTCAGCTCTGCTATTGCGAAGCCCTTGTCAGTAAAAATGTTGAAACTGAAAAATGCTTTCGAGATTTACTAGTCCCAAAGTCCTGCGAGGTAAAATGATTTGTCCAAGGTTACAGTTAAGTTAGTGGCCCAGCATGAGCCCATTTCTCCTGATGCAGAAATCCGTAACTCACAACTCTGAAGTCCGACTTTGGACTGCCTGGATGACCGTGAACAAGACGCTTAACCACTCTGCACTTTTCTATTCTATTCTGCACAGCACCGGGGATGGGGACACCCATCTCAGAGATGTTTATGCAAGGATTAAAATGAGAGGATGCAGGAAAAGTACTTAGCACAGGGCATGAGGCATAAGTCCTCAGAATGGGTTGACAATCACTCCTCTTAGTTTTATTATCACGAAGGGCTTTTCTCTCTGCTGTTTGGGGGCATTCTAAAAACAGAACTTCTTTTCACTCCCAGGAGTAAATGTGTATGTAAATTAGGGAAATTTGAGTCTTTGTTTTCTATTCCATTACTCATAAGAATTTTATTACGAGAGCATTACTAATCTTATCCTTCATTTATACAGTAATATAAGGGTGATAACAGCTGTTTTAAGAGAGGATCTTGATTTTTTTTCCCAAGCATCATATGCATTGCCTCTATTAAGCCAGATTTGTAAAATAATTTTAGTATAATTTAGATACTATAGCATATTAGAAATCAGAGATTATAAAGTGCAAATGAGATTTTTTTTTCTGCTGCTGACATCATAACAGTTTTTACAGAGCCGTTATCATCTCAATGGATACGGATGTCATGCAGTCATTATCCTCAGATCATAACGAGGTGGACCATTACAGCCTCCTTTGGAGACCTTATGGTCTGAGATGTTAACGAGCCTTTGGGGAACCCTAAATCCTGGGATGCTTGGCAGCGTACTGCAGACCATAACAGAACCTTCTTCGCAATGACAATGGATCCTGTCAATTTCTATTAAAGAGCTTCTTAATTCCCCAATCATTAAGATAGTGGAAAGACTTATTATACTAGCCTATAATTAAGGAAGCTTTCAGCCATAAATCCCTTCTGTAGAGTCCTTCCCTTTGTTCAATATGGAATGAATAAAGGGTAAGGGTCCCACAAGAGGAAGGGTGGAGACACCATCCATCTCAGGAAAATCTTGCAGTATGAGCATTCTGTCTGGTTTTCCTGAAATCCCCTCAGCCACTATGCAGCCCTTTGTAAAGGCACAGAACAAGGGAGGCCCCTTGAATGAAAACCAGAGGCCTCCAGCACCTGGTCCGGTGGGCATCCCTTAACCCAATTCTTGGCATTGGACTGTGTTCGAGTATTGATGCTAGGCACTATGACAGAGAAACACAGGTTCCAATCACGGTCTCTGCCTTAAATAATTCACAATGTAATTAGAAAGAGTGGATGATAAAGGTACAGTAATGACATCAGAATGCAAAGCAACAATACAGACAGGAAGGGAGGCGTGACTAGGGTGATTTCCCAACAATTAGTATAAGGAGTAGGTGCTGTGAATTAAATGACAAAATATGGTGGCGGTAGACGCTTAATGAGTATGCATTCCTTCCTATTTCAGAGGAAAACAAGTTTCCTGTGAACCGTTTACTACTGACTTATTTCTTTATGCCTCAGTTTCACAGAAGTTACATGGCTGAATTAACACATCTCGCTATAAAATATTACTAGAAGATCAAATGATCAGGTGACAATTGATGTTATTTTCTATGCAATGAAATAATCTCTGGCATCCTAAGGTGATAGGTATAATAGAAATATTCAGGTAGGGAGAGAAGTGAGGTTTACTATCATAATCCAAATTTCATTGTTTAAAAAAAAAAAAGCAGGGAGCCAACCAGAAAGATAAATGATGTGCTGCCATAAAAATCCAAAATGGAAGAATCCAACCCATTGACCTTGAATGTACAGAAACTTGAAGTTCCCTCATTCGTTTTGATAATCCTGGACTTTTCATCTAAATTTCATTCGACCTCAAGCAGACCTGCATTTGGCTTATTACTGAAATTTCATTGCTGAAAATTTCCAATGTAAGAAGTTTTCTAATCAGAAGTTAAATTATAGAAAATCCCCCTATATTGAAGAAGAAATAAATGTCTGCTGCTGCATTTTGTGCTTTGGGGATTTGAGTTCGTTTTATTGTGCTGTTTCTAAATCAGGTCTTCAGTACTAACATGGGAAAGAATCACACAGGACTCCATCTCTGAGTTCAAATCCTGAATGAATTGAAAATGTATGAAGGGGTCTGAGCTTGCCTTCAAGTTGTTAATAAGAAACTGAATTTCAGTCTCTCTCATCTTAGGTAAATTGTGTTTTAAGGGCATTCAGAAATCAAGGTCTACAGAACGATATTGAGACTTTCTTTATTGTTCTATTTAAGTCGCTTAAGGCAATTCATCTTTTTGTTTGTTTGTTTCTCCTTTGTTTATCATCACTCATATTTGACTGTCTTATCAGGGAAATCTGAGTACCTCTACTGAGCCCTAGAGGAAGGTGCGGTCAGCAAGCTGGTTTGAACATGTACTGCTTCAAGGGCATTTCACTAGCGTATGCTTTCCTCTCCTCCTACTTCTTATAGCAGGAGAAGGCCCTCAAAATACCACTCTCCACTGTCCTAACCATTATTTATGTGAGCACACAGCCTTCTGGCCACAAAGTTTCTTGAAATGAAATGTGAAGAGAATGAACAACAATGACATCGAATAAAGAGTGAGGCACATGGCTTCTTGCTCCCTGCCTGCCTCCGGGATCCTGGAAATATGACACACACATACACACACACACACACACACACTCACACACACACACACACACACACTCACACACACACACACACACACACACACACACAAGTTTTTTCCTCCTCCTCCTTTTAACCCCCCAAAGGACAACTCTCTTGTGAGAGGCTTTCATTTAGAAAGCCAGAGAGCATTTCAGAGGTCCATTGGATCTCTAAATAAGCCCCAGGTTTACAGAAGCTCTAGCTAAAGAACTGAGCACCTTCTCCTTCAAAGGTAGCTCTGGACTCTTAACAGTTGCACAAGCAACCTCTATCTGCATTAGGCAAGAGGGCACACTCCTGTCTTAATCTTCAGGTGTGAGTGATGTGCATTTATGAGAGTTTATACTGGAGTTGTGAGAAAAAGAGATACCATGCATCCCAGAGCAATTTAGAAATTGAAAAAACAAAACAACTGAACCACATATGAGCCCTTAAGGGACAAATGTAAATTGGATAGACTTCAATATTACAAGACTAACAAGGAAGATTTCCGAGGCAAGAATGAAGAGCAGAATGCATCCATTCTAAGTTGCTGCTGAAGAAAAAGATAGAGCGTTGGCTGCTTTTCTTGCTTATATCGGGAGGCAATATCTGTACACCGTTGGGAGACAATGGTGATTCCTGGCAAAAGCTACCTCTCCCTCCAGGGGTGTCCAGTTATACCACATTGAAAATATGCTGGGTCAGCATTGGGTGTGGGAAGCAGGTAGGAAATAGAAGCTGATCTCAAGCATAAGTGCCTGCCAACTTGCGTGTGAAGGCAGCTGTTTGCTTGCTAGACTGGTAATAGTTCAACTAGTGCAGCCCAATAGAATCTTCTGCTATAACGAAACAATCCTCTACATGTTCACTCCAGCATGATAGCCACTTGCCTCACCTGGCTATTGAGCTCATGACTCCTGGTTGGTGTGACTGAGGAAAAGAGTATTTAATTATCTATAATTATAAGCAATTTGCATTTAAATAGCCATCAGTGTCTAGTGGCTACCATATTGGACTGCATAAATGTAGGAGATACTCATCATTACAAAGATTCTCATAAGACTGTAAAATGTTGAGATAATCTGAACACCCACCTTTAGAAGCTGGGAGCTTGAATAGGTTAAACTCTCAGAGCCTCAGATCCTTTGTCTATAAAATTTCTAAAATAATACCTAGTTCTTGAGGTTGTGAGGATTATATAAGGTAAATATCGGTTCACACCTAGAACCGCACACAGAGTATTCCAAAGTCCCGGCCATAGCTGAGTCTGCTGCTGATCTTTGCTGTTTTCTTCAAATTATTCATTCATTCATTCATTCATTCATTCATTCATTCATTCATTCATTTATCCACTTTTTTCTTTTTAGTATGCCTTGTAATATCTTTGTGATAGGCGGACATGATGTACTAGGTAAAAGGAACTATGGTAAGTAGGTCTTCAGTAGTGTGGTGGTGAGTTGTGGGGGAGGGGCAGCATTCTAGAGCCTTATGATTAGGTCTCAGTCGTTCAGTGAGCCTCTGTCTCTGAACTGTGCATTTCACAAGTGCTTCTCAGCCTCCCTCCTAGCCCTACCTAAAGTGGGACAGCATGTGAGAGTAGGCTGGAGTCAGGTATTTCCCTTCCCCCAGGTCAGTTAGGTATGGATAAAACCCCAATAAGTGTAGGCTCTGGAAAATAATTTCTCCTGAGGTCAGGCCTTATTAAGAATAATATTGTAAGAACTATATGTGGTGTCAGGTGGGTACAAGACTTATCAGGGCGATCACTTTGTAAGTTACATAAATGTCTAACCACTATGTGGTACACCTGAAACTAATATAATATTGACTGTCAATTGGTAATTGAAAATTTTTTTAAAAATTAATAATACTAAAATAAATAGAATTATAAAAAAAGAAGACTAGAGTACTCTGGCATATTTCAAAATGGCTGCTTTCCCCTTCATCTGCTGGTATTTCGAGGGAACACTTCGCCAATATTTACTATCCATCCAAGATCTTGGATGTAAAACTCACAGAAGTGTGGGGGCCCCTATGCCTGGGCCCTCATAGAATTTTTGACTCTCAGATTTGGTTGTCTGCATTGAGCTGCCAGCAATTTATCAATTATATTTCAGGTTTTTCTACCCTGGAACTGATTCCAGTAAGTTATGATTTTCTGTATCTGTCTATCTGTCTTTCCAGTTTTGGAGGCAGCAGTTTGCCCTATAACCTCACCTTTCTGATGAATCTAAGAGGTGTTGATTTTTCAGCTGCTTTAACTTTTTACTCGCTGTTAGAACGGAGTGATGAGTTCCAAGCCCGAGCAGAGACTGCAAGTCCACATTGTACAAATTTATGAAATTGGGTAATGAAAAAAGAGGAGAAGGAGAGAAGACAGTCCATGGGAAAGGGTAGAAAGAGAGGGCAGATTTAAGGGACTTAAGGGGCATAAGGAGAAGGGGGGAGAGAAGGAAGAAGTAAAAGGGAGTGGAAGGAAGAAGAAAATAGAACCCAAGAGGAAGGAAGAGAAAAATGTGACCTACTAGAGTGTTCAGCACAAAATACACATTTAATAAATGTGAGTTCACATCCCTTTTTCTTGATGATTCCTCAAAAGACAAAAAGATGTGTCCCTCTCCCTGCCCACCATGCCACCTGCTGGTTCCTTCCATGGAGTGTGCCTTCCTTGGACTATCTGTGTTCATCACCTCATGTGAAGGATCAACCATTCTAGACCACAGGTAAACCAAGTGTCAGATGGAGAAGATGCAAGAATGGGCTGAGAGACCTTAAGGGTCCCCTCTAACCAAGAGATCTTCGGATTAAAGTGATTAGGCATCTAAGTGCTTGTTGGGATTAAACACCCTGACAGCTGCCATCACTTTAAAATAGCATCCTCTCTTGTCTCATTTGCATTTTCCACCAATTCAAATCTTAAAAGGAGACTATGTTAAGTCATTGTCAGTCAGTAATAGCTTGTTATCGATCTAATTATCAGCATATTTATTCATTCTTTCACTTGCCAAATAGGTATTGAGTGCTCACTCTATGCCAGACAAAACATTAGGTATTGGGGGCATCACAGTGGGTGAAGTTATACAGTTACTATCTTCACTGAGCTCAGAATGTAGAGAGAAGTGTCTGAGTGGGTCACCGGGAAAGTCAAACATGGAGGCCAGGCAACTTTGGAAAATCCACCAGAACATGGAGAACAGGAGGAAGAACCAAAAAGTCAGAAATTGAGTCTCAGGCAGATAATTGTATATCTGTGTAGGTTTTACAGCTGCATTTAAGAACAGTACTGTCTGTATTCAAAAAGCTGTCAATTTGCATTGAGTAAAATTTGAAAAGCATTGTTAACAGTAAATCACCATCCCAGATGCAGACAAAAGTTTAATATTTTTGTTTGGCTAAGGATGATTCTCAAAAACCAAGGCAGTACACCAGCACCCAGAGCAGCTTTTCTAATGCCATTCCAAAAATCCTTGGAGAACCTGCTAATTCTGACGTTGGAACAGAGAGCATACAAGATGAGCTTGGGACATCTTGTAGTGTCAATAAGTAGTGAAGTGCTCAGAAAACAAAATAATGGAGGTATGTCCCAGGGACACAGGAGCCAACAGAAAGAATGTCCATTGGCTAAGCTGGAACACTCTGAGCAACAGAAAAAATAATGTAGTATTAGATTACAATGGACAGTATAAAATAACTATCCATATGTCCATACTGATACAAATAAGTGGTTGAATAAGTAAATGGGGAGAAAAACAAACCTCCCATACAGAAGAATTCTAAAAATTTATATAGATACATCACTTTCAGAGATTAATGATTATGGGTTTTTAAAAATTTATTTACTTATTTTTATTTTTATTTATTTATTTATTTATTTATTTTTATTTTTCTTAATTTATTGGGGTGACAATGCTTATTTTTATTATTGCTATTTCTGCTGTTTGTTGACAACTCAGGGCTTAGTATACTGCTTCTTTGTTTATTTTGTTTTAAATTAGGGGAGAGTAAAAAAGGTAAGAGATATAGGTGACAGTCAACAAGAAATATTAGTCAAAGCCCATTCAATTAAATGGGCCAGTGTATGGAGAGGGAACAGAGAAATACTGGTAAAACAGTGATGTCAAAATGTTATCATCCACCACACACTAAGATTGCACCATGCTGCTTCAGGTGTTAATGTGGGATTGATACTGTGGTCTTTTCCAGAAAGAAAATACGTTGACTTGAGGGAATTAGTTATGTTTTATTTTGCTGCAGTTCCACTATTATTTCTACAATAGGAGAAACTATGTGCAAAAGTTCCTTTAAAAGTGTAAAACCCTTTCCAAGTAACCTCATTCATCTTCCCAGTACCATCTGTGTTGGGGTGGGGGGCAAGCTCTGTTCTTCAGAGCTGCTATCTTGAGACTCAGGTGAATGAACTTAGTAGGGAGAGTGGCGAAGCCGAGATGGGCTGCAGACCCAACTCCTGGATCCTGTGTCTGGATACCCGGCAACTTCCTAGGCTATTTCTTCTGAACAATCCACAGAAGTAGTGAAAACTGCTTTCATCTGAATGTTGCACCATGTCAGTCTGACACCTGCATTTTCCTAATGAGTCTGCATGATGAGAGAGGTTAAATGAGTTAGTCCCTCCATGAGTCAGCAGTGCTCAAAAGAAAGAAGCACAGGATCTCGCAGCTTCTTCCAGGGATCTTTCTAAAATGAAAACCACAACTGGGTTCTCCCACATTATCAGTGACCCCTTCGATTCCTTGTGATTAAAGGCAAAATTTCTGGGCATACAGTATTCCCCCCTTATGTGCAGTTTCAGTTACCCACAGTCATCCAAGGTCTGAAAATATTAAACGAAAAATTTTAGAAATAAACAATTCATCATTTCCAAATTGCACACAGTTCTAAGTAATGTGATTAAAACGTGTGCCATCCTGCTTTGTCCTGTCCTGGACAGGAATCCTCCCTTTGCCCAGCTATCTGCACTGTTACCTGCCCTTAGTCACTTAGTAGCTATCTTGGTTATCAGATCTACTGTCACATTATCACAGTGCTTGTGTCCAAGTGACCCTTATTTCACTTAATAATGGTGCCAATGTGAGAGACTAGTGATGCTGGCAATTTGGATATGCCAAAGAGAAGTTATAAAGTGCTTCCTTTACGTGAAAAGGTGTATGTATGTATTGGAAAAAACATAGTACATATAGGCTTTGGTACTATCTGAGGTTTCAGGCATCCACTGGAGGTCTTAGAACCTATGCCCCAAGGACAAGGCGGGGACTACTCTATAAGGCAGGACCTTTATGATCTAGAACTAGCTCTTCAGACTCATCTTCCATAATCCATGCCTTTCTACAAATGAAACTAAACTCCCTGTGCTTTCAAGCCCTCAACCCATGCTGGGCCTTTTTACATGTCCTGTCTGCCTGACATGGACTCCCCACCTCCCCTCCACTTCCATGTGGCCCACGCGGCAAGCTCCTTTGACCATTCAGTCTCTCATCTGAAACGTCTACTACCATGTAGGGTGCCCAAGCATCCCAGTTTGCATGGGACTGAAGGGTTTTCAGGGGTTCTAAAGTTCAGTGCTAAAACCGGGAAAACTCCCAGCATATTGGGACAAGTTGGTCATGGGACCCCAGCCCTCACTGACAGAACTGATCTTTCTTTCCTCTAATTTTCCCACACCTTTTCATTTTTAATGTTACTGTGAGTGGCACGCTACATTGCATTTATTCACATCTTCCCTATCAGAGTGTAACCTCAGAGGGTAGAGGAGGGATTTATTTATCTTTATAGCCCTAAGCAGTATTCATTAAAGGCAGCAGCATGTTCGAATCTCCTGGAAAGCTTGTTTTTGTTGTTTTTCTCTTTTTAAACACCCTCCAAATCCCAGAGACTCGGATTTAATTGATCTGAGGTGAGGGCGGGGCCTGGGTTATATTTGGAAGCTTAACCAAGTGATTGTGATGTGCAGTCAAGGTTGCTAACACCTGCTCCAGAGTAATGACTCTCAGCTGGGGTGGCGTGAACATCAAAACTCAACACATCCCCCTCGGCCCAGCTACCTACAGACTCCAATTTAATTCATCCGGAATGGGGTCCAGGCAGCTGTATCTTTAATGTCAGGTGATTCTAATCCATCGCTAGTGTTAACCCCTGTTTAAATACACAGGAAGTCCTCACTCAACATTGTCAATAGGGTCTTGGAAACTGAGTCTTTAAGCGAAACAACATATAATGAACCCAATTTTACCACAGGCTACTTGACATAAACAAGAGTTAAGTTCCTACAGCATTTTTTTGGTCACAAAAACGTCAACAAACTTCTAAATAAAGACCCCAAATGTTTCTTATAGTACACATTGAAATAAATGTGAGCTACACATTTATTTAAGAAAGATAATAAAACAAGTCAGATGATTTTATAGCCTGCTGATTCCAGTTCAGGTTTTTGGTGGGCTGGAGAATATCCCAGCAGCTCAGGGTGCCAGCCAGGTGGGACCCAACCCTGGACAGAGGCCCTTCCATGGTCAGGCCACTCACAGCCCCCACCCCAGCCACTCAGACTGGGTCAATGCAGACACTCCAGTTCACCTCAGATACACATCTTTTTGATGCAAACTCCACACAGACAGTGGCCCACGCTGGGGATCCATTTTTCCCCCCTCATCATATTATAACAAAATGACGTTATTCAAGAACCTGTTGTATATGTACACAGAGGGTGCCAAAAAAATGTATACACATTTTAAGAAAGGAAAAACTGTATCAAAATTATAATACAATGAATGATGCTAGCATTCATTTGATTGATGCCATCTTCTGAGTGAACGTCATACTACACATTACTACCATAATTCAATTCAACTTCGAAAAGTAATACATAGATAACATCTCTGAAACTGTGTACACTTTTTTGGCACCTCCGGTATATGACCAAATTAAATTCCAGGCCATTCCTATTGCCCTTAACTCTTGCCAGGCCTCTAAGTATTAAGTGTTGATCCTAAACAGATTCTAAGAGCTAATGGAATTAAGACCTTCAGTTTGGGGTTCACGCCATTATAGAGACTTGTTTTCTTCAAAAGTCTCCCCAGGCGGTCTGCTTTATATACACTTCAACCAAGCATATACTTGTCTGCCTGCATGTCCTCACTCCTATCAGCCCTTCTCAAAGCCTTTCTCCCACTCTCGTTGTTACTCCACTCACAGGCATGCTTTCTATTCCTTCCTTCCCACCAGGTAACAATGTACAAAGACTGATTTTCCATCTCTGTTGCGCCATCTTTCCAACTCTCTCCCGGTCTCTTACTGCTGCTCCCATGACCAGCACAGTCCTCAAACACACTGGACTTCTTTCTCTCTCTTGAACACACTAAGCTAATTCCCCAAATCAGAAACCTTTCACTTTATCTGAAAGGATTTGCTCACAGATTTTCAAATGACCTCGTTCTTTCACGTCACGGAGGGATGAGCTCAAATACCACAGAGCTCAGAGAGGCCTCTCCTGTCTGCCCAGTAACTTCCCACAGTCCACAGTCATCATTCTCCATCATGCCAGCCTCTATTCATTTCATCATAGCAATTATTTTCTGAAATTATCTTGTTTTGATAATGTGTGCATCTTGTTTCCTAATGGAGCACCAACACCTACAAATATACCTGACCAACATTTATGGAAATAAAGTCAATACATATACAGGTATCCCCCATTTTTCAAGAGTTCTCATTACACCACTTTACTTTCATGAAAGATCTACATTAGTACCTGTTTTCGCTAACCAAAAGAAATCCAAAGAAGATTTTTGTTTTTATCAAAAAAAGGTGAAAAGGGAGAATAGTATTCAGTGTTTTGCAGCCAATGTTACAGAGGCAATGTGCACGCTGAAAAGCATGCGTGGTGCCACTAAGCTCCTTCCCAAGAAACCACTCTGAGCATCTCAGCACCAGGTCTCCAGAGCCCTGAACTATGTTTGTGAGCATCTGTGTTTTGTCTCGATTGTTTGTGTATCTGTTAAAAAGATGTGTCCTAAGGTATCAGAAAAGCCTAAGAGAGCCCAAAAGGGCTTTATACTTAGCATAACTCTGGATGTAACTAAGTGTTTCAATTGTGGTAAATAAAATATATTGTGTGTGCATTGAACTTGCCTGCATCCACTATTCATACTGTTTACACATAGAGAGGAAAGATCTTGAGAGCTGCCGCAATTACTACTGGTTCTGCTAGTCACAAAGTGGTCTCTTTTAGTTGGCATCCAGTAGTGGATAAAAACGGAAAGTCTATTGCTTGAGTGAATACATGGGTGTACAAAAGCATGGTGTATATTTATCATATCATTCTTGCTTTCACTGCATGTTGGGGTTACTTTAGGTCTTATATGTGATTTGGTATGATTTGATAGGTTACTTTGGGGGCCTGGGAACACTCAAAAATTTCCATATAAACTAATGGTAATTGCTTCTTTGTATTACGCCATTTCGGCTTATGAAGTTTCACAGGAACTCTCTATTTTCGGAGAGCGAGGGAAACCTGTAGTGTACTTTGATTTTGGGATTCTATCTGTCCCTTCCTAGCTGTGTCATCTAGGGCAGCTTTCCTCAGGGACCATCAGCAGTTGTATTACTTGGGAGCTTGATAGAAATGCAAATATTTGGGCCTCAGCCCAGGTCTTCTGAATCAGGGTCTCTGGAGATGGAGGTGGGGCCCAGGAAATCATTCTAGCAAGCTCTTTTTGTGATTCTTATGTACACTAAACTTTGAGAAGCACTGATCTAGGTCAGATTAGGGCACCTTCTGAGGCCCAGTAACTTCCTTTATGTTGCAAACACTGTTAAGAGGACAGATGATAATGAATACAAAAATGCTTAACACTTAGGAGGTGCTCAAAAGATAATGGTTTCCTTTCATTTACCTTTATTTTTTAAGACAACAATATAGAGCTCACTTTCAGTTGGGCAGAATTTTAACAATCTGTTTTTTTTCTGGATGGTCAACACACTAGGAGAAGAGAAAGAAGGCTGTACTATGGAAAGCAAGCTACCTACCTATCCATAAGGAAATAAACAGAAGAGCTATAAAAAGTATGTCCATCTGGGGTCATTTAAAACGGGGGCAAAAAGTCCTTCATGCCTCAGTAACCCCTATACTACGGCACAGTTCAATAATTGATGTCCATAATGATAATCCTGCATTATTAAGTCATTCAAAATTCTTCTCCAGAGTCTCTGCTCAAGTGTGTTCAACTTCTATTAGAAAGATTTCCATTTGAAATATTTAAATCACTTTTGGGGGCCCCAAAAGGGATAAGCTTTGTTACTTGGAACATTTTACTTGATAAAATTATCTCATTCTTTGTGGATTCCAGAGGAATTAGACACTGGTATATTTTTGTCAACATATTTCCCCTGGTGAGTAGGGCACTCCTTAACTGAAGGGGCTGTGTCTTCTCTGCCCTTGGAAATCCCATTCAGCACCTAGTTCAAGTGACTCCACACAAAAGGTCCCCAAGACTGTGGTTGAGAGTCTGGTTGACCTCAGTAACCTGCATTTTCTATTGTGAAGAGCATGGGTCATCACTGTAATCACTGCCCTCTTGGATACCCTTTAAGCTTGTTCTCTTGCCAGATAAGCTAAAGAGATAACAATCCTCAAAGTCACTGGCATTTATTGAAAGCCAAAGAAATTAGTGAGCTCTGACATTTATAGGTCTTAAACATTAAAGAAGTTAAAGGTAGTTCAAGCAAGGTTCAAGCTTTAAATGTAATGCCATGTGAGTTGCTGTTAATTCTGCAATGATCACTCTGTTTATTATTTCAACAGCCAGATTTACAGTTCTAGTTAGCTCTAACTTTAACAACATGTTCTCTCACCTCCAAACTTTTCAATTTCCCAATGACCTAAGTTGTCTCTCAGGAAGAAGGAAAGATGGGGCATTCCTTAATGGAATATATACTATATGTACTTTATGTACATATATGTACAATTTTGAGTATGTACTATATGTCAAGACTTGTTATAGTTGCTTCACATGTATTAATTCATTTAATTTGCACAATAACCCAATAAGCTAGGGAATATTATGGAATTTATTTTGTATGTGAGGATTCAAAAGCACAAAGAAGTTATGGAATTTTTCCACAGTAACACAGCTACTAGATAGAACAGCCATGCTTTACACTCAGAGTCTGTATGTTTAATCATTCTGCAATACTGTCTTCCAATGAAATAAGTTTCCATCGAGGAGAAGATGATAAACTCTTAATCATTCATTATGTGGGGTAGAAGTCAGAAAGCTCTGACCGAGGGGAAACTAGAATGCAAGCAATCCTTTGTGTCCTACTGGCATTGTCCCTTCTTTCTCTGCTCCAGCACCTACATCTCCCATCCTCAACAGCCCTGTGAGAATGGATGGAACTGTGTCTCCGATTCATGTAAAGCAAGTGCATGCTTCTCTATGGCATTTGCTGTCCCCAACTCAGTACAGGTAGTCCGGTTAGCAAGAGCTTCAGGGAAAGATCTTGTTGCAAATGAGGTCAAAACCATCGTATATCCACAATGCATATCTGTACACACATATATAGACACTTACATATGTATGTATACGTATATGAAATACATAGTTGTATATCATATCCATACATATATATGTATATAGAAATCTGCACTTCTAATGCTTACCTTATAAGAGAAAAAGTGAAGGATAGCACTGTGCAAAACAAATTCAGAAAGGAGGTGGGCACGTGCTTAGTGGTATTAAACAAAGTAAACAAAACCTGTCCAACAGGCTTGAACAAGAAACAAAATAAGGCCTCTGGTGAGCACAGCAGGTTCATCCTTGACAGAAGCCATTTTGTCTAGACAGGTCTTAAGCCTGAAGTTGGATGCATGAGCAGATAGGAGCAGTCTCTTTCACCTCTTCTGGGGAAGATGCAGGGCTCAGTCGGTATGGGTGAATGAGAAAACTCTTTGGCTTTTCAGTGAATACAGAATAAATGTCACTTTCTTTGGAAATGACCTTTCTGCTATTCTCATCTTTGTATATAAAGTTGCTGTGTGAGAAAAATCCATGGCTATGAATTTCATTTCTGAGGGTACAACAGAATCATTCCATAGACATTTTCAAGATGGATGGACTAAAAAGTATCAGAATCAGAAATGAGAGTCGATTTCTTCAGTGATCTTGAAAGAGTCAACATCATCAGGTTCTCGTACAGTGTAATTCAGTAGGGTTTTATATTTTCATCAGATGAGTATTTGGATCGAGAGATGCAGTGCATTCCTTGGAAGGTGGTTTGTCTGAGACTGTTTGGCTTTCATTCAGCGAAGAAAATTGACAGAATGTACCCCCTTCATGGGGCACTTTTCTTGGCCCTTCTGTTCATAAAATACAGTGACCTCAAATTAATTCTCTTAAAATTTTAGGAATGGGCGTATTCATGACGGTGTTAATGAAAAACAGAAGTGTTTACTGTTACAGAATTGCCAGAAAAAAACCAGAGGTCTAACATACAGGTTTTCAATGGCCAGCGTTGGGTAAGAGATGGATATTCTGGCTTTTACAAACTGAGAATTGCTACAAGTGTATTGCATTCTTCCAAGACTAATAACGTAATGCCAAAAGCAATCAAGCTTTTAAAAAATCTCAGCTGTCCAGAAAATGGATGATCATTATTATAGCAAATTACTATGCACCTAAGAACAAATGAAGTTTATACTTCAGTGTAATTCAATGGCCGGGTTTCATCGCCAGCTCTCCAAAGTAGTGCAATCTTTCATAGGAACACAATTGGTAATTTCGATTTGAACACCTAACCAAGGTCTAATTAAGCAAAACTGCCATCTTCTCTCACCCCACCCCGCCCTCCCCTCCATACCATCTTAGTATGGTTACCTGTCCTAACTGTTCTTTTGGGAAGGATTCTTTCAAAATTCTGTTCAGAAATCTTTTTTTTTTTTTTTTTTTTTTGTGCCAGACTTCACCTCAAAACACTGATGTCAGCTTTCAGATGCAAAAGAAAGAAAAAAGAAAAAAAAAAAATATATATATATATATAGTGCATAGTACTATCACTGAATTGCATGCTCCTTGAAAGAAGTCACAGGATCTTGTTCACTAAAATGTGACCATTTTAGTCCCAGCACAATGCCTAGGACTCAGCACTATACTTATCGGATAAAGTAATAAATCAATATATAGTGAAATATCATTCATTCAGAATCCTTTCATACAGGCTTTGTGTTAACTCATACAAGTCTTGAGCTTGTATTTTGTTTTGATCTGCACCCATTTATGATGAAAACCCAATTATTATTTACTTTTTTAGGACTAATACATGGACAGGTTTCAGATGTGGGTTGCGAAGAATAAGCTCTGCTATATAGCAATATTTTAAATGCAGTATTTATGTACAAAAAATTATTATGCTAATTTCACAGCATCTTGATCTACTCATTAACACAGATACAAAGAATCAGCATGGTGTGGTGGGAAAGCATTAAAAGGGTAATTAGGGGCCCTGGGCTCTGATCCCAGCTCCACCACTCATTAGCCGTGTCACCTTGGCCAAGTCACTTAACCCCTCCGAGTCTGTTTCCTCACCTGTGAAATGAAGAGATTGAACTAGAGCATCACAAGTGCCCTTCGAGAGCATTAACATTTTATGATTCTATGATCCTAGTGAATGCCCAAGCGGCAGCCACACTCTCCATTAAATTCATTGTATGCACAATTCCCCCTCCTATTACAGGACTGGCTTTTGCACATGGTGTTCTCTGAGCCAGAGATGTTCTTTCTTCCCATTGCTCATTCCTCCCTTGCAGTAATTGATTCCTGTTCCTTCAGTAAGCCAGTTCCTCCGAGAAGCCTTCCTTGATTTCTCAAATCAAGTTCTAAATATAATATGGCATAACTATCCCTTTTCCTTCATAGTATGGATCACAAGTCTAGGTTTTACTTGCCATCTATCATCTCCACTAGATGGTTTGCTACATGAGGATAGACATAGTGTCTATTTTTTCACACTATTGCTTCACCAGCACCTTCTATGATGCCTGTCATAGAATAGGCACCCGATAAATAGTAATAGAATAAACAACTGAGTGAATGAATGAACACGTGACACAGTTCCAAACACATTGATTGATGTCTTGAAATGAAAGAGGGGGATGTTAGCCAGACTCTGATTACTATGTGAATTTAAAAGTAATAAAATTCTCCTGTTTCAATTGTACTTCATTCCTTGAATAGGATCATTTGTAAATTATTCCGAGGTAAAAATATATTTTAAACTAGTTTCATATCAGAATTGAAGTGATATGAATTTGAACCAAGATATTTTGTTTTTTATTTATATGGTGACATTTGCAGAAGGAAAGAGATCCAATGGCTAGTTCCAACATAAATTTCAACATATATAGTGTTTTCTTCCATAAATGCTGCCATTATACTGTTTGAGTACATGTACAACTTCAGCTTTTAAGTTTCCCTATGATAGTTTCTTCCATACGTTCATGATCATCTGTGAAGATTTTATATATGTATATATATATAAAATCTTACTAAATTGTCTTAATGCCAGATCATTCTTTTCAGTTTTATCTCATGTTTCTCTTGTTTTTCAAGCCTGTTATATTTTCAAACAGCTTTCCCCAGTCATTTTCTCTGGTTTTAAACCTTCCATTGGTAATGAATTTCGATCGCAAAGCACAGAAATTTCACATTTGCAGAAGTTCACTGCATGAATATATTTCATACTATTAACTCTAGTCTCAAATCATACGTAACTAAGCACAGGTGTCCCCTGCCATCTTTGTCTTCGGCCCCTTTCTTATTCCAGAGAAAAGAAGAAACTGTGATTTATATTAAATCCTGGTATTAAAAGAGTATCTCACATGTCTCCTTTTGTGATTGTTCTGGACGTGAAGGATGACATGTGATAATAGTCAGGTTTTAAAGGTGACAGTTTAGAAATTCAAGGAAGAGAAATGACGTATCAAATGCAGTAGTTCCTCCCTTACTTATCCAAGGAGGTAAGTTCCAAGACCCCGAGTGGATGCCTGAGATCATGGATCATACCACATCCTATATATACTATGGTTTTCCTATATATACACACCTATGACAAAACTTAATTTATAAATTAGGCAGAGTAAGACAGTAACAGATCAACAACAACTACTGTGTTTCTCCGAAAATCAGACCTAGCTGGACAATCAGCTCGAATGCATCTTTTGGAGCAAAACTTAATATAAGACCCAGAATTATATTATATATATTATATTGTATTGTATTATATTATAATATTATATTATATTATATTATATTATATTATATTATATTATATTATATATTATATTGTATTATAGACCGGGTCTCATATTATAGTAAAATAAGACCAGGTCTTATATTAATTTTTGCTCCAAAAGATGCATTCGAGCTGATTGTCCAGCTAGGTCTGATTTTCGGAGAACATGGTAGTTATAAAATAGAACAATTACAAGAAAACACTGTTATAAAAGTTAAGTGAATGTGGTCACTCATTCAGGGGACCACTTGCTGACGTCTTCCTACAGTCTCAATGCTTTCTGGTGAAACACACTGCCATCAATCACAACATGTTTTCATTCATGTGTTCCACTCACACATTAGTACCTTTCTTACCTAACAAAGCACTTATCGCATACTGTGGCCGTAACTTTTGTAGTCTCAGATGCGACAGCAAAAGTAGCACAAATTTCTTTCTTCTTTACAATTTCATGGATAGATTGGTTCTTACCATAGATCTTAAGAACCTCAGCATAGAATCCTGTTTCTTTTCTTCCTCAGTCAAGAACTTTCTCCTTTTCATTCAAAGAAACCACTTCACAGCTTCTCTTTGTCATATCTGATTTGCTAGCATCAGTACTCTGGCGTTTTAAGGCAAATATTAAGTAAAATAAGGGTCACTTGAACACAAGCCCTGCGATACTGTGATAGTTGCTCTGATAACCAAGACGGCTACTGAGTAACGGGTGGGGAGTGTATATAGTATGAAGACACTGGACAAAGGAATTATTCACATCCTGGCTGGGAGGGAGTGGGATTTCATCATGCTACTCAGAACAGCATGCAGTTTAAAACTTATCAATTGTTTATTTCTGGAATTTTGATATTTTTGGACCACAGTTGACCATAGGTAACAAACCGTGGAAAGTGAAACCACCAATAAGGGGGGACAACTGTAGCAAATAGTACATCAGCAGTATGGCTAAATAGGTTGAGACAAATGACTTTCTAATTCATTACTATTCTATGTGAGCCCCTGGTTATTGATCCCCAGACTGTTTCTTTCTATTTTCACACAGAATAGCAGTTTTTACACCCTACAGTTTAGGAGCCTACAGTTTGTATAAACATAAACAAGAAACCTTTCATTTGTAATTACTTGAAATTTCCCCAAACTCGAGATACTGCTATCATGGGCTTTATAAGAATTCTTCACATAGGCATATTTCAAATCCTTTCTCTTGTGGACTGGTGACTGTCAAGTTGTTAGGAAAGCAAAAATAGGGCCACAGCCATTTTGGGGAGATTCTTTCCTTCCTCTTTTTGCATTTGACTTGAACCGTGCAGTTTGGTGCACCAATATTCTTCGATGCATTTATGAATTAGTATCCACTTATTTTTGGTTTGGGGATTTATGAACAAATTAACATATAAATCTTAAGAGAAGACATCTATCAGTTGGCTCTTTCTGAATAATAAGCCACACAAAGTTGCTAATAGTCAGGTGTCATTTGGATATTTTTCCTGGTCTATGCCAAAAAAAGAATCTTGTCTGTGCCTGGTAACACCCACACTTAGCTAGAGGCTCCTCTGCAGCCTCTTTCTGCTTAGCTCCAGCCCCTCACCCTAAACTGCTAAATGTGAGTGTCCCAGTTTACAATCAGGAACAAAGACCAGAAACTCCACTATGAAGTTCAGTTGGTACCTGTATAAGGGAGATAAAAAAATGTCCATGTACTCTGGCATAGCTAGTCTCCCTCACTCCCTGTGTCTAGATATTAAGATACTGTATAATGGGGAAGAGTGGAAAAGAGGAGCCACTCAGGCAGGAACAAATGACATGAAAAAACACTGAGTTTTTGCAGAGAGAGAGTTAGACAACAGTTCAAGGGAACTGGCTGCATTCTGTGTCATCATTTAGTTGATCTTTCAGGTGCCTTCAAGACAAGACAGTTTCATCCTCAGCAGTCCGTGTCATGTTGACCAGCTCATCTGGAGTGATGTTTCTTTGCTTTGACATTTATACGGGGCTCTATTTAAACTAACTTGTGTGGAAAGGAATGCACCCATGGACCTCTCAGAGAATGAGGATATTTAGAAAACTTTAGGAGTAATGGCATAAAAAAAGAACTCGCTTACTCTTGAACAACGTGAGAGTAGACAGAACAATTTAAAAACCTACCATTAATCTGGAGTAGCCCATGTTATGCTTTTTACAAAATATGTGAATATTTCTTTAGATTGATGCATATCTAGCCCATTAGCAAAAGCATAAATACCTTCCCCTCTTTTTCTTTGTTTTCTCCAAATATATATGTACATATAGCAGGTCTATGTGAATGTTGCACTTTTTAAAACCACATTTCACAGCGTTGTCACATCTTTGGGATGGTTAAGAATTGAATTTGGAACACATTTTCCAAGAACATGTGACTTGCAAAAATAATACCATCATCCTGTGAGTGGGCCATTAAATGTGTTTATAGATCAGACATGCAAAAGACATTTTATCATAATCATTTTTGCTGGTTTGTATTTAGATTGCTTCTTGCAATTTCTACTTTCAGTGGTTAAGAGTCTTTCTGGTTCACTTCTTAAATGGGCCAAATCAAAACGTAGAGGCAAAATTCCTGTCAATGTTGAAAAAAAGATATTTAAGAACCGTTCAAATCAAATTTATGTTTCAGTCATTTGATTTCCCCCAAATGGAGAAAAAAAGCCTAATCAACACAAGAGCTTTTTCCCAGTGGCTCATAATTCTCTTTAAGTGAAGATTCGAGAAAAACATTCTCCCAGAGCCAACGAGAAGAGAAGAAACTCCCCAAAGACATAAGAAGGCATTGAGATAGAAATTAGGGAAGAAAGGGAGAAATCGCCACAGTGGGCAGACCCATTGGCCTGAAGCAGTCAGAAGCCGGATGGCTCCATGTGAATAAACGCCTAATAAACCTAGAAGCAGTGGCACCAGACTCAGACCTCACGGACACTGGTGAGGAGGACGCTTCTGCTAGCCATGTACGCTTGTTCTGAAGACATGGGTATCCAAGGAAAGAGGACAGCTTTGGGGGTGGGGGGTTGGGCGGGGTGGGATGTGCAGCTTCCTCCATGGTAATAAAAAACAACAGCCACACATCCAAGTCTGTGTTTTGGAAAGTTTCACTTTTGAAATGGTATACGGCAACACCTCATAAATTTGGACCCTATTATAGGCCCTTCCTCCCAACAGTCACGATGGTTTCCTGGGAAAGTTTTATTGCCCACCTATAGTCAAAGAACTCAGTGGGAAAGATTGATGTGACAGCTCAAGTTTGTCTTGCAGAAGTACATTTTTATCCAGGCTTATTTTAGTCACAAAACCTCCTGCTCCTTTAATATACAGCAGGATAGAAAAATTCTCTTCTTTACAGGGACTTATGCTTTTTGTTACAAGCTTGTGATTTGAGCTGGGGTCTCAGCTCCAAATCCTCTCATCATTGCAGACATTGATTATCCAAGCTACACAAGCCCTATCCAACCCGCCGTTTTGCTTTCTTAATAGCTCTCATTACTATCTAAAAACATGCTGCTGTTTACTTGTTTGTTATATGAAAGTTCCAGGAAAACATGGGCCTATTGGGGGCTGTTTATCCTGTATCCTTAGCTATTAGAACAATGCCTGGCACCTAATAGGTACCCAATAAATATTGTTAAATGAATGCGTGAATGAGGTAGAGGTGGTGGACACTATAGTACATAGAGATAGGTGGTCACAGAAAGTATCGAATTTGAGTTCTGGTCCCCAATCTCAATGTTTGTGTGTATGGTGGCGGTGGGGGAATTTCCTCTACACCAGTAAGCAGTGCTTGTACACCAGCTAGGTTTCCTACAGTTCAACTCATTTCTGTCACTATCTACCTGGAGATGCTATAGTACAGCATCAGATCTCCCAGGCTAAGGGCTCGGTCCCACAATACTGCCCCCGACCCACTTCAGGCATCAGTGACAAGCCCATGTTGTCACCTAAGCTTCTGACAAATCCAGCTATAAATCAGAAGTTCACATGAGCCCCCTCTTGGCTTGGATTACTTTGCAAAAATGGCTCACCATGCTCAGAGAAACACTGTACTTACTAGATTACAGGTTCATTATAAAAGGGTATAAGTCAGGGATAGCCAGATGGAAGAGATGCACAGTGCCAGGCGTGTGCACGTCCGTGCCTTCTCAGAGCATACTGCTCTCCCCAAATCTCAATGCGCTCACCAACCCGGAAACTCTCTGAACCTTCTCCTTTTGAGCCCTTACAGAGGCTTCATTACATAGGTGTGATTGATTAAAGCATTGTCCATTTTGATTGATTCTCTCTCCAGCCCGTCTCCTTCCCTGAAGTTCTGGGAATGGCACTGCAAGTTTCAACCCACTAATCACATAGTTGTTTCTGGCAACAAGAACCCATCCTTAGATGGGGTCAAAAAGTCACTTTATTAACATAACAACCAATACTTTTTTGTTCACATCACAGGAAATTCCAAAGGTTTTGGGGAGATGCCAGCCAGGAACCGGTGGACTTAAGACTATATATATATATATATAGAGAGAGAGAGAGAGAGAGAGAGAGAGATCTCCAAATCTATGTTTCTTATTAATCACAATAGCTCAGTATCTATAAGAAGATATTATTGATGCTGACTTCACAAGAATATAAATATAATGGGACTCAGCCAGGCCAAGGAGGGCATGGAGCTGAGCAAAGGGTGAGAGAGTGGATGAGATGAAGATGGAGGCAGGGTATCAAGTATGGAGTGTCTTGTAGGTCCTGGCAAGGAATTTAATTTTTATTCTAAATGTAATGAGAGAATTCTGACTTGCATTTTGTAAAAGTTTTCAGCCATTGTGGATGCATTTTTAAAATTTACTCCTATTAGCAGTGCTCTAATAAAGTTGCATTTTTGTGAAACTGAGATCTGAGTAACTATGGCTCATAATCTCACAATTAATAGGTGGTATGAAAGAAGTCTAAACCCAGGTCCACCCAACCCAAAGAAAGTGTCATTTCCTCTACTCCATAGGCTTTCCAAGAAGCCATGGCACGCAAACAATTATCACACCATTTATATTCACTATTTGCCCTGTAAATTACAAACCATTTTTAAGTTATTATGTTAAAACAGGTCTCCCAAGGAGATCTGCTTCACAGTCCTTTAGTTGGTCTAGTTGAGTAATTACTTGTTCTTGAAAGCAGTAAGCCTGCATAATCTATGTAAAAGCTATTATTTCTTGATAGTTTAGCCATTCTCATTTCTCACTAACTCAGCCCACCCCACCCCCCACAATCCTGAAAATCAGTTAATGTGCAACTGTAGCATTCTATGGAGAAGGACTTTTTAAAGACTTCAGTTCATAAGACTCAAGTTTCTAGAGAAGCCATAGAAACCTCAAGCTCCTTACTTTTGAAATCTGAAGAAACAGGTTCACAGATGGTTTCATTTTTAAGACTCTATGCAATCTTTTATTTTTTTTCTGTTCAAAATAAGTTTCTTGACTCAACTTCAGGGAGTGCCCTCAAGCTTTCCATGTTTTTGGAAAAATAATTGACAAAGTCTCTCCTCTTCTTGTAGCAATTAGGAGGTTTCTGCTCCTTCTGCCCCAAAAGGAAATCACTTTTCACCAATTTGGACTCTGCTGCGTCAGAGCTCTGGAGGAAATTCTGGAAACTGCACACAGTTTGTGTAGGTGTGGCATAATCACCATTAACCCAAAACAACTCTCCCCTCTGACACGATGCACTTTCCATCTCCCCAGAGAATATGAATCTGTTCAGCAACACCTGCTAACAACTGAAAAGGGAGAACTGCCTCCTGAAGGGATAATCCCACACAATATTTGATTTAATGTGGCAGCCAGAACGAAGACTTGCCAAGGGGTTAGAAGCATTGCTATTCCCGAACTGCCAGGCACCACCCTACAAGCATCCTGTGAGGCCTGGGGAACAGAATAACATAGAAGTTGACAAGAGATGCTGGTAAAGGGGCTGCTCAAGGCTTTGGATGGTAAGCTGTCCTTACCCCCTCTGCAATGCGAACTGGAAGAGAAACTTGCCTCATTTAAAATATCCCTTAGAGAAAGAAATAGCAGAGTGAACTTGGCAATGCAATATTGAATCTTTGCTTCAAAAACATCTATTTCTGTGAACTGGCTATAGATGTGACCAGGGTGGGTTCCTCTCTTGCTGCTCATTTTGGGTGCTGAGTTCTAAGCTGTGTGCCTTAGCCCCCTGCCCTAAATGTAATTTTCTAGGAGCTATCAATAAAATCAGATGATTTGTCAGGAATGAAGTAGGCCAGGTGCAGAGTCCCCAGGATCCCAGACACAGCCTGCTGCTAACGGAACCAACTGCTGAATGAATTCGGGAGGAGGGAGGGCTTTACTCAGACCCTGAGGTTAAAAGTCAACAGGAAGGGTTTCAACAAAAACTTTATTAGACAGATGTGCACCATGGTATTCCAGCCTGAAAATACCTGCCTCGGATGGTTTCTCTTCTAGTTAAAGATTCCAGGGGACAAAAACAAATTAAAACATACATATACACACACTTAATAAATTACCCCAGGATAATTTGCTTTTCAGGTGATTAAAACCATTTGGCTGTAAGCCTCAGCCTTAAAATACCCCCAAGTTGTGCAAAGAATGGCCTATCACATTCATTAGGTAGATTTCTTTTTTTTCAGTTAGGGTCAATATGTGTACAAGGCAATTACCAGTGCGGGAGTACTTAACACAAGTTGGGAGGAATTGATACACTGCCAATGTTATTACATAGTTGATGAATTTAAGAGCCAAGTTTATAAACTTAATTTGAAAAGCACAGGATCCAATTCTGCTTTTAATTGGCATGACTAGTGGCTTCTGATGTAGCCACTCCAAGTTTCCCATGAAAATTTCTGAACAAAGATATAAAACCGTCTACAACATCACCAAAATTTAAAACTAAAGACAACGTGTTGTTCGTGTCTTGGAAGAATTAATACTATCAGCAAGTCAAGGGAAATGCAAACTATACAACAGATGATAAATAAATGCACCCTGGGTAACAGGGCTTTTAAAAAATATATAAATAAACAATCAAAAATTTCCAAAGAAGCAGCATGAAGGGGAAAATGCCAAAATAAAAAAAAAAAATTTTGAAATAAGGAATAGCCAATAAAATTTAGAATTCTCCCAGAATGTAGAGAGAGAGAAAAAAAAAGATGAGGGAATATGAAGACATGGTATGACACATGCAATACCAATGTAGATGTTCCAATATCCAAAATAAAAGATTCTCAAAAAGAAATAAATTATTGGAGCAATAAGAAACAGACATTTTCCCAGAGAAACAAAAAGATATATGGTATTAAGCTTAAAGGTCCCACTGAGTGCTAGAACAATGAATAAAAAGGAAACTAGTGCAAATATTACTGTAAAATTTTAAGACCCCAAAGATAAAAGAAAGATCATAAAAGTTTCCAGAGAGATAAAACTGGTCATCCTCAAATAAACAAAGTAAGACTGGTACTTTTTCCAGCAACACCAGTGCTAGAAGGCAGTAGAATAGTGCAATAAATATACTAAGGAAAAATTATTTTTATCCTAGAGTATTATACCCAGCAAAATTATCTATAAAATTTGGAAGTGAAATATTTTCAAGAAGGACCTAGAATATGCTTCTCACACACTGTTTTTAGAAACTACATGAGAGTATATTGCAGCAAAATTACACCAACAGAAGAACCAATACCAGAATAGCCTCTTCAAAACAGATAGGATGAAAATGGAGACTGTTACTCTTCTTTAATTAAAACCCTTAATTTAAATTACTTAAATTAATATCAAAGGACATTGGATTGAAACAAGATTTTCTTCAAGGATAACTTTTCTCCATCTCTGAGATTCTTTTAAAAAATAAAAACCTACACTAACCATTAAATCGGTCACTTACAAACTTTAGAATTCACAAAAATATCTGGGTTTCTGAAATTATGAATCATTAGGTTTCAAATGAGATCCAGGAATCTGGCCACCAAGCCAATTAGATGCACTTGGCATGTGGACTACATGTTGAGAAATACTAGATTGTGCATTTATTGAGGACAGAAATGGTGTTTTCCTCTTGACCATAGTAAATGCAGAACACAGTATTTTTATTAAAGAACTGAATGCGTAAGAAAATGGGATCTCAGACCATCTCTTGTGTGGATGCTGCCCTTTAGGATAGAGTGCTATTCACAATTAAACATTATTAATACCTCTTGTTCTGTATCTAGTCCTAGGTGGAAAGTTTCAGAAAACTAAAAGGAAACAAGAAGATAAATGGCACAGCACCCTACAAATTATAAACCCCACAAGCAAAGGACTGTGAGTGAGGTAAAGATGGGAAAAACCTGACGAACTGGGCACTGGTGGTTACAGCTTTCCTGCCCTTTATCTGTTCACTGGCATGAAGTAGTGATTAGAGATGAACCCATTTCAAGCCAAAGTAGAGCCAAGTCAAAATCTGTTTGAAATTTTGAATAATGTACATCACTTTGCTCTTCAGCTCTAGTCCAAAATGATGATCTAATCAGGATCCAAGAGAAAATCATTGACCTAATTTGTTGATAGATGACTCAAGCTAAGATGGGCTCCTCTAGAAGAAGAGTCTGAGATAAGGTTGAAGTGCAACTAGTTTTTATGGGGGGAGGTCCCAGGAGCCTCAGGAATTTTCACTCATGGAGTGAGAAAGTAATAAATGGAAGGGAAAACAGCCAGTAAACTGCATTAACAAGCAAGTTTTCCTGTGAGAAACTGGTGCTCAGGCCCACAGCAGACCTCTGGGAGAAAGCCTAGGACATGCTTTAAAGTTGTCCCAAATGAGAAATTAGGAAGCTGGGCAACTGCCATTCCACATTGGGCTACCTTCATGAGGACTACTCCCAGAATGCCAACCCTCCAGCACTTCTGTCCCTAAACATGCCAGAGAAGCCTTTGGGTGTAGAATCCCATATGCTTATTGTAGAAAGCTATTAGTCTGCTCAGAGATAGAATAGTAAAGGAATGTGACAGCCATCTATTATATAACTGTTATAATGAGGCCTCTCTTCATTAGATGACAAGAGAATTCAACATAAAATCATGACATCATGAAGGTGGGGAATATTGAAATTAGGAAAAAGAAAATTCAGCTTAAGAGCACAGAGTAGACACATCTTGGAAAAATATTTATTATGATAACTAGAAAATATTTGGGGAGATATTTTATAATTGCTGGGATGCAAAGAGTAATGCTTCTATGTAACCAAAGCAAAAAGCCAGAGGAGAGAAGAGATTGTGAAGCAAAAGTCAATAGGGGGGCTGGCCCGGTGGCTCAGTCGGTTAGAGCTCCATGCTCCTAACTCCGAAGGCTGCCAGTTCGATTCCCACATGGGCCAGTGAGCTCTCAACCACAAGGTTGCCAGTTCAATTCCTCAAGTCCCGCAAGGAATGGTGGGCTCCGCCCCCTGCAACTAAGATTGAACATGGCACATTGATCTGAGCTGCCTCCCGGATGGCTCAGTTGGTTGGAGCACGGGCTCTCAACCACAAGGTTGCCAGTTTGATTCCGCGACTCCCTCAAGGGATGGTGGGCTCTGCCCCCTGCAACTAAGATTGAACATGGCACCTTGAGCTGAGCTACTGCTGAGCTCCTGGATGGCTCAGTTGGTTGGAGTGCATCCTCTCAACCACAAGGTTGCCGGTTCAACTCCTGCAAGGGATAGTAGGCTGTGCCCCCTGCAACTAGCAACGGCAACTGGACCTGGAGCTGAGCTGCGCCCGACACAACTAAGACTGAAAGGACAACAACTTGACTTGGAAAAAAGGCCTGGAAGTACACACTGTTCCCCAATAAAGTCCTGTTCCCCTTCCCCAATAAAATCTTAAAAAAAAAAAAAAAAAAAAAAAAAAAAAGAAAAAAGTCAATAGTATGTGAAGAAAGGGGAAACAGTGGAAAAAGGAAGTTTGGGGAAACAGAAAGATGGAGTTAGTTGCAGAATGAATTTCTGCATTGAAATGAGTAAATAGTACAATTGATATAACAAAGAATAGAATGGGTGATATAGAAAAGAATGAGATCTTAGAGAATGCACAAGAAAAAGACAAAATAATAAAATTTACTGAAAAGGAGACAAAGTTAAAATTTTGTTAAAGAGCCATGAGATTGCCTCTCCAGCATTCTCAAATCTTATTTAGCAATGGAGCTTCTCCCGTACTGCAACAGAAATATATAAGATATAACAAAAATAAAACTAACAACAACAAAAATACTTATGGAACAACTCAGTCAAGATGGCAGAGTAGGTAAACACTGTGCTGCCTCCTCTCACAACTACATCAAAATACAACTAAACTAAACTACAGAATTCATGAGTCAGTCACCTGAAGTCTAGCTGAACTGAAGCCCTACAGCTAAGAACAGACAGAAGAAGCCACCTTGAGACTAGTAGGAGGGGCAGAGACACAGAATGAGCTGGCCCCACACCTGCACGTGACAGTTAAAAATTGGGAGAAATATCTCAGCTGCGGAGGTTCTCCCACCCTCAGAGGAGCAAGGGGTCCCAGGCCTACACCAGGTTCCCCAGCCCAGGGTTCCAGTGTCAGGGAAAGAAGTTCCTATAACTTCTAACTGTGAAAACTAGCAGAAATTGTTCCTGAGTGAGATAGAGGGCAGCTGGAATCCCAGGCGCTCCTTTTAAAGGGTCTGCACACAGACTTACTCATTGATGGAGCTCCAGCACCGGGGCAGTAGATCGAAAGACACCAGGGACATATGGGGGGGGGGAACTGAATTGTCTGGCCTCAAAGTGAGCATGAGAGGGGCAGCTTTCTCCTGAATGGAGAAGCTGTCAGAAGCCATTGTTTCGTTGCTGAGCACTCCCCACCTCCTGGCATGTAGACTCAGATGGCCGCCATAATTGAGTCTCCATCTACCTAACCAACACAGCTCATCTACCCACCCTCATGATTCCCTGAGACCATGCCACACCCAACTAATATGTCTAACCAAGCCACTTCCAGTGGCTTTTTTGTACAAACAGCCTGTCTTGGCTCATGCTGTGAACTTTCCTCAAAGGTTCTCTTTCCTCAAAGTCTCTCAAAGGTTCACAAAACCCAAACAAGCCACATCTGGCATGTCCTGTACCTTTTGCTGAGCAGCCCTAAGTCCAGCACTGGCAACAGCCAGCCTTGATTTGCAGCTTGGCCTCTCAAGGCACCTCCAAGCCTAGCACAGGTCGTGGCCATATGTAGATTGATTTGTGGCTCATACCAGGTGGACTGGTTGATGCACAAGCTATGGCTGAACTTGGCTTGTGGCAGAGCCCCTCACAGGAAGCCCCAAGGCTGACACACCCAGTGGCCAACTTCTGACTGAGCCAGAGCATCACCTAGCTGCCTCCAAGGAAGATACATTCAAAGAGGAAGCTCAGCAGGCATCACAGCCCTACTAAAGTGAATCCCACTCTATAGGTTCAGCCCCTGCACAACAGTTCCTTCTCTGTAATAACAGCTAGTCCTCACAACCAAGGGTTAACCCCTCCCATTGACTTACAAATAGCAACCAAGTCTCAACTACAACTGGAGGGTACAAAATGGACACACCTGGAGCACCAGGCTTAGATGACCAGGGAGACTGCACCATTGGGCCCCATAGGACTCCTGCTACATAAGACCACTCTACTAAGACGAGGAGACATAGCAGCCCTACTTAAAACATAGAAACAAATACAGGGAGGCAGCCAAAATGGGGAAACAAAGAGACATGTTCCAAATAAAAGAATAGAACAAAGCTCCAGAAAAAGAACTGATGAAAATAGAAACAAGCAATCTACCAGACACAGAGTTCAAAACACTGGTTATAAGGATGCCCAGTGATCTCAGGGAGAACTTCAATAGAGAGCTAGGGAATATAAAAATGGAGATAGAAAATATAGAAAAGAACCAGTCAGAAATAAAGACTACAATAACTGAAATGAAAAATACATTAGAGAGAATCAGTAGTGGATTAGATGAAGCGGAGAATCAAATCAGCCATTTAGAAGATAAGGTAGCAGAAAACATCTAATCAGAACAGCAAAAAAAGACAAAAGAATCAGAAAAATGAGGATAGCTTAAGGGGCTTTAAGGGAATAACATCAAGTGTACCAACATTCACATCATAGGGTTACTAGAAGGAGAATAGGGAGAGCAAGGAATTGAAAATCTATTTGAAGAATAATGATGGAAAACTTCCCTAACCTGGCAAAGGAAAATATACAGGTCAGGAAATGCAGAGTCCCAAACAAGATCAACCCAAAGAGGCCCACACCAAGGCACGTAATGATTAAAAAGCCAAAGGTTAAGGTCAAAGAGAATCTTAAAAGTAGCAAGAGAAAAGCAGTTAGTTACCTACAAGGAAGCTCCCATTAAGTCTGTCAGCAGATTTCTCAACAGAAATGTTGCAGGCCAGAAGGGATTGGCATGAAATATTGAAAATGATGAAAAGCGAGGACCTACAACCAAGATTATCCAGCAAAGTTATCATTTAGAATCGAAGGATAGATAAAGAGCTTTCCAAACAAGAAAAAGCCAAAGGAGTTCATCACCACCAAACCAGTATTACAAGGAATCTTAGAGAAACTTCTTTAAGATGGAAAAAAATATATAAAAAATATGAATAATAAAATGATAATAACTACATAACAATTACTTTCAATGTAAATGGATTAAATGTTTCAATCAAAAGATAGGGTGTCTTAATGGATAAGAAAACATGATCCTTACATATGCTGCCTACAAGAGATTCACTTCACATCAAAATATATACAGACTGAAAGTAAAGGGACGGGAAAAAGATATCTCAAGAAAATGGAAACAGAAAAGAAAAGAAAAAAAAAAAAAACTGGGGTAGCAATACTTATACCAGACAAAATAGACTTTTATACAAAGACTATAACAAGAGACAAAGAAGGATCCAGTAATCCCACTTCTGGATATTTATCTGAACAAACTTAAAAATCTACTTCGAGGGGATATGTGCATCCATATGTTCATTGTAGCATTATCTACAATGGCACGAATGAATGGATAAAGAGGAGGTGGTACATATACTGGGGTGCCAAAAAAATGTATATAAGTGGACACTTTGGTCAACGTTTCTCAAGCAGTATTTCGCTGTAATCAGAAGTGTCTGGACGCTGATGGTAACCACTGTGAGCACCTCTTATAATTACAGAAGTCAAATGTGACTTGTATTCATCTTTTGTTATCGGTATGTATTGAGCATTACAATTTTAATACGGTTTTCCTTTCTTAAAATGTGTATACATTTTTTGGCACCCTCTGTATACAATGGAATAATGCTTGGCCATGGATGGAAATGGGTTCTTGCCATCTGCGGCAGCATGAACAGACCTGGTGTGTATTGTGCTTAGTGGTGTATTTCAGACAGAGAAAGACAGATATAATGTGATTTAACTTATATGTGGAATCTAAAGAACAAAATAAACAGACAAACAAAACAGAAACAAACTCAGATACAGAGAACATTTTGATCATTGCCAGAGGGGAGTGCTGTTGATGGGGTTCATGAAAATGGGGAAGGGGTTAAGAAGTACAAATTGATATTTACAAAATAGTCATGGGAATGTAAAGTAAGGCATAGGGAATATAGTCGATAATATCATAATAACTATGTACAGTGCCAAGGAGATCACTTCTTAAATTATACAAATGTCTAACCATTATATGGTACAGTTGAAATATAAAATAATATTGAATGTCAACTGTAATTGAAAATTTTAAATATGGGAAAAGGTGAAGGGAAATAAGACATTCCAATTTCTAGGTATACTTGTAAAACAAACAAGGGGATGTGATATACAACATGGGGAATATAGTCAATAATATTGTGATAGCATGGTATGGTGTCAGATGGTTGCTGGACTTATCCTGGTGATCACTTCTTTAGGTCAATAAATGATGAATAACTATGGTGTACACCTGAGACTAATATAATATTGTATATTAGTTATATTTTAATAAAAATTCCTTTAAAAACTAACAAAATAATAATAGCAATAGCTTGCACTTGCCATGTACCAACACTGATCCAGTGGCTTTATGTGTGCTAACTCGTTTCATCCTCTGGCGTCTAGCATGTGGACTGAAACAAAAGAAGTCAGTGCATACAAAGACAGAGAAATAGCACACCTGTAGAGCAAGGCAGAGATGAGACAAAGACCACTGAAAGAATGGACCTTCCCACTTCCATTTGTTTCTGTTATGGTTGCATTTTCCATCACTCTTTTCAACTCTTCCTAGTCTGTGTTCCTTAAACTATTCCAGGACCCTTATGCTAATAAGCTTCTGTTTTTGGTTAAACTTGATAGAATTGAATTTCTGTCACTAGCATCTAAAATACAGATGCTAGTCCTTAACAATACAGAATTCAAGGCTAAGAAAACTGTAATCACCACTGTTCCTAAGGAAGAAAATAAACTACTTGGAGAAGAGCCAATAATTAGGCTTGGAGATAATGTTTCCTGAACTAAAAGTGAGTAGGTTTGTGGTAAACACACCCTACGGTGACTCGTCTATATTCCTCCTCCTTGCGTACCAGCAGAAACTATCAATTTCTTCTGAACAAAGAAAAAATTATGGGATGTCACACTCATGGGAAAAGTTATGGGATGCCACACTCATAATTACACTTCATAATATAAAACACTGTCTTGGCAGATGGAGAGAGATTCTCTTAGTGGGCTTGAAGAACTGTGCTTCTACATCATGAGAAGGCCTGTGGCACCATACATCTAGGAGCTGAGGGAAACCTCCAGCCTGTAGAGGAAAACCCCTCAGCATCAGTCGTACGACTTCAGGACTGGATTCTGACACAATCTGAATGAGCTTGGAGGCATATTCTTCCATGGGCAAGTGTCCAGATGACACAGCCTGGTCAACACTTAAGCCTTGTGAGTCCCTAATATAGGACACAGTCAAGCTGTGGCCAGATTCTTGACCCACAGAACCTGTAAGACAATAAACACATATGGTTTTAAGATGCTAACTTTGTACTTAGTTATACAGCAATAGGAAACTAATGCAAGGATGGTAGGCTTATCAAGTTTCTGGCAAAATGAAAAATAAAAAGAAGAAGCATGTGGCAAAAATTTGTAATTACATTCTGGCAGAAATTTCATATCACAATTACATTTTTTTAAAATGTGCTATACAGACAAAACAAGGGGGGGAGAACTATTTATACAGAAAGTAAAAGCAAATTTAGTTATTAAAAAAAAAAATTACCTCAGACTTCTCATCTTAAACATTGCAAGTCTGAGAGATGGGCTGAATGTTTATGTCTCCCCAAAATGTATATGTTAATAATCTAACCCTAAATGTGATATTATTTGAAGTGGGGGTGCTTTGGGAGACAATTAGGTTTAGACGAATTCATGAGGGTGGCAGTCTCATAATGTGATTGGTAATCTCGTAAGAAGAGACCAGAGAGCTTACACTCTCTGTCATGAGAGGATACAACAAAGCAAATGTCTGCAAGCCAACAAGAGGGATCTCACCAGAACCTGATCATTCTGGACCCTGATCTTAGATTTACTAGCCTGCAGAACTGTGAGAAATAAGTGTCTGCTCTTTAAGCCATCCAGTCTATGGTATTTTGTTATGGCAGCCTGAGCTCAGACAGTATGTTTGCATCAGCCAACGAAAGTTGAAAATTAGTACCTTCATCATGGATAAATTTTGGTATAGAAAGTTATGATTTTCCTTCTATGAATACGTACTGCTTCAAAAACTAACATATTCACCACAAAATCTTCGAGGGGAGGATCAATTCATAAAATAAATTTGACTGAATTGGTCCCAATAATGAATCACCAAGAATATCAAGGCACTTATGATATTTCACAATACCATCTGGAAAAAGTCTAAATGAAAATAATTTTGTTTGATTCATTATTGTTCATCATAAGAAAAATCTGCAATGAATAAAAGAAAGTAGACTTTTAAATTTTCTCATTTTTAGCATCAGATTCAGAAATATAGACAAATGTCATTACAACCCTGTGAAAAACAAATAAATGCCTCCTGGCCAGGGGTGGAGGATGTGTAAGGAATGGAGGGAGGTGGACGGACATATGGTAAAATTTGAATCCATGTGTTTGAGTAACAGAACAATTATATAAAAACAAATTGTCAACATTTCTTTAACAAACAGGATGACATAAGCCTCCTTACTAAGAAGAATAAATATGAAACAAGAAATATGATTCTTATTAAGAACAAGATCTGCATAAATTAAAGGGAAATATCTAAAAAAAAAAATCTCAGGAACATTAGGCAATGCAATAAATGACCCTGATGTGAATATTTTGAACACCTTGTGAGCATAGGAATTCCAGATCTTGTTTTCATAGACTAAGTACTGCTGTAACCCTTTAGTTCTCAGACATTTACAAGCCCTTGTCTACCTGCCCTCAAGGCTCATGGAGATAAGAGTGATCATGAATCTCCACTTTTTTTTCCCTCCCTTTTCACCTTTTATAGGCTCCTTAAACTATGAAAATTGTATGTAACTTCTCGTCTTTGAAATGGGACATTATTCAGTGTATCTGTTCTCTGCTATGGTTCAATAACGTATTCCTTAAAAAAATAACACTATTTGTACATTTGAGCCAGTAATGCACTTCTGGGATTTGATACTAAGCAAATACACAGAAATACAGTCAAGTGTTATATGCAATGGTATTTGCACAACATTTTTGTAACAAAATTGTTTTTATTCTAAAAAGAAAATTAAGGATATAGTTAAATAGGTTATGGCAAATTATTGGGCAGATAAATACTATGATAATTTACTAAAAATGCATGTATCCAATATCTTCCTTTTTTTAATGACTTGTGAATAAAAACAAATAAAACAATTATTTAGTTACACTTTGTAACAGTTGTATATGTGTGTTGTAGAAAGATTATAAAATAGAGTACTGTAACACAAAGGCAAAAAATCACCCAAAATCCACCACAGAGTGATATCCAATACGAGTTTCCTAGTTCCATTTTGCTCTCTTTAAAACAAGTAACATAGTGCTTTAGCTTTCTAATTGTACTTATTATTTTAACATACAAATCAGTTCCAGAGTCAGAATGCCATTTTGACTCTGAATGCCAGAGTCAGTATGTCATTTTGACAAACTATTAAACATTTCCACCTGTATATTTTCTTATCTGCAAACTGGAGATAATACTTATTCACAATAATGGTCTTATGAAAATAACTATTTTAAAGAATAAATAATATAATATATACTGAATGATTAGCATACTTGTACATAAAGCAAAACAGAACTCAAAAGAGAAATAGACAAATGAACCATTTTATAGCACGTAGAAATTTTAACACCTTTTTCTCAGTATATAAAAGATCAAATAGACAAAGAAAACAGTAAAGGTATAAAAACAAAAGACGTAAACATACTATGAAATTACTTGAACTAATTGACGTTTATAGAACATGCCACCCAATAAAAGGAGAGTACACATTCTTTCCCACTGTAAATAGATATTCTATAGACTTTCAGATAGACTATATTATGAAAAACGAAAACAAATCTCAATAAATATAAATGAATTAAAATCATAAAAACAAAATGTGTTCTCTGACTATATGGAATTAGCAAAAACTTAATACAAAAAATATATATATAAGGAATGTTTCCAAATGGTTGGAAAATAAATAATAAACATTTGATAACACATGGGTCAAAGAAGAAACACAATGTACATTAGAAAATATTTTGAACTGAATGAAAATGAAAACATATCAAATTTTCTGGGAATGCATCTAAAGCAGGACTCAAAGAGAATTTAGCAGCATGAAGTGTTTATATTGGAAAAGAAGGAAAATTTCCAATCAATACTATAATTTTCTACTTTAAGTAACTCTGAAAAGAAAAGCAAATTAAATCCAACATAAGAAGTAGAAAGAAAATAATATGGACAGCAGTATTATTACACCAGTGACATAGAAAAGAGAAAACTGATAAAGAAAAAAAAAATCAATAAAACCAAAACCTGTTTTTCAAAGTTTAATATAGTTAATAAATCTCTAGCTACAATAATAATTTTTTGAAAAAAAAAAGAACAAAGAGGACACAAACATTCAAGATAAGAAATGAAAGAGAGAAGATCACTATTGATCCTACAGACATTAATAGGGTAATAGGCAACGATGACAACTGTTGGTTTATTTAACAACTTAGATGTGAGGGACAAATTACTTGAAAGATATAAACAATAACATCATAGAAATGGAGGCGTGAGGTGAGCCTCTTGAAATCTCCACTAGAATTTACAACAAATTGAATAACGATAATTCCACTAAGGACACCCTGCACAGCATACAGGCAAGACTAAGTAAGAGATGCACAACTGAAATCATCCAAAGGTGGGCAAATTGGGCGAGCAGGGAAGGATGGAAAGGTATAGTGGGGAGACACAGGCCCCATGGGCACAGGAGCAGACTGAAGTTCAGAGGTCCCAGTTCCCTGCATTCCAGAGCTACCACAGTCACGGGAGAGGGAAGAACTTGGACTGCTACATAGTGCTCCGCTTATGACCCACAGTCCTGCCCGAGGGATCAGCATATAACACGGCTGAACCCAATGCTCATGGCAGAGACCTCGGAGCAAAGACTGAGGGAAGAAGGATGAAAACGGTGGTTTAAACCCTCACTGCCAAGCAGAGGATAGAAGGCATGGAGCCTAGCTGCACCCTCCCTACCCTCCCAGAGCTTACCCCACCCTCACCTGCCCAGTGCTAGAAGCAGAATGGTAGTAGTGTCAGATCAAAAGCACAGACTATTTGCAGTTCTGAGAACTGCAGCTCGCAACCATGGACTCTTGGCCCAACTAGTTCTGATGAAGTGGAGGGAGCCTTGGGTGCAGCACTGGCTCTGCTGGTGAGCCACCTCTCAAATGCATTCTGGCCATGCCCCCACCTATCTGGACAGATCACTGCAGAGGTAAACAGAGCCACTGAAACACACAGTCTCTTATCTGGTGCAAGAAAAGCTTCGGAAATTCAGAAGCTCTCCACGTCCCCCAACAGAGGCAGTGCCCTGAAACCCAGGTGACCTGCTCACAGAGGAGTAGCCCACCTTCCAAGGACTCCCCATTGTGTGAGAAGCCAGAACAGTACAGAAAAAATATAGCACTACAGCATGAGAGAAAATAAAAGGTCGCAGTCAGAGAGAAAATAAAGCATTCAACAAAGACCTATTGGAAAAGAAAACAAAGACCTCTTCCTACCAACTTGTTGGAGAACCCACTCCTGTAGATGCCTAGGAAATAATTCATTAATTGCCATGAATAACCAAGGTAACAAGGCAGGTCAGAAAGAAAAATGAAGTCTCCAGAAAATGAACTTAAAGACATGGAAATATGTGACTTAAATGACAGAGAATTCAAGACTGCAGTTCTGAAAAAACTCAATGAGATGCAAGAAAACACAGACAGGCAGTTTGATGAACTCAGAAACACAATCAAAGGAAAAAATGAATATTTTACCAAAGAGATTGAAATCTTTAAAAAGAACTAAATAGAATTTCTGGAGATTAAGAACTCAATAAAAGAAATGAAGAATGAAATAGCCAGCTTAGGCAACAGAGCTGACCAAATGGAGGAAAGAATCAGTGACATTGAAGATAGAAATCTGGAAATGACACAGATTGAGAAGAGAGAGACTTGAGACTTAAAAGAAATGAAAAAACTCTACAAGAATTTTCTGACTCCATCAGAAAGAGCAATATAAGAAGAATGGGCATACCAGAAGGAGAAGAAACGGAAAAGGCAACAGAGAGTATATTCAAACAAATAGTTGATGAGAATTTCCCAAACTTGTGGACAGAACTGGATCCTCGAATCCAAGAAGCAAATAGAACACCTAATTACCTCAATCCCAACAGGCCTTCTTCAAGGTATATTGAAGCTGTCAAAAATTAACGACAAAGAAAGAATCCTCAAGGCATCCATAGGAAAAGAAGACTGTAACCTACAAAGGAAAGCCCATTAGCTTATCATCAGATTTTTCAGCAGAAACTCTACAATCCAGGAGGGAGTGGACTCAAATATTCAAACTATTGAAAGAGAGAAATTATGAGCCAAAAATAATATATCCAGCAAAGATATCCTTTAGATATGAAGGAGGAATAAAGACCTTTCTAGACATACAGAAGCTGAGGGAATTTTGTAATACACAATCTACACTACAAGAAATACTGAAGGAGTCTATTCGACCTGAAACAAAAAAGCAAAGAAATACAAAACTATGAGCAGACAGACCGAAGCAGGAAATGGCAACCATTACACCAAATAAGACACTGTACACTTAAACATAACATACAGGGGTAGAGAGGAAAGAAAAAAAAAACTTAAGAAAAAGGAGGAAAAAGACAACTTGCTACTGCAGCACAGAAATCAACTCATAGCATAAATAGAGATATTTTATGAGGAAAAAAAAACATAAAAGTGGAGAGAGTAAAATTCTGAACTGACTCAAGGGAATGGAGAAAGTAAGCATGTTGAAGAAAATAGAATACTCTATAAATATGAAACTTTCTTTTACATAAACTTAATGGTAACCACCCAAAAAAAAAATCCAGAACTGAAATATATAACATAATAAAAGAAAAACCAGAGGAAAAAATCATAGAATACTACCACACTGAAATAATAGAGAGCAACAAAAAGGCAAAGAAACAATGGAGACACAGTCCTACCAGAAAATCAAAGATAGAATGACAGGAAATCCTCACATATCAATAACCACCCTAAATGTAAATGGACTGAACTTGCCAATAAAAAGACACAGAGTAGCAGATTGGATAAAAAAACTAAACCCAACCATATGCTACCTCCAAGAGACACATCTTAGCTCAAGAACAAATATAGACTCAAAGTAAAAGGGTGGAAATTGACAATACAAGCAAATGGTATCCAGAGAAAAGCAAGTGTAGCATACTGGTATCAGAGGAAACAGACTTCAGGATATAAAAGGTAACAAGGGACAAAGATGGACATTTCATAATGATAAAGAGGACTATACAACAAGAAGACATAATAGTCATCAATATTTATGCCCCCGATCAGGGAGAACCAAACATACCAAACAACTACTAACAGAACTAAAGGGAGACATTGACCAAAACACAATTATAGTAGGAGACATAAATGTATCATTGACAACTATGGATAAATCATCCAAACAGAAAATAAATAAAGAAATATCAGCCCTAAATGACACAATAGATGAAATGGACATAATTGATATTTATAGAGCACTTCTTCCTAGAACATCAGACTATACATTATTTTCTAACGTGCATTGAACATTCTCAAAGATAAACCATGTATTGGGACATAAAACTAGATTTAGCAAATTTAAGAATATTGAAATCATACCAAGCATATTCTCTGATCACAAGGCTTTGAAATTGGATATCAACTGCAAAAGGAAAGCAGGAAAAACCACAAATGTGTGGAGATTAAACAACATACTTTTAAAGAATGACTGGGTCAAAGAAGAAATAGGAGGAGAGATCAAAAAATACATAGAAACAAATGACAATGAAAATACATCCTACCAAAATTTTGGGGATGCAGTGAAAGCAGTTTTAAGAGGGAAATTTATATCATTACCGGCCTATCTCAAGAAAGAAGAAAAATCCCAGATAAATTATCTCACATTACACCTTAAAGAACTAGAAAAAGAAGAACAAATGAAAGCCAAAGTCAGCAGATGGAAGGAAATAATAAAAATCAGAGCAGAGCTAAGTGAAATAGAGAACAAAAACACAATAGAAAAAATTAATGTGACAAAGAGCTGGTTCTTTGAAAAGATTAATAAAATTGACAAACCCTTGTCTAGACTCACGAAGATAAAAAGAGAAAAGACACACATAAACAAAATCAGAAATGAAAGAGGGGAAGATACCACAGATGCCACAGAAATACAAAGGATCATCCAAGGATACTATGAAGGGTTATATGCCACCAAATTCAATAAAACTAGGAAAAAATGGACATGTTCTTAGAAATTGGCTGAATCACGAAGATATGGAAAATCTAAATAGACTGATCAACAATAAAGAAATGAAAGCAGTCATCTGAAACCTTCCCAAAAGCAAAAGTCCAGGATCAGATGGCTTCACTAGTAAATTCTACCAAACATTCAAAGAGGATCTAATACCAATCCTGCTCAAACTCTTCCAAAAAATTGAAGAAGACAGTACTCCCTAATTCATTTTATGAGGCCAACATTACCCTGATACCAAAACCTGGTAAGGATAACAAAGAAAAAAAATTAGAGACCAATATCTCTGAAGAATACAGACGCAAAAATCCTAAATAAAGTTCTAGCAAATCAAATGCAACAATGCATTAAAAAGATTATACATCACGACTAAGTGGAGTTCTTCTCAGGGGCACAAGGATGGTTCAACATACGCAAATCCATCAATGTGATACATCACATAAACAAAATAAAGGACAAAAATCATATGATTATATGAATAGATGCAGAAAAAGTGTTTGACAAGATACAACATCCATTTATGATTAAAACACTTAATAAAATAGGTATAAAAGGAAAATACCTCAACATAATAAAGGCCATATATGACACAGCTCTGCTAATAACATAATTAATGGTGAAAAACTGAAGACCTTTGCTCTACATTCATGACAGGACTGTCCCCTATCAACTATGCTTTTCAACAGACTAATGTTGGAAGTCCTAGTCAGAGCAGTCAGGCAAGAGAAAGGAATAAAAGGCATCCAAATTGGGAATCAAGAAGTCAAATTGTCACTTTTTGCAGATGACATGATGCTATATATAGAAAACCCTAAAGACTCTACCAAAAAGCTATTAGAAACAATGAATGAATACAGTAAAGTTGCCGGCTACAAAATCAACGTACAAAAGTCCATAGCATTCCTATATACTGACAATGAAATCTCAGAAAAAGAAATAAAAAAAAAACCCACTTCCTTTTGCAATTGCAACAAAAAGAATAAAATACCTAGGAATAAACTTAACCAAGGATGTGAAAGAGCTATATGCTGAAAACTACAAGACATTTTTAAATTAAATTGAAGAAGACACAAAGAAATGGAAAGACATTCCGTGTTTACGGATTGGAAGAATCAACAAATGACCATATTATGACCATATTATCCAAATATAATATGGTCATTAAAATGACCATATTATCCAAAGCAATATACAGATTTAATACAATCCCCATCAAAATCAAAATGGCATTTTTTAAAAGAAATAGAACAAAAATCATCAGCTTTGTAGGGAACCACCTAAGACCCCAAATAGCCAAAGCAATTGTATGAGAAAAGAACAATGCTGGAGGTATTATACTTCTCTACTACAGCTTGTACTACAGGGCAACAATTATCAAAATAGTACAGTATTGGCAGAAAAACAGACATATAGATCAATGGAAAAGAATCAAGAACCCAGAAACAAAGCCACATAAATATGGACAGATAATTTTCGACAAAGAAGAAAAAACATACAATGGAGAAAAAACAGCCTCTTCAATCAATGGTACTGAAAGAATTGGAAAGCCACGTTCAAAAGAATGAAATTAGACTGCTATCTGTCACCGTGTACGAAAATTAATTCAAAATGGATCAAAGACCTAAACATAAGAGCTGAAACAATAAACTGCACAGAAGAAAACATAGGTACTAAACTTATGGACCTTGGGTTCAAAGAGCATTTTGCGAATTTGATCACAAATGCAAGGTAATTAAAAGCTAAAATAAATGAATGGCACTATATCAAACTAAAAGAATTCTGCACAGCAACAGAAGCCATCAACAAAATAAAGAGGCAACCAACCGATTGGGAGAAAATTTTTGCAAACAATGCCTCTGATAAGGGGCTAATATCAAAAATATGTAGGGAACTCATACATCTCAACAACAACAGCAAAAAAATACAAAGAATTCAATTAAAAAATGGGCTGAAGACCCGAAGAAACATTTCTCCAAAGAGGACATACAGATGGCAAAATAGACATATGAAAAGATGCTCAACATCACTGATCATCAGAGAAATGCAAATAAAAACCACAATGAGATATCACCTCATACCAGTTAGAATGGTTATCATCAAAAAGACAAATAATAACAAAAGTTGGAGAAGCTTTGGAGAAAAAGGAACTCTCATACACTGTTGGTGGGAATGCAGATTGGTGCAGTCGCCATGGAAGGCAGTGCACAGATTCCTCAAAAAATTAAAAATAGAATTATCATATGACCCAGGATTCCCTTTCTTGGGTATCTACCCAAATAACCTGAAAACATTTATCTGTAAGTATATATGTGCTCCCATGTTCACTGCAGCTTTATTTACGCTGGCCAAGACATGGAAACAACCAAAGTGTCCTTTGATAGATGAATGGATAAAGAAGTTGTGGTATATATACACAGTGGAATACTATTCTGCCATAAGAAAAGATGAAATAGTACCATTTGCGACAATATGGATGGATCTAAGCAAAATAAGTCAGACAGAAAAAGTAGAGAACCATATGATTTCACTGATATATGGTATATAAAAGTGAAAACAACAAAAGAACAAGAAAAACAAATGAAGAAACAAAACTCATAGACACAGACAATAGTTTAGTGGTTACCAGAGGGTTAGCGAGGAGGGGGTTGATAGATGAGGGTAAAGGGGGTCCAATACATGGTGATAGAAAGAGAACTGACTCTGGGAGGTGAACACATAATGTGATATATAGATGATGTATTACAGAATTGTACACCTGAAATTTATGTAACTTTGCTAACAATTGTCACCCCAATAAATTTAATTTTAAAAAAAAGAAAGATATAAACTACCAAAGTTCATTCAAGAGAACATAGATGGCATAAACAGAGCTATACCTATTAAAGAAATTAAGCATAATTAAGCAAACACAGATATAAATGGGGTAGGAGTAGGGGATCTCCAAACCTGGAGGGCTTCATTGGTGAAATCTACCAAATATTTAAGGAAGAAACAATACAAATTTGACACAAACTCTTCCTGAAAATAGAAGAAATGGAATACTTCCAAACTCATATTATAAAGTTAATATTATCCTAAATATCAAAAGCAGATAAAGATAACACAAGAAAAACAAAACGAAACAAAATGCCTTACAAGACCACTATATCTGATAAATGTAGACACAACAATAATTAACAAAAAATAAGCAGATTGACTCTAGCAACATATAAAATTGATAATACATCATAAACAAGTGAGCTTTATGCTAAGAATGCAAGTTTGATTCAACATTTGAAAATGAATCTATGTAAACCATTATATCAACAAAAACGAAAAAAAATATGTATGATCATCTTTATGACGGCAGAAGAAGTACTTGAAAATATTTAGCATCCATTATGAGAAAAACTCACAATGATCCTTAGAATACAAGGGTATTTGTTTGCCCTGATAAGAAAACATATGCACAGAAGCTACAGCTAACATTATACTATATAGTGAAAGACTTTAACAATCAATTAAATATTTAAAGAATTGTTTTAAATTATGGTCACTTGCAGACAACAAAATCTATATACATATAAAATCCTAAAAAATTTTGAAGCTACTAAAACTAATATATGAATTTAGCAAGATCGCAGAATAATCAATATTCAAAAATCAACTGTATTTTTCCACACTAGAAGGAAACATTTAAATCAAAGTTTCTTTAAATACCACTCAAGTCCTCCCTTATGTGTGGGGATAAGTTACAAGACCCCCAGTGGATGCCTGAAGCCACAAATAGTACTGAACTTATCTGTACTGTTTCTTTTTCAAACCTACATACCCATGATAAAGTTTAATTTATATATTAAGCACAGTAAGAGATTAACAACTAACAATAAATTAGAGCAATTATAACAAAATACTGTAATAAAAGTTATGTGAATAGCTTTGGGGTCATTATTAAGTACAATGAGGGTCATTTGAACACAAGCACTGCAAAACCCCGACAGTCAATCTGACAACAAAGATGGCTACCAAGTGCCTACTGGGAAGATACTGCATACAGTGTAAATATGCTAAACAAAGGGATGATTCCTGTCCCAGGAGAGATGGAGCAGGACTGTTCGCGATTTCATCAAGTGACTTAGAACTGCATGCAATTTAAAACGTAGGAATTGTTTGTTTCTGGAATTTTCCATGTAATGTTTTCAAATCATAGTTGTCCTCGGGTAACTGAAACCATGGAAAGCAAAACGTAAAGGGGAAATATTGTATTTAGGGACAAATTTAACAAAATACATGCAAGTTCTGTACACTGCAAACCACAAATCTTTGCTGAGAAAAATTTAAAAAGTCCTAGAGAAATGGAGGGAAAGGCAGAGCTATGAATTCTACGACTGACTGTTGTTAAGATATCAATTCTCCCCAAATTGATCTACATATTTAGCACATCCCAGTGATAATCACAGCATGTTTTTGCAGAAATTGCAGGCTGATTGTAAAATGTGTATGGAAATACAAAACACCTATCACAGGCAAAATTATTCTGAAAAGGAACAAAATTGTAAGTTATACTACCTGATCTCAAGATTCACCATAAATCTACAGTATCATTGGTATAAGAATGGTAATATAGATCCATCAAATAGAACAGAGAATTCATAAGTAGAACTGCAAATATACAATTAGTTGGGTTTTTTTGAAAAGTAAAAAAGTAATTCAATTGGGAAAAATATAGCTTTTTTAACAATAGTGTTGGAACAATTGGATAACCGTGTGCACACAAATGAATCTCAACCCTTACCTTACAACATACAAAAATTACTTCTAAATAAATCAGAGACCTCAATGTAAGAGCCAAAACTATAAAATACATAGAAGAAACTATAAGAGAAGTTACTTGCAAACTTGGATCAGGTCAAAATTCTTTAATAAGTTCCCAAATATGAGCCAAACTGTATTTCCCTGAAAATAAGACCTAGATGGACCATCAGCTCTAATGCGTCTTTTGGAGCAAAAATTAATGTAAGACCCAGTCTTATTTTAATATAATATAAGACAGAATCTTACATAATATAATAAGAAGACTGGGTATCATATCACATCATACCATGTCATATCATATCATACTGGGTCTTATATTAATTTTGCTCCAAAAGACGCATAAGAGCTGATGGTCTGGCTAGGTCTTATTCTTGGGGAAACATGGTAATATTGATATACTCTTCTCATTATAATTTCTGCTTTTCTAAAGACACTATTAAAAAGTAGAAAGATACAAGCCACTCATAAGGAGAAAATGATTGAAAGGCACGTATCATGGAAAGAACTTCTATATAGAATACAGAATACTTAGAATTTAATAATGGAAGACAAAGATCCCTGCTCCCCTACCCCGTAACATACACACACACACACACACACACACACACACACACACACAAGTAAATATTTGAACAGATATTTCACAAAAATGATATACAAATGACCTTGAACGCATTAAAGTGTTCAACATCACTAGTCATCAGAGAAACGCAAAATAAAACCACAATGAGATAGCAAAATAAGCCTGCTAGAACATTATATTACTTAGGGTTCTCCAGATAAACAAAACTAATAGAATAGATAGATAGATAGATAGATAGATAGATAGATAGATAGATAGATAGATATAGATATAGATATATATAGATATGTATGTATGCATATCTATATCTATATAGATATACATATATATGAAGATTTACTTTAAGGAATTGGCTACTGCAATTGTGGAAGCTTAGCGAATTCAAAATCTGATGGGGCAAGCAAACAGGAAGAAGTTGCTATTTGAGTTCAAAGGCAGTCAGCTAGAAAACCAAGAAGAGCTAATGTTGCAAAGGAAGACAGTCTGCTGACAAAATCCCCTCTTGCTCAGTGGAGGTCAGCCTTTCCTTCTATCCAGGCCTTCAGTGGTTGGATGAGGTACACCTATGTTGTGGAGGGCAATCTGCTTTACTCAGAGACCACTGATTTAAGTGTAAATCTCATTCAAAACACCCAGAGTAATTTTTGACCAAATATCTATGCACCGTTGCCCACTCAATCAATATGACCCATACAATTAACCATTACAAATATCTAAAATTTAAAAGAGTGAAAATACCCAATGTGCATAAAGATGTGGAACAATTCTAAGTCAGATACATTGCTGGTGGGAATGTAAAATGGTACAGCCACTTTAGTAAACAGTGTGGCTATTTCTTATAAGTTAAACATGCATTTATCATGTAACCCAAGAGATGTGAAAACACTTATTCAACAAGGACCTGCAGGCAAATGTACCTGGCAGTGATATTCATAATAGCCAAATGCTGGAAACAACTGAAATTTTTATTAACTGGAAAATAGGTAAATAAATTGTGGTATATTAATACAACAGAAGACCACTCAACAGTAAAAAGAAGCAAACTCCTGATTATTGCAACATTGTGGATGAACCTCGAGAGCATTAGTTTGTGTGAAAAAAAAGTCATCTGTAAAAGACTACATACTGTCCGAGTCCACTTATCTGACACTCTAGGAAAGACAAAACTATAGGAATAAGAAACATCACTGGTTGAGACTAAGGTGAGAGGAGAAGACAGATTGCAAAAGGATTCAAGGAACACTTTTAGGAAAGAAATCATTCCATATTTTGATTATGATTGTGGTTATTGGATTGTTTACCTTTGTCACAACACATCAAGCTGTGCACTTTAACAGGGTAATTTTTGGTAATGTAAGCTACGGTTCAATAAACTTAACTTTTTCAAATGGACCAAGAAATGCATTGATTAATTAAATTAACAAATTATTGGGTCAATTAAGTGTTAATACATTTTTTCACAATGATGAAAACTGAATTCATGGAAAAAATGTTCAATAAGCACTTGTTATTGTATCATTAAATTGTCCTTTGAGAACAAGTCAGTCTATAAATTAAAACTGAATGATCTCTCTCTCTCTCTCTCCTCTCTGTTACACACACATAAACACACACGCATGCACACACACATATAAATACACACACACAGTTTTCTGGAACACTGACAGGGTAATAAATAATTCCTTGAGATCACCGTAACAGCAATGACATGACCGGCAATGTCTGAATAGGGGCTGGATTCTCCCTTTCTGGTGAGCTGTTGTGGTAAAGGCACCGGCCTGGAGCAAACTTAGGGGAGCCAATATAAGATCATGAATTTGGTAGGTCAAATCAGCAGCAGTGTTAACACCAGTGGCTATTAAAGGGTTGTCTGAGAGTAGAAGCAGAGGTGGAGGAAATGTGGCAGTTACTATGCAGTGGTGAAAATTACAGGTCCAGGATCTCTTGAGAAGAAGCCCTTAGGGTCTTCCATAAATAGTGGATGAGACATTTTTCCTTCAGTGACAGGTAGGTGTGCGCCAGGGAGAGACATGTGACACTAACGCCAATGAACACACAAATGTTCCAAACCCTGACATTTTGATCTTTGATGTAACAGAAGCTGTTTCTACACTAAGTCGTCAAACAAACTGAAAGCAAAAGGACAAGTGATGTGTCAAAATACAAAAAACAAAAAACTGTCTGAATACATGTGAATGCATTTGAATGTCAGAGCTGCATGTTTGTTCTAAAGCCGTAGACATGATTGGAGTTGGAGGACATGCAGTGATGTCCATGATGACCTGTATTTTTTGGAGCTTCTAGTCCTGACTCTGCCTCTGCCCAAGCTCTGTGATTGGGCAAGCCACATGGTTTTTCAACATCTCATTGTCCCTACCAACAAAATGGGACCGTTTAACTAAATATGCGACTACAAAATGACTAGATTCAGGACTTAGACATGTTTTTGTTGGGCATTTTTGTTTGACCTATTTTTTTGTTTAACAAAATTAAATATGTTGCCAAATTTGAAAAATTGGGACATTTTATACAACATGTGGAATTACAGCTGCCCGGAACACCTTGAAGATACTTAACTTTCATCTCAGCCTGAGACCAAATGGTTGGATCTGAGTGACAGGTGCCACGTTGAGCCAAGGTGTCGGTCTCCACTAGCCACAGTCCCAATCCTGTGTGTCCCCTACCTGCTCTGTAGGTAAGGGAGTTCATGACACCTGACCCAGCTGCAACTAGGACCCTTCCATCCCTAAGATGCCATGGCTCCGATTTAATTAATGCAGACAGCAAAACTAGCAAGAACTGCTACCAAAAGGCTAAAATCAACCAATTGCTCATTCTTGTATAGTGCCAGTTGTTGGCACAGCTTCCCAAATACCGATCTCTGATCAGAGAGTTAACCTCCAAGGAAGCTACTTCACAAAACAGGGAAGGAAATGCAAGAGTCACCAAAGAAATATGTCCACTGCTTAGTAACCAATACAGAATACCGCCTGACCTCACCAACTATTTTAGCACTTGAAATGCTGCACCTGCTCTGTCCTGGAAGATTACTGTCATTATTAAATTTAACCGAATGAAGGTTTTTTTAGCACTTGCTGAAGAACCAGACTCTGCACCGCACAAGAATACAGCGATGCATAAGACACAATTCCTGCCTTCATAGCCTCAAACACTTAAATGCATAATTAAAGAATGTGTACTTTATATAATAGAAAACATACTTTAAATTTTTAATAATTAATAATTACAAAATGTTTGAATACATGTCTTAATAGAAATAGATGTGGTACAAAGGCAGCACGAAGGAGGTGGCTCCCCAGCGCTGCATTTACTGTTCCTCTGTCTGGAACATTCTTCCCCTAGTTTCCAAGTGCTTCATTTTTCTCCTCCTTCACATCTTTGCCCAAATGTCTTTGCTGATTGACCTGTTTAAATGGAAACTACCTCTCTCCCCAGCCTTAGCATTCTATAATCTATCTCTTCCCTGCTTTATTTTCTCCATAGCACTCATGACCATCTTTCATTCTATACATTTACCTTATTCACATTGTTCATGTTCCCTAGGGGAACGTAAGCTCCATGAGGCAGGGATTTTTTGAATCTTTTGATCACAACTTCCATAGTTCCTAGAACAGTGCTTGGAACATAGAAGACATTGGATAAGTATTGGTTGAATGATTCATTGGACAAGTATTGGTCGAATGACTCAAGGAATGAAGTAACCCATTCTCCTCACGAAGTTCAGGGAAAACTTCCTGAAGAGACGCTGTCAGAATGGGTGGGTTTGGCAGGATGCATAAAAATTCACCATGTGAAATGATGAACTGGGGAGACGGCATTTTAGAAAAGAGAGCAGCATATGCTCAGACAGGAATGGGAGAAAGACCACTGAATATTCAAGAATAGTATCTATTTAGACTTATTACATGTATATTAGTAGTGGGAATAGAAGTAGTGCCACTGTCACAAGTTATAGCTCCTAAGAGTATTAGATACGCTTCTAAGTCCTTTACAGACAGTGTTTCATTTTACTCTCATGTAATCCTTTGAGGTATTTCGAATCCATCCCATTTTTCAGAAGAGGAAATCGGGGCTCAGGCTGGTTACATCTTGCCGATAGCCACATGGCTAGCAAATGCCAAAATGACATTTTCAAACGTGTTTGGTGTCTCCAAACCTGTGTTTTCCCACAGGGAGACATCCAGTCTGATTTTACTCAACGCTGGCTCCATCATCAGACGTTCCTGTGACGAAGTGCAGCTGATTATTCTCCCGACTTTGAATCTTTTAGGAATATTTCCATAAGGCACATGCATCACAAAGGGACCGGGAGGCATGCAAAATTTTCATTTCTTTGGTCTAAAATGACTCACTTGCAAGTCAAATTGATGTTTTCCCCTCCCAGCTTCCATTCCTTTATCTGCTTGTCTAAAGACACACATGCACTCTGTGATAAGAAGCCAAAAATTTCAGTTAAAAGTCTCCTTTGTTGTTTGCAAGAATCCTTTATGATATTTTAAAAGACAAAAAAAAAAAAAAGGAAGGGGAAGTTAGAGAAAAAGATAACTTCTGATTCCAAAACAGACTAATTGTGTCTCTCTAAGGACTGCTATTAGGCATTTGTTTGGCTGGTGCTGATTTGGAAACCAACTGAATATACAGTGTTTATTTCAAAGCACTACTTGCTACTGCCACTCTGTAATTTTTCTGGGAGAATATTTGCATTTAGATGCTACCTGTATAAAGTGACAGATTCGACCATAAACAATTTGAAGACAATGAGAAAAAACAGTCAAAGCAAAGTGAAGGAAAAGGCAGTTGCAAAGAGAACAAGTGAGAAGATAAAATGAGAAAAGGGGGCTCATTGATTTAGCTTCACATAAAATAATGGGAAATCAAAAGAGGCACAGAAAAAAGTAAAGACAAGTCGAAGAAAAATCAAAGGCAATGAGAGTGCTATTTTTGTATATTAAAACATAATTAATATTCATCATCCTCTTTAAAGAAAAAGTGGAAAATTGAGAGAGACAGAAAAGCACAGGAAAGGAGTGAATAAACGGTTCAAGATAATAAGGGGAGAAAACAGCGAGGGAGATTATTGGAAAGATTGTACGGCCAAGGTTGAAGTATAAACAGTCCAATGAAGTGTTCTTTTTATAACGTTATAAAGTATTTCCAGAAAAATAATAACTTATTCATCCATGCATTCCTTTACTCCTTCATTCATTCAGCCAGTATTGGGAGGGTACCTACTGTATACCAAGTAGATACTGGCTATTATAGATACGGGAAATATCGAGATGAATAGGCATGGTCTTTCTTTCAAGAAAAGAAGAATTGTCTTTGCAACTTGGGCCCGGCAGGATGGCTCCCTCACAGAAGGGTGGCGAGAAGAAGAAGGGCTGTTCTGTCATCAACGAGGCAGTGACCAGAGAAGACACCATCAACAGTCATAGGTGCATCCATGGAGTGGGTTTGAAGAAGCGTGCCCCTCAGGCACTCAAAGAGATCTGGAAATTTGCCGTCAAGGAGATGGGAACCCCAGATGTGCGCATGGACACCAGACTCAACAGAGCTATCTGGGCTAAAGGAATAAAGAACGTCCCCTACGTATCCCGGTGCAGTTGTCCAGAAAACAGAATGAGAATGATAAGTCACCAGAGACGCTCTACACATTGGGTACCTATGTACCTGCCAACACTGTCAAAAATCTACAAACAGTTAATGAAGATGAGAACTAACTGCTGATTGTTGAATAAAGTTATAAAACTGCAAAAAAAAGAAAAGTAGAATTGTATACTCTAGCTATGGTCAAAACTGTTGAGTGGAAAAAAGAAATTTCAAGAGTCATTTCATATTGCCTGTCCACTAAATGGCAGAATCTCAGGTGTTGTTTTTCATAATGATGCCTTTTGACCTATACTTGGCATTCTGTGTAACCTTGCATGTGTCCCGGATTTCCAGGACAGAAGAAGGAAAGGGCACAGGACCAGAAAACATGTTGGGAGATAAACTTTGTGACTTACAAAGATGAAAATAACGAAGAACCTAGGTCTGGTTCAAATCACGTTTTGACAAAATAAATGTTTCCCTGTTTTCTGGGAGACACTCATAGAACCAAAGAAACTAGCTATGTGCACATATATATGGGTGTATGTACACATGTGTGTGTGTGTGGTGAGGGGGTGGGGGTGGGTTTCACATCCCAAGGCACGAGGCAGCTGATTACATTGAAGCCAGGGAAGATCTGAATTAGCATTGGTTTACCAAAGTAATTGGTAAACCAATAGGAATTAGTAAACTCTTCTGTGTTGAGTCAGATGAAGAGTTGAGTCACAGATGAAATGGTATTAACTTGTGCTGGGTAAAGAAAGCCCTAAATAAGAGTTCTGAGTCAAAGTCAAGAATGTGATCTCCAACTGGACATTAGCAGCAGGCTCCAAATACTCCCCTGCATCTTCTCTCTTTGGATATTTCCTGCATTTTTCTTAGCGATGCCTGATTATTCTGCCGGGGTCACATATCTGGCCTGAACACATCGGTCTCCTTTTTGATTACTCTCAATGGTTCTTATTATTTCTAGTTACTAATTAAGCATTCAAGATCATCTAAAACCTGACCCTGCTCTCCCTTTTCAATTTTATTTCTCATTTTCCCTTTGGTTAAACCAATCACTCCCTAATCTTAGGGAATATCCTACAATTTTCCATGTCCAACACTACGCAATTCTGTCCACTCTGCCTCTCTCTCCCCATCTCTTTATGCTCAAATCCTACCCATTTAAGACTCAGCTCAAAGACCCATGTCACTTCTTCCATGAAATCCTCCTTGCTGTTGCCAGATGGAAATAACCACTTCCTTCTCCAAATTTCTATAGCACATTTTCTGTTCTTTGCCCGTGGCATTTACTGTACTCAGTTTACATTAAACTGCTTTATGCTTATATTCTGCTTTAGATTATAATCTCATTAAAAGAAGCACCTGTTTCTGGGTCTGGTTTACATTACCTAAACTGTTCAACACCGTATCAGATTATAAATGACTACATTAGAGGTGAAAAGGAGATCATATAGGTGGGGATAGATGAGAACAGTAGCATAAGGTTAGAAATAGAGGGACATAGTAGTTGGAGAGAGGGGGTGGCGATAGATAGAAAATAATCAGTAAACGTGATCCTTAAACTACCCAGACAGGCACCAAAGACCCAGAAATACTTGAATATTTGTCAACACTAGGAGTTATCTTACATAAACTGCCAGAAGCCAGTTTAGAACATATATTCCATGTGCTTAATCAATTTATTAAATGGTAAACAATTCAAGAATGACATTTTTCCAGTTACTGTATGTTTGTGCCGATGTGCATTTGCTGTAATTATCAGATGTGTGGGATGTCCATTTGGGATGCAGTCAAAACTTTTATACAAAACAAACACCACATTTGCTTATATCTCACGTGTGGTTTCTTTCCTTATAGCTTTACTCTCACAATGGTACGTTGAATATTTATAAATAATGACATCATGTGCAATAAACTTGTCCATGGGATGAATTTTATTTTAGGTGTGCCAGCATTGATTTTACGACTAGAGACTCTCCCAGAGTATCTCTGATACTCTGTAGAGTTATCGTTATATGCCCTGATACGACCAGGCCAGCAAGTGTCTGAGGAAAATACCTGAGACTTTTTTCAGGTGATCGGAGCCTCTCACTGCTGGAGTATCATTTTAGGCCCACACAACTGCAGCCCAACTAACATGCAAGCCTTATACGTAACCTAACCTTCTTTCACACCCATGGTAAACATGTACAATGCATTATATTTTGCAAATAAATTCTATAAAGCCATAGCAATCATTGCTTTACTCAAATGCTAAACTGTATTCAACCAGATACATGCATTCCCTTTAGACTGGTCACCTTGAGAGTGTTACACTCATTCCAGAATTAGAAGCTTTTCTCACAACCTCTCTTTATTCAATCTTTGGGGTATTAGTTAGGGGATCCCCTCCTTTCCCTTGGCCTCATGTTTCCTCAAAGCAATGTTAACTAGAGTAAAAGGCCCAGTTTCTTACTCCAATGCAGTGTCTCTGAGGGAGGAGGGGTGACTTCCTTGTTTGTTAGGTGCCATTAGTCAGTCCATGTTTCTCATTTGGCTGTAACAAATTTAATAAAAAACTGGAAGCCCTGGGCACTGTCTCCCTATACTTCTCTATTCTCCTTCGATTACTCCAGAGCAGCAAACCTGGGCCTCCTACAATGTGAATTCAAGTCTGACCACCATGTGCGTGGGGCCTGCCCCTGCACTAGAGCTCTGCCTCTGTCCCTGGGTGGATCATTCTGCCTCATTCCAGGGTAGATGGATTAGCAAGGCTGCATTTCCACAGATCTCCAGGTCCATATTTCAATCAGCATGAACCCTGTAAACATGCTAAGTTACTCTGTAACTGGATAACTCCTGCCCCCATCTTTAAGTTGCCTCCAATTCAGCAAGGGGAGGTAGGAAGGTTAGATAGTGGCAACCATATTATTTTGGTCATCTTTATGGGCAGGAAATCTACTTTCTTTGAGGATGACTTTATATTTTGAAACAGCCATAGATATTTGGTAACTCTTTGGGTCAGGTGGCTGGTGACAAAATTGAGTGATGCCATTTATGACAATTAAATAGTGGCTTGCTTGATGCCGGAAGCTTGCACTGAATGCAGGTTGTCAAAAACAGTTTTGAGCCACAGTGGCATCGTTACTGTAGATTCAAAACCTCCCAAGGTAGTGACTTGGAATGAAAGCCCTCATTGGGACGTACGGTTTCAATGTCTTTATTAGAAAACCAATCATACTACTTTATAATTGCACTTGGAACTTGAGGAGAATTGCTGCTAGATGCTTCAAGCAGGTTTCTGGGCTTCCCATCCCTCAAGTATGACTTGGCCTCTCAGGGAATTGTTCTAACAAGACTGTGTTTGGCCCTTGGCCCCAGGGTTAGGCTGAGAGACACTACAAGAAAACTTCAGTCACTACTCGCCACGGTACTTGTACCATCACGTCACTAACAGTATATTATTCCACGACGTCACACCACATCCCCTTTTGAGGTCCCATGGAAGAACTTAACGAGTTAAATTTATCGATATGTGGAAAAAATAATCCCTTTCTAAGCCAAAGTTCTTTATGTGTTGTTTTTTTTTCTGTCATATTGTATGTGTTTATTTCCCAAGGCATGAAACCCCATTTATAACCAAGTAGAGTAGAAATAAATAAATGTAAAGAGATTTTTTTAAACTGTGTTTACCTAAGTATTCTTATAAATGTTATTGACTGTGCTTGAAAGAAAACCTTTTATAAGCCTCTTTGGTACAGGGGCCAAGATGTAAAGGAGAAGCTCAAATAACAACAAGAGCGCCAACAACAAACATTTATTGAGCTCTTAAGATGATAGCATAGTGTGGGCAGGTGTGTTAAGGGTGTGGATACAAGTGCCTTACTGCCTGAGTTCAAGTTTCATCTATGCCTTCTCCAGACTGTGGTGCTTAATTTCCTCCAGGGTAAAACGAGGATGAAAAATGAAAATGCAAAATACTATCTACCTCATAGTGGTGTTGTTAGGATTCAATGAATTAGGGCATGTAAAATACTTACAAGAATGTCTCGCATATAAGGTCTAGGGAAATTTAACTTCTTGTTTTATTATTAACTGTTTGCTCTGTTCTAGCCATTGTTCTAAGAGTTTAAAAGTACTACCTCATTGAATTGTCATTTCAATCCTGTGAGGCAAGTAATAGTATGTCCATTTTACAGATAAGAAAACCAAGGCCCAGAAATGTTATGCACTTGCTCAAGGTCATGTGGCTAACAGTTGGTAGTCAATAACAACCACAAAATAGTCACTAAACTTCATTGAAGAAAGATGACAGTTGCTAATACTAAAGCTTTGAGTTGTTGCTGTTGTTATCTTGGAATATGCATATTAGGAATAAGAAGAGAGTTGTTCAGGGCAGCCAATGAGACAGTGAGCACTATGGGAGAGAAGAGACATGTGCAGCGTCTTGGGAGAGGGTGATGCTGAGATCAGTGCTGTCAGACACAGCATCGAAGGTGGTTTGCTCTGAGTGTGCCGAGGAAGCTTCCTTTTCCTAGGACATCCCCAGTAAGTGTGTGGAATATTGACTAATGGTCTCAATTTGTCATTCTCCTCAGAGCAGAATTACAGATCCACACCCTTGCCATGGTCTCACCATAGTACTGAGTGTATATCCCACCCATTAACTTTTAGATTGTCTACATTTCGGGTGGACCAATGGGGTGTTATTAGACGTGATGTGAGTAAATATTTAATGTCTGGTTGGGCTTATTCTCTTGTGCTTTTGCCATCACCATGAGGAGAACGTATGCCACGAACCCACCAGCTTCCAGCCTGAGATCCAGGATGAGACACATGGATCAGACCTGCCGCCTGGATCTGAGCGCTGTCAATCCACAGTCTGTCCCAGCTGACCCTCAGATACATGATTGTCAAGTAAACATGCTTATTTTCCTCACTCAGGGCAGTGACTTCTGACATTAGTTACCTGTAGCCAGGCCACTCTTCCAGGTTGAGGGCACCATCCATCTTCAGACTGCCTTCACTTCAGGCACCAGCCACAAGTTGGGAGGTCCCCAGAACATCCTCACTCTGATCAACTGGTAATGAATTTCAGGGTTCCCAGGACTACCTCAGGTTCAATAATTTGCTAAAATGTCTCAGAGAACTCAGAAGAGCACTATACTTATGATTACAATTTTATTATAGCAAAAAGACACAAACCAGAACCAGCCAAAGGGATTAACACGCAGGGTGAGGTCCGGGCGGCTCCCAAACATGAAACTTCCGTTGCCCTGTGTCCCCATGGGTCAGGATGCACTGCCATCCTGGCACACTGATATTGGACAATACTCATGATACTGGCAACCAGGGGAGCTCACCCAAGCTGTGGTGGCCACACAGTCATAACCAATTGAATCATCACCTCTGTGGCTCACTCTCCAGTCTCCCTCTTTTCCCAGAGCTCAGCCTGGGATCATATGTCCCTTCTCCACCCCCACCCCCACCGCCACTCTAATCATATGGCTGATCTTTCTGGCATGACCTGTTCTCATCCTGAGTTAGCATAAATGATTGGGACTCGTGGAAAACATAAACAGTCCTATCATTGAGGAGACTGCAAGGAATTTGAGGCTACCTCCCAAGGACCAAGGACAAAGGCCAGCCAAATTCTTTATTACACAGTAAGTCACTGAATCTTTGGGATGGTTTGTTATGCAGCACCATTGTGGTAGTAGCTGACTTATGCCAAATGTACATCAAAAAAAAATACATACTTATTTTATAAGAAATTATATTGGGATAGAGGACAAAAAAGGGGACCTCTGGGTCTTATATCCAATAAATAATCACAACCTCCTAACGGACACTGAGCCCTCATTCTAGATGAAACGTTGTAAAAGATGGCTTTGTAGTCTATGATCTATTGTATTGTATCTTTCTCCCTTGTTTTGACCTAAGCCATGAGAGTTCTTAGGGTTGGGAATGAAATTTGGGGCTCTTGATGGAGACTTTTTCTCCCTAAAAGGTAGTACCGTTGCTCACCATGACTTTAAGTGTTGAACAGGGAGTAATTTATTTGTCCCAAATTCAAGTGGAGTAGAAAATTATCTACCTCGTACTAACAAGCAAGAGTCTAGAATATGCTTTACATGGGGAAAGTATCTCCAGTGATTCTTATTTCCTTAATATATTTAAAGATGTAGTTAAACCAGGTTTCATTTTAATTTTTACAGATGTAGTGTAATGACAAAAAAGAACCACTGGCCTACCGTTCAGGAAATCTATTCAGAAGCTCTGTTCTTCCCTTGCTGTGTGACTTTGAGCATGTCCCTTTTCTTCACGAGATCCCAGATTCTTCATCTATAAAATAAAAAAGAAGAAACAGCAGATCTCTGAGTTTCTTATCAGTTCAATTAACTCTGTTTCTCTCTGACTTACCAGTGCGATCTTGGGTGAATCATTTAACATCTTCAAATCTGACTTTCTTCAGATCTCCTCCTGAATACACTCCCTCATCTCATTTAATAGCAAATCCACCCTTGGAGTCATCCTTGAGTCCTACCTTCCACATCCCACATTCAATCTGTCAGCACATCCCATAGGTGCCAACTTCAAAATATCCTCAGAATCCAACCATTTCTCACCACTGTTACATCCTGGTCTTCAAAACCTGATGTGTGTTTTATGCCAAGAGCCATCTCAGTCTGGACTAGCCATATTTCAAGTGCTCAATAACCATATGTGGTTAACGGCTGCTGTATTGTTCAGCAAAAATCTAGAACAAAAGTCTAGACAAAAATAGAATATTCTGCTGCTTACCCAATGTCCCTATTTTAAAGTTCCAAAAAGAGCTGCTGGCCTGAAATGAGGTTTCATGTTCTAGGGTGTTACCACCTCTATCACCGAGCCCCCCAGCCCCCCAATACCACCAGTTTCTTCTCACTTTGTGTCTCTCTTCTTAGGACTGTTAGGCTACTCGTCTCCAAATCAATTCTTGCAAGAGTGCTCATAACTAATAAACACATTGATACATTCCTTTATTTATTCAACAATCTTTTACTGAGCTCCTGCTACCAGCCATTAAGTATTATTCTTCCCAGACAACTGCTTCCATAAAGAAGAACACTGAAAGCATCCTACTGTTACCCGGACAGATAAAAGGATCATTAACAGTAAGGTCCAGCATTGTGGTGCAGCTGTGTTAGGCGTCAGACCAAGAAAGAAAGAGAATAATTGAAGGCCAGGGTGCAAATTTTTCTTGTTCCTTCTATCATTAAATATAGTTGCTTTCTCTGCTTATGCATCACAGGAGTTAAGACCTGCGTTCTTTTTTCCCCCCATTCATTTGCCCATTAGTTTAGTGGTCTATTGATCGCAATGTACCAAGAGCTAACTACGTGCTGTTAAACTATAGTTAAACCGTCTCCATCTTCATCAAACGAAGAAAATTAGAATGCTTTCTCTTGATGACTTTTCACGGCACCGTCTAATCATCCTGAAGAGCAGGAGCAATGAAACTCTAGGTATGTTAGATGTACACTTACTTATACCATGCATGACTTATGTGGACACCTTTTTGTAACTTATTTTCTAAACTCTTAAAGCAAATCAAGTTGTCAAAACAGTAAAAGCCAGTCTATCAAGTATTAAAATGCAAAAGTCATCAAGAAATATTTACCACTTCCCTGGGATTACAGAATCTTTGGCTGGCACAACTTTGGGTAACTTGAAAGGCCATCTAACTCCACACTTTCATTCCATTGAAAATACACGTGGGCCAGAGGGTTAAGTGGCTTCCCTAAGACTATATAACTAAAAGGGGTCGTAGTAGGACTGGGATGTTTATACCTGGTTTTCGTTGTTTTTAGCCCTTTGTACAATGAAACGCCCAAGTAGTTTGTCTTTGTTCTCTGGTTCCTTCTCCTCTGAGAATTACACAATGTTAATGGCATGATAGAATCTTTTCATAAGAGTGGTGGTTACATGCAAGCACCAAACAGCCTCTAAAGAGGGCACTTGGCGGTACCCTTCCCACACACATGAAAGAGCTTGAGAGGTCACGAGGGAGGCTGTCAGGTAGAGCCACTGGAGGGCACCAAATGATCTCGTTTAACTGGAACCTTCCACTTGTGGAGAGGAGTACAAGCTATGATGGACTGGCATGCATGGGGGTAAAGACAGAAGAATGGAAATTCCCACAATGCTGATTTTCATTTCAGAAGCTAAAGCTAAAGAAACTAGACACAGACCACATATGCACAAACAGGTATTATTTCCTGAAATCAGCGGCCTTCCCGCTTATGACAGATCTTCAGTGGTCCAAGCCCCAAGGAGACTGTGCTACTCTGTGTTTTCACAAAGTGAGTTTTTAGAGAAGACCAGGAAAAGTTGGTGCAGAGGTTTTACTGAACCGGAATGATTTTTTCACCTTTATTTTAAACTGTTCATCCAGAGTCACTTGCCAATAGCCTCAGGAAAGTATAAGATGAATACCCATCTGTTCAGAATCCTACGGAATCATCTGTTCTCATGGATATAGAACTCTGGTCAGCCTGTCACCTCATTTCTTATAATTCATCCCTTGTCCTCCAGCTGACTTAGGTAGAATTTCAGTTGGTGACCCTCCAAGCCCATTAATGAGTTTGATATTCATTTTTTCTATGCTGGTACTTCATTTGTCGGAGAGGTGGCGAGAGGCAATGAAATGTTACCGGGCATCGCTGTTCTACAGTAAGAGGAGCTAATTGAGACTCCAGAACAATACCACAGGCTCACTTTGGATGTGAAACAAGCTTTCATAGTATGTGTGCAATCAGAGTCACAGATCTTCAGCAAAGTTACTAAAGGCTTGTTTCCAATGGTCCTCATGAAGAGAATGAAAAGAGGTCTGGTGTGGCGAGCAGAATGACAAGCGGGCAGGGACCAGCCTGGACACATTAGTGAGCAATTAGGAAGAGAGTAAGTCCCTTTGCATTCACTGTAGTGCATTTCGTGAAGCTCTCGAAGATGCTAAGTAATATGCATTTATCTAGGACCAGGATATGATTTGTCCTTCCACTCTAGTGCCTTCCAAGCAACACAGCTCACTTCAGAAACATGGAAATCCTGGGATGCAGCTGATTGCTTTTATATCACACTATTAAACCAGCCAGGAACTGGGCCACCCCGGCTTGACCACTGTTTTACTTTTGGATAAGCCACAGTAAGTCACTCGTCCAGTTGGGAACTATAATTCTAATGAATTCTACCTCTTAATTAAGTATGTTGTTGGTAGTATTCTATGAGAAGATATTTGTCATTTCATTCATGAAAGGTAACCAAAAGAATAATTATAACAATTAAAAATTGTAAATTCCTCTATAGTTAGCAAAGCATTCTTCCTCTATGTCCTGCTTAATCCTGTCAACAACCTATGAGGTCAACATCATTATTTCACATTTAAAATGTAGACCAAAAAATAAAACAAAACTAAGGTCTAGAGAGGTTGAATAAGATGTATAATGTCATGCAATAAGTGGTCAAGTCAGGGTCCAAGTTGAACTCTTCCAGGCAAGTCTAGCCACAGATTACTGGGGCTCTAATAGTAGCATTCGTCTTCCAGAAGGCGCCCAGTTCAGGTGGTATAATTTTTCTGAGGCCTGCAGTGATTTCCTAAGTGAGTGTAATACTGTTTTTGATTCCTTGTTTCCCATAGGAAACTTTATCAGCTGATCAATTTATATGATTTGCTGTGTGACTATCAATTTTAGCCGCTGGACTGTAAGCTCCCGACAGGCACGTAACATGTCTTATTCACTCTCACGTTCCTCCCTTTCCTCAGAGGCTAGTACAGCTTTCCATATAATAGATCTTGAAATATTTGTTGAACTGCATTGAATTAGTGGCTACATTCAAGTTTATAATCCTGAGGCATCTTGCCAAATGATGCCTGCTTGAATTTCTTCTTAGACCAAAATGAGATATTTAATTGTGCTACATTCTATTTTGAAGAAAAAAGAACTTTTAAAACCAATTTGGAAACTATAATTATGACAAACTATGAGACCCTTCGTGGCCCTACCTTCTGTATTCTAGACTTAAGTACTGAAGATATTTGAGAGGTGGAGAGCTGGAGAGAGTTTTGCAGCAGCAAGCAAAATGCAGCAGTCTTGCAGCATACATCCTCTCTGCTCTCAACAGTTTTGTCTCATAAGAGCCCGCGAATCTACCCATCTACTCTCAGGCACCATGGGTTGCACTCACCTACAGCATCCATCAGTGGCTACCTGGGGACTGCAGAAGAAAGCCTGTGTGTTCTCTGTGGCTGGCAAGTGGAAATAGTCTTCTCTTGGTTTCACAGACATTCTCAGACAAAGGCTGGTGACAAACTTAAACATGGTCACGGAGGACAGGATGGAAATATATGTGCACTTGCAGGGTTTGGGGTATGAGGGGAAGGACAAAGCATTATATGAGAAAAGGATGAAAAAACTGGGAATGGGTACCCTGGAGGCAACACAATTGAAAGTGGATATTTAGAGGGTTCTTGACAAAGAATAAGTGTGATTGCTACTTACAGTGTAAACTTGCATGCCATAATTATGTTTGATGAAGGCCCGGATCAAAAAGGTAGCAGTGGCTAACATATCACATAGAGAGACCCCTATAATTTTGTTCTTATTCTATCTCACACCTTCCCTCTGGTGAAAAAAATGTAGTCTCCTTTCAAGATTCAGTTTGTTTAACACCTTCTCCAGGTAAGGTCTCTGATTCTTCAGCAATGTTAATTATCTTCAGGGTAGTTTGTATAGACCTCTCAGTCAGCCCATGGCACACTCTTTTACAGCTCTTTGTCTCCTTCACTGGACTGTGAGCTTGGAGGGGAATATTATGAATATGGTTATTTTATCTTTGCAGGCCTAGTGCTTAATACAATGTTTAACATGTATTAAATGTTCAGTGGATATTCAAGGAAAGGAGAAAGAGAAAGGAGAAAAGAAAGAGAAGAGAAGGGATTCTTTAGGAAAAGATTATCTATTGGAATTATAATACAAGACAGAATGGAGATTCATCAGTCATGTCCTTGAGCTGTTAGGGGTGATAGCGTGGGAATGTAATCATGTTACGCAGAAAATGACATAGTCCCATCATCTGGCCGGCATCAAAAACTAAATATTCCCACTATTAAAAAAAATTTAATTGCCCCCATTTTAATGCATCTAAGCTCAGAGAAAATGGTGTTCCTACCAAGGGACCCCAACTACCCCCAGAAGACATGTCCTTGGTGCACCCTAATTAAAGAGACAGAGAGCTGCAGCATCTGGCAGACTCTGGAGCCAACCTTCCAAACCTAGGAGTTTTGGGGATTAGTACCAAGAGAACTGAAATAAAAAATACTGCCCCACAGAGACAGCACAAGGCAAGAGTGGCTTGGAAGGTCAGCAAAAGGACGTAGACCAGACTAGAGCAAAAAAGAGATGCTATTCTTGCTTACACTGGGGAAACACCGTTACCAGTTTGTTATGAAAATGAAGTAGAACTGACAAGAAAACACTTGCAAACATCCTGTATGGTTCATGTGCATGTATCGAATAAATTACATACAGTTCCAACCATAGGGATGGGTTCAGTCATTCTCATTCAAGCATTTTCTTCATGAAGTCTTAAGTTAACATGCCTATCTAAATAGTGTTATCTGTAGATATAAATAGATATATACCTGGAAAGGATAAACTCTGCCTAAAGACAGAAATCAAGATTTTGATGCTGACTGTGGATAACACAGGTATGTCATTGCCCTTCAAGAACCTTCTAATAAGTCCATCTCCTGTGGTTGTATAATATAATCCAACAAGACCTTCAACAGAAATCCCTCTGCTTAGATTCCCAGATTTGCTTTTGTAATCCAGTCCGTAGCCTTGTGTATTAACACCAATATTCTCCTCTACGGTTGTAGATGGTCTTATAACAACGTGAGGTTTGAGTCTCCTAGCTCTATGACTGATTGGACACAAGTTTTGTTTGTTTTTGGGGACAAAGGTTTTAAATCCCAGGCTATCGTGTGACCTCATTGTGACTCATTGCTCCCCAGTATTTTCCACCGTGAGTTTCGGAAATTTATGATGATGTATGCAACAGGGCTTTCAGAAAAGACTTCCATATACAGGAAGGGTGTCATTCTCCTCCTTCACCAATTAAAAATAAGTCTGGATGAGGAAGATTTGAAAATTATAAAAAGTTTTGTTTGTTTGTTTGTTTGTTTTCTTCACTTGTTGAATTCCAAAAGCATCCCTGACACAAATTTCTATATCTTCCCCATACTCTGAGGGAGGAAATAAATCATCTCCTCCCAGGTTTTCTGTTCCATGAAGAAACAGATCAGAGAACATAGTGCACCATGTAAGGTACACATACTGGACAATTGCAGAAAGCATAGAGAGCTGATGATCCTACAACCTGCAGTCACCTCAGCCCTTAAACCATGCAACGGTCTTCTATGTCAAGTTACACAGCTTCAAAGATGCCACCTACTTAACGTTTTTATGCCAGAAAAAGTGTATCTTTGAAATGCTATCTGCAGTTACGGTTATATGATTTCAAAAAGCATTCTACCTGTACTGCAGTTATGGTCACCAAAGTCATTTTTTAAACATCAGCTCACTTGGGCGAAAATCAAGTGAGGTTTTCAATGGAATCTTGAAAGCCCGGTTACTTCAGTGTGAAAACTCTGGCATTCTAACCCCAGAAAGTTGAAAGAGCTCATATGTCATTAGCTTAGTCAGTTGTGTATAACTCAAATGATCTTGAGATAGTTGCAAGACCACATTAAGAACTCAATGCTGAAAGCTTCCTCAAGGAATATTGATGGTGATTTGAAGGAGGTGGGCGATGTAAACGTCTCAAAATCTCAGTTCAGCCCTTAGAGAACCCTGTGCAAGGGTCCAATTGTGTTGTTGCCAGAGTCAAGAGTACACGTGGTTCAGACAAATATGGCTGTACAGCTGCCAGTTATTATTTATCCAAGCCTTGGAGCAAAGCATTAGGAATAGAAATCAGTCCTGCTCTTTGATCACTGTCCAATGAAGCTGTATTAGTGTCCGAGGGCTGCGGAAACAAAGTAAAAAAGCAAACGAAAATAAACAAACAAAACCTGGGTGGCTTCAAACAATAGAAATATATTGTCTCCCAGTTCTGGAAGCTGGAATTCTGAATTCAAAAAAGTCTGAAATCCTGGGTGGGGACCCTTGGCATTTCTTGGCTTGTGCATGCATCCCTCCAGTCACACAGCCCCCTTCTCCCTCTATGTCTTCACACCATCTTTCCTCCGTGGATATCCAAATGTCCCCTTTTTATAAGGACACCAATCATATTGGATTCGGGCACATCCAAATGAGCTCATTGTCACTTGATTTCATGTGTGGAGACCTTATTTCCAAATCAGGTCACATTTTGAGTTCAGAGGGGTTAGGACTTCAACATATATTGTTTGGGGAAGAGAAATCAACCCAAAACAGAACCCTTAAAAAAATCAAATCTCTAGGAAAAAAACGCATTTCCAAAATTATGATGGTTTTTGATTTGCATTCATTAGGGAAAAAATCTAAGCTCGTATTTTCCTTCATGCTCTCATTCTGATCAGCACTTTGAATTGGAATTCCAAAGTAAATAATTGATTTTGTAAAATCAAGCCTATAAATCAAGTGAATTCTGTGTCATTCTCAACTCATCCGTCTTCCCTGCTTTCTTAGCCACTCTCATTATATTTATGATTTTGTTGCCAGTGTCTTAACACATATATGGACTGTGAGGTCTTAGATCAGACACTGCTTTATTTCTCCTTGAATCTCCAGTGCCCAGCTGAGTACCTGGTCATTTAAGAAATGTTTGTTCAATGAAGTAATGAATTGACAACAAGTAGAGACAATCTAGTGTTCATGAAATAAAAACTTTGGCGCTCAGTACACCTGGTTCTAGTCCATAGGTTATTACTAATGAGCTTTGTGACTTTGAGCAAGTCACTTCATCTCTTTGTGTCTGGTTCCATCATCTATGTGATGACAATGTTGAAGTAAATGACCTCTAAGTTCCCTGAGGAGCCCCCGCCCCCATATAGGAGCCTAAGCGATTTTCATGCCACCTGAAATAGATGGCAGTGATGTCAGATCTTGCCCCAGCATTTGTAGGCACCCTTGCAACTAACTAATGCACACAGGGAAATACAATAAAACACTAAGGACTCGAACTCTCACTAGCACCCTACAACCACCTGACCCTTCAGCCTCACCCGCATTATCCCCTTTGACTCTCTCGACTGGGTTCAGATCTCTCATCTCTTCAGAAAGATCACTTGTGCACATCCTGCCTTTGCTCTTTTCCCAGCAATCCCGTGATCTATTTCTGATATCTTTGGGGTCAGTTAGGTCTTCCAAAGGTGCACAGAACTCTCTTTAACTTATGGGTCATGATCCACATTGCTCCTGTCAAATAGAACAGGATATCCCCTTGCATTTTCATCAGCAACCTGACTCTACTCTCTCGCCCTTCCAAAATAGATCGTGATTCAAGGATTTAGTATGTCAGTCAATTTTGATGTTTTAGGAAAGGGCTATAAATATCCCCAGGATGATAGGAGAGTTTTCTAAAAGAAAATCCATTTCTGTGTGCAAGAGTAGTCCAACAGGTTCTGTATTAGCTGCTTACTATGTGGCATTTTCTATCTCGTTCTTCTTCTTACCACATGCTGGAAAATAACCTTTTCTAGATTAGAGATGGAAGGTGAGAAAGGAGACAGAATTTTTTTTTAATTTTTCAGAATTCCATCTAAGACAGGAATAAAAGGCAACGATATATACTCACCCCGTGCCTCAGTTTCCCATTGGCAGAATGAGCTCAATGGTATTAGCGACCCATCTCAAAGACATTTTGGATAAGTAATTAGGTAATTACCAAACTCTTTGATTTTCTCTAATATACATTAAGCAGTCAAGTAATGATTTAGAAGTCTGTCTCTGGGTCTTTTAGAGTCTCCAGACTGAGATTCCTCCACAGTCAAAAAGCAGTATTCAGTGAAGGTTTTAGTGATTTTCATCAAAACTAAACTAAGAATTAACTTTGAAAGCCTAAGTTATAACCATATCTGGGCATAAGAGATGGTATAGTTGGTTATGAAAAGAGATTCATCTGTGGACCATCAAGCTCTGGGACTAAAATAATGCAAGCACCCTTTCAAAATCAAGCAAATTACTACAATGATTCAAAAAAAAATGGAAGGTTATGAAAACTGACTTAGAAAGAAAAATAAAAAATATAATGACACATCCTGAATTTGGCATCAGGGAAAAACACATTGATAGCTTTTACTCTTAGAGAAAATCTTTTAGGCAAGTTTCAGCTGTAAAGATTTTTGCAGACTGTAAGTATCCCCTTTTCCTTTATGGATAGGAAATATATATATATATATATATATATATATATAAAATGAGGTGGGAATCTGTGTTTATTTTCTGAAGAGAAAGAAAGAAAACCATTGACTCCTTTAGATTCGTGCCACAGGGAGCAGCAGGTTTGGCTTTGGGCAGCAGAGTAGTGGAGGAAATAAAGAAATAGGACTCAGTACCATTTGGGTAGGTGTGAGATATAACCAAGTTGCTTATCCCTTCTTATGGTCAGTGTATCTGTAAATGGAAACCATGTGACTTGCTCTGGTACTTGAGAGGGGTTAGCTTTTCTGATCCAATTTTCATAATTTCATGTTCTTTCATAGTTCTATTTTTGTGCCTCTCTTCCATCGTTTGCACTTGATTTTTAGAAGCTGGATGCATGAGAGGTCTCCCTGTACCACCCCGTTGTTTTCCATGGTTGCCTGAGGTCATGTTGGTAAAATTACAGTTTAAAGCTTACTGTCATTACGTCTTGGGCCGTCTCTCCTTTTGGGAGCTCTGGTCATAGGATCATATCTCTTCTTTGCCTGAGTCAATATTAACTGGCTCATTGTAGGTGCTCTGTAACTCTGCTGAATGAATAGTGAATAAAATCTGATTTCCTAAAGTACTCGACTATACCCAACATTTTATTTCTTGGCTGTTAAAGCTCCTAGAAGTTTATCACGTTCACTCTCTCCCAAGATCCTCGTCTCTTTTGCTACACAAGAATGAAGTTCAGGGCAGAGGTTTTCTGGTTAGCTTCTTCCATCTTAAAATCAATGAAATTGGAGACAAGGGAGTCAAAAATTTATTAGATTATCTCTATTTCCAAGAAAAAATCTGCCCAATTATTGAAATTTCTCCTTCATTACTCAACCCCTTAGATCAGAGGTTCCTAAAACTCACCAACCACAAAAATTACCTAGATTGTTCAAAAGAGACAACCAAGTCATTTCCCAAACATACTGACTATGAATCTCCAGGAAATTAAATTGAGATATCTGCATTTTTAAAAAGTTGTCCCAAGTGTCTCTGGTGTGTAGACCAGTTTGGGAACCACTGTCTTAGAAAGCTGTCCTTTGAACCTGAAGAGAAACTTCCTACATTTTTCAATACAGATAGTATTGAATCTCCCTCTGGAGGTAGGTAAGTCATATTCTCCACAATATTTTTCTTTGAATGAATTTCTGCCTTTGTTTAATAAAAGAATTAAATAATGTTGTTGGGTTAATTTTCTAGGGCTGTGTAACAATGTATCACAAAATGAGTGGCTTAAACAACAGAAGTTTGTTTTGCATATTGGAAGGGTACAAGTCCAAAATCAAGGGGTCAACAGGCCATGTTGCCTCTGAAGGTTCTCGTGGGAAAACTCTTCCAAGACCTCTCTCCTAGCTTCTGGGAGTTTCCTGGCTTGTGGCAACATAACAGCAGTCTTTGCATGGTGTTCTCTCTGTGTGAAGGTATCTCTGTCTAGACAGCAAAAGATATACGATGAGAATGGAGGGAGCTGCTTCCTATGCTTACATGTTTCTTGCTGTCTTTTTAGCTGCAAGAGTAAAAATAGGAAATAGATTTCTAGCCATAAGATGGAGGAAACAAAGATGCCACTCTCAGAAAACCAAAATGTCATGGAGGAAAGAAAATTTCTGTAAACAAGAATACTGTGTTTCCCCAAAAATAAGACTTCACTGGAAAATAAGCCCTAGCATGATTTTTCAGGATGACATCCCCTGAGCATACGCCCTAATGCGTCTTTTGGAGCAAACCTTAATATAAGATCCGGTTTTATTTTCGGGGAAACACGACAACAAGAGGAACGTTAAGAGACATACTGACTGATGCATGAGAAATTTACAATATAACTGACAGGAAATTATAACTTGAGCTAACGTGACAATTCATTAAATGAATATCAGAGAAAATAATCCAAGAAATGATATTTCTTGGAGACAAATAACCAAGTAGATGTTCCCAAGAAACTGCTAACAAGTGTGCACGTGGGAGAGATAAAAGAGCTTCAACACAGCATCTGTGGTGACTAATGGTGACAAATGGTGAAGGACAGTCAACTGGAGAAAGAGACTGCAACATATTCCAGGATGTTAGCCTAGGGGAACACAACACAATGCACCCATAAAACTTGCCTAGAAAACAATGCAAAGGCATAAGAACCAAAACAGGGAGCACCAGAGTTTCCTATAATCAGCTGGGTTCGATCTGGTCACCTTGAAAATATTAGCTTAGCATCCTAATTTAAAACACTGACCTTGCACAATCAAAACCACCAAAGACCTGCTAATCACCTCATTGTTGGCTTTTTTTTTTCCTTATAACACATGTACTTTTCTTGTAGCAAATACTCAACCCTAGCAGATTTTATCCTGAGACATGAAAAATATGCATTAGAGAGTACTGTCCTGAACCATTGTTTTATTTTGTCCTTTTTGGTATGCTTACAATAATATTTTACTAATCCAGGACTCAAATTCCTGCCATGCTACCTTTATGAAACAGAACTGAGAACTAAAAAAGTCAACACAGATATCCATCCTTTGAAGAGTCAAAAGGAGTGTCCCACATGTGTTCCTTTAAAGCTCATGTAGTTCCCTCTTGGGGAAATGCTCTGTTCCTCTTTCTGAAACTGTCTGCACAAGCTGTGCCCATAGATACGGTACATGTGATTATCTGCTTTGCCAACTAGTGGTACTTGAGGAGCAAGTGATTGAAAGGATACAGTATATCAGTTCATGGTGACACACTGATAGGTGCAGGAAGTGACAGTTGATAGCCAATGAGAAATCACAGAAATGATAAAAATGAAACTCAAGAACAAAAAAAGCACAACAATGAAGTTATTGAACAAAGGGAAACAGCTCTATGCATCTCAATGACGGCAATAGCATCACTGAATTATAGCGTGCGATCATAACAGACGACTATAATGATGACCCCGAGCCATCAAGAGAAAGATAAATTTGGTTCCAAATGCATCACTTAAGGTGGCAGGGAATGTGCAATAACATTTTAGAAAGGTCTTCATGCAAATAATTATTTTTTTTTTAAGTTTTAGTGCCTAGAGTAATAAACCCTTAGTATCCAAAAAATTCAGCTCTTAAAAGTGACTCGTTCTTTGTGGTAGTCATAAAATAATAGCACATCATATTTAAGCAGTCCTGACTTGTTTCCTAAGTTCCAAATGTGGATTTGAAAAAGTTGGCCAAACATCTCTGTGTATGTGTCTCACTGGTTCTTCCTACTGTGCATCTGAACTCAAATTATGACATCCAGCCTCAGAGTTTCTCCTTTGAGTTCCACTATGCAAGCAGTGATCTACGTCAGAACTACCAAACCTATCCTCAATTACTCCTTCTACCTCTCCCTTTCATTGAGTTAAGTCAACCCAATTTTTCCATCTTGACAAAGAAGGCTATTCTGTATATTCCTGTTTCCCACCTCTGTACCTTTGCCTGAATTTTCACTATTCTAGCACCTATTTTTCACAATCCCACTATGTTAGAGTAACACCACATTTCCAGTTTCCATGGTATTTAATTATTTCATGTCATTCCTCCTACCTGGTCAGAATGAATCAAATATCCTCTTATTTAGGTAGCTCATTTTGCATGTATGTGTTTATTTGTCAGCGTTTTTGAAAGACAGTGAGGTACTTAAGTCTAGGTACCATGTGTTAGGCACTTGGTTAATCCCTCTTGAAATATTTAGTGAACAGCGAACATGAGCCAGGTAGTCTGCTAAGCACTGGAGGAACAGCAGTGAGTAAGACAGGCCCCTAGATTTCTAGAATGTAAAAGATATAGAATTAAATCACATTTATAAAGTGCCCAATTATTGTAGTGCTTCCATATCTTCTATGTATTTTTTTAATAAGCAAGTAGTCAAGTTTAAAATACTTTATACATATCTTTATAAAACACAGTCTTTTCATTGGATCATCTCATTTGTTCGTTAGAACAGCTTTCTAACAGGCATCTTTATTGTCCTGGCTATAAAAAAAAAAAAATTAAAAAAAAAGGGATTGAAGGGCAGTCAGTGACCACAGGATGGCCACGGGGTTTGAAAATTAATCTGGGGAACGTAATTTAGTGGTTACCAGAGGGTAAGGGGGTTGGGGGGTGGGAGACGAGGGTAAGGGGGATCAAATATATGGTGATGGAAGGAGAACTGACTCTGGGTGGTGAACACACAATGTAATTTATAGATGATGTGATACAGAATTGCACACCTGAAATCTATGTAATTTTACTAAGAATTGTCACCCCAATAAATTTAAATTAAAAAAAAAAAGTCGAGTCTCACTGATGTTATGATATACTTTCAGCTTTTAAAAATAAATCTATATTTCCTTCATCACAAAAGTTATGAATACCCATAACAGAAAATATGGTAAGTAGAGAGAAAAAATAGTACTGTAAGCTGGCCACTTGGAGTAAACCACTGGTAACATTTAACATTTTAAGTTATATTCTATGTGTAATTATTTTCTAAACTTTTCATTGTTGTAATCATACTATTTTCTACTCTCATTTGTTACTTAAGATACCACAGATATTTATCCATGCTATTATTGGCACTTTACAATACAATTTTAAGTAGCTGCAGACTAATTAGAAATGTAATTCCTGATAATCCCCTTTTCTTCTGTTGTTGAGCTTTGAGTTTGCCTTTGCAATTATTCATAATATTGCAACGACTGTCTTGGTGCATGTAACCCTTTTGTTTTCAATGTATTGTATTAGGTCAAATTAGCAAAGATCTAATCACTTGACCTGAAGTTAGGTGGTGTGATGTGATGGACAAAGCAAGAGCTTCGTTGCTATAGAGACTTGGGTTGCAATTTTGTTTCTGCTTCTCACCAGCTCTGATGCTTGGACCAATTACTTAACTCACAGACTGTAGGGGTCTTCATTAATAAAACGGGGATACTCATATCGGCTTCAAAGGATGGGTGTAAGTTTTAAATGAATTAACGTCCATAAAGCTCTTCAATAGTTTTTAAGGTTTTGATGTCTATTGTTGAATTACTCTCCAGATGGTCGCTCCAAATTACATTCTTATAAGCAAGACATGAAAAATTTCCATTTCATCACAACAGTCCCAGCATCTTCTCTTTTTGACGATTTGATACATTGGAGAAGCATTTAGTTATTTTTCAAGTCCTATTGTTTGCTTCTCAGGGGGAGAATCTATGTTCTCACGCTGTTACCCTGTGGATTGCGGTCACTTATGGACTTGTGAGAATTCCATTCTCCAGAAAAGAAATTTTAGGTATCAAAGTATTATTACTCCTGGTTTACCTTTTCCTTTACTGTGAAATTGGAAATGTCTATTCCTGGCATACTTTGTAGATCTTCTTCATGTCTTCTCATAATGCCTTGTGATTACAGTAGAACCCAAAGAGCTGGTGTTCGTCTACCCGTGAATATTTCATGTCTATGCTTGGTGGGACCTACAGGTGGGATCTAATGAAATCTTGCAGGCTTAAGTTCAATCTTACTGTCTTCTTAAGAGTAATTCACTATCTACAAGAATTTGTTCTTTTATTTCTTTGCATCGGTAAGTGTGATTCTTTTGTTTAGGTTTACTTCAGTTTAAAAAACATTTATCGAATGCATACTGATTGCCAGTTATTGTGTTAGGCTCTGTGGTAGGAGTACTTTGGACCTTGAATACTTTGTGGATCGTACCCCTGTGATCTGTGAACTTGGGATCTGTGAACAAAATAAATCTTTGATTTCCATTAATCTGGTATTAACTAATCACTAATTCTGTCAGCTGTGACTGTAAAGCAGAAAGTTCCAGAAGTATTAAGAGTATCTGTGATTTCTGTCTCTATTAGAAAGCACAGATTTTTTAAATCTAATTACAGTTATTGTTGATATCTAAAAATGTTACCTTTGCTACCATGTCACAACTATGTTAGTTATTAGAGTGACTATTAAATCTTATTTTGTAATATATTTCTAAAAGAGAACACACATTACTATATCATAAATTTTTCTTTAAATATTTCTGACTGGTTTACATATAAATACACATTTTTAAAATTATTTTTATTTGTATTCCTATTAATTTTATTTAGACATTTACAAACTTTATTCTGAGAATGTTATTTTTGACAGGTTTCATTAGCTTTACAAGGGCACGACACAGAAATGGTTAAAAACTCCCAAATAAAAATTTAAAAATTCATAAAAATAAGATCAACACAATACTTAAATTCTTTGGATTTTCCACATGCCTTCTGTAACTAATACAAATTTTCTATTGGGGAATGATGCTCCTCAGGTATGTATTGAACTCTTACCATGTGTGCCAGGTACTTCACTTCACCTCCATTATCTAATTTAATTCTTCCGAATGTGCTATGTGATGGATACTGTTACTTCCCTCATTTACCAGGTGATGAAACTGAGAAATTACGTAACTTGCCTGTTCACAGTGCTGTTGAGTGGAGGAAATATCACGGACTGGTTCCAAGGTCCATGATCTTAAATGGCACCTCATTAGGCCAAGACGCACTTGACATAACTAATGCTAATCAAAAGCTACTGAATAACAGAACCCTTATCCTATTATCCTGAGAATTCCAAGAATTAATAGGAGAATGACATGCTTCCATTCTTCAGCAGGTAGAAGAATTTCTAAGCTGACCATTCTCCATTTTCCCTCCAGATCCATTGTCTGCCCTGTTATGCCTCCATCCTACCCCAAAAGTCTGATCTCCAAAATTACCTTGATTGGGTTCCACTTCTTTCTACTTCGAATTGGGTTCCGCTAATGGAAGGCACTGGCAAGACATTGGAGGAGGAGATGAGGGAAGTCTACCAGAATGTCTTTACTTCTCCCTGCTGGACCATGGTTTTGGCAATAACTGTGTTCTGTTTTCTATGGCAACACATCCTGTGTGGCGATTCCTCTCCTCTGACTACAACTGTTGTGGAATACTAGGAATAACATTCATTCCCTCTCCTGTTCCTTCAGGCTTCAGATAATAGCTCTCCGCTGCCACTAGTTCTCTGGTGCTCTATCATCTCCTGCTGGTAACCTTGACTTCCTTTTCCTTGCTATACATAATGGCTTCACTGAGGTTTCCTGAATTAACACTGAGAATGGACCAGTATTTCAATTGATGCAAGTTCCTTTTGTGGATGGAATGGCCAATGCTTATCCATAGTTCAATAAATCAAAAGCAGTTTCTATTCACTAAATGTTCGTCTCCCTTTGCATTAAGATTTTTAATATTTAATCAAATATGTTTTGATTAAAACATATTTAATCAAAGTATGTTTTGATGGATGAGCATTTGGGCAGTAGAGAAGACACAGAGGAAAGAATACTAGACTAAGTCAGAAAACTATGTCTTTTGTATCTCTATAATAACCTCAGTGAGACTCGACTTTTTTTTTTAAATTATAACCAGGACAATAAAGATACCTGTTAGAAAGCTGTTCTAATGAACAAATGAGATGATCCAATGAAAAGACTGTGTTTTATAAAGATATGTATGAAGTATTTTATATATTTAATTAATATATAATTAATATATTTGGATTGCAGAAGAGCCTAAATATCACAATACTAAGGCATAATATTGTTCCATCGAACCTAGCTCTATATCGCTACATGTGACTTTTCAAAGCATCATCACCTGCTTTGACATGGCCCCCAAGAGCCTTGGCATAATGGCCGTTGTGTGAAATATGGCAGCAACATAGGGGTGAAAGTTCTCAGTTTGTCCCTGGACTCTGCAACTTACAAATCAGTTTTGTGATTTGGGGCAAAATCCTGAAAGTCTCTGAACCTTATCTACCAAAGACTGTTGTCATTAAATTTTTTTAAAGATGGTTACAAAGAGTATATCGGATACCATATGTACTGTTCTGGATGACTTCAAGCTGTAAATATGACAGAATGGAAGGCATCATGCCGTGCATATATTTACTTTAGTGTATTTCATTATACACTCCTCTTTCTAAAACATAAAATTAACCAGCCGACAGAGGGTACAAATACAACACAATTAATCATATGGGAATAAAAATTTCGGATGGAAAGATGGTCAAAGGAGAAAAGCTAACATTCCAGTCAGAAGGTCGACGCAATTTCCATGAGCAAGCATAAAGTCTGGCTCGAAGTTTCCCAGCAGGCAATGTAAAGTCACTTACGTAACTTTAATGACCAAATAGAAGGGAACAGGCTAATCTCTTAAGGGACACTAAGGTTTTACCAGAAACAAACTCTAATTTCTCTCCTCCCCCGCCCCGTGTGGGTACTATACAGAAGAATTTAATGAGATAATGGGCAATGCTCACAAATAAATTTTTTTCATGGCAAATGGAGAAGGAGATGCCACGTGACAATTTTTAGAGTGACTTTTGTGAAAAGTCAAGAATTTTACATAAATCCCTAAGTCAGTGGAGTCAATTCCATAAGAACTCAGATGACGTCAACCAAAACTGTGGGTTTCCAGTTAGTTCTCTTTTTCTCCCTTTCCCTCATTCTTCTCTTCTTCCCTCCTTCCCATCTTTAAACCCATTTGGAGGCACCCAGCACAAGTCGCTAAGAATGTGGACTCTTGGATCAGATGGCTTGGTTTAAATTCTTATTCCCCATACATACTAGAGATCGGCCCTGCTTGTATTATTCAATCGCTCTGTATTTGTAAAATGAGGTTAATCATCATACCTATGTCCATGGGGTTATTGTGAAGGTTCATCTAGAGAATGCACGCAAAATGCTTCCAATAATGCCTACCACATGCTAGGTAGGTAGCCCATCAAATTCAGTTAAAATGATCATGATGACAACAATAATTATAATAATAATAGGTATTTATTTCATTCATTGGGCAATTATTTTGAATGCCATATGTATAGGTATTATGCTAGATGTTGACTGTTGGAAAAACAAATTATTCCCTGATCTCAACAAACTCACATATAATAGTAGAGACAGGCATCTAAACAGATAATTTGAAACAAGTTAATATTATAGATGATTTATAAAAAATAAAAAAGCACCAAACCTTTGGTAAAGAGAAGAGTGGGAGTCAAAGAAAGCTTCCTGAAGGAGGTGATGTCCGACGCAAATCTAATAAGAACAAGCATTTGCATAATGATATACCTTGTACCAGGCACTGTTCCAGGTACTTGAATATCTTAACTCATTTTATCCACCCAACAATCCTGTGGTGTGCTTTTATTCCTATTTGTAAAATAGGGAAGCTAAGGCACAGAGAAATTAAATAACTAGCCCAAGAGCCTATAGTTAGAAAGTGACAAAGCTCAGTGGCCATATTCTTCATCGGTATGGTTGTATCTACTTAAACTTAAAGGACGTGTGGCCATTACCTAGGCAGAGTAGACAAAGGACAGCACAGAGGTAAGACACAGATGAAGGGAACCACGTAGTTTGGGAGAAGAAATTGGCATTTCTCAGCAGTCGACGTCAGGAGTGTAGGAGACAGAGGTGATGAGGGTGGAGGTGCAGGAAACATGAGATTAGGAGATATAGCATGCCGTGCTAAAGAAGTTGAACTTGATCCTGCTGGACCTGAAAAGGATTTTACGTGAATTTGAAATGGGCCACTTCAAATTTTTCTCTGTGTGACCTTGAGCAAGTTACTAAATATCTTTAAGTTTCCATTTCATTAGGGGGATACGGGACAAATAAAATTTACATTGCAGGGCAAGCAAGGATGTCTGCCTAGGTAAAGTTCACAGTACCTTGTAAACATTCAACAAATGATCATCATGCTTGTGTAACACTTCAGAGGCTGCCAGAGTAGAGAAACAGAGAACACACGTGTCCAAGGTTCCACGGCTGCCAAATCAGGTACAGAGAACCTACACGTCTTATAGGGTTGGGACCTACATTGAGCAGTGACTATGGTTGAATGTTTACATCTTGGAAGGGACTAGGAAGGAACAGAGTTGGTAGTTTCAGAATTAACCTCAGGAAACCTGCCAGGAAACTTAGGGCTTTACACCTCCCCCACCCCTAGCAGCGCTTCTCACACTGGACAGACTCAGTGGTACCGAGACACCAGGCATCTCACCAAAAACTGTCAGGGAGCACTGACAGGTGTGAGTCATGTAGGCCCCAGGGATAATAAATTAGGGATGAAAAAGGAAAGAAACATGGATATACAGGGACTGAGGAGACAAAAATTTCCCCCAAAACACAAGCTTTCATCTGGAAAAAATAAAAGGACTTTAAATTTAAGAACCAAACTCACCAAACAGCTAGAAACCACCACCACACTATTTCTTATCGTGAAACTGGACAGAAGAAAACCACTGAGATTGTACGTATCTATAAAGAGAAAACCTCACAAAGAAGACTGTGATAAATGGAAGCGGATGGTTTGGATGATGTGGAGATAGGAAGTGTTCTATCTCTACCTACCTGTCCCAAGAAAGTCCTGGAAACAGATGGGTCCGTTGAAACATTTTTATGCTTCCTTCCAAAGCTGATCAGATCTACACACTGAGAATGAAGGTGAAGAGATACAGTTTTAAGAGGTTATTTCAGGAAGAAATTGTTTTGAAATGCTCCTATATAATATTTACAAGAGGCTGATTGTCGAAAAGAAGAGTTTGGGATGTGCTTAAAAGGTTCACCAGGATTACAAGGCATACACTGCTGTCTCTAGAGAAAGAAAAATAACAATTACACATATCCAACCACCTTTCTCTGTGACAGTGCTCACAGGTGGGCTCAGTGTCGCCCTCTGCTGGCCCAGCTGCAGTGCTGCTGGCAAGTAGCACAAAGGGGGGTGTAAAACCAGGTCTAAATCCTCCAAATATTTCTTTCACATAATACTGAAAAACAAACAAATAATGTCAGAGCTTATATAAGAGCTTGGAAAACAAATGTGTCAGGAGAGGAACAAAAATGAAATAAATAAACAGAAATAGAGCAAAATCAATGAATGAAAACAGAATAAGATTGGAACACAATGGAGAAAAAAAAGGAATCTGTCTTGTGGGGAAATTTTCCTTTCCTGATTATTTAAAATATAAGTAGTGTTTTCAGGACTCAAAACTTTTATTCTGAGTCCTGGTACCCTAAGTATAATTCATTTCCATCAGTCAGCTCTAGTGTTAGTCACACACCACACCAAAATTCCAGGAGCTTACAAAAAGATTTCATTCTCAATCACTTCACATGTTGGTGGCTGTGGGTCAGCTACTGTATCTTGAGGCATACGAGGTCTGCCAATTAAGTTCATGAACTTGCCACCGTGCGCTTACATTGGCAGCACTGTACAAACAGCTCGGTAAGGTTTCATAACCTTAGTATATCAGTGTCTCACAGCTGTGTTTGTGTCGACATGTGGCAGTGTCTTGCTGAGTGGCATTCATTATTGTTGTTGCATGCTTTCATGTGCTGATGTGAGAATGTCTGCGCTTGAATTAGAGCAATGAACAAACATTAAATTTCTTGTTAAACTTGGCAAGAATGGAAATGAAATCAGTCCAAGTTTATGGAGATAATGCCATGAAGAAAACAGCAGTATACAAATGGATTAAACGTTTTTCTAAGGGGAGAGAACTCATCACTGATGAAGAGAGGTCAGGGCGGCCAGTAACGAATAGAACTGAGGAAAACATTGCAAAAATTCGTGGAATTGTGCATCAAAATCATCAGCTGACTCTGAGAAGAATAGCAGACCAAGTAAATATCAATAGAGAAACAATTAGGAAAATCTTAACTGAAAATCTTGGCATGTGAAAGATGTACAAAAATAGTTCCAAAGGAGCTCAGCAATGAACAAAAGCAAAAGAGAGTTGAAGTTTGCCAAGACCTTTTGGAGAGACAAGACAATGTTTTGGTCCATGTTCTCATTGGTGATGAAACATGGGTGTACCAACATGACCCTGAAACAAAGTGTCAAAGTGCACAATGGAAGTCACCCAATACTCCACGACCAAAAAACGTCCGTCAGTCCAAATCAAGAGTCAAAACAATGTTGCTAACCTTTTTTGATATCAGCGGGATTATTCATTATGAATTTGTACCTACCGGACACACATTTAATTAAGTTTACTATTTAGAAGTGCCAAAAAGGCTGTGTGAGAAAGTTAGGAAAAAACGACCTGAACTTTTAGCCAACAGTTCATGGCTCTTGCATCACGACAATGCACCAGCTCACACAGCACTATCTGTGAGGGAGTTTTAGTCAGTAAACAAATAATTGTATTGGAACACCCTCTCTACTCACCTGATCTGGCCCCAATGACTTCTTCTTTACTTGAAGATAAAGGAAATATTGAAAGGAAGACATTTTGATGACATTCAGAACATCAAGGGTAATATGACCACAGCTCTGATGGCCATTCCAGAAAAAGAGTTCCAAAATTGCTTTGAAGGGTGAACTAGGTGCTGGCGTCGGTGCACAGCTTCCCAAGGGGAGAACTTCGAAGGTGACCGTAGTGATATTCAGCAATGAGTCATGTGGCACTTTTTCTAGGATGAGTTCACGAACTTAATTGTCAGAGCTCATATGTCTTTTGATTCCATTCCCCAGATGAACAAGCATGTCCGTCTTGCCTGGACATGCATTTCTCATGGCAATGGCAAAAGAGCAAGAGACTTGGAGGAAACTCGAGATACCTAAAAAGGCTTCTGCTGGCATGTGGCCTCAAGCAAGCCAGCACCTATTAACTGACCAAAGCAAGCCATGTGGCCACTCCCAACATCAGTGGGGCAGGACGTGCACTTTCCCAATGAAAGGGCAATGTCCAGGATGTATAATTCTCTTACAGGGAAAGGAGGAGCAAATCGTCAGGAGTGGTAACACAATCTGTAGCAGTCTACTTACATAGTCACAAATACCGACCTCCTTCCCACAGGCAAAATTCACTCAACGGCTACCCACGGGCTACACTTTGCAGGTCTCACCCGGTCACAGCACTGGGGTGAACTCTTGGAACTCTTGGTCTATAACACACAAGACTGTGGCTCTACTTGATTCAGAACCCAGTGAACTAAAACAAAAACAGGCTGTTCACCTTCTAGCTGATGCTTATTTGCCAAAAAGGGAGAATTAAAGTAAAACTCATTCCTGTTCAGAGAGGGAAAGAACCTGAAGCACACAACAATACTAGTCCTTCCTGCTTCATTATCCAACTCGGCAATATCTGAATAAGAACTTACTCTCCACCCTCTCTTAGCCCTACTGTAGAGAAGCATGGAATGAAAGGACCTGTTAGGTGAGCAGTGATACTCTGTTCCAAGCCTGCATCCAGACTCTCAGCACCTTTGATGGTTCAATTTTCTGAAAAATATGCTGGCGTCTGTTTTGTTTGGCTCTAGTAATCTTCATAGGCCAATAACCACACTCTCCACTCTGTTCCAGACCTTCCTCTTTCAATTAGAGAGAGAGCTAATCCAATATCTGTGGAACCACACTTAGTCCCTTTTTCCTTGAGTCATTTTGTACCTGGTAAGGACTGACTCATTTACCCCTTAATTCATTCTGGGACTTTTTTAGAAGTATGACAGCCATATTAAGGAACACAACTTTGTTTTACACAATGATAAAGCTGCTTTATCACGTTTGTAGGCATCATTTTAAAGCATATCCAACACATTATCATGGCACACAAGAGCTGTCCAATTGACATATCAACTATACTTTGGTGAAATATAGCCGTCCTCCCCTTGTCTGTGGGGAATACATTCCAAGACCCCCACTGGGGGGCGGAAACTGCAGATCTTACCAAACCCTATATATAATATGTTTTTCCTGTACATGCCTACATTTGATAAAGTTTAATTTATGTTAGGCACAGTAACTGATTAATACCAGTAACTTATAATAAAATAGGATAATTACAACAATATACTGGAATAAACATTATGTGAATGTGGTCTCTCCCTCTGATAACCAAGATGGTTACTAAGTGACTAATGGGAGGGCAGCATATCCAACATGGATACGCTGGGCAAGGGGATAATTCACGTCCTGGCCGGACGGAGAAGATGGCACAAGATTTCATCATGCTACTCAGAACGGCATGCAATTTAAAACTTATAAATTGTTATTTTTGGAATTTTCCATTTAATATTTTTGGACCACAGTTGACTGCAGGTAACTGAAACCACAGAAAACAAAATTTCAGAAAAGAAGGGGACATCATACAGCAGCATTTAGAAGGTTCTGCAAAGAAACTTTGCAATGGTGAATATATATATATATATATATATATATATATATATATATATATATATATAAATTATAATGTAATGTGCTACAATCCATGACAGAAACACAGTGCTGAGAGTTTTTCTTAATGGTATTTATAAAATTACATGAGTAGTATAGTTGGGTAATTTTTCCAAAAGCAAAATTCCTGGGACCTGCTAGTTTTCCCAATAAATTACCAATCCATCACTCTGCATAAGAATATCTGTATTTATTCACGAGCATGTTTTGCAAATTATCTCTTTAGAGAGGAATACATAAGATTTAGAGCTTTCTCTTTTTTGATGATGAACAAATTAAAGAAGTAAGTTTTGGGAACAGAGAGGAAATCAAGGAATCCAGGCAGCGGAAACCTACAGAGCTCTCTCAATTAATATTAGTATCAGAAAACTATCCATATACAAATCTACAGAATTTCCCACAGAATTGTCATGTGCTTAAGACTCCTGAAGCTTATTCATAGACATTCTCGCAGGGTACCAGGACTCCCAGGTTAAGAGTCGCTGAATTAGACTCCATTGCTCCACGTAGCTATGACTGTGTATACCTTTCTTGGCCCTCGGTTTTCTTTTCTAGCTCCTCTTCCTCTGCTAACCTGGGTTATGTCAGGCCTCAGTCCTGAGCTCCCGATCTTTCCATGCTACAATCTCTCTCTAAAGAACTGCACCAATTATATGATTCTAAATGCTTTTAAATGCCACTATTTCCAAATTTATATCGTCAGTATAGTCTTTTCTCCTAACCTCCAATTACCTGCTTGATACGTACCATTGAGAAAAAAAATCTCACAAGCACCCCAAACTTTACACGCGTCTCCCACAGACATACATCTTTCATCAAATGAAACTTACTTGCATTCACCCAGATGATAACATCATAAACCTAGGAGTTGTCCTTGGTACCTTCCTGTCCTTTAACTTTCTTATACCAACATCAGCAAGTTTTATTGCTTTTACCCTTAAATTGTAACTCAAGTCTACCTACATCCCTCAACCTCCAAGATCATGCCTTGGCCCAAGCCACTATAGCATCTCTTTCTCAGAGTACTGCAGTTGCCTCCTAAAACAGCCCTTTTTGTTCTAGCCACCCTCTATTGCATTATCCACGAAGCAGCCAGAAGGATATTTACAAAATCTAAAGTAGGTCATATCATATCATGGGGACATGCATGTGTATAAAGCTATTTAATATCTACTTTTAAATCTTAGAGTAAAATCCCAAAACTTTGCCATGACATAGAAATCCTGAACTTCTTCATGCTGTTCCATCCTCCACTCATGTCACTCTCCCCTTCAGTATCTTCCAAACACATCTCAACTTGATTTCATTCAATTCCTTAAACATGCCTTGTTCTTTGTAACCACAGGACATTTGCACAGGCTTTTCCCTATACTGGAATTGTTCTTATCTCTACCTTGCAATCAGTGAATTCCTAATTATCTTTCCGGCTTGAGTTTAAATGGCCTTCTTTGATTCCTCAGTGAAAATGAGAATCCCTTGCAATAAATTATCAAAGTTCCAATTTTTTCCTGCAGCATATTTCTCACAATCTGTAATGACATAGTTTGTGGATTTTTTTTAAATTTCTCACTACCTACTTTACCATATTTGAAGCTAGACGAGGGCAGAAATAATTGTTATTTTTTCAATAAAATACATTGCTGCATCCCCCACACCTAGCACTTAAAGCGGTATATTACCTGCTCAAATATATGAGTAAGAAGTTGAGTAGTGGCTAAGAATATGTTGATAGATTTAGATATAAATCCACTAATACTTACTGAGTGTCTACTATGTACTATGTGCTGTGGACATAGCAGTGAGGAGGCCACACCCATCCCCAGCCCTCATGGATCTTTCAGTACATACACCCCTATAGTCATATGTCCTACGGGAAATTGTCCAAAGCCTCTTTAAAATGGAAGGTTGGCATTTATGCAACTAACGTCCCCCTTGAAAAGAACAATTCATGGCAGAAACACCAGGTCTTAGCAGAAATTCTGACTTCAGGTCAAGCTGCTTTCTCATTCACTCACTCTGCCTACGCCAGCAAATCAAAAAAGGACAGGTCATTGACTTTGATCTCAGATTTCTTTTGTTCATTTGTGTCAGAACTGTGATGTTATTTAACCTTTGCTTTTTGTGCTTAATGGATATGGGTGTTCTGATAAACGCAATGCAGCAGTCAATAACACGCCAAAGCCTGCCCATAATTGACTAACGCAAGGTGCTAGGAAATAAAAGACCCTGCTTGCTAAGTCTTAAATAATACACGCTGGGCAAGTCCGAACATTATTTTATCACTGATTATAGGAATTTAGATGTTCAAATGCCAGTATTATTAATGGGAGTTATAACCCAGCTGCCCACCACCTACTCTAAAAATATACCAGGACCTATACTGAATTCTCTACACCCTTTAGTTTTTTACCTGATTCTTTCAGGTTAAATAAAACAGGGTTAGTACACAACCTCAAATAATTTTCAGCCTGGCTCAATTAAAATAAATTTAAGTTTGTAAAGCAACACTCACTTTATGTAAGTAGACAAAGGTATACAAGCTAACCAGGTAAAAACTATAAACATATTTATAGGAAAAAATGAATAGAGCCTCAATTCGTCTCTATGTCACACAATCTGCAATTACTTTTTGCTGCCAAGCCTGATGTCAGAGTATGAACTCTGTCATTTAGACTTCAGTAATAATTAGCAGTGAACGTTTGACAAATTTTCATGTAACTTCATTATCAAGTAGCAATGTAAGCTGACCAGCTAATGGAAAAAGCATTAATACTTTCCTAGCCTCTAAAAGGCTGTGGCGTAGTGAAAAAATCACTTTGCAATAACTCATATAAATCAGAATGCATGTGTTATGTATCAGTTTCATGTGGTACCTGAAGAAGAATTTCCTGGGAATGTTTTCAATGTATGAAGATAATAAGACAGGGAAAGCACATCATTTATCAAGTGGAACACACTGAGGCATACTTCCTCGTGAAATTCTTGAAGGAATAATGTGCAAAAAGAAAATAACCCATTCAAATCTACAGAGTTCGCTACCCCATTCTAAAACGCCGAGTGACTGATGAAAACAACGTCAATTGGCACAGGGCAAATAATCTATATAACGCCGGAAGTGAATGAAGACTTCCTGAGGAAACAAAAAATGGGCTTCTCAGGTTCCAGACCTGGGACTGGAAATCAGGAACTGTTGCATTCCAATTGACACCGACAGACTGGAGTGGTTGACTTCAATCGCACATCTCCATCTATGTCTATGCCCTATGTCATGTCTATTCACATGTCATATGTCTATCCGTATATCTATGTCTGCGTGTCTATGTCTGTGTCTACCTATGTCATCTATACCTATTTAACATTTATGGTGGTCGATATATTCAGCTATTATGTGTCAGGTACCAATGCTGGTGACCGGTCAAACACTGAGGACTCAATGTAATAGAATAGGCAGAGATGCCACACAATAATTGTCAATATAATTAGGAAAATTTACTCATTAGGCACTTCAGACAGAGTGCAGAGGCCAGTGAGCTTTTCAAAAACCCAACCAAATATTTGAGTCTTGAATGAAAAACCTGAATTGCTGGCTCTAAAATATGAAATTAAAACCATCAAGTCAAAATTTGCAAAGATTTAAATAGATGTCTACAAACATAATATTATGTCAATGTCTATCATGGTGCAGCGTTCATAAATTTTTGTTACACTTGAAGACAATTTGTGGATGAAATTTTGTTTGTTCCCCAAAATTCCTGAGTATGCATGATGGATGACTGCTAAGAAATTGCAGCTGACTTTAAATAAATAAGTGTAGTCCAGTAATTTTGAAGCCCGTTTTAAAAATCTTCACAACAATTTTCACTGGCCAAATGTATTATTTTAAAAGTAGGATTTGGGGGCACTTTTATGTTTGATATAATGTGGGGTGGGGTCTCCAAAAGAAAAAAGTCTCAGCTGTGTGTACTCAGGGTGGATGTTAACAGACATAAAAAAGGCTTCTTAAAGGATTGAAGTTTGAAATATGATTAGGGGTTTCTCGACAAAGGGATAAGAAATACATACACCTGCAAAGACACCGCCATGCATCTTGGGGCATTAGTAACACCTTCACTGGGGGTGAAGGGCCAGGTACGTACACTGGAAGGTAGAAAGAGGGACTGGAAAAGTATTAAGGTCAAACAAACAGCACCTCAGGAGAAAAGGAACCAGCGAAGGTTTTTAAACGAGAAAAGGACCTGATCAAGATACACTGTTCTGTACAATATCTCTGGTGGCAACACGGACAGTAGATGGCGCAGGGATACCCATCCAGAGGCCATTGCAGTTAAAAGACGATGAGAGCCAAAGCTCTGGCTGAAGATGTCCAAATTCAAGAGATATTTCAGTTTGTGAAAGTGCTTCTTGGAGATAAAAAAGTTTTCTGCTCTGCACTAAGCCTTTGAGAGTAATTCAGAGAAAGAAGTATTGAGTGGGTCACTTTCTCTGAGACACAAGTTATTTTATAAAGTGGGCAAGTCCAATTCATGGCAACCATTAATGTGTCCTTTCTCTTTTCAAAATGCAGTGTGATTCTCTTTTGTTGAATCTAGCAGAAATCTGAGTACCCACAATGTAAGCAACATTACTATCTTGCTAGGATTGGAGAAGATAAGCAGGTGGCTGTCACATGGGTTTGGAACATGGCTCTGGCTTCTTGAAAACCCCTTTGCCTGTTCTTTGTACTTGGATTGGCTTTTTTGCCTTCAGCAAGTTTACTTGCCATCCCTAAACAATGCTTTCAATGCGAACCCAGCTTTCTCTCCTCACTGCCCATTTCATCCTCCTACCTCAAGCCCCTAATTATGCCAAGTTTGGACCAGCCTGTATCAGGTGGGTTTACTTGCCCTTTAATCCACGAAATCCTCCAGTGGCATGAGTTTCAGGCTGGCTTTTTCTTCTCACCTTCTGCTGAATATCCTCATCTGCTAAATTTGCAACTCTATGGCTTTTTTTTTCATTCTTAAGGTCCATCATCTTTCAAAGCCATATTATAAATTGTCTCAATTCTATTGTTTATAATCTAATAATATCTTAACGTATTTAGTAAGACCTTGACAAGCCCTGAAATTCATTACTCTTTCTACTCCTAGAGATGATAATAGAGGAAGGGAAATGTGATTTATGTATCATCAGGTACCCAAGAAACCTGCTTATGCTAAGAGAGGTGGTAAAGAGAGATTTTATTATCGCCTCTTAAAAAATATAGTGACTGAGCCAGAGAAAGGTTAACTGGCCTTGGTGACCCATTATTCGGTTTCCATGCCAAGATAAAATTCATGCTTTAAATCCATTTCCACTCTTTCCTCACAAACTTTTTTTTTCCCCTCAATAATCCCTTACCTCAACAGAAACCTAGCACAATTCTTATAAAGATATTTGTCTTATAAATTGGTGTTTGCCTCTGTGCTTTGGATATTTATTTTTGTTTTACTTAAATTGGTTTAAGTTTCATCCCCTGAAGATCATTGGTCTAACAGTCTCCATCACTCTAGAGGGGCAAGAAAAGGGAGACAGGAAATCGGTGGCTTTCTTCTCCTTACTGTTTCCGCTCCTGCCCCTTCTTTTCATCTCCAGGTTTTCCTCTTGTTAAATCTTGTGTCAATAAAGTAGAAAATGAAATACAGAAAGAGAATGTGAACAGTGCATGAAGTTCCATAATAAGCTACTGAGTCCTAATGGCCTTATCTATTGTATTCTCTCGTTGGCTAAAAATTTAATAATAATATAATAATAATAATAGTAATAACAACATATCTGAGGACATTTATTACCTAGTAGGTATTCAAGGATATTTTTCTCCCTTTGGTGCACACTCCAACCAAAAATTTCAGTTCAGTTATTTTTCTAAATCCCCAATTATGTGTTATTGTAGTTACGCATAGATCATGCAATAAACCAATATATTTTTAAATCATTTATTTTGCACATCAGCCATCCCATAATTATATTCATTAAAATGGTCCTATCTGAACATCTATTCCATGCAACCTTCAGCTTGTTGAACATTTCTACATAACCTGGATCTATGGGCTTTGTTTGGCTTTCTTTGTTGAATTATCAGCAAATATAGAGAACTGCTTTTGTGCAGTTTTATTTGAATTTTGAAGGCAGGTAATTTACTAATCCTTCTTTTAGATGCTTCCTTTGTTCTTTTTGGAGATGTGTATTGACTGAATGTTTCAAGGGCTTCATTGTTTAAAGTCAATTAGGAAATAAAATTCCCTTTGATAAACTAACCTTGTTGACTTAGTCCTTTGCAGAATAAAATATCATCAGTGTGTAAAATATATGTTGATGGAGGTGATTGTACCTCTTGGTGAAACATGTAGCTGCCTGTCTTTATAAGAGCTGATATCTTAATAGGAGAGCATAACTTTGATTCTCCGTTATAACTTGAACCATCCAAAGATGCTAGGAATGGAGCCCAGAAAGGAGGAAGTTGATAAAGACATTAATAATGCATGTCTACAAATCCTCCTTCTCAAAGACACTTCCTGTGCTGCGTCTACACTGCATGAACACTTTAGGTCCTTGGAATCATTTCTAAACATTCTCCAATGCATCCTCTTCCCCAGGGACCTACACCTGGGCTCCACATGCATGTTCAGCTTCTCCCCTACTGTCTCATCTCCCACTTGGGACAGACTTTCATTGAACAGGAGCATTTCCTGGAGAAATAAAAGGGTACTACCAAAGAAGTAGGAGACAATGAGGTCTACGGCCATACTTCCCCATTTATTCTCACTTTCAGCAAACCACTGAAACTCTTAGGGCACCAGGTATCTCGTATGTAAAGCAGAGATCATGTCTTTCCTTCGTGACATTAGGTGATCCCTGAATTCTCTTTCAACTTTAAGAGTCATTTCAATATAAATATATAGAGTGGCATGGGAGTACACGTTTATTTACGTTATTAACATGTGTAAGGCCTCTGGGCATCTCTTCCCTGTCTCACAGAGCTGTTATGAGAGTCCCATGTTAAAAAAGTTAAAGCACTTGAAAGATCTATAAGATGATGATCTAATGTAAGGGGGCAAATCTTATTATTGTAGAAATGATCAACTAAATATCTTAATGGCTAGTGTCTCTAAGGGTAGAAGCAAAGCTATTTCTGTTCAGAGAAAATACCTTGAGAGGTTGCTTGTTGGAAGAGGATGAGGCATATGTTGGGAGAAATCAAGGCAACAAAAGAAGTAGCTAGAATCGAGAAGATTCCTGGTAGCTAGAGCAGAATTGAATCAAAATCTCGTGTCTGTCCAGTAGGGAAGGGAAAAGATACAAGAGCTGAACATGATCAAACAGCATGAGGGACTTCAGAAGCCTCAGCTGAATTTATACTTTTCACTTTGGCTTGAACGTAAATCCCTTACATCTATATGCTAGAAATCCTGCTCCACACACAAAATCCTGGTGCAAGTGTATATAGTAAAAATGATGGGAAACAGAGGTCTGTTTCTCAGTCCATGCATTATACTGAAAGGATAATCAAGTCCACAAATAAGATATTCTCTAAACTGAAATAATTTAGAAAAAGTAGACTCTCAGAACCACAGTAAAACATGAGAAAAGTTAGAACATGAAAACTTTACCATAGATGTTAAATTGACTTTGGATCACGGTTTGAATCTAACTTTTCTAGATGTTAAGGGTAGGAGGGTAGGTGACCACTCCCAGCTGATATCTGGATAACGATACCAGTGATGAGATGATGATGAGGAGGAGGAGGAGAGAAGAAGGAAGAAGAGGACTAGAAAGAGGATGGTGATGACAATGATTGGTGTTTAAAAAGTTTGTATTTCCAGAGAAATTTAATGACATAGAAGGAGGGGAATCAATGACTCCTAAGTGAAAAAGGGGAATGCCAGTGAAAAGACAAGCTTCGTAATCAAATATGCTTAAGAACTATGAGCCAAAAGGCAATGGGTAACTTATAATTGAAAAAAAAAGTTGGCACAGAGAGGTAAGGAACAATCCAGAAAAGAAATGAGAGACCTTGAAGGCGATACTATGAGGTTAGACTACATCTTAACATGCACAACAAGTTCTCATAAAATTAGCATTCCTTTTTGAATCATAATTATTGTAACATTAAAGAAAATAATTGAAATGAATTAGTAGTCTTCTTCAATAAATGTCTTAGTTACTATTTCAACTAATAGAACAGATGCATTTCCAGAATGCATTTATAATCGTAAGATGAAAAGCAACATAAAACGAAGGGGACTAATATAATGAAGAAAAAAATAACTGGACTTAAAGTTTAAAATCTAAATTTAAACCTTGCTTTAGCTATTGACAATTATTTATTGAATTTCCATGTGCCTGAGTTTGTGTTATATGCCAGGGTATAAAAATGACTAACATCGTCTCAGGCCAGCAGAAACTCACAGTCTACTCAACCAAACAGGAAAACAGATAACTTTATTACAGTATATAATTGCGACCTTAGAAATCTGAACTGTGAGTGCAGTGTGGCAACAAGAGCACTCACCCAGAAGCAAGACCTCCAGGGTTTAAGTGCTTTGGCTTCCACATTTAATAATTGTGTGATTTTGAGTGATTTATATAAACTCTCTTTGTCTCAGTTGTCCCACTTATAAAATGGAAATATAGGATAGCTTCCTGGGGTTATTGCAAAGATTAAATAAACTGAACTCATAAAATACTTAAAACAGTCCCTGGAGCATTAAAAAGTTTGCGTCATCACCATCCTCTTCACCATCATCATCATCATCATCACCACCACCATGCAAACATTAAATTGAGAGGAGCTAATGTAGTCTAGGAAAACAATAAGAAAAGGCTCTACAAAGTAAATGGACTTAAAGTGATCTTCCAGGTAGATAAATGGAAACACATATGCCAATCCGAACGGCCTACATGTCCAAAAATGAGAAATCAAGACAAGCTCTGTTGTATCGTGCAGTGTGTGCATGGTGAGACTGAAGAGGTAAGATGGAACAAAACTGTGAGAGACCACATGGGCCATGGTGTTGTTGAAGCAGGTGAATAACATCATAGGCTTTATTTTTTTTTTTTAGGTTGATTATTCTATTGGCTCCACAGAGAACCGTAAAGTCTCATTGACTTCCAATAACAAAGGGATATTCTCATCCTATCACATGTTGGTTATGAGTCAGCTGCAGCTGGGTTCCATGTCCTTTTCATTCCGGCAGCCAGGCCAAATGAATATCCCTCATTTGAGACATTCCTATTCTCTTGGTAGAGGGGAAAGGGAGACCATAGAACCACATGATGTTTCTTCAAAACTTCTGCTCTGCAGTGGCATGTCATTTCTGCACATGTTTTATTGGCCAAAGCAAATTATGGAGCTATGTTTGATGTCAATGAGTTGAAGAAGTATAATCCCTCCAAAGAAAGGAGTCTCACAGATCAGGTGGCAAAACCTAGTCTCAATGGAGTGGGGAGCTATGAGTCTCCCCAGGGAAGGGACAAACAATATTTGACAAAATTATCATCCCGATTATCTAATGCATATCACATCCCCTGATATAGTGGCTTAAAATTGCAGCAATCATTTATTACGCTTATGAATCTCAGGTAGTCAGACAGGGCTAGTTTAGAGTATACAAGATGACTGCATTTACTTGCCAGGATCTTTGGCAGGAATGGCTCTGAGGTTAGGCTCAGCTGGGCTCCTCTTCCTCTCTCTGTAGTCTCAGAACTTCTTCATGTGTTTCTTCCAGCAGTGAAGTCAGACTTATTAGTGTCTTGGAGCTGCAAGAGACCAAGGTGGAAGCTGTCAGTCCTCGGAAGGTCATGTGCCCATTATACTTTATTGGTCAAAGGAATTGCAAGCCAAGCTAGATTCAGAGGGATGGAAAATTAACTCTACCTCTTGAGGATAAGAGAGTCAAAGAATCTGCAACCGTCCTCTGTATATGTAAAGGGTGGGAGGGCTAGATTGAGGTGCTATCTCTGAGAGAGTATGAGCGGGATATGCTGACCACCTAAATGTGTTATGGAAATAAAATAATAGAATCATGAAGACACACTATCAAAGAGAAAAGGCTAATTTCTGCAATGTTCAAGCATAAGGACTGAAAGGATATATATCTCAAAAGTAGGAAATTATTTTATAAATTCTGAATTATCCAAGAAATTAAAAGGAAGAAATTTTGATTAAGATGATGATCACATCCAGGGGATTTATTTCAAGATGTTATTTGTGTACGATGCTTGTAAAACTGCTACGGAAACACACATAAAAAAGCATATGTTAAATCAAAATAAACTTTATTTTAGAAAGTCATTTTAACTATGTGGTGATATAATTAAGCCTTATTAATATGCTGTTTATTTAACAGATTAAAAATGCACAAGAAGCATGTCCCATTCATCTTAATTAGACAATATGCTTGTCACAATTATTTGCTTTATATTTTCATTTTTCATGAGCATTTTGAAGACATCCATTGATGCTATTAGAATCAACGTTCCTCTTGGTTTGTAGTTCTCTGATCTCAAAGCCATGGCTCTCTCGAGGCACTACCCAGCATTTCACCACCTGACCCTCTGCCAATGCCTGGCTGTTAGATCTTTCTTGGGCTGAGAACAGCTACAAAAAAAATGGCTGTAGTATTTCAGTGTTCTCAACAGTGTTCTCTCTTTCCTTCTAGGCCTCAGATTTCAAAATATCCCCACTTCCAAATATTGCACACAGCTCTGGGTGTGAGATAATAGATACTGGCTTACATAGAATATCAAATTCTAGAGCTACAAGAGATTTTTAAGATTATTCCTTTCAATTATTTCCAAACTCAATCATTTACTCACCACTTTCTCCACATTGCATCAAGTACTGACAGCTATTTTTTTCTGTAAATTTATTTGCAGTTTTTACTTAATAGATTTTAGAAAGCAAGTATAAACTGCTACTATAAATGGAAAACTAGTGGAATTTGTCAAAAATTGAAGGTGATAATACACATGAATACAACCAAAACAAAACAATATTGATAGATTCTAGCTAGTTGTTTTGGCTTGTCTGAAGCTCAGTGCTAAAAGTTCATTTACTTTGTTAGAAAAATAGATGCCCAAGTTTGAAATTACCAGGTTCTAACTAAACTTTTCCCCCTGAACCAGAAGGATTAAAATTTTAAAGATATAAACACCTCCTCCATGTCATCCAGTGGACAGAGCCTTTGTTATCACAAATCATTTTGTTATTTTTAGTGGCATGGAGCCGTTGGTTGGGGAAATTTTTCTTTCATTTTGCTCATTGAAGACACACTTATTGAGCATATTTCTTGCCCAAATCTTGCTTTCTAATACCATTTCCAGTAAAAAGAACCACAGCTCCTTGGAAAAATAGTTGATTCTAAAACAGAGACAGGAAATATACAACATAACTTGGTGAAGTTTGTAGTGCCTGAAAGTAAGGAAAGTCTGAAAAAACAAAATCAGACCACAATGATGGAAATGTGCCACAGGGACCTAGGAGCCAACCAAAAGAGCAACCAAAGGTCAAAGCTAGAACAATTTGAGCAAAAAATTAATGGAGTTTTAATTTATAGCCCAAAGTATAAAATAAATATCCATAAAAATAAATTATGGCATAAATGGAAAAGAAGAGGTAAATCTCTCATGAAGAAGAATTACAAATAATTTGTGTAGATACTCCATCCTCAGGGAGGCGGAATATAACCTCCATTCCTTGAGTGTAGGCTGAGCACAGTGACTTTCATCCACAGTACGGAAAGAAAGAAAACTACAATGTACAAACCTGGCAAACATGACCTCATCAACAGTGATCAAACTCAACAGCAACGATAAGTCATGTTGATAGTATGTATCCTTGATATCATGTGATGAAAATACCCACAAGCCCATTATGTATAATGATGAGGAAAACATCAGACAAATCCCAACAGGAAGAATTCTACAAAACACATAACTAGTACTACTCAGAACTGTCAAGGTCATCAACAGCAAGGAAAGTCTGAGACATGACAGCTAACTGCAATGTGGTATCCTGGATATGTACTTGGAAGAGAAAAAGGACGTTAGGTAAACACTAAGGAAATCTGAATAAAGTACCGGTTTTAGTTCACAATAATAATGAACCAATGATGTATTGGTTCATTAGTTGTAACAAATGCCCATGCTAATGCAAGATTAATAATTGAAGAAACTGGGGATGGGATATATGGGTGGGGATTCTTTGTATTCGTATCGTCACAATTTTTCTGTAAATCTAAAATGCTTCTAAAAAGAAAAGGTTTTTTTTAAAAAAATTACACATTTATTCACTCATTTAACACATATTGTTCTAATGTCTAATAGAGCTCAAGGTACACACTAGATGCCGGGGACACAAACGTGGTAATTGCCCTTACGGAAATAAGTGTGACACAAAATTTATGTGACTCATCCAAAAATCATATCATTGGGATGGAAGAATATTTGAAATTGCTTCCAGACCTATGATTTTGCCACTCAACTTTTGCAGCCCACTCCTGAGCTATTCAAAAGCATATTATTCCTGAGCTATTCAAAAGCATATTCCTTGTTGAGCAATTTATGGCACGCAAAGTGACTCTTTGAATCAATTAGCAAATATTTATTAAGAATATACTATGTCCCAGACTGAGCTACTTGATGAGGATTAAAAAAGGGAATCAATGGTCTCTTCCTCCTATGATGTACAATAATATTACGTGTCAACTATAATTGAAAACATTTTTTATTTAATTAAAAAATAAATTATATAAATAGATAAAGACTAATATTTAAATCTTCAAAAAAGTGGGGGAGGGCAGAGGGGCATTGGTCTTTTCCTCCTCTAATGCATATGCTTTTTCTGTGACTGTAGAACAAGTATATGCGTTTATGATTTAAAGATGATCCTCAAATTTTAAAAGGTAGGGATGACAAAACAACAGTGGTCAAATAGAATGGAAAGGATTCAGAGTAAAAAAGAATTTGAAATAGGCTGCTGTTTTTGGTACAGTTGTTTATCCAGAATAAGGATTATTCATTAAGGTATTATAGTGTGGTGCTTAAGAGCATGAGCTTAAAGGCTAGACTGCCCGGGTTCCAATCCCAGTTATTCTACTGACAGGATGTGTGATCTTCAAGCAACGTGTTTAGCCCACCTGCTTTCCTCATTTGTAAAATGGAGCAATAATGATACATTCCTGAGAGGGTTGACTTAAGGATTCCATGACATATATGCCAGAGTTCCAAAAGAAAAAAGATGACCCACTAACCCTAGGGAAATTCAAGGGGAATAGTTATTTTATTATTATTATTACCACCTCTACGTTATCAATATTTGGCACAGTTTCCAACATTTGGTAGGTGCTTAAAAAAAGTTCAGGTAAGGAGTGACAGATGACAGATCCAAAAGCAGGGCAGAGATTGCCATAGTATCTTAAAGGACTATGAATCATGGTCACATGTATACAATTGATCGTAAATACATAATTGGCAATGACATGAGTTTCAGTGAGTTGCAATTTGAATGTTGAAAAATAGTGAGAAATGAAGTTGCATGGTTAGTTCCTGAATTCTTCAGAAAACAAAAACGGCATCATTAAAATATTAATATATACTGTTCCATGCAGAGGGACAAGTTAGGAAATTGTAAGCGATGTGTTCCCTCACAGTGCTGTGACTGTTAGTACGTTCCTTTCTCCTCTGCATCTGTGATGGCTAATATTATGTCAACTTGACTGAGCCACAGGGTGTTCAGACATTTGGTCCAACATTATTCTGCATGTGCCTGTGAGGGTGTTTCTAGATGAGGTTAACATTTGAATAGGGAGACCTGAGTAACGCATATTGACAGCCCCCCACTAATGTGGGTGGGACCCATCCACTCAATGAAAGACCAGGATCCAACAAAAAGGATGAGTAAGAAGGAACCTCTCCTTCCTGATTGCTGAGTTGGGACATTGGTCTTTCCTGGCCTTTGGGCTCTGACTGAACATCAGCTCTTCTTGGGTCTCAAGCCTTGTGGCTTTTAGACTGGAACTTACAACTACTCTCCTAGCTCTCAGGCATTCGGACTCAGACCAGAATTATACTACCTGCTCTCCTGGGTCTTTAGTATGCCAACTGCAGATCTTGGGACTTGTTCTCCATAATTGGAAAGGCCTATTCTTCATAATACACACACACACACACACACACACACACACACACACATTGTTCTATATTGAGACATATCCTATTGGTTCGATTTCTCTGGAGAACCCTAATACAGAGTTTTAATGCCCCGATTTATAAAATAGGAATTACTAGAATTCAGTGAGGAAACTCTATGCAAAGTGGCTAGCATATAGTAGGCTTTCCAATGAATGTGTTTGTTCCTTCTGCACAGTTGAGGGATTGAAAGCAACGCCAGGAGAAATTAAAAAAAAAAAGAGGGCTATCTTTTTAATACACATCCTTCCTGCCTCCAGTCTTTAATAGAGTTCATTAATATCTATCAAACATTCCTAGGGATGGAAATAGAAAGCTATCGTGGCTGTAGATGTGGCAGCCTAATGACCAGCTTCTCCCAGTGAGGCAATAATTTACTCAAAGATCCCAAAGTGGCCAGCATGAGTTAAGACAGCTTTCCAAATTGACTAGATCTTGCACAAAGAGATTTCTTTATTATGCTACCCTTTCTACGTGATTTGTTCAACAAAGCTCTGTTCAGGATAAACCAATGTGCTATCTGCCCTCTAGGACCTTTCCTTCAGGGATTTTAATGCCAACTTCAATCCCCCCTGAAATTATGCAGTCAGCTGTCCTAGTTCCAGGCCAATGAACTTTTCCAAAACCACACTTTCTCAGAATAAGTCATGTATGTCCATTTCTCCGGGAGGGGCCGGAGGCAGGATGGCACTGGGCAATTTCTCAAGCTCCATTTCTCAGTAAAATTTCTCAATATTTGTGCACATAGGAGCTTTTTTATATTGGCCAATCTGTATTGGATGATGATATATGTCACTTCACAGTAATGAAAGGCCCAGCTGCAGAAGCCATTTTCTGGAGTCAAGGATTGCAGCCCCAGTGCTAATTCTGCAAGAGAGATATTTATGACCTTAACAATCATACCAGAAGGCTCTCTGTCACCCTTCTGAGTCTGGACAGTGCTTGTGGAAAGACTGAATTGCATTTCCTTCACCAGATTTGATGCTTAAACACATTATAAAGTAGTTAGAAAGCCAAAGGACTGAATAAAATGATATCAAGAAATGATCTAGTAGAAAGAACATTGCCTTAGAAAGCAGAAACCTGAGTTATCGGACCCCTTCCAGTCCTAACCAGCAGTGTCACCTTGGGCGAGTCACTTAATCTTTCTGAGATGAAATTGTATGACCTGAAAAATGGGTTAATAATATCACTCTAACTTTAAAGCCGAGAGAAAGTAAGATTTCCTGAGGTTCCTTTCAGCTCCAGTATATCTAAAAGTGTGCTTTTTATTCTGCACAAAGGCAGCCATTGCTCAGCATCAGCGTATTAATACTTGATAGATTCCTTGTGCATGATGTTTGTGATTTGACAAAGTATTTTTACGTATGTAGCTTAATTCAGTACACACAGCATTCCTCAGGAAGGTTGGCAAAGCAAAATTATCACTGTGATTTGACAAATGATAAAATTGAAGCTCAGAAATGATAAATCACTACCTAATATTGCTGTTCCATGAAAGTACCAAGCATACCGCTGCCTAAGTTCCTTGGAGATTTCTCTACTGTGGCAGTATTCTCTCGTCTTCACCTCACTCAGGCCTCTCTGCTCGAAAGCCATCTTCTTAGAGAGCCTTTCTTCTCTTATCACCCCAAATAAGACAAAATTATTCTATCCCTTCACTTTGCCTTATTCTTCTTCATAAAGCTTAGTATTTCACACCAAAAAAAGTGATCATGTGTGTGTTTTTTCATGGATGGGACCCGTACCTTCACTAAAAAGTAAATTCTGCACAAGTAGAAACTTTATCAATTTTTGCTTATTCTTATGGTCCTAACACCTAGAATAGTGCCTGGTCAGTAGTAGATACTCCATAAATAATTGTTAGGAAATGAAAGAACAAATGAGGTGAAACAGGGAAGCCACTAGAAAGTTTGGTTTTTATCTTTCGGAAAAAAAGAAAGGCGCCCCGTCTCCTAATGTTTACGTTTTGATTCATTTCCTAGGATACCTTGATTTCATTCTATCTTACATACACATTTTTATCTCTCTGAAGAAAAATTAGAGCTTATTTTAATCTTTTATGTCCTTGAATCATGGGGAAATATAATTCTATTTTTTCTATTTCAGGATTCATGGGAGTGGTCCTTCAGATAGAAAATAAAAATAAGAATCAGTGGTATCCAAACCTGGCTGTCTATCAAATTCACTGGGGGACATTTTTAAAACTCTAAATTCATGAGCCCTACTTCTAATCATTGGGACTTCAGCAGAGCCAGACTCTCTACATTTCAAACATCCTCCAGTTGATTCTCATGCATAGCCGTGTTGGAGAACTAATGAGGTCTCTGAGAAAGATTCCTTTCTGTTCTGTGTGTGACATGTTAATTAAGCAAGGAACTTACTCTGAAATGAGAGAGAGAAATATACTAAACATAACAATACAGAGGAATGTCTACCTCAGTAAAGGGATGTAAAAAGTTAGCTCTAAGGGAAAACCTGAAAGATGGCTAAAAGTTGACAAACAGAGACTGGAAAGAGGACAAAAAGAGTGCTGTAGGAAGAACTAAGAACAAGGATGTTGGTCCAGAGGAGAGATAGAGTTCCAGCATTTAAGGAAGTGAAAATCTAGAAAACACACACTGACAGATTTTATTAGGTTGGTGCAAAGGTAATTGCGGTTTTTGCAATTTTTAACCTTTTTTAAACCACAATTATTTTCACACCAACCTAATAAAAGTCTGAAGTGGTAGGAAATAAAGCTTGGAAGTCTGTACATAATATTTGCAATGAGGTTTTTAAAGGGAAACTCAACAAATATTTGTTGAATTCACCCAATATTTATGTTGTGCCTAAATTAACTCATTCATTGTTTTAGGTATTGGAGACAGAGGAAAACAAAGACAGACCAGGTTCTGGAAACCTCAAAGCTAACATCTGAATATTTGATTAGACAATAAAAACATGAAAAAAATATAATATGACCACACTTCAAGTGAGAGACTTAGGCTAAGTGAGGCAATGGTTATGGAGAAAGTAACTCATAAATGACCCCGTAGCAGGAAGAATGGGGTTGGAATGGGATCCTGGCAGAATCCCCTGACCTTTGGTCTGTCTGGATGAGTAGCTGAATTCTAAGTCCCACTATTTGAGGGATCTTACACTGTTTATATTCTGCCTGCTTCAGTCCAAGGATTCCAATTCAGTGGATCTAGCTGAACTGTGTTTGAAATAAACAACACAGAAGAATTGAGACTGGGGCTGAGCCTATTTATCTTTGCATGAGAAACAAATCCTACACATTTGGAATGTTGTATAATTAAAATATTGATTTAAATAGAAGACACCTGAATGCTCTCTCTAAACCCCAATGATCATTCAACTAACTTTAAAATAATTGTGAAGGTGACAACAAAACAAAGGGTTTAAACTCAAGAGTAAACCTACATTTATCTTGTTTTATTTTATAATGAGGTGAACTTGTTTGGTATTCCCTTGAAAATCAGCTATCTGATAGAAACACACCTTTTGAATTATTGCATTAAGATCTTATAAATCTCTTCTCAACCTATCATGTGAATGATTCATAGATGTAGAATGAAAGGGCTGGCTTATAGCAAATGGAGGAAGTATCCATAATCCAAGTGGACATGGGCAGGAAGAATTAAATCACAGTAAGACAAACGGAAGAGACAACATCTGAATGGGTTAAGAGAGGTTAATCAAAATGTGTTCTCACTCCAGAAAAAAGTGAAAGTGTAGAATAATTGATAGCCTCAGGAGAAATGCAAAAGCTGTGGGTAAAGGGAAAAAAAAAAAAAGCACATTCCAGAAAGGGCATGTTAGGAAAAGTAAGAAAATCTGGATGCCATAGTTTTAAGAAAAGGCCTTTGAGACAAAGGCAAAATCATGTAACACAAGACTGTACTATACTTTGGGCATTTTAATATTCTTCTCAATCACTCCAAGAGCTTTCTTGTCTCCCTTCCTCAAGTCTCTGTTTATCCATTTCCTATACTCAAGCTACACTGGAATAACCTTGACCTTGTGACTTGATTTCTAAATGTATTTTCCAAGTAGGTCCATCTTCACCACTTAGAGAGGTTTTTCTGCTTTTTGCCACACAAGTAGTTTGATCACATATTTGGGATACAGGCAATATGAATTGTTGCGATCAAACGGAGCTTTTTACTAGAAATGAGTATGTAGTTGTTGACTGACTTCTAAGGAAATGCAGTGTCCTGTCTTCTTTGGGAATTACATGAGAGGGTGGTTTTTACACCTATTTTTATGTTCTACTTCCAAGATGATAGCAGCAGATTCCATTCAATCCACAAAACAAATGCTCACACTGCAAAATAACATATGCAAAAATTGCATGCACATTTAAATTGCATGCACATGATAGCTACAAACAGACCCAAACTGAGCATTTTTTAAAAATACGTTAATTTTAGATGCTTTTTGTAACTGAAATAGTAGCTACAGAAACATTATATTAACATATATGCTTTCAAAATTAAATTATTGCCTGGGATCATTTTGTTCAATGGCTCTGGCAAAACTCATCTTAAATTTAGAGAAAGTAGCATGCTATAAAATGGATATAAAAGGTAAAATCAGACTCATCCATGATTTATAATTGTGAAGAACCATGCCTAATCAGTACCAGACAGAGAAGCAGTTGAAGAGAAATACTAGTGTAATTAATGTATTTATAGATCACTAGTCTGACTTCTGAATAAGATATCTAAATTGATAGTATTATTTGTGTATCACTAGACAAAACCACAATTCAAAGTACGGTGATATTGAAAAACTCCTTTACAGAAATTATCTAACAGAGCTATGGAAAGAAATAAAAATGCAAACACCAAATTTTAAGGTAGAAACTTTGATTCCAGCCTGCTTTCTCTATTACCCAATAAAGAGCCCGACTAAACTGTTTCTTTCCCCCCTAATCCTTAGCTACGTAGTTGGAATTGAAACTTCCAGTTTCTGGGTAGCTAAGATCTCCTGGCTTTCTATTCACTGAGTTATCTTGCCTCTATACTTAATAAAGCCAATCCTGTCATTGGGAAATTTGATCCAAGTGGTTTAACTACCTAGGAAAGCACCCTAGTCACTTACCTCTTAAAGAACCCTGTTTTAGCAAATCATTAGCAGAGACAAAGTTAGGTGGAAATTTTAATATCTATAATAATGGACCAAAGAATCAAAATCCCTATTTCTGCAGGAGCTAACGTTTGAAAGATTTGATCAGAAGATCTTAGAGAGAAATATGATATATAAAAGCAGGATATAACATGATTGCTATATTTCAACTTCCTTCAAGATTACTGATCCTTGATTATCCCAATGGTTTTCCCTTCAGTATCTATGGAATGGAAAGTACTAAGCCCCTCGGAGACAGTCAGTGAACTGATTTAGTAATAATCATCTTTGTTTCTCTTTCAGGACATGCATTAAGAAGAAGTTTTAATGTGACAGAAAAATAAGATTATATATAACCGACATTCATCAGCACTATAACAACATATTATTAGATTAACATTTTTAAAGGTATTTAATATTCCAAATTTTAATTGTAAGTGTAGTCAACTGAACTAATTTCCACAAGGATGAAAGCCCAGCATTTGAAGATCCTCAGATCTAAACTTCTTATTTCAGATACGAAGAATCTGATGAGTTTGTACAGCTAGTTAGCTGCAGAGGTGAGAGTAGAAATCAAGACAGCAGCCTTCCAGACCAGGGCTTTTCCTACCCTTCTGCTTCCCTCGGCACCCTGCCCTTGTAAAATGACTTGAACACAAAGTTGGGAAAGGCATGGTGATTTGCAAAGGATCGCCTGATGGCCATTGATCATGGAGAAAGGCGGTACTGAAGAAAAGAAAGACGCATCCTTAATATCTTATGAAGGGAGACCAGATATTAAATAAGATTATCCACATAGATAGAGCATGGCCTAAGAAACAGAAAGTCTGCCTACCACTCCGTAAACATAAACCATTATGATCTCCCATCATCATCACTATCATCATCGTCTTCCACTTCACAACATCCTATTGATAAGGAGAATGGGCAGGTGGGAGTTTACAGCACTAAATAGAATATGGAATTCTTCACACTTTGAAACCCATTTATTAGCAACCTCTCCTGGATTTCTTTGGCCAATATAACACATGTTCACTAATCAATATCACATTGTTAGCTTCCCCACCAAATTATTTCCCAGTGTTGTTGTTAAAATAAAAGTTTGCAGAGTAAAAGATTTTACCAAGAGAATGTGAAGTGAAGTGTGTCCCTGAAACCAGCCCTTCACCTGGAACAGGACAAGGGAAGAGTGAACCAGACTCCCCAGAAGAGACGAGCCTGACTCCACTGCTCTCTTTGCATTCTTGGCTGCTTTGTGTGAAAAAGAAACCTAATTATGACACTTCAATATTGAAATAAAATTAGTTTGGATTTTACTCCTCAATCTTGAGAGAAAATAGTGCAATTTTTAACTGTGCAAGACAAGTGCTGATTCATCTGTGGAGTGATAAGCACTGTTATTTTTATGAACATATAACTAACTGTATGTAGGGCCCCTGCTCAGGGCTCTTTTCTTGTAGGTCAACTTAGTATCCAAACCCTTGCTTACAGAGCTTTGGTAGACATCTCACCGGCCAAAATGCCAACCCTGACAACTACTCATGTTGATTAAATCTCTTTAGCAACAATAATATAGTCAATTATAATGGCATATTTTACTCATGTATCCCATATCTGTGCCTAGTTATAATGAACCAAAATTAAAAAACTTAGAGAATTACCTTGTTTAGTTTAACCAAGATAGTTTTTAATCCTAAATAGATTATGTGCAATTACATAACATCCCTAGAATAACAGACAATATATTCATGTATTTTTTAATATATTAGTAAAGTTTAAAAATCACATTAATGAATTAAATATTAAGATCACGTAGCTAATCTAGTTTCAGTGCTGTTTAAATGCCTCTGGCAAGGATTTAATTTTCGATTTAATAAAAGAGTTATTATATTATTTATTTGATTATAAATATGCTAATGTAAATGCTATGCTATAAATACTTCTGCTAATTAAATACTAGCTGACTTATGGAGGGTTTATTTAGGTACAACCAGCAGTTTATTAAGATCTATGAGTTGAAACTCAATAACCATATTCTCAAAAATCTATTGATATTTAATAGGTAATAACCACATTATACTCAAGGCATTAACATCAGATGTATTCTTTCTGTTGAATGTTAGTTTAAAAGTACTTATTAGTAACATATTTACTAAGCTTAGATTGTTTAAGAGATATTCATCTTAATAAAAAAGGTTGTTATGCCCCGATAGCTGTTCATAATATTTAATTAATATGTAATAACTCCTTCATTAAACCTAAATTAAATTCTTATTTGAAATACTCAATTTAAAGCACAACTGAAAAGATTACTATAGAAATGACACGGCTTACCCTGCATTGCTTCCACAAGCAAAGGTACAGATCCTCCAAACCACCTAAGACAGCCTTCTATATGACACTGAAGGATGTTTAGAGTATGTCTTAAGTTCATATATATGGCTCATAAAATGAGACAAGTTTTAAAGTAAGCAACATTCCTATCGAGCCCAAATTTAAATATTTTTCTTAGCAATCACTAAATTCTAATGAGCTAGAAAGTAAACTAAATGAAATACTAAAGCCATTGATGTTCTTAGATAATATAAAACCACTTAAGGTGAAAGGAGCTGTATTCTTCATTTCTCCCTCCAGACTCTCTTTCCACCCTTCCCTACCCAGCTCTATGACCCAGGAGGCTGACTCCTAAGGAATGTATCACCAGGGTCCCTTGCCTTCCTGATTCCACTTGGGTTTGGCCAATGGGAAGCACCATCAGGAAAATGGTACAGAGAGGTTAGGGTCTTTATCCTTCCATGTCTTCTTGCTGAGTTGTGGTTTATCAGGGGTTATGTTTTTTTTACATAAAGCCACAGATTCTATCTGACAGCCCTTCCTATAGTTCTACTTCTCATTGTGTTCTGGCAACTCTTCCTTCTGTTTGCCAGTTCAAGTATGGGGAAAATAATGGTTTCCTATATTTGCTAGTCCCTCGGTGTTTCTCTGACTCTTGCTGGTTCCCTTAGCTCAGCCCATATCTTTGTAGATATTCTAATAATAAAATCATCTGCAGTTACTCCTTTTGAGTGTGCTATCTCTATCTATTTTAGGACATGGACTGATATGCAGCTGAAAGAAAACAAAATCAATAACAACTAAAACAGCAGTAACTAACCTTTACAAACATTTCCACATGCATTGTTTCATTGGATTTTACCAGGTTTTATTTTTGGCCATTTGTCAGGCAAATAAACCAAGGTCCATGTTTCTACACAAAAGCACCATGGTTTAGTAAATGGAAAAAGCCAGAAATCAAGCCCAGGTCTCCCAACATCATATCCTAAATATCTTCAATTATATGAAATAGCCAGAAAGATTAAATCCTTTTCAGTTTTAATCAACATTATACTAAAACAGTAGTGTATAAGATTTTGAAGACATAGAATCCTTTTTTCAAACAAAATTCCAAGAGTTTCAACAGATAGAGCATATTTGGTTGAGCTAATCTTTGGTAGTGCCATTCAGACCATGTGGGGGTGAACCCATAACATCTTGCTCCTGGGATCCTCACATGTCCTAAGCCTGCCCAGTTAGAGAACTCTATCTCCCTGACCACCATGATTGGTTCACTGATAATCACATGATCCTAAGGTTCTCTTTCAGAGTCCTCTGAAAAAGTGCTTCTTTTTCTGGGATCTCAAGCTGATAAAATAATGAGGTCTACCATTACCGTGTTTCCCCGAAAATAAGACTGGGTCTTATATTAAGTTTTGCTCCAAAGACGCATTAGGGCTTACGTTCAGGGGATGTCATCCTGAAAAATCATGCTAGGGCTTATTTTCTGGTTAGGTCATATTTTCGGGGAAACACAGTAGTTACATTAGCTGCCATACAGAGACAGCCAGCCTGAGAATAAAGGCAAATATAGAGGACATGTGCACCAAAAGAAGGGGATATCAGTGGGTCCTACTAGCACCCTTTGGCTCATGGACTAACCAAGACCAAAGGACAATTCCATCCTTGGAATTATCAGTATGGGGGTTAATCAATTATCTTTTCTGCTGAAATTAGCTTCAATTGGATTTCTATCATGTACAACCAATAAAACAGAAATCCAGCAAAGTTACATAGTCAATTTGCCACTGACTTGTTATCCAAAAGGCATAGGTGTCCCTGATTTGGAGAATTAGCTGGAGATCCAATGATTTATTTCTAGATATTCTTAATGGTTGTCAAATTGATCTTGTACAGAATGGACACGATATAAAATTTTCCAAAATATACGTAACTTCCTGTTTTGTGATAAAGTATAAAGAGCACTAAGACCTTCAACTGTGTAGCTGTTGCAAAACTCATTTTCTTATTCTGAACTTCGATTCCTCAATGATCAATGAATTAATATCATCAATCTTTTCTTTTTCACATGGTTGTTGTGAGGCTCAAATTGAGTTTAGAAATTTTTACAATTTGGAAAAGTTCTATATTGCACCAAGCATAAGGTCAGCTGTTGGCAGTTTACCAAATGTCAATTTTAATTATTTTTTCAATATTATATATATAAAAGAATATCAAATTATATATTTGGACCAGTATATTCAAAAGAAGATAATGTGTTTAAAAATAGGTGCCACGATTTGCTTCTTTCGGTTTGAACCCTGTAAGTTAATGTTCTTAAAACACTTTACAACCATTAAGTGATGAGACTTCTTAACAAGCCCTCTGACACAGCGGTGTTATAAAGGGGAACCCTTCACTGCTATAATGTAGACCTGTATTTATTTTGTAGATTTTAAAAATTCACTTAGGGAGACTCTGAGCATTAAAAATCAATTTAAAATACAATTAAACTATTAGTGTATCCAAAAGAGACCAATAACAACATTAGGCTATGTCTATGCTTGTGCCAAATGAGTAGGGAGTACAGGCAAACATCCAGATACTTAGGACATAATGGCCTAAAACATCAACTACGGAACAGAAAAAGAATGTGAGGACTTGAGTTTCCTATATGACTCTTCTCAATGAAATCCATGTATATATTATTCCAACTCCATGTGCCTAGATAAACCCAACATCTGGCTTTGTTTTTGTGTTTCTTTTTTATATACCAAAGCTCAATTGACAGGTCATAGGTAATAAACACATTATACTCAAGGTATTACAATTTAGGTATCTTAAGTCTATTGATTTTTTTTAAACTAATTATTAGTAACTTTATTGTTTTGCAACCAAAGTGTACTTCCATCTTGCAGCCTCATCTGTCCACCTGGTATAAAAACACAATCACTAACAAATGCGGTTCCCCACTTCTCAACTTGAATCTCATAGTTGACCTGAGCATGAGTGAGTCCAAATTTAATTTGCAACTTCCCATTCTACCATTCTGGCTCTGAGGGAAAACAAAACAAGCGTTAGTGTTTTCTGGCTTTTGATGGCTTAAAAAAATCTTCTCCTAATGACAAAAAATAAAATTGGTATATGCTTTTGATTATATATTCTACATATACAGGACCATGGCTAAAATATATTATCTGCCTATATCAATTATTAAGGAAGGGCAGAAGAGAGCAAGACTTAAGTTACTTGGAAATAATGATGTGAGCACAACACTTTGCAAAGCCTACTAGTGACAGCCCGTCACATCCTTCTACAGTTCATGATGTGGAATGTACATTGTCTGGCAGCATAAACAGAGTCAGGCCACTTCTACATCTACACAGAAAATAACACATGTTAAGATTTTGGGGTAGGGCCCAGATCTCATATCTGTAGTCATATAAAATCAATACATGCTTGGACCAAAAAAAAAAAAAAGAAAAAAGAAAAAAGGAAACACCCTCTGTTATTGTCTTTGCTCATCACATAAGAGAGTAGAATAGAGATCAGGTACGTGTGCTCAGGTAGTGATCAGGTAGAGTAGTGACCAGGTACGGGTTCAGACTTCTTCAGTTCAAATCTTGGCCTCATGTCTCTAATCTTGTACTTAACTTCTTTGCATTCCATTTTTTCATATGTGGAGGTAATAACAGAACCTTGCTCATGGTAGAGTATTTAGATGTGTGCTTCAAATATCCTAACTGAACTCCAATTATTAGCAATTACTAAGCACTGCATGAAACACTAACTCTGCTTAAAACCCACCCTGACCCTTGTCCAGTTAGTGCCGACTCAGCTTTGATATTTCTTTCTGCCACACACACCTCAGTCTGGAGTCTGCCTTCCTGTTTAATGCTTTCATATAACCCAGGATTTTTTCAGAGATATTATTACTGCTTGTTATTGTATACTTGTGAGTTTTTAATACATCCTCCATTAGACTCTAAGTTCCATAAAGAAGAGACTATTTAGAAAAAAGAGACTATATTTGTTCACAATCTTATCTGTAGTGCCTAGCAGTCTGGTACAAAGTAGGTCCTCAATAAACATTCTCTTAATTAATAAACGATGATGAAAATATAGGTCTTAATTTTATTTATTCTTCACATCTACATTTTCACACTTTAAATAACCAATGCTTCAAGAAGCATGGCCTCCCAGTATTCCATCATTTCTTATAACACCAGCTGTATTACCTAAGTCATTGAATTATTTTTCATTAAGTTAGGCAAGATCATCTCTAAAATCAGCATTTGTGAGACTTATAATATGACTAAGCAGATTGTAAGTGATGAATTAGCTAATAATGTTCCCAAACTAATTCTCTTCTCTCTCTTTCTCTCTCTCTGTCTCTCTCTCTCTGTCTCTCTCTCTTTTTTTTTTTCCTGTAGCAACATAATGGAACTAAAAGTTTCCCTTATATTGATACAAGTCAATCAATAATCATTTGTTTTATGTCCACTATGGCTTAAACACTATGGTAAGGTATCCTATTTCTGACGGTACTATAGCTGTTTTAATTGCCTTCTGTAACATATAACCATGTAAAGACTCAATGACAAATAAATACATCTTGATATCAACTTAATAAATTGGTAGCCACAAACCAGGGCCAATTAAAGAGTTCTGGAATCAGAATTCCAAGGCGTTTATTGCCAAAGGAAATTACACTACTTAGGAGCTCCACATGGAATGCATGGTAGAAATTACAAATGCAGTGGGAATATTGGAAGTGTCCACATCTGAGCAGAGTCATCACCATCTCCATGGAAACCATCCCCCACCCCCTTCTGAGGAGAAACAGCAGCTGTTCCACAGCACACAACCAAGAAAATGTAAATCAGTCAGAAGTGGGAAACTCAAGATTCATTTAAAATTGTTAAGGGGATGATATTTGGAGTAAAGGAGTGAGATTATGAGATTAAGAAAACTGTTTTATGTTGTTGCTCTTTGTTTGTTTGTTTGTTTGTTTGTCTCCTGTACATTGTGAAGAGTGCCAGGGAAGTAGAGGTACAAAGCAGACAGAAATTCACATCAAACATCATTACATCGCCATGCTGGAATAATACATTGCAGGGATTTTGCAAAGTAAAATTGCAAGGGCAGAATCATAGTTTTAAAGAAAGAAACCAGGGAAAATATGTTTGAGGGTTAGTTTTGAACAAGAGAGAAGAAAAAGAAAGTTAAAGCATGCCATTAAATACCAGATAGAAAGAAATTTGAAAAGGAAGGGAAATAAAAAAGAAGATTGTATTCTATGGCATAATCTATCAACTTGATTACTTCATATGTTTCTTCATGTGAGCTTTTATGTGTTTCTCATGGGTAAATGCTCTGCTACAAAGGTTTCATTGCTATGTAATACACACTACTCAAATAGGGAGTCTTACATGAAGGCCCTAGATAAATACAGGCAGCCAAGTCAGGCAATTTTGGTCATGTCAAGGAGGATGAAGAGCTGGGTGGTTAGGGGTCTGTTTGCATGAAGAAAGCAGGATTGTGATGTGAAAAACGTGGCCACTCAATAAGTGCTAGACTCTGAGAAAAGCCTCCTGTCCCATCAAATTTTCTCTCTTAGTTGGAGCTGAGATACCTTTAGTCAACTGCACCAGGCACAATGAGGAAATGTAATGCAAGATTCTGCAATGGGGTGGAAAAGCAGAAGAAGGAGGGAGGGAGGAGATGGAAAAGGTGGACACGCAACGAAAAAACAGGGACAGAGATTCTAATGCCTCCCCAGTTCCTGTTCCCAGTCCCTGTTCCCAGTCCCATTCCAAGTTTCCAGCTACATTCACACCCTCAAACCCATAAAATAGCCTTTAACTTTATAGAGAATCCCCCCTTTTTACATAAGGTAGTCCAAATTGATTTCCATTACTGGCAGACTAAGAGACAAATTACCATATCCCTACACCGTATTATTCAATGTTTGGGGGTAAAAGGTACTGTATCTTTGACCTCCTTTGATCCAAACACAGACACAAACATTGTAACAGCTGGAAAAAGAGATCGGTTTTGTGGAGAAAGATTCAAATTCTAGACTTGTTTGAGAACAAGGACGGTATCACAAGTAAGGAAGAATCTACTGGATTCATCAGAATGCGGAAAAGTACATATACTGCAAAATACCAACTTATTTCCTTTAATTTCCTCCCTATTTCTGGTGGGAATATCTATTTCTTCTTGGGACTTCCCCCAGTATTACGCCAAGATCTTAGGGTGAATTGCAGAGGCAAATTTTAGGTGGGCCATGGTAGTCTTCAGGCACTGACCCACTGTGTTATGGATGAAATGCATATTGGCCCTGTTCATGTGGCCTTTTGAGGTTTGTCACTGAGGTTCTCCCCTGCCTCTTCTGAGGCTCAAGCATGTGGCAAAACTAGGAGCTTTAGGCCCAAGATATCAGCTATGGACCTCCAACTGTATGTCACATCCATAATGACAAGTTCCTTTTTAGAAAGTTGTAACTGAGAATCAGTTTTTGAACTCTTCAAACAGACACAGTGACACTAGATAACTCTAAAAGAAAGTTCTGCATTTCTTAATTCTATTGACCAATTGACTTTTGTAATAGAATGGGAACACTGTCCCCATAGAAAATATCTGAGCTCAAGGTATCATAAATCACACCTTGGGGTACAAAACAGCTATAAAAGTACATATTTAAAATAAAAATGTTGATTTTCTGATAAAATATTAATACTGTTACTCAAATTAAGTCACTAGATACCCTGTTTCCCCGAAAATAAGACCTAGCCGGATCTTCAGCTCTAATGCATCTTTTGGAGCAAAAATTAATATAAGACCTGCTATAGATTATATTATATTATATTATATTATATTATATTATATTATATTATATTTATTATATTATATTATACCCGGTATTATATTATATTATATTATTATATATTATACCTGGTCTTATATTAACATATTATAAGACCGGGTCTTAACATTAATTTTTGCTCTAAAAGATGCATTAGAGCTGATGGTCTGGCTAGGTCTTATTTTGGAGGAAACACAGTAGGAATGCAAAGCAGCCAAGTTATTGCCATGTTTAGCATGATAGCTTTAAGTTCTGATAGAAATGTAGCAATGTTCACTCAGTGAAAACCACATAGTCAATTGCCAGGGTACTCAACTTCTTTCCAGCTCCTTCTCCAGTTTTTTAGCAGCGAGCTCATCGGTGGAGGCCTTGAATAAAAAGAAAAAGAGAGGCAAAAGAAGAAACAAAGGGCACTGGGCACTGCAATTCCAGTTAAAAAACAGAAAGCAAATTCCTAAAAACATATGCCAATCTTGCTTGTCTTTCAAAACATCCGTTCCTATCACCTATCACCTCCTGAGCCTCCTCTCTTATCTCCTAGCATTTTATCATTTTCTCTTGGTGTGATAAATAATTTACAGTAAAGAGGTTTGGGATGCATATATTATTAAATACCATATTATAAACATGCTAATATAATCTTTAATAGTATTCATACTATATAAAGACAAATTTTTACTTTTCCCATTTAACAAGTGATGCATACTGTTTCATTTACTTTAAATTAATTATGTAATAAAAAGCATGAATTGTCAACAAATAAATTCAAAAATGATATATATTGTTTTCTGGTTGGAGAACTAATGGGTATGAAAATATAGATTAAAATTTAACTATGTTTCATACCATCAAAAACATAAGACAAAATACTTTTTGGTGACTTATAATTTGGAAGCCTTGAAAACTGCATTTTGAAGAATCAACTCATTTATTTTTTTAATTTATGCTTTTTTTCTACATGATGGGATATAATGTTCCAGGTTGATTTTCGCCAGCAGTTTGCAATTAGCAGGCTGAGGATGTAAACACTTTTTTACTCCAATACCTCAAAAGCCAATTGGATTCAATAGTCACTACCTCTTTAATACCAGGTAGGCCATAAAAGAACATCTTAATAAATGCAAAGATATGTCATGCTTCTGGAAGGAAAGACGTAATATTGTAAAGATATTAATTTCCCTCACATTAAACCAGAAATTCAGTTAAATACCTATCAAGATCCCAACAAATTTTTTCGTAGGACTTGAAAAGGTAATTCTAACTGTTTCTAGAAGAGAAAATATGTAAGAAGTGCTGGGAAAGTTTTTAAAACGTATATTAATGATGAGGTTTTATTACCAGATAGCAAGATATTATACACTAATAGTAATTAAAATAGTATGTAAGATATTGGTGTGAGGATAGAGGAATAGATCAAGGAAAAATTATAGATAGTCTAAAAACAGACCAATATTCATATATGAATGTGCTGTATTAATCTTGATATATTTCAAATTTAGTGGATACAGTATAAACAAATAATGTTGAAGTAATTAGATACCTAATTCCAAAACAAATAAATAAATTGTATCCTACTTAACATAGGCTATAAAACTACTATAAGAAATAAAAACCTAAATCAAATTTTGAAAGGAAAGAAATTAGGCAAAAATATCTTAGCAAGAGAATACGTTTATGATTTTGGGATAGGAAAATCTTAAGGTGCAAATACAAGTGACAAAAAGTAGGGAAAGAGGTAAATTTTAATTCACTAAAATTTTTGTATGATTAAGACGATCATGAGAAGAGTCAAAATAAAACATACCCAAAAAATATTAGCCACATACATAACAAATAATAGAATCAGCTTTTAAAGTAAAACCAAATAATCCAATACAAAAATGAGCAAAATATTTTAACAAAAAATTATAGACCATGAAATATACATGATCAAAAAACAGAGAAAAACTGGCTAACACTAGAATAATTTGGGGAAAAAAATGTTAGAATAAGATATATACAAGGTTTGACAATTAAGTTTGCGAACTCATCCTAGAAAAAGTGTTACATACCTCACTGCTGAATATCACTATGGTCACCTTCCAAAGTACTCCCCTTGGGAAGCTATGCACCGATGCCAGCGCCTCATCCACCCTTCAAAGCAATTTTGGAACTCTTTTCCTGGAATGGCCATCAGAGCTGTCATCGTATTACCTTTGATGTCTGAATGTCTTCCTTTCAAAATTTCCTTTCAATATATCTTCCTTTCAATATTTCCTTTATCTTCAGGTAAAGAAAGAAGTCACTGGGACCAGATCAGGTGAGTAGGGAGGGTGTTCCAATACAGTTATTTGTTGACTGGCTAAAAACTCCCTCACAGATGGTGCCCTGTAAGCTGGGGCATTGTCGTGATGCAAGAGCCATGAATTGTGAAAAGTTCACATTGTCTAACTTTTTCACGCAACATTTTCAGTACTTCCAAATAGTAAACTTGGTTAACTGTTTGTCCAGTTGGTACAAATTCATAATGAATAATCCTTGTGATATCAAAAAAGGTTAGAAAACATCGTTGCAACAAGTTCACGAACTTAATTGCCATACCTCATATTCATCCATTAACCGGTAAAAAACAAAAATTAATTGTTAATATCTAATGTTGATTAGAATGTTGAGAACAAACATTTTCATTATTGAGATTCTGGGGATTGAGGGAAGGAAATTTGACAATATCTTATTTTGAAAATGTATAAAATGCATTTCCTTTTGATCAGCAATTCATTTTTAAGAAGCTGTTATACAGAAATATTAGTATATTTAAAATGCTGAGACAACAAATAAATTTTTGTTAAAAATTACAAAATACATTTTACACATGTCGATGTGTGTGTATGTGTGTGCACAGCTAGATTCTTGGGACCTATCCTATCCCTTCTGATCTTCGGGGATGGTATCCAAGATTTTCATTTTAAAAATATTTCTCAGTTATTCCTATACAGTCACACTTACAAATTACTGGAGCTAAAACAAAAAGAAGAATTCTTGGCATCTACATTGTTTATTCATTCAGAAATATTTATCGAATGCTTATTAAGTGCCTGCTCTGGCCTCTGGAAATACAGTGGTGAACAAAATAACATCGGTGACTTAATGGAGTTTTAATTTTATTGGGAAAGAAAGAAAGCAATCAAATAAATTTATTGCAAAATATTCTCAAATCTAAACGTAGATTTGTGTTTTCTTAATAATGCAAGAAATACAGCTACTTTTTTGAAGATACTAACGTTTTTTCATGATAAAGGTATTTTTCATACATATATACAAATATATAGTAGCAATCATATTTATGACTACTATGAAAATTTAATTACATATGTTTATTACATTTTAATTGTTCCCCAAATTATAATTGTTTAAACAAAGGGTTCATAAAGAATACTATTTAAATACAAATTAATAAATATAAAAGTTAAAAATTCATAAGATGATCTACCAAGGTCATTTATCTGATGAAAATTCTTCTATGAAATATCATTACATTCTTAAAACATTAAGTTAAAGATTCAATGTGCAAATTCATTATTATTTTTAAAAATCCAACAATATAAAAGTATACTGATTAAAAAGCAAATACAGTCCTTAGTCCTTCTTGCCTCCTTATCCTTCCTCTGCAACTCAGATAAACATTGACTATTGGGAATTATTTCCAGACTTTTTTACACACACACACACACACACACACACACACACACAAACACACAAGATGCAACCCATGGATAGATTAGCCTTTGGAAATATCAAAATACCAAAGGCCTGTAGGACCTGAGGGTCTTATAACTTATCTCATTTCTGTTTGTATTCTGTCAGCCTCTGATTTATTATATTTTCTTATTCTGAATACTTTAATACAGTCGGCACTGTGTAAAAACCTACATTAAATGAACTCAGTAAGTTCTACTTATTAACTCCAAAAATAGTACTATGGGGAAAAAAAATACATATATATATATATATATATATATATATATATATATATATATATATATAAAATTTTATTTTATTTAAAAGCTCCTGGTTTCACGTAGACAACCTAAATTGGCTGTCAAATGAGCTGTCTAGGATTTTAATAGAAGAAAGTGATGGTAAGCATGCCTCAGCCAAATACATGAACAAGACAGATAAGATCCTCAGTCCAAAAACTCATTGAGAAAACTCTGACTGAAAGTGACTGGAACTGATAGCAGTAAATAAGGAAGCTATAGGAGACTCATTGGAAGAGCAGACTTGGTTTCTCCAGAAGAAGGGGCCAATAACCTGCTATGGACAAAACATTTGCATCCCCCCAAAATTCATGTTAAGACCCTAATCCTTAATATGATGACACAGTAATCCCCCCTTATGCTTAACCGCAGATAGTACCAAACCCTGTATATACTATGTTTTTTCTTACAATACATACCTATGATAAAGTTTAGTTTATAAATGAAGCTCGGTAAGAGATTAACAAGTATAACCAATAATAAAATAGAACAATTATAACAATATACTGTAATAAAATTTATGTGGATGTGGTCTCTCTCTGAAAGACCAGTCTGACAACTGAGACAGCTATTAAGTGACTAACGGATGGGTAGCATATACAGTGTGGATACAGTGGACAAAGGGATGATTCATATCTGGGCAGGATGGAGCAGGATGGTGTGAGATTTCATCACACCCATCAGAATGGCATGCAATTAAAACTTATAAACTGTTTATTTCTGGAATTTTCCATTTAATATTTTCAGACTGTAGTTGACAATGGAAAGTGAACCACGGATAAGGGGGGGGGGGGAAGAGTAATTTGGAGATTGGGCCTTTGAGAGGTATTATGTCATGAGGATGGAGCCCTCATGGATAGGATGAGTCTGCTCTTACAGGAAGAGACATGAGAGAGCTTCTTTCTCTCTCCCCACTATGTGAGGAAACGGCAAGAAGGTGTCCCTCTACAAACCAGGAACCTGATTGACTGGTGTCTTGATTTTGGACCTCCCAGTCTCCAGAGCTGTGAACCTCAATTTCTGTTTAAGCCACCCAGGCTATGGTATTTTTGTTATAGCAGCCTGAACTGACTAAAACAAGCCCAAGTGACCAGATCTGAAGAAATATTGGTCTAAGGTAGCTGATTAGAGCTTGAGAGAGAGGCAATGGCTCCAGATAATGCACAAGCACTGGAGATCAGCAGCTTTCTTCACACACAAGGGCAATGGACAGTTTATTAGAGAAAAACCTGTATCTAAATTCCTATTAGTAATGGAAAGTTTAGGTTTATATTTCTCAACTGATTCAATGTGTAATGTAAATAATTCTGAGCTCATAAATATTCTACTTCTCATATATATATATATATATATATATATATGTATATATCTCCTGTTGAATCTTCCTCATGCCTCATGTATTCAATAAAACACAACTTCCAGATAATCTAATGGGTTACAGTGCCTTTCGCAAAGAGATCAACATATACTGAATTTCCTCCTGTCAAAAAAAGCTTCAAAAGATGTAATGGCCCTCCAATATAAAACACAAATATGGATGAGTTGCGTTAGAATAAAGGTCTAATAACAAAGTGGTGAATTTTAATCCACCCTCAAAATGGAATTTACTCTCATAATATAAAGTAACAAGACACTCTTTATAAATTTCTCTTTAGATCTTCCATTTACCCATGAGCAATGTCAAGTAGCAATTTCCTGTAAGTTTTTATTTCTGAAGGAAAACAACATAGTACTTTTTACGCACTATAATTTTACACACTATAATACTGAATAGAGCTCTTGATTAAACTTTACAATTCTATTCATAAATTTAATATTTTTGGAAGTCAGCATTTATGGTTTTCAGAATAACAGGTTAAATTAGGTAACAAGAACCCCTAAGCTGATACAGTTTACTATGTATAACATGTATTAATTATTTCATATATATGAGCATATGTGTGTGTATATATATGTGTGTGTGTGTGTGTGTGTGTGTGTATGTGTGTATATATATATATACTTCTTATATATGTATGTTTATGTAAAGATGTATATAGTCATTTCAGGAAATATTATAGATGATATTATAGATGATAGAGATATATATGTATATACATATATATCTCTACATACACATACATATATATGTATATATACACACATATCACACAATATGTACTGTGTAAATATGAGTAGATAAGAAACAAGATATAAATATACACACATAATTTATGCATTGCAATGTATTGTAATGAACATGTAATTTATGCATATGCAATGAATAATATATATTCAGGGACAGGGAGGCCCTGGATCCTTTATTTTACTGAGAAGCAAGTGAAACCCAAAGAAAATAAATGACTTAATCAAGGTTATAGTAGTGAGAAAAAAGTAAAAACCCAAGAGTCGTGATTTCAGCCCAGTGCTGTTCCCACTTATTACTCTGACTTTACATCTCGAGTTTCAGAAATGGAGAATGAACTACAGATGCTGCCTTGTATCCCAGCTTTCAGGTGACTTGTCTGCAGAGATTTGTCTTCTCTGAAATGTGGATTCATCTAAGGCTCTGTTTTGAAAGTACCAGTTGCCATTCTAAAGCAACTTACGGATCATGCAGACAGCCAGCCTCTCATAAATCATGTAAAGTACCTGAAAATATGATTTACGAGCTAAGTTATGGGAAATGGGGTCCTTTAATATTCTTAACCCTTCAGGATGCTGTTACCTGTCACAGAATGTTTTTCCCTTGAGTCAATGGAAGGTGTGTCTGAATGTTTTCATCCCCAACTGCCCCTACCTCCACCCCCAACGAATACTGACTTTTACCCTTTCACCGCCATCCACAAGGAATGTGCAGCTTCTTTAAGTCATTAACTGAGTGTGAATTTTTGATTCAAAAGCTTACTCCACTGTGGCCATTACAGAATGCGTTCCTGAGGCCTTGCCGCACATGGTAATTAAAGAACTGCACTTAATAGCATCTTACTGTAGAATTGAGAGAGCAAGAAAACAGTCCATGAAAGATCCTAGGAAACCCAAGATGAAACTAATTTAAACCATACGCCTTGTTGCAGAGGAATATGGAAAACACGTCTGTAATATGCAGTAAATGAGGCCCATAACTCATTGGGGCCTCCAATGAGTTATGTGTTAAATTCATATTTCACAACATGGTCATGCAGCTTTTTAAATCTCCCTGTCCATTAACCCTTTTCTTTGTGTGGAAGAGTTTATAAGAACAAAATGGCTCTGTGTGCATTAATATATTTACATATGCAAATAGAAATCATATACCAATAGTTTTTTTTCCCACCCCCTCTCCCTGGCTCAATATATTATCGCTTCACCAAACCAACAAATTAAAAACAATTTCCAATTTCTTCCACAAATATCTCATGGCTAAATGTTATTAATGCATTTGTCGGAAAGGCACAAATTCAAACATTGCTCAGTTAGGGAAGAAGAATATACAGTGCTGATTGTTTGCAATCAGTTTCAGTAATCTATATTTTCTTCACGAGGTGAAAGTTTATCTCACCATAGAACAATAGTTATAATTTTTCTTCTACTATTCATCAACTCGGATATTTCAGAGCCTCATATCATCGCTTTCTAGAGCTACAGAGTAAGCAAGCTGTTGACTATTTTGCTTTTACCACACTCCTTAAGAAAAAAAAAAAGAAAGAAATGTTTGCCTGCACATTATGGGTTTATCTTCTGTCTGTGAGAGACCCTAATAAATCACATTTGCTTTCAGCTATCATAGATTATTAGGCTTTTATAATCATGAAATAAAGCCAATAGACTACTGCTATTTTCAGAAGATTGAAAATCACTAGGTATTTTCCTCTTTGTATGAGTATGTGATTCCCTCATTTTTCAGGAGGGTAGTGTTACATTTAGACTCTGTCAGCATATTTGCTTGTACAACAATAATGCTTTCAACAAACTGTGGCCCAGAGGGTGGGAGAGAGAGTGAGAACAGGAAACAGGGACTTCCTGAATCGCAGGGCTTCTGTCAGACTCTGCCGTCCTTAAGTTAAAAGCCTGAAGTTTATTTCACAATGTGAACCTCTCAAATTGTTCTCTTTCACCCTTTCTCTTTTCATAGACAATAATTGCTGATAATCTTTTGTAGAACACTGCTTTGAGATCATTTCAGTTTTAAGAGAGTACATGAAGGCCATCAAACAGAATGAAGCCCCTAAAGGAGATTTATGTGAATTCTTTCTCAACACAATTACTGCAATTAGATACACGTATACCTTTGTGTCCTTAATATTATAATTTTCATGGGGCAATGATTGGAAAGAGTTCCTTACTAGAAATAGATCTAAAACACAGGGTTTTGATGACATTTTCAACTAAACTAATTGTGTGAGCTAGGAACAAGGTAATGAGGACAGATGTCAAGGTCAATATAATTACTAATTTCTGAATCTGGGTTACTATTTCCAAGGGCCTCGCAAATACCTTACAACGTATAACTGCCACTAATGGAAAATTCAGCTTTGGTTTTCTGCTATGGATGCAATGGTTGTATTTTCCCGATTGTGTCCCAAAGTGAACTTTATTTGACAAAGGAACAAAACCAAATCTACTTTCTTGTTGATTCTTCATCATATCGAAAGATGCAGATGTGAACAACAAAAGAAATGCTTGGTGTGATCACTGAAAATGTGCGCATTCCAAAATGCAGCTCATAAAAATCGTATTTATCCCTTTGAGAACGGACAGGCATAAAAGGGGACAAATTCAAGGAGGAACTGTTGGGATTGGATTATTTACATTTCTAATAGCCCTGACATTATTAGATAGCTATTTTCTTGGATCCTTTTTCCCTATCTGCCACAGACTGTCTGCACATCTTGTGTCCTAACGGCTCTGACAGGACCTTATTCCAAAAGACATTCACTTCCAGGTCTTTATGCCTAAGTTGCTGGATGATTACCATGTTTCAAAGTGATATAAGAGAGTTTCATATACAGTGTTTTAGAACTCTAGTGGCCTAGCTTGGCTAGGATAAATCAACAAAGGTAGCGAGATGCTGATTAAAAGGCATGTTTCAACAGAAAATTATTTCAAAGCCAAAATTAATAGAAACCACTCAACTAAACAGATTTAGGGGCTTAGGGATGGGTGGGGGACTGGCATGGAATAATACAGAAGAACAACAACATTCTCTTTCTCTCTCTCTCTCTCTCACACACACACAAAGAATTATTCAACAATAATGTATACTTACCTTTATATTTATGTTATAGAAAGCCTCTTTTTATTCTACTCCTTTTAGAAAATGGGCTTGTACAAAAATCTTCTATTCATCACAATATTTCAGTATTCCATAGGGAGTGTGGATGGCAAGCTCTCTGAGTTGTGATTGTCCAACAGGTTTCTGGTATTACTTGGCTAATTCAGAAAGTCTTATCCTGCCTTAGGCTTCACTGACTCTTTGTCTGTACTGTACTCCATTGACAAGCTGCCTCCGTCTGTCCTGACTTACTCCACTCTGACACCGAGCCTTGCCTCATGTCAGTTGCTGAGTTCCACAACGAAATCTTTCCCTTGTGGAACCAAATATTTAAAATACTGATTACAAAACACATCTTAAATTCAACCAAAAGAAAAGAAAAAGAAAAAGAAAGACATAGAGGAAAAAAAAAGTAAGAAAAGCTTTCCATCTTCCCCTTCCCCATATACTGACAGCTTGTGTCTCTCTATTTTTCATCCAAATAAGCAGAGCTTGTAAATCTTGTCCAGAAGACCCCGACTGAAAGAATTAATCAAAGTGTTGTTTATGAGCTGCTCAGAACAGATTAAATGTTGTGTCGACAACACAATTTGCAAATTATCTATCAACATCAACAGACCCACACCAATGAGCCAAGCCAATTGGATACCTTTGGACGCAAGAGGACCATGTATTTCCTAGTCTTGCTTCCAAAACTGAGTCCTTGTGAATGAGTTGTATCCAATATTATTTGCAATCTCATTACTGCAGATGAGTCCCTTTTACAATTCATTTAGGACAATGCCTATTTGATTTCAGCCACATACAAGTGTCATTTCCTATCATAATCTGACTGGTCTCCTCCACTCCAAAAAGGCCACACTGGTTTCCTCCATTCCAAAAACTGTATTCCAATGCACCACCAGATATCCATATCTGAGGCAGCTAGCCTCCAAAATGATTTCAATCTTCTGGTGTTCACACTCTTCATACCACTGTGTGCAGTTCCCTCACCTGTAACAAAGTCAGTCCATGTGACCAATAGAATAGCACAGAAGTGGTGGCATGTCACTTGTGACACTTTTTGTTGTATCTGTAATTTGTTCCTGTATACTTCTGGGTAATAATTCATTGCATTGCTAAACTACAATTTGTTTATACATTTACCTACTGATGAATATTAGAGTAGTTTACAATTTTGACAACCGCAAATATAACTACTGTGAGCATATACACAAACATCTTTTTATGAGCAGTGAACATATACGCAAACGTCTTTTTATGAGCACATGTTTTCAATTATCTTAAATAAATACCTAAATGTATAATTGGTCACAGGGTAACTTTATGTTTGTTTTATAAAAATTGAAAAAAATATTGTTTTTCATTTCTCCAGTACTATTTTACAAAATCATTAACAAGTACAAGGTCAGAGAATTAATTTTGTGAACTTGTTGCAATGATGTGCTTACCTTTTTTGATATCAGAGAGATTGTTCATTATGAATTTGTACTAACTGGACTAACAGTTAACCAAGTTTACTATTTGGAAGTGCTGAAAATGCTGCGTGAAAAAATTAGAGGACCTGAACTTTTCGTCAACAATTCATGGCTCTTGCATCACGACAATGCACCAGCTCACATGGCACTGTCTGTGAGGAAGTTTTTAGCCAAGCAACAAATAATTGTATTGGGACACCCTCCCTACTCACCTGATCTGGCCCCCAATGACCTCTTTCTTTACCCGAAGAGAAAGGGAATATTGAAAGGAAGATATTTTGATGGTATTCAGGACATCAAGGGTAATACGATTACAACTCTGGTGGCCATTCCAGAAAAAGAGTTCCAAAATTGCTTTGAAGGGTGGACAAGGTGCTGGCGTCGGTGCAGAGCTTCCGAAGGGGAGTATTTCGAAGATGATGTAGTAAAATTCAGCAACAAGGTATGAGGCACTTTTTCTAGGATGAGTTCACAAAGTTAATTGTTTGAACTTATATGAGAATTACTTGTGATTTTGATTCGTGTTCTTGCCAACACTTGGTATTCTTCATCTTTTTAAAATTTTAGTCATGTTAATGGGTCTGAAATGTTATTTCATAATAGTTTAGTTTGCATTTTTCTGATACCTAATAATGTCCAGCAACTTCTCATGAATTTATTGGCTATTTGTACAACTCCATTTGTGAAGTGGTCATTCAAATCCTTTACCCATTTTTAATTGATTTGTTAGCTTCTCATTACTGAGTTGTGAAAAAAAAGAAAAAAAAAATATATATATAATGCCAAACAAAAGTACATGTTTTAAGAGATGCTATCGTGTTTCCCCAAAAATAAGACCTAGCTGAACAATCAGCTCTAATGCATCTTTTGGATCAAAAATTAATATAAGACCTAGTCTTATTTTATTATAAGACCAGGTATAATATAATTAATATAATATAATATAATATAATATAATATAATATAACATAATATAATATAATAAATATCATATGATATGATATAATATAATACAATGTAATACTGGATCTTTTATTAATTTTTTATTAAGGGAAACACAGTATCTATTTATCACTTTCCAAAGTTGAATTGAATTACTGTAGCAACGTGTAATATGATTTTCACTCAAAAAATGGAGTTAATCAAATGAATGCTAGCATCATTCATTGTACTACAATTTTAATACCTTTTTTTTTTTTTTGCTTTCTTGAAATGTGTGTACATTTTTTGGCACCATATATGTCATATATATATATATATATATATATATGCATATATGTGATACACACACACACACACACACACACACACACACACACACACGTTCTTCGTAATTTTATTCTGTGTATATACACCCAGGACAAAGTTAGGAACTCATGGGGAACTCCTGTCCCACAGAATTCTGGATTTACCTATTAAAAAGAGCTTCTTTACCTCCAGTGCCCTGTCCTGAAGATCCCAGCTTCTTCAGGAGCTCCATACTTAAATCTTGGCTTCTTCAGCTCTGCAAGAACTGTTATTTTCCCCTGGATTCTAGCTCCTTTAACCACAGATGGGAATTTGCCCCAAGCAGAAAACCAGAGAAATCATGGGGCTCCCTTTATAAATTTCCAGTTTTCAGGGATTGTCTTTTGCTGCCTGTTATCTAAAGCCTCAAACCCAATGATTCATTGTTTTTCTAGTTGTATGGTTTTCTTGGTTGATTATGATATAATGTTCTAGTGCAATAGTCCATTATATTAATAGAGTTTTCTTTATAGTTTTTAAGTAAAGAAATTTCAAAGCAGATTATTCATGCTTGCGAACAAAGTTAATTAGCCTGTGTTATACCCCAAACAGGTCTGGGCTTGGAAATCAACATAATGATTCTGCCTATTCAGTCTGATTTAGATTTGCCAAAATGTTTGTCTCTAAACATTCCTTTATCCACCAACTATGAGGTCTCCTGATATTTTTCTTTCTTGGTCAAAAATTCCCATTAGGCTAATTTCTTTCAATGTTACAATAATACAGGGACGTATCCTGCAATAGACACCAGTTAACATTCAGTTTGGCATATATTTTAGAAGTTACCCAAATATGTGTTACAGAAATAGTTTCATAAGCTAAGGAATCAGAGTTAAGAGAGAGGACTGTTTATCAAAAGCTCAGTTTTCTAATGTTTAAAGTGTGCTAGAACTCTTTGTGGATCGCTAAATTCTGTTTGAAAAAATGTTTATTTCATTATAAGGTACTGATTAAAATATGCTTCTTACTTGTATTTGGGAGGAAAAGGTGAAGGAAGGGGAAAAGGGCAGAAGAAGTATTTTCTATGGCTTTTACCCGTTATCAAAAATTAATTTATCAGAATATTAATTAGCACAGAAAATCTGGTTCTGAGGAAACAAAATTCAATCTTGTTCCATTGAAATATGAAAAAAGGCATTTATGACATCAAGAAAACTAACTACATTAGGAAGTGTCACAGATGGAGAGAAATATATAATAAACTTAGGAGCTTGCAGTAGGGGCAATGAAGATAAATTACATTCAAGTAGCCCTGATTTTCAACAGCTCACTCTGATGAAATATTCATTTTCACCTTCACCAAATGAGCAATTAATAGATAATATCAATATATAAGCTGCCATCAAATGCCAAGCAAAATATTAGTATTTCATATGGATTATTGCATATGGTTGGTACAATTTATACCCATTATACAGAATAAAAAATGAAAGCTTAAAAACTGAGGTGGACAGAGTTTATGGTGGCACTTATGTTGCCTGATTCCTGGTATCCATGCCCTGTATAATTTCCTTCTTTTCTGTGTGAGATCTTTGACTTACTTTTAACCAAAGAATATGTCAAAGGTGATGAATTACTCCTGTGATTATAATACATGACATAAGACTTCATCTTGCTAACATACTTTATTGGTAGCTTTATAGAAGCAAGTTGCCCTGAATCCAATAACCACAAGGAAAATACTGGCAACAATCTGAAGGAGCTTGAAATTAGATCCTTTGCCAGTTGAGTCTCTCATTAGACACCAGTCCTGACCTAAACTTTTACAACCTTGTGAGAATTCAGTAGAGAAACCAGTTAAAACTTGCTTAGGGGAGACCCAAGATGGAGAAGTAGATAAAGCTGTGCTTGCATCATACTGTGAACACATCAAAATTACAACTAAATTATACAACAGTCAACCTAGAGAACCATCTGACGTCTAGCTGAACAGAGGTTTTATAACTAAGGATATAAAGAAGAAGCCACCTCAATACTTCTAGGTGGGGTGGAGATGCAAAACAGGCTGGCCGCAAACCTCTGTGTGGCAGTTGAAAATTGGGAGAGAAATCTCAGCCACAGAGGTTCCCCACAAAGGAGTGAGGGACCTCAGCCTCTAACACCAGGCTCCCCCAGCTCAAAGTACTGGTGCTGGGAAAAGGATCACCACAACACTGGCTGTGAAAAACAGTGGGGATTCTAACCTTCCATGTGGGACAGAAGGTGGTGAAAAACATAGACATCCTCTTAAAGGGTCCATACAGGCACTCACCCTGGGCTGTGGCGGAGGGATGGTGATTCTAGGGGAGTCGGAGACATACTGAGAGAGACTGAGTCATGTAACTTCAGGGTGAGGACTGTCCCCCCAGTCCCCATTTTCCTTGTGTGGGGCCCTTCTCCCATGTAACTGGCAGGCAGGCACCTTCTTTCCTGTGTTGAGCCCATCCCCACACAGCCAAATCTGAATCTCATTGGCCTGGTGAGCTTTACTGTTCAACCCTGCTGACTCACTGAGACCCTGCCTCACCCAACTTGCATACCACAGGAGGCTAATCAGCAGCTGAATTTTACAGTAGCCAGTAGGTGGCAGCAGGCTTCAGAGTGTCCTAGTTTTTTGTACAGCTACCCCAGACCTGGTGCTTGTGTAAGGTTGACACTGTATCTTCTATTTTGAGACTTAAACCTCTAGTGTAATTTGATTTAAAGTATAGTTTAGCTTGGGACTTTTGAAAGTTTTTTTTCTTTGCTTTACTTCCACCTCCTCTTGCCAAATCTTAATGACTCTCTTTACTATACATTTACTATGTATATCAGTTTCAATGATTCTGTTTACTCCAGACCAGTCTCAATTACTCTTTTTACTCCAGGCCAAGACCACCTCTCCCCACCACACACACTCCTTTTTCCTTTGTTCTATCTCTTCTTACCTGCCTATAAAACCTTTTGGTCAGCCTGAAAGTGGAGAGAAGGCTTTCAGACAGGATTCAACCATCCTCCCAGAAAACCAGCATTTTAAATAAACCTGCTCTGCATTCCACCAACCTCATCTCTCAAGTTTTGGCTTTCGTGCTGCAAGCAGCCTGACTTTTAGCATGGTAACACTGGTGGCACTCCTCCTTGATTTTCAGTGTGGTCTCTCCCATACACTCCCAGGTACAGCACAGGCGTCAACCAACCATGGATCAGTCTGTAGCTACCTACCAGCTGGTCACAGGTCGTAGCTGACCGAGCCTCCACCGGAGCCCTTCCAAAGAGGCCCCATAACCAACATACTTAGAGGTTGGCTTCAGCCCATAGCAAAGCACCACCCAATTAGCCCCACAAGTGGCACACCTAATATGCTGTCTCAATAGGCACCAGAGCCCACTGGGGTAAATACTGCTCAGTGGGGTAAGCCCCATGAACAGCAGCCCATAAGCTATGGATGTGACCAAACCCCACAGCCAGTCAGCCTGAAGGTCAATACCACCCATGACATGCCAACAGCAATCAAGAATTAACTATAACAGGATGGCACACAAAACCCACACAAGGGACACTCCTGGAGCACCAAGCTTCAGTGACCAGGGAGACTGTGCCACTGGGCCCCACAGGACACCTACTACATAAGGCCACCTGGCAAGACTGGGAGACATAGCGGCCCTGCATAATACATAGAAACAAACACAGAGAGTGTAGCGGACCAGCTGTTACGAGTCGAACAGTTCCTGACAAGGGGAGTGGGAATGAAAAAGAGACACTCACACAAATGATGATGCGGCCGGTCTTCAGTGATCCTGAAGCGCGGAGTTTACTTTCCTTTACCAATATATACCACCTGTGTACGTGCAGCTTAACAATCACGAGTGAGCATTTCCTCATTGAAAGTAAAATTTGCAACTTTTACATATGAACTACAGACTCACTGAAACTCTCCCAAAGTCATTATCTCAAGGACAAAGCCCACCAATTACCCTGATAATTATCAGTGATCTATGTCCGGGAACTGGCCATTCCCACCTCATTCCTTAGCAGCTTACAAGCACCCTCCAGGTGTAAGCAGAGACAACGCCTTAAGAGCTAAAACTGAGCCAGTCTGCAAGGTTACAGAATAAACAAGAAATCATGGCTCCCCACAAGAGAGGCAGCCAAAATAAGGAAACAAAGAAATTTGTCCCAAATGAAGTAACAAGAGAAAACTCCAGAAAAAGAACTAAATAAAATGGAGGCAATCAACCTACCAGAGACAGAGTTCAAAATACTGTTTATAAGGATGCTCAAGGAACATAGTGAGAACTTCAGCAAAGACAGAGCAAGCATTAAAAAGGACATAGAAACAATAAAAAAGAACCAGTCAAAAATGAAGAATAAATAATGCACTAGAAGAAATCACCAGCAGACTAGATGAAGCAGAGGATCAGATCAGCGATTTGGAAGACAAGATAGCAAAAAACACCCAATCGGAATAACAAAACTGAAAAAGAATCCAAAAAGATGAGGATAGTTTAAGAGACCTCTGGAACAACATGAAGCATAACAAAGTTCACATCATAGGGGTACCAGGAGGAGAAGAGAGAAAGCAAGGGATTGAGAATCTATTTGAAGAAATAATGACTGGAAACTGAAGTGCAGAGAGTCCCAAAAATGATGGACCCAACGAAGCCCACACCAAGACAAATTATAATTAAAATGGCAAAGTTTAAAAACAAAGAGAGAATCCTAAAGGCAGCAAGAGAAAAGCAGTTAGTTACCTACAAGGGAACTCCCATAAGACTGTCACCTGGTTTATCAACAGAAACTTTGCAAGACAGAAGGGATCGGAACAAAATATTCAAAGTGATGAAAAGCAAGGATCGACAACCAAGGGTGCTCTACCCAACAAGGCTACCATTTAAAATCAAAGGACAGATAAAGAGCTACCCAGAAAAGAAAAAGCTAAAGGAGTTCATCACCATCATACCAGTATCCCAAGGAATGTTAGAGGGACTTCTGTAAGACGGAAAAAAAGAAAAAAGATAAAAACTATGAATAAAATGGCAATAACTACATATCTAGCCATAATTACTTCCAGTGTAAGTGGATTAAATGCTCTAATAAAAAAACATAGAGTGGCTGAGTAGATAAGAAAACAAAACCTTTACATATGTTTCCTACAAGAAACTCATTTCAGCTTGAAAGACACACACAGACTGAAAGTAAAGGAATGGAAAAAGTTATTTCATAAAAATGGAAACAAAGAAACAAACAAAAAGCTGGAGTAGCAATAGTAGTACCAAACAAAATACACTTTAAAAGAAGGGCTATAACAATAGACAAATAAGGACCCAGTAATCTCACTTCTGGGTAATTAGCTGAAGAAATCCAAAATGCTACTTTGAAGGGACATGTGCATTCATATGTTCATTGCAGCATTGACTACAATAGCCAAGATATGGAGGCAGCCTGGGTATCTGTCAATTGACAAATGGATAAAGAGTAGGTGATACATATATACAGTGACATATTGCTCAGCCAGGGAAGGGAATAGGTTCTTGCTATCTGTGGCAGCATGGATGAACCTGGCGGGTATTGTGCTGAGTGGAATATGTCAGACAGTGAAAGACAGATGCAATGTGATTTTGCTTATATGTGGAATCTAAAGAACAAAATAAACAAACAAAACAGAAACTGACTCATAGATACAGAGAACATTTTGATGGTTGCCAGATGAGAGGGGTGTTGGGGGGGTGGGTAAAAAGGGCGAAGGGATTAAGAAGTACAAATTGGTTTTTACAAAATAGTCATGGGGATGTAGGGTATAGCATAAGGAATATAGTCAATAATATTGTAATAACTAGGTATGGTGCCAGCTGGATACTAGAGTTATCGGGGTGCTAGATGGGAGGGGTGTAAGGAGGCAGGGTGAAAAGGGGAAGGGATTAAGAAGTACAAATTGGTAGTTACAAAATAGTCATGGGGATGTGAAGTGAAGCATAGGGAATATAGTCAATGATATGGTAATAGCAACATATAGTACCAGGTGGGTACTCGACTAGCTGGGAGCATCACTTCTTAAATTATATAAATGTCTACCCATATGCTGTACACCTGAAATTAACAAAAAATGATATTGAATGTCAACTGTAACTGAAAAATTTTAAAGGGTGGGGAAATATGAAAGGTAATAAGTGGTCCAAATGTCCAGGTATGAAACAAATAAGTCATGAGAATGTAACGTACAGCATAGGGAATATAGTCAATAATATTGTGATAGTGTGGTATGCTGTTAGATGATTGCTGGACTTATGATCACTTCTTTTGGTATATAAATGTTGAATAACTATTGTGTACAACTGAAACTAATATAATAATGTATGCTAACTACATTTTTAAATAAAAAAATCTTGCTTAGACTGTTGACACACAGAAACTGTGAAATAATAAGTGTATGTTATTTTAAGCCACTAACTTTATGGTAACTTGTGCAGCAATATATAACTGACACAAGAGTTAAATTAAGTTGCTCAAGGTTACGCGCTTTAAGAAGTGGCAACAATAACAAAACCAGACCTATTTTAATTCACAGTACTTGTTCTTTACTAATATTCTATATTAAAGACCACCCTCTACTCTATAGGTTCGCAATCTCCCATCAGTGAAAACTTGATAATGCCAAGAAGTTTCCTAAGCAACACAGTTTCAAATAACTTTGAACCTCGACTGTGAAATCGCCTTGTCTTTTATGTAAACCAGTGGCAAAATCTCCATATGCGAATAATAATAATAGCTGATACTAACTGAACTCACCATGGGTGAGGAACCATTCTCAAAGATTTATGTGCATTATCATATTAACCTTTCGACACTCTTATGAGGCACTAACCATAATTATTCCATGTTTTAGAGAAAACAGCAAGTTAGAGAGGTTATCAAATTTGCCAAAGGTCATACAGCTTCTAAGAAGCAGAGTACAGATCTGAACTCAGGTGTGTGCTACCCTAACGCTGGGGGTTAGGTCAGAGTAATCTTCAAGCTGTTGAGAGATTTGCATAAATCCTAGAAAATGAAAACATTGGAAAGTGATGCCGGTTGCTATTGTAATTGCTAGTCTTTGATGTGATGTCCATGGAACCTTCTAAGGAAGATGGACACTGTTTATTGACCACAAGCAGTACATTTAGGATGGGGTGCTATAATAGTATTAATGATATAATGAATTTCATCCATCTACTCTGCATTTATTTACTGGTTTTCGACTATGTTCCAGGCACATAGCATATATTGAGAAAAGAGAAAGGAAAGGCATAGCATAGGATTTCAAAGATCCTACAGTCTATTGAAGGAGAAAGATAAATGAATTAATTAATTATAATTATGGCCCAAATGTTAAATCTCTATTTGCAGACTTGACTCTCGTATTTATTGGCAAGTGACCGAAATCATCCCTGTCCAAATATGTAACCTCAAAGAATTAAAAACCTATTAAGTGATGACTTCCTTTGAAAGGGAGGTATTAACATTGCAAATGTAAAGTTATCCCTAAATTTTAATGAAGTGATTAAACAGAACAATGTACCCTTTAGGAAATATTTCGGAGCGTCATCCAGAATTTGAAAAACTTGCTTTGCTATTTTCTTTTTTGAAAGGACAGTATAAATTATTCCCATTTTGGTAGATTATGCATATGTGGTTAGATCAAGTCTGAGATACTAATGATAATAAACATGAACATTTGTCCCTGTAGTGGGCATTATTGTTCCTCCCTACATTTGTGTCCATCTTTTCCCTATCATATAGCAGCATTGCTCTTAGGGTGGGCTTTAAATAACCTATGCATTCAGAATAACCCCATTCCCTTTGCTACAGTGGTGACCAATCAGAAAACTGTTGTTCAGCTAATAAACATGGCTACAAATGAATCTCCCAGAAGCATTTGACAGCCATTCTACCACCATGTAAGGAGTCCATTTAGAATGAGGGCACAACAATAAAACAAAGCAACAGAACAACAGTAGATCCATGATGCCATTGTTGAGTACCAAGATTAAGTCAACCATGATCTTTCCCTTTGTGTCAGCCAACAATGTCCCCTTTGTTTAAGCCAATGTAGGTTGATTTTTTTCTTTCTTACAGATAACCAAGTGCTTAAGTATTGTGAAATCTTAAATTTGTTCTCACCACACACACAAAAAAAGGTAATTATGTGACAAAGTGACATAATAGAGGTGTTAAGTAACATTACAGTAGTAAAAAATATTGCAATGTATAAATGTATCAAATCAATATATTGTACACCTTATATTTATAAAATGTCATGTGTCAATTATATTCCAATAAGAAATGATAATCAGTTTTGCTGATGTCTTCACAAGAAGCAATGCTTTACGGTAATAGGTGTTCATGGGTAAGAAGTACAAATGTTGGCACGTGACATCTGAATGTTTGAGACAACTCAGTTTATCAGTGTGGTAGCTAGTCTTCAAGGAAAACTGCTAATGATCCTTACTTCCTGGTACTTGTACTCATATGTAGGCACTTCCTGCATTGAATCAGGACTGCCTATGATTTATAGCAGAAATGACAGTTAATTTCCAAGGCTAGGTCATAAAAGGTGTTCAAGCTTCTGTTTTAATGTCTTGGATCTCTCCTTCTGGGGGAAGAGAGCCAGGAAGACACTTAAACATCTCTAGGAGGGTCTCCTATGGAGAGGAAATAAGAACTACCACCAACAGCCAGTGCCAACTTGCCAGGCATGTGAGGGAGCCACTTTGGAAGCAAATTCTCCCAGCCCAGGCAAGCCTTCAAATAAGTAAAATCTAGGATATTTTTGACTGCAACCTTGCTAGGAACCTAAGTCAGGGCGACCAGATAAGCTATTCCTGAATTCCTGACCTATGGATATAATCAACAATTACAGCTATCTTAATTTATTAAATTTGAAATAAGTTGTAACAGAGCAATACGGAACTAATATAATCATCAAGTGTTTCATAAGCATGTAGTTTTTATATGGAGAAAAATGAAAATAACCTGGTTACAAAGAAATGACAATCTTATTAGAAAGATAACAATAACACAAATGAAGAAGGTGCATTCTCTTTCATATGGTTGACACTCAAAAATGCATCATTAACTTAGAGACCAATACATGATAGTCTATTAACAAAGGCTAAACAGTGTAGTTCAAGAAATAGCTATGAATTTAGTCAGCTTCCCTCCATTTCCTGTACCCAATAAAAATGTGTATGGTGTTTACAAGAGTGGATGAACATAAGTGTTAGTTTAAATTACATTAAAAAAATAAAATTATACCTTAAGGTCTTTAATTCCTACAGTAGAATTTGAAATTCTCTCATAATTTGATTAATAGATGGGTTCTCACTCATTGATAAGCAGTTTACATTCTAAGGTTATAGAAACTATCCTAGAAGTAGTTGGTGAGATGCCAAAAAGAGAACTGATATAGTCATCAACCAATAACCAACAATTTTATCTAATTAACATTTGAAATGGAAGAAGGTTTGCTTAAGAATTCTCAGGAATAGGGAACTATCAGGAACTGAAAATGTATGTTGTCCCCTCAAGATAAAAGAAGGGTAGAAACAGCATAAGCATAGAGTTTTGCCAAAGATTTTCATTAATGGAGAATTTAAAACATGGTATTTTCCTCTCTTACATGGTAGCTACACAGAGCATATGAAATAGAAACTGAAGATCCTTGTAGCACAAAAACAAAAACTTGATAAATCTGTTTGCTGAGTTCTCTTGGGCAATTACTCTAATACGTGAAAAATAAACTCCTACAATATGGTTGCTGGAGGACCAGAGACATCTAATGCCAAAGATTTCATTAAGCTATTAGATTCTCTTTGATTAAAATTAACAATTGGTGTTACACCCCCTGACAATGGATGCTTTTCATCAGAGCAGCTAGTTAAAATACAGCAGTACTGTCTCGCTTATCACTGCTTCCATATGAAACTTAAAAAGAACAGAGCTTCCTCAGTCTAACAGCTGGAAAACCCCACTTCTGAGATAAGCAAGGTTGTGTTCATCATGACGAAAAGTGCAATTTGAAGAAATTTGCAGAAATAATAGGATCTACACGAAAATTCTGAGGACAATTTAACAGGTACGTCCAGACACTGACTTATGTTTTAAGCTTCTCTTCAAAACTGGGCACTGCATTCACGGCTGCTACTGAACTTGTATGTAGCTTTTCAGCTTTGGATAATCACATGTAGCTATTCTTCCTCTTTCTTTCTCTCTTTTTTTTTTTGGCTCCCAACAATAGAAATTACATATAGCAATCAAAACTCAGAGAAGAATAGACTCCAGCCATGTTTTCTAAATCTAATAATAGTGTTTTTTTTTGTTTTTTGTTTTTTTTAAGATTTAAGATTTCTTTCTTAGCAGAAATAGAAATAACAACCTGCTGGCTACCAGATTCAGCTATAAGTGATTTATTATATTGACTCAGTTAAGCCTCACAAGAACACTGAGAAGTAGTTTACTATGAATATCGCCATTTCACAGATAAGAAAAGTAACCCATCGGGAAGTTGAATGCTTCCAAAGGTCATACAGCTAATAAATTTTACCATCTGTCTCCAGACTTGTTATTGTATAACTTACTCAAGTGCATACCCCCTGACCCCAACATGTTTTTTTTTTCTTTTTTCATGTGGTAGCAATCAAGGAATCAAAAGTTTGGCAGAGCTGCCTGACTTTGCAGGGGGGTTAGACAAACTGGTTTTGTCTGTTGTTTTATCTTTTAAAAATAGCTTTAATGTAAGCAACCCACCAGTGTGAGCAAATCTATATATTCTTGAAAATGTGTGAATCCAATATTTTTGTATGTTAAATGGTATTTTAAATGAACTAAGAGAGGTAGTGTTTAAATTACTTTTCAAAGCACATTTTAGAAATTCAAATTCCCATAACTTGGGCTTGGTTGAAGTATGCTACCTTGTAAATGATTTTTTGTTGTTGTTGTTGTTACCCTTCTTGGATAAAAGGGAAAGAAAAAGAGCAAAGAGAAATGATCGAAGGAATGCCAAATTGTAAGAAGAAAATATTTTTTAAAATGTATTATTTAATCATACGACCCTTGAATCAATAATACTGATTATCATAAACTCCTGATTGTAGAGAACTCTGTGGTTTACAAAACTGCTTTCAAATTCATTTGTTATTTGATGCTTAAAACAATCCTGTGATGAAGCAAGTCCAAGTATAATTATAACCACAGTGCACGTAAATGAATGCTTACCTATCAGTTCTTGAAAGATAGGAATAAGCTTTACCCTGTTCACTCCTGTATCGCAGCTATTCACATAACATCTGAAACATGGGAAAACCTCTATAGTAGCTGCTAAATAAAGAAATGAATCAATCAATTAATGAGTTATTGTGCGGATAAGAGGTCAAGATTTTGATCTCTGGCAGACTGCCAGGGTATGAAGCTCAGTTCTGCCACTTAAACATTTTGTAACTTTGAGCAAGTTTCCCACCCCCGCACCCCCACCTCCTGTTCAAGCCTTTGTTCTCAGCCTAGTTGTGTAGGATGGAGCTCCCTGGCCCATGTTGGTATTATGAGCCTTGCGCTCCCCCCACCTGAGGCAGTGGGCCCCGCCCGCGGGTCAGCAGCTCAGGGGCCCATGTGGGAATCGAATTTGCAACCTTGGTGTTAGGAGCACAGCACCCCAACCACTTGAGCCAGTGGGCCGCCCCTGAGCAAGTTTTTTAACATCTCTGAGTCTCGGTTTCCTCAGGTAGGTACTAGTATCCCCACCGCAAAATGAAAAGATTTCGATGCAATGAACTAATGCATGTGAAGTACACAGAATAGTTGCTTAACATATATTTGGAGAATGAATGCATAATACAACAATTACATAAACTAAAACTGCAAAACTAGTCTCTGGCTCTAAGTACAGGCTCCTTCTATTATCATATCATATCACCCAAGAAACTAATTCCTGTGCAATCCACCCTCAGGTGGGTTAAAGCCACGGAGCTAATGCGCTGACCCACACACCAGACCAAGTCCTGGATAGATCCTGACCTAATCTGGTCAAGGGCCTTCTCCCATGACTCTAAGTCACTGTTACTGATGACACCTTCAAGCCTGGTCTGGAACTAGCCTTACATTTTTGGAGCTATATAACCTGAATCCCAAAGAATGGGGTTCAATTCAAATGGCTTCGTTTTGTGGTCTTAAATTGAATTCCTAAGAAACTGCAAGCTCCATGAAGGCAAAGACTGCTTCAAACCTTATGCCCAGAACTTAACACAGTGCTTGCCACCTACTGGGAATGCTATTAAATGAATGGACATTGCACTTCAGGTTTTCTAAAATATTTTCTTGCAGTATTTATTTTAATAAATATTTATGTATTAACTAATATTTATTTAAACTTTTATTTAAATTTTTTAAAGACTTTGAAGCTGTCACAAAAGTAGCATGCAGGCTCAAATGCACTGCAGTTTAAAATTTCACACACTAAATTCCATTAATACAATGACTCACGCAGTCAGATGAACCAGGGTAGGTGCTAATTTGAATCAAGTGTTTCCTGTCATTTTTCTGCATTCATTTATTCATTCATTTAATTCAACAAATACTGATTAAGCACCTACTTGTGTCAGAAATCATCTACTTACTTGAAATAGAGTGGCAAACAAAATGGACAAAGATTTCTACCTTCATGGAGCTTACATTCTAATGGACAGACAGATAATAAACAGTGAATTGTATGGTTTTTATAAGGAAATAAAGTGCTATGGACTAGAGTTATGTTGGGGAAGGTGGAGGTTGCAGTTTTAATTAGGGAAAGAAAAAAATAAACATGAACTTATGCCTCAGACTATAAACAAAAATAATTTTTTGATGGAGTAAAGATCTAAATATGAAATTCAAAAAAAATAATGCTTTTAGAAAACAACACAGGAGAATAACTTTATGACATTGACTTGGAAAATTTTTAATAGGACATAAAAGCTGTAATTATAAAGAAGATATTAATAAATTTGGCTACAGTCTGTTCATCAAACTCAGCATTAAAAAATTTAAAAAGCAAGAATGAATTGGGAAATATACTTTCATCAAATATAATAGATATAAAATTAATATCCAGAATATACAAAGAACTTCCACAAATCAACAAGAAATGACAGCAACCAAATTAAAAAAAAAAAAAAAAAGACAAGAGTCTTAAACAGGGACTTCCCAAAAGAGGCTATCCAATTAGCCAGTAGCCATATGAAAAAAATGTTCATCCTTATTAGTCATAATAGAAATGTAAATTAAAAATACATGGATTATGGCTGCAGACCCAAAGAATGACAACAAAATTAAAGAGGTAAAAATATCAAATGTTTTCTAGGGTAGGGGATAACTGGAACACTCATGTACAGATGGATAGAATGTAAATTGACACATTTTGGAAAGTAGAGTGACATGTTGTCCCTGTGACTCAGCAATTCCACTTCCAGTTGTATATCCCTCTGAATTATGCACACACACAAATTAAGAGACGTGTACAAGAATGTCCACAACAGCATTATTCAAAATAATGCAAATCTAAAAGCAAAGCAAGCGCTCATTATTGGTACAATAGAAAAATTAACTGTGGTATATTCACGACTAATGATGAAAATGAATAAGCTACTACTACACACAGCATATAGGTAAACACTCACAAACATAATGAGTGAAAAACGCCAGACACAAAGAATAGGCACAAAGATTGCATAATTCCATTTATACAAAGTTCATAAACAGACAAAACTAAATTAGACCATTTAGGGATGCAGAGCTGGTATGCAATATATATAACAAAGAGACGGATATAAAAAATCAAGAGAGTGATTACCTATTAGAAGAGACAGGAGTAGTAATTGAAAAGAAGCACAGGAAGGACTTTTGAGATGCCAGCAATCTCTAATTTCTTGACCTTGGTGGTTTTCATGAGAGTTTCTTTATAGTAATTTATTATGCTATCAATGCACATTAAGGTAATTTTTGCATGTGTTACCTTTCGTAATAAAAAATTCCGAAGTCATTAGAAAGATATTAAAAATTTAAACAATTTTTAAAGATTGGAGAGCAGGATATATACGAAATCTCTGTACCTTCCTCTCCATTTTGTTGTAAACCTAAAACTGCTCTAAAAATAGTCTTAGTAAAAAGACACAGAAAAGAAAACAAAGAAAAATTTGAAGAGGAAGAATTAGAGATTATGAATAGGGACTACACTTTTGAGGAATTTTATTTCAAAGGAGAGTAAATAAATCAAGCAGTAACTATTGGGGGAAGTGATTTGAAGAGGAGGATTGATGGGTGAAATTGAAATGAAGGAGAATTGTGCAGAAAGGTCTTTGAATAGGCAAGAAGGGATGAAATCTGGGGCACAAGAAGGGTTGCCATTAGATGGGAGTGTGGCTACTTCACCTATGGAAATAGATAGCTGGTATTGGAAACAGATGTTGGAAGGTGAGTTGATGTGCTGGTGATATCCTACAAATATTCTCTTCTCTTAGCTTTTATTTTCTCTGTGGGGTACGAAGCATGATCATTGCTGAAAGTGAGGATAACAAAACTGTTAGGGATTGAGAAGAGTAAAGAAGGTATAAAACAGTCCTCTAGAAAAGTAGAAGACTGAATGGACAAAGGAAGTGTAGTATAAACACCAGAGAGCAGTGAGGCCTCTTCAAGTTAGGGGAAACGAATATAAAGTGAGACGTGTCAATTATTCCCACTGAACTGGGAACCCTAAGGCCTATTAGTCATCCAGCTATGTTGGAGGCACTGTCAACCTATGTCCCCCAACTGATGTCGGTCGCACTTGGTGGGGGAGGGGAACAATTGTAAACATTGCTTTTCAGGAGAACCAACTATGTCCCCAACACTGTGCTTCTTGAATAGAAGCTAGGCATTCACTTGCCTCCCTCCCAAAAGCACGATACTCCATTTCTGATTTTGTTATGTCACAAACCTGTGACATAACAAATTTGAGAAAGCCATTTAATTCTGCTATCATTTTATTTACCTGGGGAATATATGAGAGAAACTGGCTAATTTCTGAAATGCCTTATTACTCAGAGAATCTCAGGTGAACGAGAAGGGTGGAATTATTCAGAGAGGTTATTTATATTGATGACACGTTCGGGAGTTTTGAACCTTCAGAGTCTAAAATTTTGGTGTAAATTTGTATGCTGGAGTATTTTCATTGTTCCCTTGATCAAAAGTGAGAGAAAGGAAAGATTACAGAATGTAGTCCAGTCTTGTAACCAACATGGTAACCTGCACTGTGGCAAGATGAGTGTGCAGGCATGGAAGATTCCAGGGGAGGTGCTTTGGGCACATATCAGGCAGCACCAGTAGAAAGGTGTGGAGGTACTGAGAGGAGCTGGTTTTCGGTAACTAGAACATTTTTGAATAGACTGCTATTGTATAAAAAGAATGTAACCTCATTTTGTAGTCATATTGTAGGCCTAGGGAAATAACATATTACATAGGGTGGAACAGTGGGAGGGCTTCAAAGATGGGATGACTAAATTTGGTGATTGTGGGTATTCTGGAACTAGAGGCATTTGAGTATGGAATATGGGGTTATTTACCAAAAGTATTTTAGAAGAAATTGAAAATGTTGGCTGCAAGACTGGAGTACATTCTATGATCTTTCCTTTCTCTCACTTTTGATCAAGGGAAAAATGAAAATACTCCAGCATACAAATTTGCACAAAAATTTTAGACTCTCAATGTTCAAAACTCCTGAACGTGTCATCAGTATAAATAATCTCTCTGAATGATACCGACCTTCTCATTCACCTGAGATTCTCTGAGTAATGAGGCATCTCAGAAATCAGCCAGTTCCTCTTATATATTCCCCAGGTAAAGAAAATGATACTCAGCACAATTAAATGGCTTTGTTAAATGTTCAGATTTGTGACATAACAAAATCAGTAATGGAGTATCATGACCTTTTTCACCTGGTGTTCCTCATCTATACCACAGAATTCAGAAAAATTACTCAAATGACTGTTTTCTCAATCCTCCCAAAGTTGGTACCCAGCACCATTTTAGAGACATAAATGACAAGACAGGTTTACTATACTTGCACATGGATACCTAAAGCCCTAACTATTCTTCTCTCTGGAACCCTAGTTGAGATGGCTCCTTAGCATCCCACCCAGGTCACTCATTTTGTCAACATTAAGGATTGTTTTCCCCTCAGCATGATCAGGTGGTCCACAAAATACAGTGAGCCACAGAGAACACACAGTCCTTTGGGTTCTTTGGTAGAAATCTAATGAAGCACAACTGGAGAATTTGCAGCAAATTAAGACGGTGCTCTGGCCATTTGCTGTGAGCAAGCAGCCTTGCATCACCAGGTCTCACGCTATCTCAGAAAAACACCAACAATTTTATCCTTGATACACTGTTTGCTGAGCAAAATGCCCAGGTGAGCCACCATGGGGTTCAGTGGTGATGAAGTCCTCATTTTTTAAAAAGAAGCACGTTTCCTGAGCACTTTGCGGGGAAGTAGGGGGGCCAGGGGTCAAGGAACAATCTGTGCCGTTCTCTGTTGTCTGATGGAAACAGGCTGCTAAGGTGTGCAAGTGTGTGAATCATTATTTTCCTAACATTAAACACTTGATTTAAAGCATATTCCCTTTGAAGGGAGGTATAATTTGGGGATTATTTGAAGTCTCCTAGTGGTTAGAAGCTGAGTTTAGCCAGGTTTCTAGCAGTAAGCAAAAGTCAGCCTCTGATAAGAAGCTGTTGTACTTATTGATACCAGGGAGGTAAGTACCCTTTTGGGGGCGTTCTTGATTCAAGAGCATCTGGTTGTTCTGTGCAAACTACAGTGTGCAATTCTGAATGTTTTCGGATACAACGGCCCCATATAACTGAGTTCTCGTCAGAGGAAGCTTCCAAGGACCTGGGTGAAGTTTTAACAATGTCTTGGTTCTAACATGGGTTTTGTGAGGCAGAAAAGCTTCTCTCCATTACCTATTCATATGTAATACTGAATTATAAAATAAAGCACAGAACCGAAATAGATACTTTCCAACAGAGAGACATGCAGCTGCATTACAAAGTCAATTTCATATATGGGATCCTGTGCTGAATCATTTAGCTATTTGGGAATGCATTTCACAGCTAACTCATCCTGGCAGGCCCAACGGGACACAGTTCCTCTTAAAATAAATATGGAGTCATCAAACAGGCATCACTGTGACAATTAACTGCTGGGCTTGAAGGAAATTTTACTTGGCTTTTCAAAGCAGCCAGAACAAAAAGAGAGGCTCCGTGAGTCACAAGTACAATCTACATATGGGAACAAACTTTTGCAAAAATCAATCTGAATAAATACACTACCTCAATCCTGCTCAGCACAGTTAGGAAAGAAGGGGTTCCACATAACTGAATTTTCCAGGTAACTTGAAACTTGCTACTTAAAAATCAATTTAAAAAAAAAGAAAAAGAAAAAGGAGACAGTAGGATAGAGACATTCCTAAATATATTACATAGACTTCAGTTTCCTTAAGTAGAAGCTGGGTTAGAATTTCATTTTCTAAGTTTTTTAGTTGACTTGACATCATCCATTTGGGAAGCTCTTCAGTAATAGTTCCAGGGAGGGATGGCACAAGTCTAGACTGGGTGGCAGGGGTGATGGAGAGAAGGGAGCAGATTTAAGATATGTTTTGAACGTAGAATTGACAGAACTTAGTGACTAATCGAGTGTGGCATTTAAGCTGAAGATAAAGACAAAGATGACCTCCAGTCTTCTGGCACGAGTAACTGGGAAGAGGGAGGTACTGTGCATGGAGAGGTCACAGGCAGAGGGAGGAACAGGCTGTAGAGGAAAATATCAAGAATTCAATGAGATCAATAACTTACAACGCAATAGAACTCAGAAATAAAGGACAATCCCCCTGAGCCAGAGAAATGCTCTCTGCGAATCTCAGACATAGGCTACACTCCAACTTTGGGCAGGTCCTCACTCAGAGCATAATGACTCTTAATTGACTGTCAGTTGTAAGGGGTTAGTGTGGGATTACCTCATTGCAGAGATTTAGTAAGTTGGAAACAGTCTACAACTGCTATACTTACTTCACATATTTCCTGCACAGCAGCCTTATCTATGAGATTCAAATTCTTACATGTTTTCATGGCAAACCCTAACTTTACCATCTCCCAAAAGGCCAAGCAGAGTCTAATTTAGGAGAGAAATCTGCATGAAGCAGACACAGTGAAAGCTGCGGTGTAGAACCTGAATGGAAAACGGGTACGTTACAACACGAAGCAATAGGGAAGGCCCTCTATTGGGTGAAGATTAAGTGATCTATTATCTGTAAGGCTCATGATTCACCAATTCTTTTAATACTCAGAACAATTCTGAGTGGTCACTAGATCATCAGCATTTTGCACGTGAGCCAATGGATACTCCGAGAGGTGACGCCACTTGCCCAAAATCACATGCAGTAAGTGGCTAAATTGCAATTTTGATGAATGTGTGCCTAAGTCCAAGACTGGCTCTCGTTTTCTTTTAAGCGCCACATTGAAGCAGATGAATGGGATTTAAGGATGAGGTAGTTATCAGCTCAGTTGAAATCAAAAATTCTTTTGAATAATTAGAGCTGTACGTTTAACATACTTAGTTAGCATCATGAAGTAGTGGGTCCCATCTCCTGAGTTGTTCAAGGACCAGTAACTGTTCATATCCATTAAGGTTTTAAATGGGATTCCTGTAGTATGTGGGAAGAGAAGGTTAACTAAATGCTTTACAATGGCAACATTCTGTGAGCTTAGAATCCAGATTCAAATGAAATTGTGGACAGATAAGTGCTTCAGATATTGTAAAGTGATATTCAATTGTCAGCAATTTTGGTATTTGCACCAATGTGGACACATCAACAGACACCATTCTACAACAGGCTGAATTATCCAATAAGTAAGTGTTAAAATTAGATAATCCAGTACTGCTCTGCCCACTCTCCTCTGCTTCATTATTTTTCTGATTGCACCTAGATTGAAATGCATGTCATTGAAGTCATTTCTTTAAATGACTAACAAAATTAGGCATTTTCTCCATAAGGCAATCATTGCAATGAACACATCTGCCAGGGATGAGGACTGTAAGAGCTCAAAGACCTTCTCTCGGTCTTTTGAATGATCACAGTCACTTAGATGGAACTGTTTAACAGACTAGCTAGTGGTCCCTTTGGGACGCAGAGACACATGGATAAATTATCTTTGATTGGAAGTGACTGGAAAATGTGGTAGGAAGCCTTTTGCATTATTAATGTATATTTTTCTTCTCTGTCTTTCCTATGTCCTTTGCCCCCATTCAAACAGGCAAGAGTCTCAAACCAAGAAAGATTTGTGACAAGACACCTGGCTTTTATAGTCAAAAGCCTAACCTCATTAAGAATAGTAGGGCTTGAAGTAAGAGGGATACCCAACAAATAAAAGAGTTTTCCCAGAGAAATAGCTGGGAGAGAGTTGGTAGGAACAAAACACTGGCTGGTTCTGCATGCTGAGGATACCTGCATGCTACTATTTTATAACACCAGATGATGGGGCAAAAATTTAGTGCATGGTTGGCCACATTTACTAGGGAAGCTAGATGCTAGGGCCCAGGGCTCACAAACTTATCAAAGATTCCTTAAATCCACTGAGGACCATGGCAGCTGGGGCCATGTACTTCTCAACAGAAACAGTGCATTGGTACTTGGTAATGACCCCAGGACCTTCACACAACCTTAGGAAAGTGGTGAAGGGATGCCCCAAGAATATGTACTTTTTTTCCATAGGCCAGAAAGGGAAGCTCCAAGTTGGAAATTTAGTTGGTCTAAAATCAAAACATGAAAAAAAAATTCTGTTCCTCTGAACAAGAATAGAGATGGAGACTCACATCCACTGCAGAACTAAAGTCCTAAGGGACATGCAGAGGAACAGCATGGAGGGTCAAAGTGGACAAGCAAACTCTGGTAAGAAAATCTAAGGAGAGCCAGGAGTTGCTGAAAGAATATGAGGCCATGCATGACAAGCCTTAGATAATGAATGACCCTGGGTTTAAAAGGGAGCTGAACACTGCCATAAAGGGTGCAAGCGCCCCAAAGGAAGAGGGTATTCTACATCTACTGTACTAACCTCACATATTTCCTGAACAGCAGCCTTATCTATGAGATTCGCATTCTTACACATTTTCATGGCAAATCCTAATTTTACCATCTCCCAAAAGGCCAAGCAGAGCCTAATTTAGTGTGACACTTTCATGTCCAAACTACTTTTACTCCTCAGAGTGAGCTGAATCTGAACATCAAAATGAAATTTCAAATACATTAGTTTTTTCCTTTTTCTTTTTTTTCCCCCTAAGCCCTCCCACTTCTTCTAGAAAATCTATGGCACTATGAAAAGTATTCTGTCTTGTAGCAGAAATACTACAGTTCCCTATATGGGCGGAACTTTGCCCATAAAATAAACTCAAATAATGAACCTCCTCTATGGGCAACTGAAATCCCGGTTTTCTCTTTGCATGTGTGGAACCTGGCTGTGTTTCTTTCCTTCCCCTTATCCCATTTTGGGAGATAGTCTCCAAAGATGGCTGTCATCAATTGCCCTCCTCCATGTACATGCAGCTAATCCTCTCATGGGGGGTGGGGGAGGGTCGATTTCAATCATTCTCTTTGAATCTGGGCCGGGCTTGTAATTAATGGAATGTGCAGATGTGACGTTGTGCCAGTTTCAAGCCTTACTTTGAAGAGTCCTGGAAGCTTCCACATCTATGCTCTCAAGGGAAGCCAGTCTCCATGCTATAAAAAAGTTAGCTAGACTATTAAATAACGAGGCATAATGTGGAGGGACGGGGGAGGAAAAGAGGCAGGGAGAGAAAGAGATAACACGGAGGTGCCAGATATGTGGATGAATTAACCTTAGACCTTCCGGCCCAGTCTAGATCCAGCTGAATGCAGCCACATGAGTGACCTAAGTGACACTATTTGAGTAGAAGAACTGTCCAGCTGAGCCTTGTCTTAATTCTTGGCCATGAGAAACAATAAATCATTGCTGTTTTAAGCCTTTAAGATTAGAGGTTATTTGTTTTGCAACAACAGAGAATTGAAACACAAGTCTAGACCGCATGATGAGTTATTTCAATCATTCTTTTGTTATCACTTCAACTACCATGAAAGACCTCAATTCAATATAAACTAAAACACTCATCTCCTATACAATTTCTGCCAGGCACTTCTGGAGAAGGACCACTGCAAATATATGTTCTCTGTCCTCAGCTGGACTTCAGTTCCCCTCAACAATTCTTCCATATGTCCTTGGATCATTCTTCTTTTCCTCACAGTAGCCATTAACAGATATTCTTCACACTGCCCTAGCCCTCCTACGCTTTTCTCACCTCCCTCAAAATTAGGAAGACTTCACTTTCCACTTCAAATAATAAATAGAAGTGGGAATCCCCTGAATCTCACCAGCTTTCCTGTTGGAAAGGGGACTCCCCAGATCATTGGCCTCATGTCTCCAGAATGAACTGACTGGTTAATATGGCAAAAAGTACCAGGCATGCTCACTTCAACCCATTTCTGTCCTTGAGATCCCCCTGTCTGCAGAAAAGCACACATTGAATAGCTGAGCAGTCATCAGCTCAGCTATTCTTGGCCCTGAAGTAAGGGGCCCATTCTGTGTAATGAGACTTAGAGATGTTCAGATGTTCAGACTGTACATGTCTGTCTAATTCAGGGCTAGAGTATTAGCAATTCTATGTGCTCATGCCTCATAGCTACAGTTTCCAGTCTATCTATCATTTATAAAGCTTTCATGTTGAGTTTTATCTCTCTGCTTCACTGTGTTATTCTTCATTTAGTTCTGAACTCAAGGAACAAGGAGGGAGAAAGTTACATATTAATTCCTCAAAACTCTGCTGTTTCCTACATATTTAAGTGTAAATACCACTATCCTCTCTTCTAAACTCCAAAGAACATGGAAACGTTTTGTCTTTGGAGCTAATGCCTCTACTTTATGATCTGCATCCCAACTCCTATCATTCCCTACACAGAATGAGCCCCTAATTACAGGGCCAAGAACAGCTTATCTTCGCTCTGCTACATTTTCAAACTCTTCCTCAGAAATAAACCTATCTGCACAACAAGTCTCTCTTGTATGAGGAATTATCCTCTCTTCACCGTATGTCCAAATTTAATCACTGCCTTACCTCTACGCTTCCTTTCACAGCTTGTTTCTTGAAGACTCATCTGTACGTATAATCTCCACCCCATCCTATCCCTTAGGCTTCTCAATACACTGTAGTTTGGCTTCCATCCCCACAGGCCCTCTGAAACTTTTTCTTAGTAAGTTGGGCTAAGTACTTGGGCTCTCCATTCTTTATCTTCCATGGCTTCTCCACAGTGCCTGATCACGGTGGCCATTCATTCTTTCTCAGCTTCCATGGCGCCAATACCACCTCTTTATCTTCCTGAATTGTTGACCATTGATGCAACATCCCATTCTCAGGCAGTACTGTCTGTGCCTGACAAACAGTAACTTTCACCAGAGCACCGACCTCTCTTATCACTCTGCAGATTCTGGTGGGACCGTGACCCTAAACACAGTGATTTAACTGTCATAAACTGTCACTGTTGAATTCTCTATCACTATCCTCACAGACGTCTATCTTAAGTTCTACCCATATAATGCATTTATTTTTAATCACCTCGTAGCTCCACTTGGGAGTTCTCTAGCACCACGAACTCAGCACTTCTTTTAAAAACATTATTCCCCCAAGCCTGCTCATCTCTTAATTTTCTATTTACAACTAATAGCATCATAATCCATCTGGTCACTCAGACTAAAAATGTCAGAATTATCTTAGACTGATCTTTGTTATTTTCACCTCGTATCCTATCAGTCATGGACTTATATGAGGTCCTCCTTTTAAATCTTTCTCAGACTTGACCCCTCAGCCCTCTGATCCATTGCCTTAATTGAAGTCTGTACTAGAATCTTGCAAATGGCTTCTTAGCCTCTAAAGGTACACTTCTCCCATTATCAAATGCTATCACTATATTCAAAAATTCAAATCTGATCATTCCTACCCTGCTTGAAGTCCTTCAATAAATCCCTGTTGTCTTTGAGATAAATCTAACCTTTTAGGCTTTGCAAGTAAGACCCATCATTATCTGACTCCTCTCCATGGCTCCACCAACACAACTGCAATCGAAACTCTACCCTGCAGATCTGCCACACACTCAGGCAACTGGGCTGCACCCTCCTTCCCAATGTGTACACAAAGTGGCTTGTTCTCTCACACATCAGTACCTTGACACATGCTGTTCTTTCTATCTTGAATGCCCTCCCTCACCCTTGATATTCTAGTCTGCCTGGTGAACTTCTAATCAAGCTTCCAACTCCTACACTAATGTTATCATTTCTCTGAACATTTTCTCAAGTTTGTCTCCATCCCCATGCTAACAGAGAAAAGGAACCTGTATTTTAACTTTTAAAATAACTGCAGACCTCCATTCTCACATTTATCAATTGTATTATGTTTTATTACCTTGTCTGTCTCCCTCCTTGAAAATAGATAACTTTCATTTATTTAACAAATATATTTACTGGGTCCCTGCTTTTCTCAACCACTGGTGCTAAGCTCAGGGAATAAACCACTGAACAAGCAAAGATCCTGTTCTAATGGAGCTTACATTCTAGTGGGAGAAGAAAGATAATAAACATTAAACATAATAAATAAGTAAATTGTGTAATGTGTTAGAAAGAACCGGGTAAAGGAATCAAGAATGCCATGGTGAAGGGAAGGCAGGAGGGCTAATTTTCAGTTTTAAACAGGGTCAGGGGTCATGGACAAGGTGAGAGTTAAGCAAAGACTTGAAGAAAGTGAGAGAGTCCGTCGTTCAGATTAAGGGAAGAACCAATAGAAAAGCTTGAGGTTGGAAGTGGGTCTGTCTTGTTTGGAGGACAGAAGGAAGGGACCAGTTCAGCAACTGAACACAGGGCTGAATTGTGGGGGACCTTACAGCCTCTGTACAGGCTTTAGCTGAGATTTGGATGAAGTGGGAAGCCAGGCAGGATGTTTCACAGAGGAGGGATATGAGCTGACCTATGTCGTAAAATGATCTGTCTGGCCACAGTGCTGAAGACAGACCGTAGCCAAAGAAAGAATCATGGAAACCAGTTAGAGGGCTATTGCAACAAGCCAGGTAGGAGGAATAAAAGAAACGATAAAAGAAAGAAAGGAATAGAGGGAAAGAATTGGTAGGGGCGGGGGGCATGAAAGGGAAAGGAGAATAAGGTGTAAAGAGTAGGAATAATGAAATAAGGGGAGGGTACAAAAAACCCTCCCCGTGTAGACTGAACCATTTGCCAATCCATTAGTGGGACATTCTATCAGTTTCGAACTCTGCGGTGTAGGGCTTACTCTTCCGCTTCTGGGGTTAGCAGCTACTAACCTGGCTTCCTTTTCATTCATCTGAGGGTATTTTCTGCTAGCTGAGCTACCTGCTTCTAAGCCTGTCTGCTTTTTGAACAACAACAAAAAAAATCAGCCCCTGGGACAAGAGCCTAAAAGAAATTAGGATAGTCTAACGGAAATCAGGCGACTGGCCTAAATATAGTGCTATGTCCTACTTCTCTTTTCAATTTCTCTGAGCCTTGTTTTCTTGTGAATCTGTGTTTGGGGAAAATTCTATCTGTGTTTTCTTCAAGAAAATGTTTATGTTCGTTCTCTTAGTAGGATGCCTAGAAATGGAATGATTCAGCAGTGACTCAGGTGTGAAGGGAGAAGCTGAAAACCAGGACAGCTCAAATCTCAATTAGGAAACCAATGTTTCCTGTCTTGAGAAAACTATATTAATTGAAATCATATTTTTTAAATTATTGGAAATAACTAGTTTTAAAACTGCAAGTTGTACTATATTAATAACATAACTGTTTTCCATGTACACTTTCTTACAACATGTCATCTTGATTTTTAGCTCTGGAAGAATAACTCTCCGTGTCTCCATACTTTTTTGCTTGTTTCCCATTTTCCTCCCTAGCAGGCATCCATTACAATGTTGTTTTGCCCAAACCTAGGTGAGATATTTAATAATTGCCCTTCCTGTGTTGGAGCTTGTCACATTGGTCACTTTGAAATATAATATTTACTTTTTAGCCTGCATCTATTTGTTCAGTGAACTCCTAATGCAGTTGCTGCAATTATCAGGGCTAATTCTTGAAAGTTGAGCAATCCCAGTCGTGGGCTCCTATCTATAGGTTTTCTTTCACCTTTACAAATAATGATTTATGCAAAGTCACCAAGACAGCTATTGCTTCAGTGCAAGGTTTATTATATCCAAGATGAACAGACAAGTCATTAAGCCCTCATGGAAGGATTAGTGTAGAAAAAGATCACCACATTGTGATTTTCTGGTTACATGGTTCAACACAATGATGGTCTAAGGAAGTAAAAGCCAATTTTAGCACTTCCATTATGGAGCTGTGTATATCAATAGGCAGTTATAAAAGCTGTGACGGATAGGAATTTCCTCACTAGAAAAGTTTCTTCCATCACATACCCACTAAGTGAGTCACGTAGAAGAAGAACTTCTAAAGAGTGTGATTGATTCCTGGGCATTTATTTTCTGATGCACTTCTTATATATGAGTCAAGGATATAAAGCAATAAGATAGATTCTACAATAGCCTTGTGCAATTAGCCTCATTACTTTATAACCACATTTTAAGTGTGTATTTCTTCGCGTACAGAGTATGTGTTTATGTGTTTGTGACAGGATCAGTTGTCCTGAGCACAGCTCAGGCTTTTTAGCTGTACTAATGTGCCTTCGAGTGGGAGGGGCAGATGGGTGGTGGTGATGAATGAATGAATAAATGAATGAATGAAGGCACCAACACCCAGTATGTATACCTGGTCTCCTTACCTTCCTCTCCCTCCCCTCCACTTTAATTTACTCTAAACAGTAATCAAGTTAAACAATCCCTTACCAAAAAGATTCAAAATCCCTCATTTTCCTCAGAACAAAGCCGCATCTTATTTGTGTGATATTAAAGGTCTTCTATGGTCTGGCACCAACCTCCCTCTCCAATCTGGTGTTCTACTCTGTTAGCGCCCAGCCCTCCACCTCAGTCAAACTGGCTCCGGGGCTCTCTGTATTAGGCCAGATGGATTTCCACCACTCTACCTTGGCTCACACTAATACTCACCCATCTTCAGCTTACTTTTGCCAGTTTTCCTAAAGTTTTACTGGCATACAATAAAAATAACAAAAGCAATAACAACAAAAGGAGTGTAGTAGTAGTAGCAGTAGAACTGACGTTTGTACAGTTGGTATAGTTCAGGAAAAAACACAGATTTGGGGCCAGATGCCCTCACAATTCCATAAATGAGACAAGTCATTTAATCTCTCTGGACCTCAGCATCCTCATTGTCTTTAAAATGAGAATAATAATGCATCCACTTCATAGGGTTGCGGAGAATAGGAAATAAGTTGATACACATAAGTACTGTTTAGAACATAGTAAATGCTCAATAAAATTAGCTCTGACTACAGAGTTTTTACCACACTAGGCAGCATACTAAGTGTTTGTGTGTCTTATTTAATTCTCCCAACACCCTCTGAGGCAAAGCCTATTATTTTCTCCCCAGTTGACTGATGAGGAAACTAAGGCTAAGAGTTATTTTACAGAGTAACTGAGTCAAGTTATGTAACCCAAATTTATACAGTATGGGAGTGGTTGGGCTGCAATTCAAATCTAAACAGCTGGACCCCAGAGCTTGGCTCTTAACCACTCTGATTTTATTCTTTATTAACAACCACTAAAAATTTTGCCTCATCTTTTAAGCTTTCATTGACCACTGGATGCTTCAATACTCTATAGCATTTATTGTTAAAACACACTTATATGATAGTAACATTATTTGAGTGTTCATTGGGTACTACTGTGTTTCCCCGAAAATAAGACCTAGCTGGACAATCAGCTCTAATGCGTCTTTTGGAGCAAAAATTAAGACCCAGTCTTATATTATATTATATTATATTATATTATACCCGGTCTTATATTATTATAGTACAATAAGACTGGGTCTTATGTTAATTTTTGCTCCAAAAGACACATTAGAGCTGATTGTCCAGCAAGGTCTCATTTTCGGTGAAACAGGGTAAGCATCTAACAAAATGACATTAACCCATTAAATTTGATATTTATAATTTGATATTCCAAATCCCCTCTCTTACATTGTTATCAAAATCATTTATGTGGTATTTGAGGGACTGGCCTTGACTCCTATATTCTTTTGCAGATCCAGTATACACACACAAAATATTCCTTAAACATAATTAGTGCTCGTCAAAAGTATTGGCATTGCTCATTTTGGGGTGATAATGGTAGTGACATTCATAATAGTACGCATATCATGAGAGTACGTGATAATTTTAGTTTGACAATACATTCTGTAAAGCAAGGCAATGAATCGCTGGAGTTTTAGAAGGATAAAATGAGGACCTCTGTGTTACATAGATCTGCCACCAGATTAAGCGCAGGGATCCTTGGATTCAGACCGCTCCTTGTCACAATGATCTGTGTGATCACAGAGGTGTTGCTCACTATTAAGGGTGTTTCTCATTTGAATTATCTATAAATATGTCTTAGCAAAATATTGAGCTGATCTGCCCCACAGAGGTGTCAGGGTCCAAATAAGACAATGTACATGAGGTGAATCCAGTAAAAATCCTTATGACTACTGATACAGTTTACGACGGAGAAAAAGAGAATGCAACCAAGCAGAAAAAAAGTCTAAAATGGACAGCAGTTCCTGAGGGAGCACTAAACTTCCTCTTTAAGAGATCATTGCTTCGTGCAAGGAAATGCTATAAAAAATAGTGAACCTTATCATCGGTTTCACTGTAGTTGAGTCTAGGAGTAAAAGGCAGAGACTGAGAAAACTCCTGGGCTGAAACAGGAGGATGACTAACGGACTAGAAGACATCTGGGGTGTGTGATCCTTAATTGTACATTTCATTGCTTTTACTACTTTCTATTACAACTTTATAGCTGGCTAACTATGTTTTCCAAGAGCCAACACTTGGTAGTAAGAATTTGTTTAAGAAAATAAAAAGAACCTCTCAACTTCTTTAGAAACTTTTCTCCCTTTGACAGATTTTTCTCCTTTCTCCCCTGAAGCAGCAATTCTTTCGAAAACAAGTACACTAAATTTATTTCAGAAATGAATAAGGAACTTTTTTAATAGCTCACACTCATTTTCCCCCTCACTTTCTTAAGATTTTTCTTCCTTATATTTCAATATAAGGCAATATCATGAATCATAAGATTGCTACCAAAAATAAATAAATAAATAAATAAATAAATAAATTGCAAGTGATGGAATTTATTTCACTCTCATGGTATTGAGGAAAATTCAAGCATTTTATATGTTATGAAGGATTGTTGGTTCTGACCAGTGCAAAATTTGACAGTTCTTCATTCCACTCAAAAGTTCTCAGTTAGTTGAGGCCAGCCCATGAAAGCATGAAAGTTCATGAGACCAATTACACTCACACAAACTTACGTGGAAAATAAAACAAAAAGGAAGGGTATAAACATTTATTTAATGCACAAAGATACACACAAGAGATTTTCAAAAACGTATCTCCAATTTATTTCCATGGAAACCCTTCATTTTACAAAAGAGGAAACAGGCCTCAAGAGTTCAGGTTGCCTCTCCAAAGGCTCACAGACAGTGAGTAACGGAGCCAGGACAAAATTGCAGGTCTGTTCATCATATTAGTTTGGTGCAAAAGTAATTGCGGTTTAAAAGGTTAAAAAAAAAAATTTGCAAAAACCGCAATTACTTTTGCACCAACCTAATAGAAACAGAGTGGAATGGTGCTTGCCAGAGGCTAAGGGGAAGGGTAATGGGAAAGTATTAACTGAGGGATACAAAGTTTCCATTATGCAAAATGAGTGCATCCTATGCATAGTGTACAGTTAACGCTACTGTGCTATATTCTGTATTGTATTACTAAGAAGGTAGATTTTATGTTAAGTGTTCTTATCGCAAAAATTAATAATAGTACATAAAAGGGTGACCGGAAACTTTTGGAGGTGATAAAAAGTTCTGTGGCTTAGATCTTGGTGATGATTTCACAGGTGTATACTTATCTCCAAACCCATCAAGCTGTATACGTTAAATATATACAGTTTTTTGTATATCAATCATGCTTCAATAAAGCATTTTTTAAAAAAAATATAAAACAATGCCACTCTTCTCACTAAATATTTTTTGTTATAAATTGTTGTTTATATGAATTTTTTTAAAATTCCTTAATGTTTAAGTTGACTAAAATAGGACAATAAGCAAGACACATCAAATAAATTTATCAATGACCTCTCATAAATCTTAAATTAATCACTGGTACTATAGAAATAAGTTCTACTCATCATCTTTCTTTACTCAATGGAAAATGTTAAGGATCTCCCTCCCTTGAAATTTCCACCCAATGCTTATAAGTTTGGTTGTGTTTTTTTTTTTTTTTTTCTGTAAATAATATGTACACTAAAGCATTTTATCTTCTAAAAAAAAGAAGAATTCAGGTCTGGACTCTAATGCTTCTTGATGATGATTAAAGAAGTTCTTTTGCATGTAATGTGAGAGCTAGAATGAAATTCAGACATTCCCCCTTTGCCAGTCCCCTCAGTGACAGGAACAGTGAAGCCCAGAAGATCTTAAAATGTATGTATCAGGTCTAGTGGAGACCCATCCTGAGAAAGCCTTTGTTTAAAGCATGGATGACCCTTTGCTTCACTTATCTGATATTTCCGTTGAAGTACTCTGAAGCTCTGCTTCATCTCAGAAAGGGAGCCAATTCTGTTTTGGCAAATACCGGCTCTGTACTTAGGTCCCATGTGGTGACTGAGTTGAACTAAAATGTGAAACAGAGTCCAGCTGGTGAGCAGAACTGCCCAAACGATCCAATTCACTAGGAAACACAGCGGTGCGTTGCACCTCAGCCAACCTTCGGTCCTATTCTTATTTTGCGGAGATAGTATTATCCTTATAGTATTTTAAAACGTACATTAAAAAAAATATATTCTGGTCACTGATAGAAATTTTCTTTCTGAAACTCTATTTGAAAAGTGTGCCAAACCTGCCCAGCACTTCTAAATAAGTAATAACAAAAAAAATGGTTCCTTACATATTTAAATAAATGTACTATGTTCTCTGGCACTGCTGTCGCATTTGAACAACACAGCCATGCATTAGATGAGGAACATTGGGACCCAGAGAAGTTAAATGACTCACCCTGCAAAGCCCAGTCTTTTGAGTCTAACTCTGGACTCTGCCCACTTATCTTTCTGCCAACCAGAAAAATTGCAACTGAATACCTAAATTCCTCACACACCTTCTCATAGCGCACGTCCAGAAAGGGCCTTTTTAGCCCCCTACTTCTTCATTAATGCTAACAAGGAAAACCGAAGGGTTGGCATCAGGAAAGATGTTCCTTCCTTTTCTTCTTCTCTTGGGGACCAGGCTCTCAGGGAGAAAAATTCTATCTCCAGGAATCTGAAGTACAAAGGGTGTCATCACCCATAACCCTTTCACGGCATTAATTGACTTCAAGTTGCTTTTTTTTTTTTTCCCCAAAATGTGTCAAAAATCCACAAAACATAAAAAGTTGATAGTTTGACTATTTTATGCATTTAATAACATTTTGAGCTGCTTTATACATAAACAACATTATTTTTATTTTAAACTTTTGTTATATAGTAATAAATTTACTATTATATTGAATTTTAGCAAAAAATACTCAAAACATACTAAGTGGCATCAATTAGATTTAAGTACAGATAAAGTAGAATCTAATGGCATTGATGACATAAGAAATTTATTACAAAATGCTACACAGTATGGCATACAAAACATCTTTGTTGTTGATAGTGCAAGCCACGGGAACACATATCTGAACATCGCAGCAAAAGTGATAAAGGGAAGGAAAAATAACCAGACTCGCAGACTCTTGTCTGAAGAGGGTGAAGCTGAGTTGTGCTATCACACCGTTTCCCCTCTCACCGTGGGATTATTGGACATGTAGCATCCTCCACTGGGGAAACACTGACTCTCACCACCTTCTCCAGACCAACAAACACCTATTGTTCCTTCAGGTCTCAGCTCCATTAGCAGAATAGACTTTCCGGGCCCTCTAGGTTAGAGCAAACCTCACTTCTCTAAGTTCTACCTGGCACTGTACACCTGTCCTTCTTAGCATTTGTCATGACTTTAATTTGATATTTCTATCAGCATGCTTTACTGGTTAATGTCAGACTCCTCTCCTGGATGATAGTATCTAGAGGAGCAGACTATGTTTGACCAACCATCGTTTCTCCAGTGCCTGTCATAATACCTGGTATATAGAAGACATCTGTAAATATACGTTCAATGAATGGATGAATAAATGAACAAGCCAAAAGAGTATGGAAGACACAAAGGATGTATATCCTAGAATCAGATGCAGAGATCATTAGGGAATTTTCAAGTATCCAATATGTTGAAACTAACCTAAATGGATACAATGAGATATTTTCATTTTAGTTGTTATTATTATCATTTTGATATTATTTGGGTTTTGGGGGAGGGGGAAGAAGAGATTAAGGAAGAACTTGAGATAAGTAGAGAAAAAAATAACTAGGGAAATTATTTGATGTAATGCTTCTGATTTTCTGCCCTAATAAATCAATAGTTGGGTTGTCAATACAATGAAGCATTCTTCAAGGACTGTATTTCTTAATATTTCCCAAGAACAAAAAATCCAAACAGGGTATATTTCCACCTTTGCTCTTCAATTGCTTAAATAGCATCATACTTTGAACTCTGAAAGAATTTCTACAATCCAATTCTCTTTCATCATCATACCGTATACTCAGATTTAAACGTTTCATTCTCAATGCTAGCGTATTATAGTTCACAACAGAAATACTTAATCCACCCCCCAAACACCTGTTTTTGCTCAAACAAAACAAAAATCATCAATACAGTTGAAGTTCAGTAAATCCTACCTACAATCCCCATTATTTTCATTGGGAAATAATAACCATTCCTGAACCTGAGAATTGAATACTACACTCCACTTCTGTAAAGATTTTTATTGGCGAAACCCAGAGCATTCACATATACAACGATGAGATTAGAGTCTGCTAAAACAATTGCATTGTTTGAGCCATCAGCAAGTGCTCATTTGAGAATCTCTGTGTTTTAAAACCTAATGAAGTTACGGCCAGGATATATGCAGATTAAGTTCTGTTGAGAAAGAACTGCACTGTCCATATCATCAGAAACCCTCGTGTGGGAATGGATCATCCCTGTGACTTGGGGGAGCTAATTATCACTGAAAAGAGGAGGGGTGGTAGACAGAGAAGGAAGTGCAGGTGGAGAAAACGGGCACCTGGAAGAAGCAGAGTCAACAGAGATAAAAGGGGGCATTTTGACTGCTGAGATGGAAAGACAGCACAGCTAAAGTCTCCCCAACTTATCGCCCAGCTGTAAAATTGGCCCAGGATCAGAGGAAAAACATCATTAATTTCAATGCATTAAATATCATTAACAAGATGCTCTGGAGTGTGTGCTGCTTGGAGATAACAGAAGGCCCTGGGCATGACCTAGAGGGAAGCCATCTCTGGGGAACATAGCAGCTCTGGGCTCCCACATGGAGTAGGAAAGTAAAAGTTATACGCTTTAGTTAACTTGGTTTATGGACTTCGCAGTTCTTTCAACAACACCTCCCATAAAAGAGATCAGAGAAGATGGTGCATGGCAGCCATAAAATTTATATCTTTGTTGAATCAATAGAAAGGACTGGATTTCCCAGGCCACTGATTGTCCTAACCAAAACCCTTATGGAGACGTGCATGGTAAGAATGCCTCTGTAAGCACAAGAGCATCGTAGAGGGGTTTCAGTTCTACAGTCAGTATATGAAATTATGTATAATCAAAACGGGTCTGGCTCGCACTGGCTTGGTGAGATGCTAGCACATGTCTTTGAGAGGTATCGATGGTTGTGAGCTCGCACTTCTTACTCCATGAGTGTGAGACTTCGTTATGGCTGCCTTAGGCTGGGGAGAGAAGCACAGCATACACACAGAGAGCGGAAGAGCAGGAGGAGGCAGCCTTCATGCTCAATTTTATTCTTTCTCTCTAATTCTCTCTCTCCCTTCTTCCCTCTGTACCTCTCTCCATAAATAAATGAATTCAGGAAAATGAAATGTACATCTGATGCGATTACATGGTCCTTTTCCTTCTGTCTGGAAGATCATTTCTCTCATGTCTATTCCCTATACATCCCTTGAGTCTCCACTAAGTCCATTTTTCTGACTCTCCAAATCTAATTTAGTTGGCCCTCTTCTGGGTTCTCCTGGGATCCTGTGTGCCCCTCTGTGCAATCACTTATTGCGCCTAGAGTTATAATTGGCTTACATCACTGCTGTTACACTAGACCAGTTGTTCATCAGGCTCTGTCATAACTCTCTTCGTATCATTAGCACTGAAACAGTGTGTGACATCTGGGAGTTCCTCAGTAAATAAGAGAAGGAGAGAAGGAGGAAGAAGGGAAGGAAGAATGGAAGGAAGAAAGTAGGAGATATCTGTGTGACTGGAGCAATTTTCACCCCAGGAGGCATCAATTTCCTCATCTGAAAGTGATGGGGTGGTTACTTCCAATTTTGGAGAGTATTAGTCTGTGATTCTAGACTTGGAACAACCTCTCAGAGACCTAGCATCGGGCCAAAAAGAAGCAATTAAAAGAAATACTTTATATAAGAAATAGGCTTTAAAAATAATCCAATCAGCAGAATGCGTCTCAAAATATGTACACAGCTCTGAGCCACTATCTCGAACAGTTGGGTAGTAGCATGTTCAGCAGTGAAAATCTCTCTAGGGTCTTGGCCAATATGAACTCACAGATGTTCCTGTTGAAGTCAGCTGATGAGTTTCCTTCAAAGCCATGTTTAATCAGAGTCCTCAGTTCACCTCCAGGGCACAGCCCACTCAGCCCCTGCACCCTTTCTTAGCTTCTAAAAACGGAAAATAAATAGGAAGGAAGGAAGGAAGGAAGGAAGGAAGGGAGGGAGGGAGGGAGGGAGGGAGGGAGGGAGGGAGGGAGGGAGGGAGGAAGGAAGGAAGGAAGGAAGGAAGGAAGGAAGGAAGGAAGGAAGGAAGGGAAGGAGGGAGGGACAGAGGGAGGCAAGGAGGGAGGCAGGGAGGGAGGCAGGGAGGAAGGAAGGAAGGAAGGAAGTTTTCTCCTAACACAAAGAACACAACTCATATCTTATTCTTATTTGTCTAAGAGTTGATGACCTCTCTCTTTCTAAAGAAAGGTCATCATTAGAAGAGTGCCAAAACAATAGATTTAGTTATTATTTTATGATTTCTCTTCACTTATTCTCTCCATGCCAGAAATGCCCTACTACTATCCAGTGGGTGAAGAGGTTGGAAAAGTCACGGGTTTTCTTGTCAAGGGACTTTTTTTTTTTTTTATTGTGGATAGGGAAGTTGGAAGGATGCAGAGGAGAAATAATTTGTTGAGTGTTGACTCTGCAGCAAAAGGTTTATATACAGTATCTCATTAATTTTAAGTCTCACAAGATCCCTTCCAGGTACTATCAGCATTTTACAAAAGAGGAGGAAATGAAAGCAAAAGGATTTCAAAATAACTTGCTTAGATCACCCAACAAGTAAGAGAAGCAGAATTTAAGCCTCGGCCTGGGCAGTCCAAAGCCACCAAATTCCTCTTGACCTAAATCCCACCCGCTCGCTGAACGCTTCCCCAGTTACTCCAGAACTTCCCAAATGGAGTGCCAAGGGATATACACGACCAGAGTGCTGTACTCAGATCTCAGAACAGCTTAGCGTGGCCTGAGGGAGCGTGAGTCCCTGGGTCCTCTGCTTCTAGTCACAAGTGGCTTCGTTTGTTTAAGCCAGTGCACCTAACAAATTAAGTATATGTGTGCCGTGATGTGAAAAAATTTGGGAAACACCGCTTTAGCCCTGTCTCGTGTCACCCTACATAAATGATGTTCCAGTCACACACAGTTATATAACACAATAAACTTAGCATGCATGCTTGTATTATGCCTGTGTGGATTTACTCCTGACACAGCCTTGTAAAGAATGCCTTCCCCTTCTCCAGCTGGTTAACCACTACCTACTTCAAAGGCAGTTGAGATCAGAGAAAGCCACAATTCTTTTTCCCTCAAGCACTTTGGTCTACCTTGGTTAGGGTACTCATGACATTATACTGTAACTTACAGGTTTATATAGCTGTCTCATCCACTAACAACACGTAGAAGATCCTCAGTAAAGATATGTTGAAAGAATAAATGCATGGAATGCGGAGGGAACAACTGCGTTTGAATTGTGTTAGCATTACCAGCCGTTAGCTGAAGGGTAAACATGCAGGCCTCTGGGCCAAATCTCACCTGTGGCCTTTTCGTTTCCTTGTTTGTCTGCTTTTGGTTTTTATTTTTATTGAGACTTTATTTTTTTGGAGGGATTTTAGGTGCACAGCAAAATTGAAGGAAAGTGCAGAGTTTTCCTACGTGCCCTCTGCCCCACACATGTACGGCTCCCCCATTATCAAATTCTCCCAGCAGACAAATATGTTTGTTCTAACTGATGAACTTACATTGACACGTCATAATCACCTGAAGTGACCTGTTTTTTATAGCCAGTGACCTGTTTTTTATAGCCAGAAAACGAAGACTGGTTTTTACATTTTTAAATAGTTGCACAAACAAACAAACAAGAATATGTGAAAGACATCATATACAGCACACAAACACTAAAATATTTATTGTATCTGGTCTTTCACAGAAAAGTTTGCCAACCCTCAGTAGTTAAATCAATCCAGATTGATTGGCTGATTTCATACATACACGATGTCTAAGTAATTTTTCTTTTCAACTCTAGCTCTCTTGTTTTGTAAGCTGTCCCTGTTTCTGGCCCAATTATACCATTTTTTCCTATTATTTCTCTAGTCAGTAGTTCGTCACTTATTACTGAAGTATAACACACATATGAAAGAGACAAAAATCATAACCATAGAGCGTAACGATTATCACAAAGTAAACACGCCTCTGTGACTGCCATGCAGGTCCAGAACTGGAAGATTACCAACAAATCAGAAGCCCCCATACTCCTTCCCAATTATTACTCTTCTTAAAGGTAACCATATCCATGACTTCTGACCCCGTAGGTTAGTTTCATCTTTATATAAATGAAATAATACACCATGTAAGCATTTATATCTTTTTTTTTTTTTTTTTTTTTGCTCAATATTAGGTTTGTGATACTTTTCTGCTGGGTTTTGGGGAACAACCCACAATGAACAGTAGTCTGTTCATTTTCGTTGCTGTGCAGTGCTCCATTGCGCGCGCGTGTGTGTGTGTGTGTATGTGTGTGTGTGTGTGTGTGTGTGTTTAGTCCATGTTACTGTTGGTAGGCACTGGCAAATGTTTATGATTTCAGATTAATATGAATCATTCTGCTTCGCATCCTTAAACATGCATTTTGAAAGTATCTCTGACCCCTTTTCAAGCTCACCTGAGCTCCCATGTGATCACTACTTGACCACCTCACCTCCCTCTGATCAGTTCCTTGTCTATAGTTATAGATCCTGGACTCCTCTCAGAAGGGCAGCAGAGTGTGAGGTTAAGAGTCTGAAGCTAGAGCGCCTGGGTTTAATTTGGATCTGCCATAGCTATGTATGTAACCTTAAATAAATTACCTACCCTTTCTATACCTTGGTTTCCAGATCTGCAAAATCAGGATAATAAAATTCAGTTAATATTTGTCAACTGTGCAGAGCAGCGATTGACACATAATAAGTGGCATGTGTTATTTCCTTAATAATTAGATAGTTACACTGAAACAATTGTTCTGCATTTAGAAAGATACCTTCAGCTTGAACAGTTCACCTGACATAGTTTGATGACTTTCTTCTATTTGAGGGATGTTAAAAAATCTAACTCTTCAGAAATTGGCAATCAGAATTAAACACTCAAAAAATTACCACAGCCTCAAGTTTTTGTTCAGAGATACAGTCTTTATGTACGCTACCCTCAACATACAATTGGAAAGCTAAGTACTTTATGGGTGCCCAGAAAAACTTATTAAATAAATGAAATACATACCACGCCAAAGAAGGAATCAAAAATTCTGATCATTGTAGTATCAAAATTAAAACAAGTTAATCAAATAGCCGCTGTTTCATTTAACTACACTTTGCTAAACTACCTGAGAAATATTCTCTAAAGTTAAAAAGCAAGTATGTTTTTATTAAACCTTAGAACTGTACTAAATTCTGTACTAAATTTATTTGTACTGTACTAACTTCTGTGAAAGAACACAAGAGAAGTGTATTACACCATATTTTCTATCAAATGCTTGCAGTTTTGTTATTCATTCATGCATCCTATGTTTATTGATCGTTTATTGGGTTCTAGGTGCTTGTATGGGTATCCTTCTACATACAAAATCATGAAAGAATATATGATGAAAGCTACTCTGATACTAAAGCAGGGCTGTTTTTGTTCCCAAATCAAAACAAAATGCCTTTCTAAGAATTGTACAAGCTGCAACAGCACCCCCAAACCTCATTTTAATTAGACCCATGTTCTACTTGGATGAAATTGGTGTTCAAATCCAAATAATACAATATGTTGATTTGGAGGCATGTTTGTAAAACAAAATTTTCATTTTCATCACATGCTTTTTAGAAGTCAATGGAAAACTCCAATTTCTCATGAGTGTGATGCAAGGCTAGCCTATTTAATAAGGGATACCACAGAAAGTATCAGGTGGAAAGAAGGAAAGGAGCCTAGGCTATGATGTGCTGGTAAACGTCTAACAACTAGCTCTCAGGAAAAAAAAGGACCTGATCTGTATCATCTGCCCACTTCCCTGGTGTAAAACTCCTGGCATGGCCACTTTCAAGCCTGCAGGGGAATGTCCCTTAGCACGAAGTTGGAAAGACTTGTGCACCTCAGCTGTCATGAGCCAATGCAAGCTGGTTCCAAAACACTACTGAATTCAGAGTAAAACAGCTTCAAACTTTCTTTGAAGAATTACCCATGCGTCATGAACTACCCACAGAGGACCTGACAATGAAGATGTGACATCCTTGTCTGGAGGAGTAACTGTAAGAACTAATAGAGTCTCTCTCCCAACAGTCGGAGTCTTGAGAAGGGCACAAATAAAGACCGAAGGCTTGGGAGAAATCCTTAACGGTGCTTGCTCTCTAAACCTAGTCCAGGCTCTAGTGCACCTGATATATGAAACCTGCATTTTTCAGGTTTTCCCATGGTTGTATGAGCTTTCTTAAATCTTTCTTATATTCTTCCCCTTAATCTGTTCAGAGTTAATCTCTGACTTGCATAAGGAGTAAAACAACAGATTTGATATTTATTAGTTTAGGATACTGTGTACTGAAATAGTTGCCCCACAGTGCCCTTCCCCCAGGCTCACTCTGAGTCTTACAAGGAAGCAGACTGTGTAGGAGTCAAATGTAATTTATTTACAAAGGTACAAGATGACACACCTTCTTTCCCACCTTTTCTCATTATGCCAACTAATTATGTCTAATATTAATAGAGAGCAGTTTGGGTAATGGAGGAGTACTATATTAGAGTACAAGCTAAGCTGCTGTAACAAAGGGTCTTTAAGCAATGCGGGGGCTTAAAGGAAAAGGATATTATTTCCCTGTAACATAACAGTTCCAATGTGGGAATCTGGGCAATGTGAGCTGCTCGGGTCCTCTTGGTCATTCAAATACCCAGGCTTCTACATCTGGCTACTCCACCTTTCCTTAGGCATGTTACCTGTATGACTGACGCTGGGTTTCTACCATATCCAGTGGCCAGCTATCAGGAAGCAGATAGAGAACAGGATGGAGGCGTGATCATGTTCCAAGGGCAAACACTTTGCCACATGAAAATACACAAGCAACTCGTCATCCACAAACCTAAATACAACTTAATTATAACAGAGGAGACACAGGGAGCATTGCATAGAAAAGTCGCCATTTCTTCAACAAGAGCCTTTTAGAACCATTTGCTGTAACTGTTTTTTAAAAAGAGCGCAAGCACAGATCACAAATGTGAAACATGTTTCAAAAGAAGAAACTAGAAATAGTCCAACATTCTATATGTTTTCTACACAATAAGTTCACATAAGTCAACAATTCTCAACCAGAATGGAATAATACACAATGTTAATAATACACAATATAACACCTTAAGCATTTCTAAAATATATCAAGGAATTTGTTGCTAATAATCTTCAAAGTATTAAAAGTTGAAAATAATTTATTTTTGAAAAATTAGGACCAATTCAAGTTTATTGCCATAGCAGTATTTCCTAAACTTCCATCATTCAAGTAGAAGAATCAAAATTTTCTAATTGCATTATTATTATAATATATCTGCACTGTCATGTATTACAGGACATCTCTTTACTATTATTTACTGAAATCTTTTTCTTAAAATAGATCATTTTTGAGTTAAATAAATTTATTTATGAAAGAACCTGTATGCCACTACTATAAATGAAAATCCGGTATCACTTGCCAAAATAGAAAATAAATCTAAATATAAATAAAATTACCAATGTTGTTAATTACGTTTTAGTTAGATACTGTTGCCAACTGAGAAATCTTAGAGCTGGTCTTTGCTCTGTTCCAAAGGGAGATAGTAAAAGCTGAGATGTTTAAAGAAACACAAGCAACAAATTGAGTCATTCCCCTTGATGCAATCTGTGGAACTGAAAGAGAATTTAAATAGGATTAAGTGACTACGTGGGTCAATGTTATTTGATTCTTATCTATGAACTACCTGACACCACTCTTTAGTGGAACCCTGCCCTAAGACAACTGCTACTCTTACTCATCTGCACATGTATATGGTTTTTTGGGTAACAGGGCCGGGTGACGTTACAGTAGCACATTGAGAAATTCTAATAATCCTGCCAATGCCACAGGCTTTGCACATTACCATTCACGTGTGTCCAGGTGGTAGAGGCTGCAAGGAAATGCTGTCCTAAAGCCAGATGTTGTCTGGGAGTCATGAACAGGAACCAAAAAAAGTCACCAAAGATTAGTCATCCATACACATGGGTCTCAAGTCTGAACCGTCTTTCCCTCCCAGAATATTTACTTGGACAAAGTTGACTCCCTGGCTCAGCAGGCTGGTTTCCATGACCAGAGCTCTTTAACATCTTCTCTGGGATGTTTGTCATAGATGCTGACGCCAATGTATTAATCAGCCAAACACTCCTCCCATGAAAAGATGATTTGAATACCTGGTCGCCAGACCTAACCTATAACTATGCTGAGCATCTGACTGCCTTTGATATTCCGAAACTCATGCCGCACTCTAGGAAAACCTTTTCCTTTTAGAAAAGCATGAAGCACAAAATAGTTGTGGCAGCCAGTCAGTCCCTTCAAGTGGCATCCAACTATCGCTCGTCTTCATGGCTACAAAGAGGAAAGACTTCAACTTTCCGGAAAACTGTAACAATGGAACTCGATGGCCAACGATAAACCAAACTACGTAAGTGAAGTGTAGCTGACTCCGCCACCCCAAAATATGTCCTTTTGGCTTAAGGATGATTTTGAGCTGAAGGCAACTGAGAACAAGCAGATACAAGGAAAGTTTTCTGTCCTCCCTTCATTTGCCTAAAAGGAGGACTTAATTTGCAAAGGTGTCCGTTTTCCCCTCTTTACCAGGAAGAATAAGAGCTAATTACTGGAGACAACTCTAGGCCCTCGTCAGCCCAGAAACTGTGCTAGAGGAATCTACATAACAAATCTTGCTAAAACTGGCCCTTTGTCCACCACTAACCCATTATCAACCTTAATCTGCTCGTTTTTTCCTTCCCACTATGTGTCTCCCCTAGAAGAACGAAGTCCTTTTTCTCTGTCGTGTCACGTCTTTACAAAAGTACTCTTCTTTGCTAACATGCTACGTAAACTCAAGTTCTAACCACCCCTATTTTAATTACTCATCACGAAGTGCTCCCATGTGTACAAGTGGTAAATATGTTAATACACTTCCCTTTGTTTTTCTCTTATTAATCTGTCTTTAATTTACAGGGCCCTATTCAAGGAACCTTAAATGAGAAAAAGGAGAAAAGAAGGATGCAGAGACTAGGTGCACAATTTCTTAGTGATAGAGATCAAGGTTTAACTAACATATCTGGTTATCATAGTAAGAGACAAATTTCAATGTGAGTAAAATGCATTTGACGATGAGGTGCATTTGGAGATAACTTAGCAAACAGCGTTGATGGTGGGGATAAAAGGATGATTTGATTTATCACGTACCCACTCTGTTCTAATCATTGTGCTAAGTATGTTGTAAAGATTGGCTCATTTGTTTCTCCCAACTCTTTGAAGACTTGTAGAGGAACATGAAGATGTCATTCATTTTTACTCCCCATACACTCAGTGTCAGCATACTCTGCAGGTCTCAGAGATTATCTCAAGGTCCAACATCTAGCATTTGCCCTCTAAACCATTTCCTCTCAGCATGGAAGCGAGGAGGTACAGTGAGGGACTTATATCCAATCACATGAGGATGATTATAACACACTCCTCTGTACCCCCAAGATTCTGATGCTCCGGAGCGTGCTCCTTCCCCACCATTGAGAATCATCGCTTTAGTAAATTGCTGTCCTAAGGGAAGTTTCAAATATTCTTCAGGTAAATTCTGCAGGTAAGTGGAGAACCACTTCAAAAGCTGGATCAGCAAATGGTCCTTGAAGGCCTAATATTTCAGATACCTGGGCTGCTCCTTCCTTCTAGAAATGGTAGAGAAACTTTTTCAGACCATGTTATGCTCTCTACCTTTCCCTGAGTACAGCCCACATCTCCAAATTTGATGTCTCTTCATTCCATAGGAAGTAGTTTTCTTGGTGTCCCAGGGACATGCACAGGAGGACATCTCAACATGCTCTCCACCTTTAGAATTCTATGATCCCATAACATAAGCAGAATGTCTGTCATTAATATCTGTCAGGTAACAGAACCCAAATTATCTCCAAACTTAAAACAACCCTATTATAGCCTTTTCAACACTTCTAAAATGAGAAGAAATGACCTTATCTGGGGAATTATTTTTCAGCTACAGTTTTTAGCCAATATAAACCAGGCTCAAAACCCAGAGCAGTTGTAGAAAGACCTTTAATTTACATTGAGAAAAGTACATTTAAATATGCTCGCACATGTGTATGTATTTATTGTGTATAACTAAATTGCTTGATAACAGAAGGCTTAAAGAACGCTAGAGCAGTAGGGAGGAGTTGTAAGTGGAAAGATGTTGCCTTAGTCTGATTCTTTAATTACAAACTGTTTGCACTGTGGGTTGAGTATCAGCATATTTTTGTTTTGTGTATCTACAGGTTGATCCTGGGATATTTGCAAATAAACTTGTGACTAGGAATAATAAAATGGTTTCTTTATTGCTCCTAAGGGGAGTCTCGGGGTTTGATCCTGTTTTCCAAAAATCACAGAGACAAAATTTCAGGGTTAGAGATGAGGTTATGTAGTCCAGTTACTCAATTATTGAATCTTTCCTGCAATGCACTTGACAAATAGTCACTCAAACCCAATCTGATGTCTTGAGTCAAAGGTAATTTCTGGAATAGTCTATGCATTTGCAGTGGATGACTAATGTTTTAGCTCAGCGTTTTGCATTTCCTCTTCTTCTGAAGGAGGTACCTTGATTTTCCTCTGGGGAATTGTTCTTCCCCAATTGTGCTGCCTTAATGGGACCATCAGTCAAGGTGACCTCTTCTCTGTTAGCTAAGAAGTGCTCATTTGATCCAAGCTTTGACAACCTAAATCTATCCCTTAGGGATTTAAATTCTGAGTGTTAGGGGGTAAGAGAGAAAAATAGTTGGAACCAATTTATCCTAATGGCAGTACTTTGAAGGTCCTAGTATCCTGAAAGACCAGATTCTTCAACTTTAATTTCAGATCTGAGAGTACCCAACACTTTTTCATAAATTTGATTTTTGCCTAAAACTAGGCAAAGTCAACTTATATTAATTGCCACCAAAAAATTTTATCTGATATCCCACTGGTCTTATATTTATCCATCTGGGGAAATATAGACAGATGGGCATACTCCTTCTTTAATATTATAGTCCTTCATATGTGTGACCATTTAGTTCATTCCTCTTCAATCATTCCTTATTTCCTTATATGACTTTTTAAGAGGCTGGCTCACCTTTCCTCAACCTCTGCTATGTGTCCTGTGTTTTCTTTTCTTCCCTCATTCTCCTTTTTCTCCCCCCACTGTCAGATTTTTCTGAAAATGTCTGAAACACAGGACAATAAATACTTACCCCACTGTTATCCCAGCACTTCTGTAAGTTTGTAAAGGTTGTGCAGAAAGAGTTGTAAAACTCTATCTACGATAACTAGTAAACTGACCTATGGTGAGTGGAAGCTGGAATTCCCCATGCCACAAAATCTCACTCTTTCCACACATCCTTTCTTTAGCTCTTGGTGACTGCAGTATTGCTCATCTCCTTGATCTGACTTAGGCTTTGACATCTGTTGTATATAAGGTGGAATTTCTGGCCGCCATCATCCTTGGGGCCTCAGTTATTGGCATTACTTTCTAAGACCCACAGACAGTGTTTCCATTTCACACATAAATTCAGCTGTGTGTTTGGCTACCTGAATTCCTTTGAAAATTTATGGATACATGTTGCCAAATAACAGGGAAAAAAATAAGAAAAGTCGTAACTCCTTTCTTTGCATGACATAATTGTTTTCTCCCTTTACATATAGCTCTCTCGTTCTTGCTTTTGGGATAAGGTAGAGTCACTTCTGGCTTCCCTTGAAGTCTCTCTTCCCAGCCAAGCTGCAGACCCTTTCCATGGGGCTCCCTATGAGGGGGTGAGCGCCTCCTCTCCTTGTGTATTAGGAGGAAGCCCTCTATTGGTCAGTTGGCTAACTACAGCACCACCTGATTCCAGCTGCGTTTCAACATTTCAAGTCTGTTCACCTTTCTTCTCGGTCTTCTCTAAACATCTTCCGACTGGTCTGTTTCACTCAATTCCCTAAGTATGTACAGGCACCACAGAGATATTGTGGGGATGGCTCCAGACCCCTACCATTAAGCGAGTATCATAATAAAGTGAGTCATAATCTTTATCTTGGTGGAGGGTCTTGCCTTCCGTTTGAAAAACACAGTATCTGTGAAGCACAATAAAACAAAGTGCAATAAAACGAGATGTGCCTGTACTAAGTACCTACTAAGTGCCAGGCTCTGTAAATACAAAATCGAACTGGACATGCATTCTGCCCTCCTGGCCAGATAGACAGAAGCAACATTGCAATGAAAAGTGCTGAAGGTACTGCTATAATTGAGCCAGCCCACGATGGCAGTGATTAAATGGGCCTGATGAGTTTGGAATCGGGAAAGGTGTCATAAAAGAGGTGACCTTGGACTAGCTTTGGAAAGATGAATAGGAATACACCAGGCAGACAGGGGGGCATTCCATACACTTCAAAGTGAATGTGTCACTCCAGGTGTGCAGAGAAAGGGGGATGATCGCTTTCTCCTGTCCTCTATAATTGCAGGCTATGATCATATTAGTCTTTTCAGCAGCCACAACACACAGCTGGCTCACAGGGAGCCAAAGCCACTATCTTTCTTGCATTGTTTTGCCACATCTACCCTCATCATTCACGCCAGTGAGTCATTATTCTTTACCAAGAAACAAAAGCAAGCCCTGAGTTCCTTCATCTGCTCCTCCTTGATCACTGTTCCTTCGTTCTGGAGCCCACAGCCTGGTCTGCCATGCACTCGATGTTAGAATACCTCCATCTTCTCCAGTTTTCCCTCTTCTTTATTGCACACATCCCCTTCTGAGATGACGTGCCCCAAGATTTGCAGGAGGGAGAAATCATCTTTCTACAAGTTTTGCAGAGGGTTAGATGCAGTCTGTACCTAGCTGTTGTCCAGTGTTCTTTGAAACCAATCAAAGGAAAAGAAACCAAAAACATGTTTGCAAAAAATCAAATTAAAGCCAAGCCTGATGGAGTCGCAGCTCTCTACGCCCATGCGGGCTGCCTGCCAAGAATGTTTTTAATATAATAATCGCTCATCCATAGACCCATAATAATTGATATTTGCAATTCGATAATGTTTCTGAACAATTTTTTATTTGTTTCCAATCTCACCACTTTACTCCTCACCTCATCCCTCTACAACCCCCTGTGTCAGCATATTCATGGTTGGTAATGGCCCTCGCAGCAGCTACTGATCAAAGTCAAACTTTAATTACAATTCTAATTTTGGAAGTTTGCTTCCTTTTAATCTCAACTTTTAGAAGGAAGTCAAATGTGGGCTTGCAACATCTCATAGGAAATACATCAAGCTCTAGGACTATTTAATTGGACAACTCTGACTAGTTTTGAACTTCATACTTCCAACAAGGTGATTGCACCTATAGAAGGTGAAGTACATCACACATCACACGTGACTGACTTCAGGCCTGGGGAGATGGGGCGAGGAAAAATGAGATGCATTTGTGTGACCTCAGAACTTCACTCTCATCGTTTCAGAAAGGCAACCTTTTCTCCAGTAGCCTCTCCTTTCCACACTCTGGTCTGAGCCCACCTCAAGCTGTCTCTGTGCCTTTATCCCTTCCCAAATATCCTGTTTTAGCTTTTGGAAACCATAACTACTCTTCCAAGACCGCCTCAAAAACTCCGTCTTCTGCGCAGCCTTTCCTGAGCCCTCCCAATAAAAATGTCCTCCCTCTGGAAATCCCAGAGCACTTACCATCATTGTCTCAATATCAAACTGGAATCATAATGACAGCTACTCATTGAGTGCACACTATATTGTCAAATAGGAAGCATAATCTTACTTCATCCTCCCAATAATCCTATTGTGTACCATTATCACCCCCATTGTATAGATAAGAAAACTGAGTCTCAGACATGTTAAAATGTGTTCAAAGTCAAGTAGCTATTTAGTGATAGAATGAGAATTTGAATGCCAGCTCTATCACAGCAAACCGCAATGATTTATATTCCTCCTACACGCATAAAAATAATCTCAGAATGTAAGCCCGGGCAAGAAAGAAATTATTTCTCATACTTCTTTGAACCTCCTAATGTTCACAAAGTTGTCACTTAATAAATATTTTTGGATTGAATGACTCCCTCTTAGAACAAATGCAAATATATTTAGAAACTTGCACATGGGGTGAATAAGTGACTTTTTAAAAAATATTTCTCTGCTTCTGAACAACTTCTTTAGAAATTTAGTATTTCAAAAAGACAACTAAGGTGTTACCTATACAGTGCCACAAGCCTTTAATAGAAAGACAAAAATTCAGACTTAGGCATCAACAGGATCATTATTAGGCAGCATTTATTAAGTACCTAATATTTGGGAAGTACCGTGCTAGGTCCTATAAAGGACATGGAGATGAAAATAATTGCTCTGGCCATCAAGTAGCTCACCATCTCATCCAGAGGGTGACAAAAAAGCCAGGTTCGCTTTCACTACTCCTGACAGCCTGCTGAATAGGTCAGGTAACGATAATAACAGAGTTTTTGTTCTGGAGAGCATTTAGATGACTAAATGTATGCAGCTGGAGTAGGAGCCAGAGGGAGAACTCAGCTGTTATGAATAATAGTGGCAGAGGGATTCCAGATAGGCTCTGGAATGAGAAGAGAAGGAGACGAGAGAGATAAACTATCAGTAGCAATGTTTTAGGAAGGAAGAGAAAAAAAAATGTGCGCTATGAATTTTAAACTGTTGTAGGGTGCAAAGTGAAAAGCCTCCTGTATGAAATCTTCAGTAAAGTCTACACTGATGACTTATTTTATATAAGTGGACTTTTCTAGGAATTAAAAATATGCTGCATTTACAGGTGTGTCAAAGCAACCAAATCCAGAGCATAGGGAGCCTGACAGATGCCCGGGAGGTAAACAGTCAAGGGCAGTGGCCGTGCAGGACGGTCTCAGGCTGTGCACCACCCTCCCCACACCGTCATAGGAGAGCGTGTGCTTCCACTCTTCTCCCTGCCTTCGGCTTCTCAGTTTATCATCATCACCACCATCATCATCACAGGTCCTGTATCCTGACCCTGAACCCAATTGTTTTGATGGAATTCCCTTCTCACTTCTTGGGCCCTGCGCTGGGTGGAATAGTACAGAAATAGAATACAAATAGAATATGACCTTTTTGGAAACAGGGTTTTTGCAGATATAATTAAGTAAAAATGAGGTCATACTGGATGAGGGTTGGCCCTAATCTAGTGACCAGTATCTTTATAAGAAGAGAGAATTGTGGGCACAGACGCTTGGGGAGAGCTCCATGTAACGATGGAGGCAGACAAGCCAAGCAAAGCCAAGACTGCCAGCAACTGCCAGAAGCTAGGAGAGAAGCATAGAAAGATCCTTCTTCAGAGCCTCCGGGAGGAACCAAACCTTCCAGTGCCCTGCCTGCAGTCTTCTGACCTCTAGAACTGTGAGAGAAGAAATCGCTGTTGTCTTCAGCACCCAGTTAGAGCAGCCCTAGGAAACTAACAGAGACCCTTATTTCCCTACCTCGGGTCCTGGCATCCTCCAGTGCTGAGTGAGACCCAGGCCTCAGAGCACACGTCCAGCCGGACCTGCCCTGACAAGTGAGGACTCAGTGGAGATCCCTCCAGAACACATTGAGCTTTTCCCTCAGAGCCCGACAAGGGAAACAAACAGTAAGGCACGTTTTTTCTATCACAACTCTTTCTGATTCTCTATATAATAACAGCACAGGACTCTTCAGAGATTTGGGGCTCCTGAATGATAAAAGTACCGCAGAAACCAACAGCCAGTCATGTTGTCAGACAGTAAGTACCACATGGCAAACTTCATTTATACTTGAAAGCACAGATGATAGGCCTGCCACTGTCCACGAACTCACATGCACTCACTCCATACACTGCGCGCAGGCAGTAAATACACACTTGACTAGAGTTAGGATGCTGTTCTGCCACCCGGGGATTCCCTTAAACAACCTCATCCAAGAATCCTTACGTTAAATGTGTTAAAGATGACTACTGTGCTGCTCTGATAAATGACTCTCCATTCATTTATTTGACACATATGTATTGAGTGCATATTGTGGGCCATATAGTATTTGGAACTTATTATTATTATTATTATTATTATTGAAACACCTGGGACACGAGGTATGGTTAAGGAGAAAGAGACATGCATACCCGTTTATAACACATGGAGAAAAACACTGTGGCATGGACCCCCAGGAATTCTTAGACGTAGCTGAAGTTTACCATATTCGGGAATGAGTTGAAGACTCGCCTGACACACATTTGGATTGCTGGGTTCAACTGTTCATTTGGTGGGTGAGTCTAGCTAATGGTTTAACATTAGCATCTCAGCACGGGTTTGTGGTTCTCTATTCATCTTGTGTACACAGTTACTCTAGTGAGTGATAAAACCTTTGTTTCTTTGAGAGAAATGATCCTCAAGTGAGAGATAAAACTTTAGTATGAGATGAAAAAGGCCAATAATTTGCCTTGTGCTTCTAAAGACTGGGAAATGCCTGCAGGTATGGAATTTAAGAGAAAACAAGTCACTTATAGATGCGTCCCAGACCCCCAATGGATGCCTGAAACCACAGATAGTACCAAACCCTGTATATATTGTTTTTTTCCTATATACACATACATACCTATTATAAAGTTTAATTTATAAATTAGGCACAGTAAGAGATTAACAACAACAACTAATAATAAAATGGAACAATTATAACAATAGACTGTAAGAAAAGCAATGTGAATGTGGTCCCTCTGTCTCCTAAAATATCTTATTGTACTATATTCACCCTTCTTCTTGTGATGATGTGAGATGATACCATGCTTACATGATGAGATAAAGCGAGATACTCAGAATGGTGTGCAATTAATTTAAAGCTTATGAATTGTTTATATCTGGAATTTTCCTTTTAATAATTTCAGACCACATTTGAATTCAGATAACTGAAACCATGGAAAGTGAAACCGCGGATAAGGGGGAACTACTTGTACAAACTGGAGATTTTAGAAGTCGCCAGGATGGGCCACAGATCAATGGCAAAGGTCTTCTTTAGTAAAGGTGGGGGGTGGGGGCAAGCTGACAATTAAGTAATGAAGGTCTAATTGCTCCTTCGTTTGGGGCTGAGTTTGTGAAAGGGTTGGAAGAAACTCTCTATTCTCCTGTCCTTATATTTCCATGACAAAACTTCAATTAGAGTAAAAATGCTAGCCTCTCTTCCCTGTTCCTATGGCTCCTCCAGAAGAAGGACAAACAGAGATGAATAAAAATAGGCAAAGACACTAGGCAACTGGGACTTAGCCCATTCTGTCTTGTTTTTCAGAACTGTCTTTCTTTAAATGCACCTCTGTCACTCCATAAAAAAACCCTGCTGTTGATGAGACAGAGCAGGATACCAACTAGGAGGATGGCAACTGCTGCCGTTGCCTGCAACGCAGTGGGTACATTTAAATCAGTGAAAGCTAGTCTTAGGGAACTCAGATGAGGCACGGATACCCAAGCTGCACCTCCAATCAGCTTGATTCATCACAAAGCTGATCCCGCAACTACTTCTCAGTTGGCTCCAAATGCAAGAAGGAAAAACTCAGGTGTTATTTATCAACCGCTCAGACACTCACTCCTTGCTGACCCCTCTATATTATCCACTGGGATTGCTCCACACCTCTTCTTAGCTCCTTAACTCTGCAACCTGCCCTGCCAGTTACTCCAGTATGAAGTTTTTGTAGGCTATTTCAAATGCTGGGAAACTGTGCCCAATCACATGGGCTCTTTTCTTCCACAGCATAACGTAACTGTGACTCTGGCAGTTGTGAGTTAGAATTATTCTGCCTTGAGTTAGAATTATTTAAGTTTGTTTCATCTGCCCTACTAAACTCACCACACCATCAACTCCAATCCCATCCTCTCCTCCACACGACTTCCAGCACTGTGATAACAGGGACTTAAATCATCCTCAAAGTTCCTATGATTCGTGTAGTAGTATTTGTCAAAAGGGAATACATTCGGAAGGCATATCTTCATTTCATTAAGAATATTTACTCTGGAGGAGAGCCAAGATGGCAGAATAGCTAAACACAGTGCCTGCTTCCTTCCATGAACACATTAAAATTACAACTAAATTACAGAACAATCAACCTGGAGAACCATCTGAAGTGTAGCTGAACTGAAGTTTTATAACTAAGGATATAAAGAAGACATGTCGAGACTGGTAGGAGGGGTGGAGATGCGAAACGGGCTGGCCCAAACCTCTGTGTGGTGGTTGAGAACCAGCAGGGATATCTTGGCTACGGAGGTTCCCCCCCGAGGAGTGAGGGACCCCATCCCCACACCAGGCTCCCCAGCCCAGAGTACTGGTGACAGAAAGAGGAGCCCCCGTAACATCTGGCTGTGAAAAACAGTAGGGATTCCGACCATCCGGGTGGGACAGAAGGCTGTTAGAAATACAGACCTTGTCTTAAAGGACCCACACACAGACTCACCCGCAGGCACTCACCCTGGGTTCTGGGAAGAGACAGTGACTTGGGAGGTGTCAGAGGCATATGGAGGTGCAGACTGAGGTTTGTAGCTTCAGAACGAGGGCTGGAGTACAGTTGCCATTTTCCCTGTATGGAGGCCTCCTCCCATGCAGCCCAAGGGCAGGCGCCATCTTTTCTGTGTTGAGCCCGCCCCCACAGACCAAATCTGAATCTGATTGGTCTGGCGAGCTCTGCTGCCTTGCCCTGCTGACTCACTGGGACCCTGACCTATCCAACTCCCAATGCCAGAGACACTTTCTCAATTAGCAGTCAGCCCCATCCCCACTGCACTCTTTCTTGAAAAACTATTGGGGTCCATGGCCCCAGGCTGGTGGTGACTAGCCTTGAGGTGCTCCGAGACTTTGGCTGAGTAGCTCCAGGATCAACACTGGCACCAAACCACAATCTACATTAACCTACTAAACACAACTCTTCTCACTCTAGTGACTGCCTGTGAGACCCTGCCTCACCCAACTTGCATACCACTAGACCACGGAAGGGAATGGGTTCTTGCCATCTGTGTTGGCATGGGTGAACCCGGACGGTACTGTGCTGATGGAGTTTCAGACAGAGAAACACAGATGCATTGTGATTTTGCCTGTATGTTGAATCTAAAGAACAAAACAAACACATAAAGTAACAAACCATAGTTACAAAAAACATTTTAATGGTTGCCAGATGGGAGGAGCTTTGGGGTTGTGGGTGAAAAGGTGAAGGGATTAAGAAGTACAAATTGGTTGTTACAAAATAGTTACGGGGATGTAGGGTATAGCATAAGGAATATAGTCAATAATATTGTAATAACTATATGTATGGTGTCAGATGGGTACTTGATTTGTTGGGGGTGATAGATGGGAGGGGGTTAGGGGCAGGGTGAAAAATGTGAAGGGATTCAAAAGTACAAATTGGTAGTGACAAAATAGTCATGGGGATGTAAAATGAAGCATAGGGAACATAGTCAAGGACATGGTAATCACTATGTATAGTGCAAGCTGGGTACTAGACTAGTTAGGGGAATCACTTCTTAAATTACATAAATGTCTAACCATGTGCTGTACACCTGAAATTAATATAAAATAATATTGAATGTGAACTGTAATTGAAAAATTTTTAAAGGGGGTGGGGGAGGTGAAGGTGAATAAGAGGTCCAAATTTCCAGGTATATAACAAGTAAGTCATGGAGATGTAACTAATGTACAACCCGGGGAATATGGTCAACAATATTGTAATAGCGTGGTACGGTGTCAGATGGTTGCTGGACTTATCATGGTGATCACTTCTTTAGACATATAAATGTTGAATAAGTATGGTTTACACCGAAAATAATATTGTATTGTATGTTAACTGTATTTTTAATAAACATCTTTTACAAAGTGGCCAATGTACATGTAACAAACAAACTGTCCATTTTGGTCCTGTAAACATATTCATGACAAATGCAAGCCGAAGGGTGTTAGTTTGCATGGAGTGCAGAAAAAGTGATCCAAAGAGAAAGAATTTGCAGTGTCTTTCCAACTCTGTCCTTGGAAAAGAGACTGGATCTTGAGGCACATATACTCAAAGGTTTGCTGTAGGGTGAACCAGGTATAATTTCACAAGTTGAGCATCACTAGAAAAATATATATATCCTTTAAAAAAAAGCAACAGCAACAATAACAACAAAGGATATTTATTTATTTGTTTATGTCATGGTAACTTTAAAATGTATATTTTAGCTTTTCACTATGTCTTATGATTTGGTTCATGTGAATCAAATGGGTTTTGACTCATGCCACGTTGTTCGGTTCTGAGGTCACGTCTCAGCTAAATGGGAAAGGGAGTCTGACTGATTGCTGAGAGTGGGTGCAGGGAGAAAGCATGAAGGCTTGTGTGCCATTCTAGTTCCTAAACCCTTACTGAGTTGATAAAATCAAAAGTTAAAGGTTAGACATGAATTTTTAGTTGACACAGTAGGGTTCAGTCATCCTAGAAGGTTCAACCAAATCATGCAACTCCAGGCTTTATCATTTTCTAACTGCAGCATAATGAATCCTTAATATGATTATAGATATGACATGGTATTTCGGTGTTTTATGTATATGTATATATATAGATATAGATATATATAGATATAGATATGCATGATATAATAAAATATACATTAGAAAGTAAAAAAAAAGAAAAAAGAAAAATATTTTTTCTGACACCAGTTTGTCCTGCTTCACCAATTTCAAGGTACAAATATCATCACAATTCCAACTATTAAAATATTCCTATGCCTATATTACGTAGCAGTAAATCTGGGGTCTCCTCTGGGGGAGTTCTCATATGCCAGTGTTCAGTTCACAGGGGTGCGACTCATTTAGAAGGGTCAGTTCTGCTTCCAAATGGCAGTGAGAGAGAAATGGAGGATCCTGCCTGTGGTCACACAGCAACATCAAAGCATTAGATGATTCTTGTCACTCATCCATCCTCTTCCTTTATGGATGTTGTGCTCCCTTTTGGGACCCTGAGGTTCTTTCCTACCAGTCAGCTGGGACCATTTCAATCCATCAAAGAGATTCTGGTTGCATTCTGTTCTTCTAGGAGATATCTTGGCCCCTGTGTAAATGTGCCTGTACCCACACTTGTCTGATCAAGTCCTCATTTATTCCTAGTGTCTTAAGAGGGATGGCTTCGGTCAGGGGTCAAAATGTTTTGTCCCAGACTAAAGCGTCTACACTCCTCATACAATTGCACAACTGAGTAACAATGTGCAAAATATACTGGCTGGGTCCACCTGACAAAACAGCTCACAGTCTCTATAGCGAACATATCAAGTTAAGTAGAATAAACAAATTCCACCTCACCAGGCACCTCACTAAAATTCCTTATGCCCAAGAAATACATATATACATATCCATCTATTTGTTTGCCAACACAGAGTTAAGAAGAAAAAACAATGAATACAAATGCCCTTTAGGAAGGACATATGAAAGTTCTCTACGGGATCCATTTGAACACGGAAGTTCAGCTTTATGCCTGGCCTCTGTAGGCATTTGACTTTGAACATTCTGCTTAATGGACTCACATGATTAGTTACACCCTTGGGGGTATGGGGATAAAGACACACACACACACACACACACACACACACACACACACACACACACGAGGCCATGTGAGCTGAAAGAAAGCAGAACCTGCAAAATACGTGTATGTTTCTCTTACTAACCCTAGAGCTCTTTTAGCAACTTGCCCTCTGAACAGCCATGGGTAAAAGGATGGAGACTGAAATTTATCTACAGAGGAAGAGAAGACCACACCAACCATCCGTAGGGCTGATGATTGTCCCAGCCACACATGTTACTGTGATGGTCAGATTGTCTGTTGAATCATTAAAAAATCCAATCCACAGGATGTATTGAAGTAGGTTGGTTATTGTCCTGTGAGTGGCCACGGGGACCATCTGAGAGGGATGGAGTGGCCTGAGAGGTGATAAAGGGAGCTAGACCTCCCCACCACCACCACCATCACCATGTACAATTTCCCATGAGGCAAGTTCTGTTTTTATCTGTTTTACATATCGGCGGTCCCACTAGGAGAAAATGACACAGATGAGAAAACAACAGGGATAAGTTAAAATAATTTTTTAAAAAGTACTCTCTTTAGAGAACTCTACACTTCAGTTATTTTGCTTAAGAGAATTTGAAGAGTAGTGATCCTCAACCTTAGATGTGTATTAAAGTCATCTGGGGACATTTTTGAAAATACGGATGCCTGGGTTCAACCTCTAGAGATTCTGATTTATAATTTGTCTGGGGCATGACCTGAGCATTGACAATTTTAAAGCTCCCAGCAGATTCCAGTGTGCAGCCAGGGTTGAGAAGCCCTGTGGGAGAGGGAAAGGACAGATTTTAAAGCCTAAACAGGCTTCAGGTAACCGAGAGATGCCAAGGAGAGGCGATGACAGCCATCGGTGGGAAAGTTTATTCAAAAACTATTCATGGAGCACCTTCTGTATGACAAACATTGTTTGGGACACAACAACTCCATCAGAAAACAAGTCATCAAAAGTAGAAAGATAGGAAGAAAAATGGTCCATCAGTGTCATCATGACTTATAGTTTCATAGTCAGTGATCGCTTAGACTGGGGCAAAGGTTTTATGTCCAGGAGAAGAGCAGATGCTTTCAGATTGTCCTTAATATTTTAAATATCTGCAGACAGGGAAATTAGGCCACATTCCTCAATAATCCACACCAGTCACTGAGAAATCTCACTGTCAGTCTCTCTGTGCCCTGCTCTTCCCAAATCACTTGTGAAACAATTAAGCTTCTGTTTCTTTCTTTCCCCAACCCCATGAGGCCTAAGTGATGACTGATTTTTTTAAAAAACTCTCCTTCCCCTTACAAAAAATAGGTGTCAAAATGAGTCTGTGAGAGCCTGCCCAAATTTGGTGAGGTGTGAAAGGCAGTGAGTGACCAGCATGACAAACCAGAGCCAAGATTTCGAGGACGGCTCAGCCAGGAGGGAATCCTTTGCAGACAGTGTGGTCTCTCGTGAGAGAAGAGCTCACAAACTCATTCCCATTAGAAACCCTTCGACACAAGCTGTGATCATGTTTTCAATCTGAGGGTTCCTCGCTTTCACAAACCACGGTGAGCCAAGTTGAAGTATGATCCATTTCTCCTTATGAGTAAAAAATATTCTCAACTTTACACCTTCGCTTTGGAGGAAAGAAATAGAACATAAAAGCTATAATGACTTTTTTTGGAAGGAAGTCAATCTGTTGGGTACGTATACTGTATTCATTACAAATGATCGCCATCATTTCTGCGGTTCTTACTTCTGGTGTGTGCCTTCCACTGTGCTCTGCAATATGAGCATCTTCTCATTCACTGCCTGCAACACTATCGAGTGACAGATGAGGACAGTGACACTTATGAGCTGTAGAAAACAGTTTGATGGTTTCTGGAATAGTTAAGTGGTTTCTGAAAAGTTAAAGACAGAGTTACCATATAACCCAGCAATTTCCCTCCTAGGTTTAGACCCAAAAGACTTCAAAAGGGGCACTCAAAAATATGCATGCACAGACTTTTAGGGCAGCATTATTCACCAATAGGCCAAAAGTGGAAAAAACCCAATGTCCATCAATGGAGGAACAGATAAACAAAATGTGGTGTATCCATGTAATGGAATATTATTCAAACATGAAAAGGAACAAAGTCCTGATACGTGCTACAATACGGATGAACCTCAAAAGCATTATGCTAAGTGAAACAAGCCAGACACAAAACATCACGTATTATATGATTCTATATGATTCTATATGAAAGATGCATAGCAAGTAAATCCACAAAGACAGAAAGTACTTTGGTGGTAACCAGGGCCTGGGGGGAGGAGCAAATGAGGAGTAACTGCTCCCTGGGTACACAGGCTCCTTTGGGAAGGATGAAAATGTTTTGGAACTAGATAGAGGAGATAGTTGCACAATATTGTGACTGTACTAAATACCACAGAATTAAACACTTTAAGATGGTTAATTTTATCTTATGTGAATTTCACCTCAATTTTAAAAATAATAAAAAATTTTAGTGAGACTTAGAGTCTGAGGTATTCGTGGAGTCGCTCCACTCATATCTTGCTCTAAGAGGACAAGCTGCAAGGACGGTAGTTGGTTGAGAGGCCCCAGCTGCCAAACGTTTGGATCCCCCACAGTATGTATGCCCCAAGGCCATCCTTTCCAGGAGGTTGTCCCCAGTCAGGGATGCTAGAGCTGGACCATTCCTGCCCAAAGCAGGACTCATCTAGTAGTAGGCGATCTTTGTTTACAACTGCAATCTGAGGTTCTTCCACACACTTCAAAATCCTTCTCTTCTCTCCTGTGTCAGACTTGTATTTAATTCCCCTACCTCCACCTTTCCTCAGAACTATCCATCACAGGCATTTCTCCCCAGTAAACCTCTGGCATGTCTCACCCCATCTTGGTGTCTGCTTCTTAGAGAATCCAAACTGATGCAGTATCAAGAAAATTGCCCACAGTTACAGAGAGCTGGTGGCAAAGCCTCAACTCAGTATCTATATTACTAATTTTCATCAACTATCATAAATACAAAATAATGTTTATTTGATGATGAGAATGACCTAAACTGAGTTTTCATATATTCCTGATGGAGAGCTTCTGATGCTCATTAAATAACTGATTTTGAGCAAACCACTTACCTTTTTGTATCTGTTTTAAAAAGATGTAAAGATGAAAGGTCACCCACTTACAAGTTGTAAACGTTGTTCTCCTTCATGTATCCATGGCTCACCTCATTAACCCACCCCCGACTCCTTCTCACTCTAAGGTACCAGGCAGCGATTCTAATTGATTGGCGTCGGGCATACATGTGGTGGGACTTATTTGCTTCAGATGTGGGACTCCAGCCAGTCCAGCCCAATGGGGCTGAATTCTCCACTGCTCTTGACCATGGCACTACCCAGAGCTGTGAATTCTCTAAGGAAGACCTCCACTCCTTCCTGTCCAGTGTTCCCACCACCATAACCAGCCTAAACCAGGACATCAGGATGAACTAATCTTACCTCACTTCCATATGTACGCCAGTCAATACCAGATGCCCCATCTCCCAGGTCATCCTTTATCACTTTATAATTCCTCTAATCTCACCCCAGCTCCCACTCATCCCCATGAGCCTTCTAGAATTCATGGTCCATTGCCAAACCCCTCCCTTTATCATCAGTCCCTTCTGCTTCTCTGACTTTGTATAACTGAAATCTTGCTCTGTGCTGAAGACATTGCCTCCCCTATCGCTCTCTTAAGTAGGGGTTCCTTTCTCTTCCATACCCCTTATAGGACCGAACCTAGAGGTGGGGTGCCATCCTTGCACCTCCTAGCCATTTCTAGATCATTGTCATTCTCTCACTTAAACTCCGAGCTATGAACTTAACTCAATCTGGCTATATATTACCGCTACCACACTCATTCTTAATCTAGCCCTTAGTCATTCGTCCTTATTTCTTAACTATTTTAGAACCTGGTTCATTATTAGTGCCCAGTATTACTTTTGTCTTGATTCTTGGTGACTTACATTTTCCACACAGACAGTTCTTCTATTACTCTGACCTCTTTTTTTTTTTTAAAGTTTATTGGGGTGACAATTGTTAGTAAAATTACATAGATTTCAGGTGTACAATTCTGTATTACATCATCTATAGATCCCATTGTGTGTTCACCACCCAGAGTCAGTTCTCCTTCCATCAACATATATTTGATCCCCCTTACCCTCATCTCCCACCTTACCCTCTGGTAATCACTAAACTATTGTCTGTGTCTATGAGTTTTTGTTTCTCATTTGTTTGTCTTGTTCTTTTGTTGTTTTTGGTTTATATACCACATATCAGTGAAGTCACATGGTTCTCTGCTTTTTCTGTCTGACTTATTTTGCTTAGCATCATACTCTCAAGATCCATCCATGTTGTCACAAAAGGTCCTATTTCATCTTTTCTTACTGTCGAATAGTATTCCATTGTGTATATATACCACAATTTCTTTATCCATTCATCTATCAAAGGACATTTTGGTTGTTTCCATGTCTTGGCCACTGTAAACAAAGCTGCAATGAACATTGGAGCACACGTGTCTTTATGGATAAACGTTTTCAGATTTTTGGGGTAGATACCCAGGAAAGGAATTGCTGGGTCAGACGGTAGTTCTATTTGTAATTTTTTGAGGAACCTCCACACTGCCTTCTATAGCGGCTGCACCGGTCTGCATTCCCACCAACACTGTATGAGGGTTCCTTTTTCTCCACAGCCTCTCCAACACTTGTTAGTATTTGTCTTGTTGATGATAGCCATTCTGACTGGGGTGAGGTGATATCTCATTGTGGTTTTTATTTGCATTTCTCTGATCATTAGTGATGTTGAGCATTTTTTCATATGTCTATTTGCCATTTGTATGTCCTCTTTGGAGAAATGTCTCTTCAGGTCCTCTGCCCATTTTTCAATTGGGTTGTTTGTTTTTTTGTTGTTGTTGTTGAGTTGCATGAGTTCCTCGTATATTTTGGATATTAGCCCCTTATCAGAGGCACTGTTTGCAAAAATCTTCTCCCATTCAGTTGGTTGCCTCTTTATTTTGTCAGTGGTTTCTTTTGCTGTGCAGAAGCTTTTAAGTTTGATATAGTCCCATTCATTTATTTTAGCTTTTACTTCCATTGCCTTTGGAGTCAAATTCATAGAATGCTTTTTGAACCCAAGGTCCATAAGTTTAGTACCTATGTTTCCTTCTATGCAGTTTATTGTTTCAGGTCTTATGCTTAAATCTTTGATCCATTTTGAATTACTTTTGGTACATGGTGACAGGTAGCAGTCCAGTTTCATTCTTTTGCACGTGGCTTTCCAATTCTCCCAGCACCATTTATTGAAGAGGCTGTCTTTTCTCCACTGTATGTTTTTGCTTCTTTGTCAAAAATTATCCATATTTATGTGGTTTTATTTCTGGGTTCTCAATTCTATTCCATTGGTCTATGTGTCTGTTTTTCTGCCAATACCATGCTGTTTTGATTATCGTAGCCCTGTAGTACAAGCTAAAGTCAGGGAGTGTGATACCTCCAGCATTGATCTTTTTTCTTAAGATTGCTTTGGCTATTTGGAGTCTTTTGTGGTTCCAAACAAATTTGATGATTTTTTGTTCTAATTCTTTAAAAAATGCCATTGGGATTTTGATGGGGATTGCATTAAATCTGTATATTGCTTTGGGTAATATGGCCATTTTAATTATGTTGATTCTTCCAATCCATGAGCACAGAATGTCTTTCCATTTCTTTGTGTCTTCTTCAATTTCTTTTAAAAATGTCTTATGGTTTTCAGCATATAGGTCTTTCACATCCTTGGTTAAGTTTATTCCTAGGTATTTTATTCTTTTTGCTTCAATTGCAAAAGGAATTTTTTTTTTATTCCTTTTTCTGCGATTTCATTGTTAGTATATAGGAATGCAATGGACTTTTGTACATTGATTTTGTAGCTAGCAACTTTACTGTATTCGTTGATTGTTTCTAATAGCTTTTTGGTGGAGTCTTTAGGGTTTTCTATATATAGCATCATGACATCTGCAAAGAGTGACAATGTAACCTCTTCATTCCCAATTTGGATGCCTTTTATTTCTTTCTCTTGCCTGATTGCTCTGGCAAGGACTTCCAACACTATGTTGAAAAGCAGAGGTGATAGGGGACAGCCCTGTCATGTTCTTGAACATAGAGAAAAGGGCTTCAGTTTTTCACCATTAATTATGAGATTAGCTGAGGGTTTGTCATATATGGACTTTATTATATTAAGATATTTTCCTTCTATACCTATTTTATTAAGTGTTTTAATCATAAATGGATGTTGTATCTTGTCAACAGGGAAAATTTGTGGCAACCAAAACGTAAAAAGGGGGAGAGTAAAGTCCTGAACCAGAATATGGGAATGGAGAAAGTTGGCATGCTGAAGAAAATGGAATACTCTAAATATCAAACTTTCTTTTACATAAACTTAATGGTAACCACTCAAAAAAAAAAATCCAGAACTGAAATATATACTGTAATAAAAGAAGAAACAGAGGGAAACATCATAGAATACCACTACACAGAAATAATAGACAACAACAAAAAGGCAAAGAAACAATGGAGACACAGTCTTACCAGAAAACTAAAGATAGAATAACAGGAAATCCTCACAAATCAATAATCACTAAATGTAAATGGACTGAACTCACCAATAAAAAGGCACAAAGGAGCAGATTGGATTAAAAAACTAAGCCCAACCATATGCTGTCTCCAAGAGACACATCTCAGCTACAAGGACAAGCATAGACTCAAAGTGAAAGGGTGGAATTTGACATTCCAAGCAAATGGTATCCAGAGAAAATCAGGTGTAGCCATACTGATATCAGATGAAACAGACTTCAGGGTAAAAAGGTAACAAGAGACAAAGATGGACATTTAATAATGGTAAAGGGGACTATAAAACAAGAAGACATAACAGTCATCAATATTTATGCCCCCAATCAGGGAGCACCGAAATATATCAAGCAACTACTAACAGAACTAAAGGGAGAAATTGACCAAAACACAGTTATGCTAGGGGACCTAAATACATCATTGACAGCTATGTATAGATCATCCAAACAGAAAATAACGAAATACTAGCCCTAAATCACACATTAGATGAAATGGGACATAATTGACATTTAAAGAGCACTTCATCCTAAAACATTAGACTATACATTTTTTTCTAGTGTACATGGAACATTCTCAAGGATAGACCATATATTGGGACATAAAATTAGTCTCAGCAAATTTAAGAAGATTGAAATCATACCAAGCATATTCTCTGATCACAAGGCTTTGAAATTGGATATCAATTGCAAAAAGAAAGTAGGAAAAAAACACAATTGTGTGGAGATTAAACAACATACTTTTAAAGAACGACTGGGTCAAAGAAGAAATTAGAGGAGAGATCAAAAGATACATAGAAACAAAGGAGAATGAAAATACATCCTACCAAAATTGTTCGGATGCAGCGAAAGCAGTTTTAAGAGGGACATTTGTATCATTACCTGCCTGCTCTGACCTCTTGACTGGACGTTTCTTGACCACTCCCCTCCTTGATGTTGTCTGCTTAACTTTAGCCACCCGGTCCTTAGGACATTTCCTGAATTTGTCATCACGGTAATCATCCTTTCAATTATCCTCTCCTCATACCACCCTTCTTCTCTGTGCAGCTTACTCACTCTCATGCCATGACTCAAACAATTACTAAACCCCCCAGGGACCAGTGAGCCATCGATCCTAGCACTCACTCTTCTCTTGTCCTCATTTGCCCTCATACTCAGACTTCATGGTTCTTTGCAGGTAAGGCTCAACTCTCTTCCTCCATCATGACTCCCTGGCCAGACCCCAACCTTGAATTTAATCCTCCACTTTCTCTGCAGTTGCATCAGGGTACTTAAACTTAGCTGGAGAAAAACATACACAAATGCTCCCTCATGTCACTTTCCATCATTACCATGGCTCTCGAGAGAATCCTTAAAGCTGCCTGACAATCCTACTCTAGTTCCAAATTCTATTTTGTCTCCCATGAATCTAAGAGACAATTTTATACCTTCCCTTTAAAATTCCAACACCTCTTTCCTCTTCCTTCCTCCCCCTCCATGATGTCCCTTCCAAGTGCACGGAAAAATAGAAGGAAAAAAAATCAGAAGAGAACGTCCATATCGCTCCTGCCACCACATTTACCCTCTCCACACCCTTTTCTTTTACTCTCATGTTTTTTAACTACCACTCAAAAGTTACCGAAGACCTATTATTTATGTAATCATTTTTTTTTTATTGGTTTGCCATCCTATGTTTCCTTGTAGGAACTAATTCCCAAGATAGTTGAGATTAGTTTTTGCTCACTGATCTAGCCTGAGCACCGAGCAGTGCCTGGCATGTGGTAGCACTCAATAAATATTAGCAAATTGTGTAGCCATTGTGGTGAACAGGCACAACTCATGGTATGTAATCACAAAGTAATTTTACTTTGTCTCCCATTGTCCTTTTAGACTCACTTTCATGGTGCTAGTTCTGTAGGGACCTCTGCAGGACTCATGATTTTTTTGGTCATCATTCAGTATACAAAAAGCTTTCTTGCCACTTTAAGTCTCAAAAAACTATCTAAGTTCAATAATTAAAATGTGTAATTCCGTGTAACAGTAAATCTTCAATTGAAATTAAAGTTTCTTCCACTTCTCCAGCTCAGACTATTCCATACACAAAAAGCCTGTGTTCAGAAGGGGTTGGGTTGCCTTCTTATCTCTTTCTGAGCTATTTCTCTCTTTTTCTTTCTCAATTTGCCATACAAGGTTCTGAGGGCTTCCCCCGAAACCCAATATTGAGGGAAGTTAGAAAAGAAAGTAGAGGGAGAAGGCATTTTTTCATTAGCTGACAGTGTCATGTTAATTTGTCATTGACTCTTTGTAAAGTTGTTGGATATTTACAACTGACTCTAATATGATGCTTTCAAGAATCATTTGCTGTCCTTCCATCACATGGTGTCTCACCTGTAGTTTTATGGGCAGGGTCAATGTGAATGTGTCTCTACTTAGCCCTTTCTTCAGATCCTGCAAATCCATTAGTATCTACAACTTCTCTCTGCTTAGATCTGCTCACCATTTTTGGACAAGACTTTAGACCACCTCATGTAGATCTCTCTTGTATGTAGCCACATAGATTCATAAGAAACATTCATTGTTCCTTTACCCCCACTCTTAGGTGGCTGCTGTCTATTGCAGCAAACTTGCTTTTGTTCTACCAGTGGAACATGACACCAGCCAGACAATCCAGGCTGGAGTTTGGGAGCAAACCAGATATGGTTTCCAAACAATCATATTCGAATAAATAGCATTTAATTTGGTACTTAATATGTGCCAGAAGCATTTGGATTGCTACAATTATATTAATTGATTTAATCCTCAAACACCCATTAGATCCAAATATTTCCATCTTATAGATGCAAAACTGAGGTACGTCCTTTGTTAGCAAGTCCTGTATAGAGGGTTCTAGTTCCACATTTTGGGATATGATTTCCATTATCTTTAGTCTCAGCCAAACCAACTGAACTCATTAACCAATAATTCTAGAATACATAATTTCTAAGGTCCTTTTCAGTACATATAATTTAAAATTATTAAATTACATCATTGCCCCCTCCATCCACGGTAAGGAGTAAGAATGGGTTTAACTGGTGGTGGTGGTGGCAATACAAGATTCAAAGTGGATTTGCTCGGCCTAAATTCCTAGAGGACCCCCAATGTGATTCTAGCTGTGATGTCATAGTTCAGCAGAAGACTAACACGACATAAATGGTATGTACTCATTGGAAACATGGACTTATAACTAACTCTTTCCTGGTCCTATTGACAGATGTTTAATTGACCATTCAAACTTGTGCCAAACTGCATGCGGAAAATGAAAGCATAGTGCCAGAGAGACTGGATATGAAGGCCTGCATATATATATATATATATATATATATATATATATATATATATATATGCAGGTCTCCCAACTGTCTATGCACCTCGGCCCTCATAAAATTCCAACATTTCTCTATTGGAAAAAACCTCAGAAGAATGGAAGCCATATTAACTCCATGGTAACTAGTTGGAGGTTTTCTGATACAGGAAAAAGAGGCAATAAACATGAATTTTGTGACAGCAGTTTGGTACTCCCTGCCGGGGCATCTCCTGCTGGAAAAAAGGAACTGGGGAACTCATGCACAAGTTCAGATTGGTATTTAAATTGGCTTCCTGAACTGTGGTCTGTGAGGACCACAGATTTTTGGTACCATTTGTTAACGTCCAGCTGAAGAGCATCACCATGATGTAGGAGTAATGACAGCAAGAGAATATTAAAAGTTTGAACGTTCCTAAGCCTCATGTCTTGGATGTTGAAATCTCTGCAGTACACCTGGAGAGCAAGAGTCCCCTGTCTGCCAATCTGCATCTATGACCAGTGAGGCACCTGTGAATCCAGTATTAAAAGCCAAGAAGAATCCACTTAAGTAAGTACATAATAGTAAGGTGAATCTAAAAAGAAAGTAATACCAGGTCCTTACCTCTCTGTCCCCACTACTATTGTCTTTATTCCACTCCATTACAGCTATCTCCTAACCCTTTTCTCTTTCAGCCTTCCCTGCCCCTTCCTATATAAACTCAACTTCACAGCCAGAATCATATTTCTAAGATGCAAATCTGATCATGTCACTTCTCTGCTCAAAAACTGTTTTCCCCACTGCTTGCAAGGTAGAGTCCAAACTCACTAACATGGAAGTCAATGCCCTTGAAAAGCTGGTACTGACCCACCTTCTGGCCTTATTTATGAATGTAGTATTTCCAAACCTGTCATGCTCTCTCCTCTGTGAACCTTTGCACGTGCAGCCCTCTTATCTAGAATTCCCTGCAGTTAGGAGGGGATCAGTTGCAAGAAATAGAAAACTCAGCTTAAACAGGCTTCAACAGAGAAGCTTACATATTGGCCCACAGATTGGAAAGTCAAGAGGTTGACAGGATTCACATTTGGTTGAACAAATGGCTCATTGGCATGGCTAGGGATCTGCTTTCTTGCCATCCCTCTTCTCTGCCTTCTTTAGTGTCTATTTCGGTACCTGGGAGACTCATCTTAGGGCAACAGGATGAATATCAGCAGCAACTGACTCTACGTGGGGTGAGGCATACACACCTTGAGGAAAGAGTGGTTCCTCAGAGAAAAGTCTGGATGCTGAATGGGGAACAAAGGAATAAATGATAGTGCATCTTTCAAGTTCCAGTGCAAGGCTTACACTCTCCACCTTCCAGGCTAAGTTAATGTTTTCTTCTTTCATGCTCACCTGACATATTATATATACAAAACTCTTTCATTAACACTGTTACAACTCAAAGAAGTCTTCATGTGGGCCTACCATGTGCTGACTAGTGGATATACGTTAATCGACTTAACAGTAATAGCAAAACTTTGAAATAGATATTAGTATCCACATTTTATTTATGAGGGAACGGGTCCTAGAGGTTAAATAACTCTTCCAAGTTCACATGGTTAACAAACTCTCTAACTTCTAAGTTCATATTCCTTGCTCTATACTATGTAATGAAAGCACATTACGAATACACACTATTTAGCAGTCACCAGAAAGATATGTTGAATGGATCATAACACTTATCATGCTGTGTATATTTACGGGTCTGTCTTCCACACTAACTCTAAAACCCGTATAAAAAGGGATTGCATCTTACTCTAATTGAGAGCCCTAGAGTGTCAGGATTAAAATCATAGGCCTTAGAAACAAACTGATGGGCTTAATACCTGAGTTCTATCACTTCTTGTAAAACCTTGGCCAAATTTCTTAACCTCTCTGTGCCTCAGTTTCCACATCTGTAAAATGGGAATAATAATAGTACCCACCTCATGGAGTTGTTATAATAATTGAATAAGATACAGAAAATCCAAACAACTATGCTTGAAACACCTTGAAAGGTATATTTATCTCAATAAACATCACCTAAAAAGTACTGTTACTAATTTTTTATCCTCTTAGGATAGTGCCTGGTACAAAGCAAGATAGTGAAATGAAATGTGATCAGAGCCATGGGATAGATCCTTACCCTGCAGAAAATTTAACTTGTCCTCTGATTTTCCCCATTGCCTTTTAGCCCTTAAGGACACAGAGATATTTTGTTGATCTACAAAGAAACTAGGACCTGGTTAACACTGAATAATGACCTTTTGGTGTTCTGAATAGAATACACAGAAAGGAAAGGAAAAATAAGTATGTTACAGTGAGACGGAAGTAAAAGATGGTCTAGGAATCAACAGATTTCAGTTCCTAGAGCTGCTTGTTTGAATTGTGTGGGACAACGAAGTGAATTCACAGAACTTGATGTGGGACCTAGAACTTGATGACTTCCTGAATGCGGAGATTGAGAAAGAAGGAGAAATTGAGGCTCACCCTCAGTTACTCTGATGTTGGCCAACCCTGTTAGTGCAGAAAGCCTTGATTTTCCCATCTGTGAAACCAAGAACAGCATCGTCAGCCTTTCTCACTAGGGTGTTCTCAAGATGGAATATGTTTCACATTTAAAGAACAGCACTTAACGGGATGGACTCAACATGCCCATTTAAGCCGAGGAAGCAGCCATAGCTGTTGCAGTGTCCAGGAACACAGGGTTTTATACTTTAAGGACCTTGGACTTCCTCCTCATATGATGAGAACGCATTGAAGGGCTGGCTGTACAGCAGAGTGGCATTCTACTTGCATTTTTAAAATACTTCTATGGTTATAGTATAGATAAAGATTGTTGAAAGGCAAAAGTAGTAAAAGCAATAAGGGGTTATTGCAGAAATCTAGGCAAGAAATAATGGGAGACTGGACTACAGTTGTACTTGTAGCAATGGGAAAGGAGAAAATACATGAATATGAAACATGTTTGGGAGGTAAAAACAATAGAACTTGGCGACTGACAAGGCGGGGATTGATGAAGAAAGAAGAATCGAGGATAATTCTCAGTTACTCTGATTTATCCAACTGGGTGAAGGCAGTGTCACTTTTTAAGATGGAAATACTAGAAGAATCTCTGGGTTAAACATAATCATTCTTTTCAGAAATTAAAACAACACATAGAAGAGACTCTTACCCATTAAACGTTATAATGTGGACTCAAATTTCATTATAAGGCAGACACATTTTATATAAATTATTATGGGATCTAGTCCAGAGAATATGAGCAATTTAAAAAAAAATGACAAGGGGAGAATTTATTAAGTCCATTTATTCATTATACGTTAGGTATTATTCCAAGCTACAGAATAGCTGCTATACCTGTGCTACGCGTGTGAAGAAGAGAGAAGGTCATTGCTCTTAGGAAGCTGATTTTCTAGCGGGGGCAAAATATATAATAAGCAAAAAAATAAACATGAAGAAAAGGGATAGCAATGAGGATTCTTCCGCTCATTAAGTTGATGTGACAGAAAAGGGACAAGGTCTGTTCTTTGAAGAGGTAATAGAAAGAGATGGCCTTTCTGATGGAGAAATCATTTAAGCTGAGGCCTGAAAAACAAGAGGCAGTAATCCTTCTTATGAAGAGGAAGGGCATTCTAAGTACAGGGAACAGCCAACACAGAGACCCTGCGGAAGGACAAAGCTTATGCTGTTCAGGCCAACCCTATTGTATGACGGGGAGAGTGGCTCATGAAGAAGCTGGAAACGGAGGCTTGTAAACTGGGGCTTGGAGTTGTATTTTACTGTAGGTTTGAAGGGAGGCCACAAAAAGGATTAAACGAGTTTGCATGTTTAAAGTTCCCCTGGTTGCTGTGTGGAGACTGGATTGTAGGGAACCACAAGGAAAATGTGGGCAGTGCTTAAGTCTAAAGTCAAATCCACACTCTGCCACCTACCTGCCAAAATGACTTGGGGAAGTTACTCAATCCTCTCTTAGATTCTTCATTAGGTGAAGACAAATGCAATTAAGATACATAACACAGTCCTAGCACATAGTATATGCTTGCTAAATGGTAGCTACTAGCTAATATTATTATATCATCCAAGTCCCAGAAAATATTGGCCCATTGAATGTGCAGGGAGACATGTCAAAGTTTCCTATTCAATTCTGCTCTTTTCAGTCTTACTGGGGAGAAATATCCACCCTTCCACCAAAACTGTATCTTTTATTCCCAGCCTGAGGCAAGTCGAAAGCAGTGGGGAGAAACCAAGGAAGGAGGAAGGAGGGAGGGGATGCTGGTTTAACAGATTATCCTGCATTTTAACACAACATAAATCTCAGAGAACTTGTTTCCTGCCCGTTAGCATGACATCCTGCTTTCTGAGCAGTTTGCCCAAGTCGCTAAATGTCTCTGGACCATGCATAAACTTCATTTTCCCTTCCTCTTCTCTCTACTTTTCATTGAGCTCATCTACCCATATCATTTTCCCTCCATGAAAGCCACCATGCTCATCTGGAAAAACATTAAGCTCTCAGTTTTGTCTGTCACTAGGAAACATTTTCAGCTATTTGGTATGAAGATTGCTGAAGAAAAACAAATTGTGTTCTCGCCTACCAGCCAGAGTGGCGGCTGCTATACCAAATTTAATGAAAGATTGCCATCAGGTGTCTAAATGCTTAAGTGACCCAAAGGTCAGAGGATGCCTTATCTGCTTGTAAAACCTAATGCCAGTCACAGATTCATAGAGCCAAAGGAAGGAGAGCAAACAACAGATACAATTACTAAACTCCTTTTCCATTGTCTCAGCCAGATTTTTAGGCAACATTTTAAAAATATTAAATGATTTGAAATATTTTCCATGACAGTGTGAAATCAAAAACTCACTTTTTTCATCTTTGTGTGGTTACATCCATCTTCTGAAATTTCAAGTTCTTCTTAAAATTATTAGACGGAATGATCTCTTTCATTCTAAATGTTTCAACCAAAAATATCATCCCTTTTGAGTGAAAGTGAAATCATGTAAAATACTTAAGTGATTTCAAGCTTCAGAAAATTACAACTTCAATATTTTATATTGTTTATATTTATATCTCTTCCTTTCACTCAAAAGGAATGGTATTCTGGGGTGATACATTCATGTATTCTGCCACTATGTAATGAGCACCTACTCAGTGCTAGACTCCAGGGAAAAACTGTCCAATGAGACCGATATGGTCCCTACACTCTTAGAGTTTGCATCATACTAGAAGCGGAGAGCTAAGTGAGAGAGAGGCTGAGGATAAACAAAAATAAATAAATAAGCAATCTGATTACACAGCATGAGAAGTGCGTGAGGAAAAATAAACAGTGTGGGAAGTCCAGGAACCCAGAGGACAGAGTGCTCAGAAAAGGGGGCAGGCCCTATAAGGAAGCGGTAGGGACACCTACACCAGAAGGAGGGGAATGAGCCTTTCAGGTGATGGGGTTGGGGGGAGGAGGTGCTGAATAGAGTCTGCTAGGCATTGAGATTTGCAAATGCAAAGGCCCTGGCTGGAAAGAAATTGGCATGCTTATAGATCACAAAGGAGGCTGGCAGACAGGGTTCCTACAGGGAAGAAGTGAATGTAAGAGTACCCTCAAAGCCTTTTGAGCCCTCAGAAGGTCATAACCAAAACTAATCCAACGTCTTTGGGTCCAGACATTCTTACCCAGTTGTGCTCAATTTGAGGGGAAAATCAGACTACAACTCTGGTGGCTGTTTTGATTTCACCTTCTTTGCGGGCTGTGTCCTGTGGTTTATCAGGTTTACCTATGCAACATTTTACAAATCTCCTCCAAAACTCCTGGCCTAATTTAGGCCCTGGACATATTTCACCTGGCCCATTGAAGTAGCCCTGGTCTCTGGCTTCCTGCTGTGACCCTCTCCTCCTCCAACCTAGAGTTTTTCCACTCTGCTGCCAAGTTAGCTTGTTCAGGTACCTCTGACTAGTCTACTCCACCTCCGATAACTTCAAAGGCTCCCCACTGCTCAGATGCTGAATACACAATACAAGGGCTACCACAGTTTAGTCCCAATTTACATTTCCTGCTTCACTTCCTTGATTAGTTTCCTAGGACTGCCCTCACAACGTACCTCAGACTAGGTTCTGGTCTGTCCCACAGTTCTGGAGGCTACAAGTCCAAAACCAGGTGTTGGTTTCTAGGGGTGGGCTGTGAAAGAAGAATCTGTGCAGGCCTCTCTCCTTGGCTTATAGATGGTCATCTTCTCCCCAAACCTCTTTACATCACATTTGTGTGAGTGTCCGTTTCCAAGTCTCCTCCGCTTGTAAGGACACCAGTTACCCTGGATTAGCTCCCACCCTAGTCACCTCCTTTTAACTGGATTAATTACCTCTGTAAAGACCCTACCTCCAAGTAAAATCAATTCTAAGGTGCTAGGGGTTAGGATTTCAACATATGAATTAGGGGGGCAGGGGAGGCAGAGGGACACAATTCAAACCATAAGACCTCCCATCTCTCATCTAATGCTCATCCTATGTTCTGAACCCTTTTAACACTCAGGTCCCAAACTTATCCGGTACTCTTTGACACCACTGGGTGTTTCCTCATTCTTTTCCCTCTGCACATGGAATTCCCTCTTTGTCTTCCTAAAGTTGATGAAATCTTACCAAAAAACTCAACTTCAAAAGTTACGACCTCTATAAAGTCTCTTACCACCCCAATACACACAATTCTATAACTGGAAGAAATGGCCTCACCCACTTCTATTTTTGTACTAGTTTGTTTATAACTGGGAATGACTTGTGCTTCATTATACTAATTCGTTTGGGACATGTCCATCTCCCCAGATAGAGTGGTGAGCTGCTACACACCCTGCATGCCATAGACCTTCAATAAATGCTGGGTGAATCGTGCTGCATGGCATGGCGTTCATTCGTAGTCTGTTGGTTTTCTTTCAGAAATATTTTTGTTGGAGACCTTTCACGATGACAAATGACATTATCAAAATAATGATGGAGACAGTGTGATGGATCATGTTGTCAGACTCTGCAGTTTCTTTTCTATATGAAGTATTGACCAGCTGTGTGATTGAAGGAAAATAAAAGTATTATCCATTGGATGAGTGATTGGACTAGACAATCTTTAAGTTGTCTTCCACCTCTTGCGTGTTATGACAGAGCTTTCAGTTGGATTTGAATGGATGCATAATTGCTAACCCATCCCATCCCATACTCCATAAACAATATTTTCTTACACAGATTTAAAGGTGCATTACAATGAGTAATAATCCAAAGAGTTAGCCCTTGAATAAGGGTGTCCCATGATCAAATGAGTTTGACTAAAGCTAAATTCCAAATCTCCCTCTTCAAGATGACAATGGTGTCAACAGATTAAGACTCGGAAAAATACAGCAACAAAGAGGACTTTTTAAATGTGTTCCAATATTTCTCCCACATACTTGATTACAGAAATTTTTATATATAAATATATGTATATACACATATATATAAATTTATAAAATAATTTTATATATTCATTTGCAATATGTAAATTTATAAAATATTTATTTGCATATAAGCGTACATATATTTACATATATTATAAAGTTCATATTTTGTATATAAATACAGATGGATATACAGATAACAATATTGCAAACAGGCATTTCATTTTAAGAAACTAGTGTGCCATGAAACCTCCTTTAGGAAAGCAGGGCCAGTAATAGGCAGTGGATTTAATGACAAAAGACGTATGTGTTATTAGAAGTGGCCATTTATATTTTTTTCTAATTCGCTATACTTGTATTTTTCTCCCACTCCACACACACATGGATTAGAGGGAGTAATATAGAACTCATTTCTCTACCTAATTCCTCCCTGAAGACATAGCGTCCAGAGTCCTGAACCTCTGAAGCCATAATAAAACTCCTGATTATAATTTCGAGGTAAATTGTTGGCACTTTAGGAAACAGGTCCTCGCAATATGTGCTCACCAGACGTTGTCTGTGATTTGGGGAGAGTGCTACATTCGATCTACATTAGACTCCTGAGGATTTTGCAAATGATAATTATGATGATCGGTTTTATGTGTCAGCCTGGCTGGCTCGAGCTGGAGGTGATGCAATCAAACACTCACCTCCGTGTTGCTCTGAAACTTTTGCAGATGAGATGAAAGTCCACGACCAGGTGGCTTTAAGTAGGAGATTTTGTTTTAGATTATCTGGGTGGACCTGATTTCAATCCCTTGGAAGACCTGAATTGTACCCTGTTTCCCCAAAAATAAGACCTAGCCAGACAATCAGCTCTAATGCATGTTTTGGAGCAAAAATTAATACAAGACCCGGTATTATATTATATTGTATTATATTATATTATATTATATTATATTATATTATATTATATTATATCATATAAGACCCAGTCTTATTTTACTATAAGACTGGGTCTTATAGTAAAATAAGACTGGGTCTTAATTAATTTCATATTATATTATATTATATTATAAAGACCCAGTATTATATTATATTGTATTATATTATAGCATATTATATCATATTATATAAGACCTGGTATTATATTATATTATATTATATTATATTATATTATATTATAGACCGGGTCTTAATTAATTTTTGCTTCAAAAGACACTTTAGAGCTGATTATCCGGCTAGATCTTATTTTCAGGGAAACAGGGTAGCTGCAGTTTCCCTGATGAAGTAAAAGGTCTGCCTGTGGACAGCAGCTTCACTGGAGTGCATGAGTTCCTGCTGGCCCTTCCTGATGACCTGCCCTGCAGATTTTGGAGTTGCCTAGAATGTCCCCACAATTGTATATGCCAATCCATTGCAGTAAATCTCTTAATATTGTCAACATAAGAAACATCCAAAACTGTAGAGATTCTTATAAAGATTTATTTGAGCCAAACTGGGGACAATTGCTAGAAAGCCAGAGCTCAAACGCTCCCTTGAGGGTCACTACGCCTTTCAGGGGTCTGGGAAAGAGGATTACTCCGGTATTTCAAGGTGTACTAACCTAGATGCACAAGAACAATAGACAAGATTCGCTTAAACCTTTTACTAAAGAAGTTATATGCCTGGGGTATGACTACCCACCATGACCTGCCAGTTAGAAATTTATGATCAGATCACCCTCTGAGTTTACTTTCAGTCAGATTTATTACAGTGCCCCTTTTCACCCATAATATGCATCTCCTACTGAGCTTCTCCGACTAGGCACTGAGTGTTACCAAAGTGATGTGTTGTCTTGGGCCACCACCTTACACTTCCTTTTGCCTTTTTTTTCTCAGGAGCCTCTTAAGAGCAGGGAGAAATCTCATGGCCCCAGGACCCAGAGGACATGTTAGAATTGAACTCAGTAAATGTACACTGAATGAAATAATTAATAATAAATACAGGCCAAATCCATTGCAATGGCACATTTGAATAGATTGTGTGTGTGTGTGTGTGTGTGTGTGTGTGTGTGTGTGTGTGTGTGTTTCTTTGTGGTTTTTATAATAACCCACCGAGGTCACATTTTTTGTGGTTTTGCTGATAAAGGAAAAAAATTCTATTTTTCTCTATCTTTCTATAAAATGAAATGAAAATATAAAAGCACTATAAATGCAAGACTTGGCTAATTATTAGGGAAATTACATGGAACAAGCACAACAAACAAAATAGTTTCAAGGGTAATAACATGGTGACATTTTATGTAATTATAGAATTTTGTAACAAAAAGTTTCCTTAGTAGTCTTATGATACAATCCCATAATTTGCATTTAAGGAGGCTGATTTTTTTTTTTCAAACCATCTTTATCACACTGTAAAATGCAGGTGTACCTTAAGAAATACCCCAGAGTTTCAATGGGGCTGTATTAGTAAGGGATTAAAAAACAAAGTATAATTTTGATTGAGTGTATATATAATGGATGTTACAATGGATGGTGCACACGCCTAACAAACATGTCCCTCCCTTAACGATAGGTCAAGTGATTATGATGAAGTGAAATAGGGTTACGAATGCAGAGTATGTGTATGTGTGGGGGTGGAGAAGGGGGGAGATAAATAAATGTAACTTGTTCAAGAGAAGAAAAACGAGGAAAATAGCTCACAGTATAGGTCTACTATACGCCAACCATGGTGCTATAGAGAGATAATGAAGTAAGTTATAACATCTTATATATCATTTAATCTTTACAATCCTGAGCTAGGTTTTGATATCAATATTTTACAGAGGAGGCTCAGATAGGTTGAGTAATTGGGTCAATAATTTATTAGTCAAAGAGGCAGGATTTGAATCCGAGGCTGATGCCGAGGTTGATGCTGTTTTCACTACGTAAAATGCTTTCCTTACATTTTTATGCCATTTTATACTAGATAAACTCTTTCATGTGTATATGGGTTTGAGATCGTAAATAATCACACCTATTTCCTGCATCTATCCCATAAGAAAAGAGCAGGAATTTAGATAGATGGAGGAAAAGTGTCCCCTTTATTGTAGGTCAAAGTGGAAGGGAGGAGCCCGTTTCAAATGTGCCGCCACATTAGGGCTTCCCAATATAACCCCCCAATCTAGACCTTGGGAAGAGCCACCTGAGGGAGGATGCAGACATGCAGATCATACATGGTTACTCAGACCTCTGGACCACATGGTTTTTTCCTTATTAGTGGGAAAAGACAGAACCCAGCCCATTCTTTAGAAATAGACTCAGATCCACATGTGCTAACTATATGGAAGATGAAAGCAGAAAACACCTATGCTGTGAGCAGGCAGATTGAAGGGGACAAATTGGAAATGGATTCACTACCCACATTCAGTGTCCTCTTTGCAATCTCACCAGTCAGAAAAGTCACACTTCTCCAAGGGAGAAGAGTGAGGAAGTGGTAGAAAAAGATCAGAAACACACCGTCTAAAATCTTCCCTCCAGTGTGGTGGATCCCCACTCCGCCAGCATTCCTCACCCTGCTAGTCACAGAAACTTAAGGAGTGAGAATCAAGGTCCTTTCTAATGTCTTTCCACTACATCAGTCAGAATGTAGCTGCCTGTCTGGATGGAGCTAGGGAAGGAGCGAAGATGAGCATTTTACCGGGGACAATCTTACTCCTACTTTCGTGAGTTGGTTCCCCGTACCACTGCCTCTGTGAAAAAATGGGAGGGCAGCTGAGCTTTTCCTTAGAGTAGGATCTGAAATTATCAAAACAATAGAGTAGTTCAACACCAAGGCCAGTTTGTATCCACGACTGCAAATTCATTTTCTAGTGTATTTACCATCTAAAATGTTGACCAGTAAATTATCTGATAAGTTTTATCTCATGGTCTTACCAAAAGGAGCAGTTTTCAGGTCCATTTTGCCCCACAGGTCCCACTGGCTTCACTGCGATCTAACTGTTCCAGCAGGTCAACAGGATGTCCTGCACCAGAATCCACTAAGGTGTGGATTTGGAATCCTTTAGGTATGGCGCTGCATGCTCCATCGTGGTCCCTGGTACCTTGTGTGGCCGCCACACACAAACTGCCCATCCTCATCCCTACTCCAAACCCCTCCCACTCAACCAGTTTTCTCAGCATTTCCCTACATCCTGATGGAGCCTGGGAATTCTACATGGCTGTCTCCAGACCTCACTGAAATTTGGGGGACTCTGTGAGGCTGCCTTAAGTCCTACCGTTAAGCATTTTCATCAGCCACAACTATGGTGCTGCCCCTAAGAGGAAAACCAACAAACATTCCAAACTCAATTCTGTTCTCCTTCTTCTCTCAGCCCCTCTCCGTTTCCCTCCCTTTCCCTGCCCTCCCCTCCCCCTCTTTCTCCTTCTTCTTTTCCTTCTCTCCCCTCCCTCTCTCTCTCCTTCCCCTTCTCTCTCTCTCCTTCCCTCTTTCTCTCTTTTTCTCTCTGGTTCAAACCCTCATAGAGTCCAGAGGTTTTTGTTTTCCTTCCTTGGTGACAAAAGCTTTTATTAGGCTCTGTGTGATAGCCTGCCTTCTGTACAAACTACAGCTTTGCAACTACGGCTTTGCACCTCTGACAGCCAGGATTGCTTCTTGGTGTGTAAAGCCCATCTTAGCAAATAAAGGAGAAAATATAATTTCCTCTCTCAGTACAGCTAGGCTACTGGAAACATTGACCCTCACTGGTGGCAGGAAGGACTAGGAGAAAAAAATAAATCTATTATAGGTGTGTGAATTTTGGGGAGCTGTTAGGAAACTTGGAATTGTGTGGGCTTCTATAGATGACTGGTCTAACAAACTCCACTGTGACAAGGACTAGTTATGGAGACTTTTTCATCCCAGTTGAGGCTCAGAGCTACAGTGCGTTGACTTTTTGAACATGGGGTAGTTTGGGGGGGAAAAAAATGAAACTTTTATTATGCTTCTTAAACATTACTTGAAGTCAGTACTTTATTTTCTGTATTTTAAAAAATATTTTATTTATTTTTTAAATGTTGTTTATTAGTTTCAGGTGTACAAAACAACATAGTGATTGGACATTTATATACTTCACACAGTGATAACCCCAATAAGTATATTACCCACCTGACAATGTACATAGTCATTTCAATATTATTGACTATATTCCCTGTGCTGTATTTTACATCCCTGTGACTGTGTTTTTTTAATTTCAGTTGACATGCAATATGATTTTATATTAGTTTCAGGTGTACAGCATAGTGGTTAGACATTTATATAATATATGAAGTGATCCCCTGGTAAGTCTAGTACTTTAAAATGCAAAGGGTGAAAAGTTCTACTGGGTTACAGACCACCACCGGCATTTGAGATTTGAGCCTTTAATCATTAGTTTTGGAATAAAGGAGTGGTGTTAGATTTGCTGCCTAAATCCTGTGGCTTTCCATCTCTTTTGAACTACTGGTATATGAGGTCTGACAATTAAGTTCGAGAACTTATTGCAACGCTGTTGCTAACTTTTTTTTTTATATCAGAGGGATTATTCATTATGAATTTCTACCAACTGGACAAACAGTTAACAAAGTTTACTATTTAGAAGTGCTGAAAAGGCTGCGTGAAAAAATTAGATGACCTGAACTTTTTGCCAATAATTCATGGCTCTTGCATCACAACAATGCACCAGCTCACAGTTCACACGGCACTGTCTGTGAGTGAGTTTTTAGCCAGTAAACAAATCACTGTAGTGGAACACCCTCCCTACTCAACTGACCTGGCCCCCAATGACTTCTTTCTTTACCCGAAAAGAAAGAAAATATTGAAAGGAAGACATTTTGATGACATTCAGGACATCAAGGGTAATGTGAAGACAACTCTGATGGCCATTCCAGAAAAAGAGTTCCCAAATTGCGTTGAAGGGTGGACTAAGCACTGGTGTCGAGGCATAGCTTCCCAAGGGGAGTACTCAATATTCAGCAGTGAGGTTGCAGCACTTTTTCTAGGATTAGTTCGCAAACTTAATTGTCAGACCTTGTAGAGGCTCAATGAGAGGACAGTGGGGGGCTACTTGTCCTTTCCCTGTCACCAGTCCACGTTTCACTTGTTCCCAGTCATCACATGACTTCAGGTTAGCTCTAGACTGTTCTTTCAAAATGTCTTCAAGTCACACTGTGAAAGGGCTTATTTTTCTAGGCAGAAAGAAGAAGGGTAATAACAGTGAGTGCACAGTAGTCACGTGCGAGTGAAGGATGGCAAGCACTAGAGTTTGACTTAAGTCTAGGTTTTGACTATACTGTCAAGAGCCCTGATTGTAGGGTTTGTTCAGTAGACAAAGAGGAACCATTAAAATGTTTAGGATTGTGAGTAACTGAACCAAGTCTAGGGAAAAACTTAAGGATCTGAAACAGTCCTCTAGGAGCTCAAAATCGATATAGGTTTGGAGGCAACAAATCATAATTTACAGACACGATATATGGACAAAGGGGCATTGCACTCCAGAAAAAATATCCCTTTCCCGAAACCAGAACAACTAAACTTTACCCAAAAACCATAGAACTTTCTCTAGTAAAAATAGTTATTTATATCATTAGGGCATTGACATAGTCTTAAGAAAAACAAAACACAACAAGATATGTTTTTTAAAAATTTTAAGTACTGTATAGGTCACTCACAAATCCCGCTAGCTGATCGTACTGAATGCATTCAGATTATGTTCTAATGACTTTCACTGTGCCAGTCTGGCATGACTTCCGAGGAGCAGCAGTGAGACATTCTTTAAAAACAGGTTTTCTTTAATTAGATTCAAAATCAATTAAATTCTATTAGAAACATAATTGTAGTGATACCAATCATACAATGGTATATTTTAAAATAAACTAAAAAAATGGGGGTGCTTGCATATTAATACTCTGTGTCGCAGAGACTGCATCATACTCTTTAGTCTCCACCTGTCCTGATGCAGGTAGATGCTTCAATTACTGAAGAAGGAACAGCCGGAAGAGAATGTCCACTGCAGTTGGGGAGACCAGTCAAACATACAGATCCCCAATGGTTCTTTTGTGAGAGAGCCAAAAACTTGATAGATATCCCAACAGGGTTGAAGACATATTCTACATCTTGTCTATCAACTCCTTCACCAGTAAGAACATACTAAGCAATGTCTTCCCTCCACTTACTTTTACCTACTGTAAGTATCAAATGTTATTTGTTATCTGATTCCCTCTGCTGCAGCTACTAACTGGCTCCTCAGAACAATTGAGGACAGAGTCCTTTGGCCATTCCGGAAACCAGCAGCATCGGTGTCACCTGGGAGCTTGCTCAAAGGCAGAATCTCAGCCCCCACCCAGCCCTGCTAAGTCAGATCCTGCAGTGTGACAAGACACTCGGTGGTTTGTTTAGACATTGTAGGTGAAGAAGTAGTGTACTTTGTTTGGTTCTTAGGAAATGCCTTGGAAAGAACCAATTCTCAATATATATTTTTAAATAAATAAATGCTTCTTTAATTTTTGAGATGTTAGCAAAATTAGATTAAAAATTAGCAAAATGCACTGTGATTTCGCTTATATGTGGAATCTGAAAAACAAAATAAATGAACTCATAGGTACAGAAAACGTTTTGATGGGACAGGAGTTGGGGGGATGGGTGAAAAAGGGGAAAGGATCAAGAAGTACAGATTGGTTGTTACAAAGTCGTTATGGGAATGTAGGGTATAGCATAAGGAATATAGTCAATAATATTGTGATAACTATGTATGGTTGTCAGATGGGCACTAGATTTGTTAGGGATATAGATGGGAAGGGGTTAGGGCAGAGTAAAAAAGGTGAAGGGATTATAAAGTGCACATTGGTAGTTACAAAATAGTCATGGGGATGTAAAATAAAGCATAGGGAAGATAGTCAATAATATGGTAATAACTATGATAGTGACAGGTGGGTAGTAGACTAGTCAGGGGGATCACTTCTTAAATTATATAAATTCTAACCACTCTGCTGTACACCTGAAATTAATATAAAATAAGATTGAATTTCAACTGTAATTGAAACTTTAAAAAGGGGGGGGGAAGGTGAAAGGGAATAAGAGGCCCAAATGTCCAGGTATAAAATAAATAAGTCACGGGGATGTAATGTACAGCATATGGAATATAGTCAGTAATATTGTGATAGCGTGGTACGGTGTCAGATGATTGCTGGACTTATCATGGTCACCACTTCTTTAGGTCTATAAATGTTGAATAACTGTGTTGCACACCTAAAACTAATATAAATTCTATGTTAGCTATATTTTAATAAAAATCACACAAAAATAAAATTAAAAATGAGCAAATTTTCCTATATTGGGGGACACCTTTCACTTCTGAGTGCTAAGAATTAAATGGGACAATTACACATAAAGCACTTATCCAAGGTCATTACATTTGGAGCACTTAGAGCGGCTATTATAAAGTTGGCTTACTGTATGCTAGTTAATATTGTCATTACCTAGTTTGTTATGCCGTGTGGTTTCTTTATCCATATAGGGATGATCTCAGTGTGTAGGTCAATGTATTCCAGTATCTCTTGGTTGAATTTTGCTTCCATTGTACAGCAGGGAAATGACACAATATTGTAGAGAAATCAATTTTAAAAATTAAAAAAAAAAATGGGAAAGAAAGTGGAAAACGTGAACTTTTTCTCTCGTAGCAGATGAGTCTTCATGTGAGGAATACAATATTATGGTCATCCTATAGAGCATTTCTTCAGTGGCCACTGGATTTCTGGGAAAATCCAGAGCCCACAGAAGATATATGTTCTATGCAGCATAATGCTAAGGTTGAGGGGAAATCTTCCTTTAACTAAAATAAATTCCAATTTTCAGCCATTTCCTCATCAATCTTTTTCAGGTTTCATTAAAAGAAGATATCAGGGGAGGAAAAAAAAAAAAAAAAAACTATGTTGAAAAAGTATACTTTTCCAGTTTTTGACCTGATACTTGGAGGTCTCACATAAAAATGAAGTACATAGTTGGAGTGTCGCTTTATCAGATTGGGGGTGGGGGTACATGATACGATTCCTTTCAGCAGCCTATTGACTCTTTCAACCTTGCCTCTTGAAACCTTTCTGAACACAGGAGCTGATACTGCAGGTTTTATATTTATAATGATTAATTAATTCTGCACTAAGCAATGTGCTTGACTGCAAGAACAAAATCCACTTTAGAAAGCCTAAATGACAGCTTGCCTAAAATAATTAACACCCATGCTGATAGAATTGAAATGTTCTTACTCTACACAGGCAGATTTCAGAAATTTAATTACTAGTATTTCTAATTGTTCTAGAATTATAATAATATTAAGGAGAGTTTGATAAAGCAATGATGTAGATGAAAAATGTCAAGCAAAGGATAGATATATAATGAGGAAATCTCATTTATATGTGGATACACCTAAAATTATTCCATACAACCCAGGCACACACACTGTATTTTGGTTGGTTGAACACAAACAAAAAATGGAGCTGATTATGGTCCAGGTTTGGGGAAGGTGCTCTTCTAACACCAGTGTGGCTCTCTGGAACTATTACACACTCCAGTGAAGTACTGTATGACTGTGGCTTCAGAGCGTCAGAGGTTTAACATTTTCTGGAAGCTTCTTGGCCAGTCAACTTTAACTACCGTGTTTCCCAAAAAATAAGACCAAGTTTTATATTAAGGTTTGCTCCAAAGGACGCGTTAGGGCTTATGTTCAGGGGATGTCATCCTGAAAACTCATGCTAGGGCTTATTTTCCAGTTAGGTCTTATTTTCGGGGAAACACGGTATCATCGACTGCATGGTGAAGCTTAAAATCTCCAAATTTAAAAGTTCTGACATCCGATTTAGGTGACATAAGTAAATAAAAAAGGCAGAAGCATGTGATATTATCTCTTGTGTTTTCCCAGGAATTTCTGAGTAAAGTTCATAAAACCACTTTCCAAGGGGGAGCCCTCGACCAGAGCAACTCAACTCAGCACAGTGCCTGTCAGACTTCGTCTCCGTAAAGGGACAGCATTGCTGATAAAAGGCTTCGATCGCCTCCTTACTGTGCTCATTCCCCCGTCTCCTCGTTTTGTGCTCCCTAAATATCTGGTACATTAATTCTACATATTTCCTTCTGCCCCCCGCCCCATGAAATCCTAACCAACTTTTTAAAAATTTGCTTGTAAAATGGTAAAAGCAACTAAGTTGCTATTTTAAGGGAACAAATCATGTTTTAAGGGCAAAATAAGTTAGACTCTTTGTAGATTTAGCAAGTGTAGTCCAAAATTTCATTGACAGGATTAATTCATAAAGGCTTTGATCACATTTTTCCTTTTTAGTTATCCAGGGGCAATCAATCTTGCTGTGGCTACCAAATTCAATGCCTTCTATCGCTTGGAAGATCATCCAAGATGACAGAGGAAGTGTCTAAAGCTACACTACCCACTGTGATAGCCACTGGCCCCTTGTGGATTTCAAGGACTTGAAATGTGTCTGGACCCAAATGAGATGTGCTGCAACTGTAACAAAATATACAAGGTCTGACAATTAAATTCACGAACTCATCCTAGAAAAAGTACTACATCCCTCACTGCAGAATATCATTACAGTCACCTTTAAAGAACTCCCCTTGGGAAGCTATGCACTGATGCCAGCCCCTAGTCCACCCTTCAAAGCAATTTGGGAACTCTTTTTCTGGAAAGGCCATCAGAGCTATCATCATATTACCCTTAATGTCCTGAATGCCATCAAAATGTCTTCCTTTCAATATTTCCTTTATCTCCAGGTAAAGAAAGATGTCATTGGGGGCCAGATCAGGTGAGTAGGGTGGGTGTTCCACTAGAGTGATTTGTTTACTGGCTAAAAACTCCCTCACAGACAGTGCTGTGTGAACTGGTGCATTGTGGTGATGCAAGAGCCAGGGATTATTGGCGAAAAGTTCAGGTTGTTTTTGTCCAACTTTTTCATGCAGGCTTTTCAGCACTTCCAAATAGTAAACTTAGTTAACTGTTGTCCAGTTGGTACAAATTCACAATGAATAATCCCTCTGACATATAAAAAAAGTTAGCGACATCATTGCAACAAGTTTGCAAACTTAATTGTCATACCTCATATACTGGATGTCAAAGTCTAAGTGAAAAACAACAACAAAGTAAATCACCTTATTATATTTTTATATTGATTATATTCGAAGGTAAAAATATTTTGGACACATTGGGTTGAGGATATTATTAAAATTAATTTATCTAGCTTCTTCTCACTTTTTAAAATGTGGCTATTAGACAATTTAAAACCACATACATGTCTCATATTTTTGGCCCATGTTACATTTCCATCTACAGTGCTGGTCTGCAGAAAACTACACATTCACGATTTACAAAATACTCATTTGTGTGTTTCTAGTGTGGAAAGAGAGTGGGCTTTGGAATCTGAGAATTACGGTTTATATTCCTTTTCTGGAGTTCTCTGTGAATGAAAAGCAGAACTCTTACCTCTTGGAGTTACTGGAAAAAATAACAGAATAAACTACTAAAGGACGAAAGGTGGTGACTGGTAATGTTGCCCGAGAAAGAGCAGGGACTTGTGTAGCCAGACAGAATAACATCTTTGCATACACTCCTTATCCGGGCAGCATGGGTGTGGGTCAGGTAACCTCCAAGCCTTGGTATTTTTTTCACCTATAAAGGGAAAGTGATGGTCCAGACTTGCAAGGCCGTGATGGTGACAGCAGAGTGCTCAACAAGTAGAGGCAACTGTTAATACATTCTCCATGAATGTTTATTACAATCCCTTGTCTTTCTCCCACTTACTGCTTAGCAGGTGCCAGGGATTGTTTTAAAGAACTTCAGACACATGTTATCATGTAATCCTCCTCCCCTACCACCACCACAACGATGACGAGAACAGCCGGAGCTCACAGAGATTTGACCAGGCACTGAAGAAACTGCCTCACCTGCGTCATCTCACAACATCATGACGCACTCTGGTAAGGACACCGAGACACCCAGCACGATTAGCCACACTTTGTGGATGTGGAAATTGTGGCTCAGAGAGGCTAAGGAACCTTCCAAAGTCACACAGTCAGTAGCAGAGCTGAGCATCAAATCCATTGGTTCCTAGCCATTCACTTAATCACCACACCACTGAGTCTGTCGGCACCCACGTTCCCTTCATGACTCCATTTTTTCCCATCTTCTTGCCTCTCCTGTCTTTTCCTTCTTCTTCCCATCCTGCTTCCTTTATATCTCCTTGTCTTTTGTTCTCCCTTCTTTCCAACCACTTTCAAGATGCCAGCTTACATAGGCAAATACAATTTTTTTCTCCCAGCAATGTCTAGTCCAGTCTATTAAAGAACTGTGGTATGTTTTAAATTTTGGTAAAAGCATCACTACAAACATTGTCTCTGCCTGTGATATTGTGTTTGTACTTTTAGCTTCTATTTGAGGTCTGGTGTGTTCCCCTTCCAGTTACTAATATATTAATCAGTGGCTCAGTTCTGGCACAGGGGTGCTTTGACAACTGTCAGATGTGTAGGCAAGACAGAGTCATAATAGCATGGCTGTGAGATTCCAAACCAACAAGAATATATATCATGTCACATTATAAGTCATAGAACTCAGTCCTAAACATCATTTTGGACATCATCTAGCTCAGCTCTCTACATTTTACACAAAAGGAAATTTTATTCCAGAGAGAGTTTGACATGATTTTGATTTTCACACAGCTATTTAGCCACTATGCTCTAGATCTAATCCAATGTTCTTTGTCCTATACTGGTCTATACTCATCTATATTCCAGACTTGTTTATCTTTCATGAGTAGCTAAAAGTCTACTGTAAAATATGAAGTTCCGTTTGAGAAAATTCAGCAAATGCAAAGCAATATTAAAGTTTTGGTGGCTGAATCCCATTATTCCTTTTTTGATCTGCTTACCAATATCTCTTGATCTTGTTTGAAAGTTTCCCTATCCATGTACAGTCACACTTTTCTTGTAGAAGAAAGCAACTTGACTTACACCCTGCGCTTGACCTCTCAGCATCCAATGGAAGACTAAATGCTTAGTTTCCGAGCTGCAAATTCAGCCTGCCTGATGTTGTACAAATCAAAACAAAGATACTCAGTTGTTTGGCTGGTCTCTCAGTACATGTTACTTACTTAGTACAGCATTACTGTTCTACTTAAGGACCAGAGCTCCACTGTTTTAAAAATTGCTCTGGGAAAGCAGGCAAAGCTGAATGAAACCCTTTGAGTTTTTCTGATCTAACCTTACCACAAATTTCTCCATATACCTCTAATAAAGCTTTTTACACTTTCAAACACATTTCCTATTTATCTGCCCACAATTGCTGTGAGTCATTGTACAACACCAGGGAAGGGTAATTATTTATAAATGGCCTCACAAGGAAAGTCTTTTTAATCTGAGAGAACATTTTCAAACTCGTCTTTGTGGCAGCTTACTCCCACCATGTTTCATACAATCTCCCCCACCCGACCATTACCTGTCACACTCCAGAATCAATTCTTGTTATTGTATCTGCTAAAGAAGGTGGCAGAAATGATCGTTGACTGTTCTACATCTTTAGCATGCCAGTGAGAAATGAACTACAGATTTATTAGCCTTGGTCAAACTATAATAAATTTGACGGAAATACTGTTAGTGTGTAGCAATCACAGGACACACCGACATCCCTCCAATCTCTGAGGCTGGTTACTAGTCCTTCCAATCCCTATCTTGAGCAAGGGAATCAAAATCTTACCCATTTCATGGGGTCATTTGTCCTCAGATGAGTTAGATATATTTTCTAATTGTGCTTTCTGGTGAGTGAACACAAAGAAATCGTATCTTCAAAGATCAACAATGGAGTATCATCTATACCCAGCTTGACTCTGGGCATCATATAAAACCAGATAAGCAGGTGTGGTTCTGCCCTCCAGAAGCTTAAATAGATATCCATATACTTCTGCTTCTATGTGGTGGATACACCACTCAGATATATAACATAAAAATATTGAGTTTGAACGACACTTATTTCTGCGGTCTATATTTGGCAAATGCTGTAGAAAGGCATTAAGTACTTTCCTAAGAGGGTATGTTTTTAAAACTTGTGTTGAGCACCATTTTCCTTCAAGACTGAGCCATAAATTGAACTTGACCTATAACTTGGTCCCTGTCTATGGCTCCTACCTCTGGCATCAATCAAATTGTGGTGCAAGGATGCAGATTACTGAGAGACCGTGGTGTGGATGTCCCAGGGAATGAATACTGTACAGTAGAGCAGGCATATCCTTTCTATAAAATAGAGAGAATGGTTTAATTAAAAAGAAATAGATCCCTATTTCTCCTGTGACCCCAAACAGACTGAGTTTGAGTGTGTTCCCCTTGAGAGTCGTCACTCGTGGAGGCCTGTTGACCTCACCTGCATATTAAAGGTTTTCCAATTTCCCCATTCTAAATTCTTCCGCAGTTATTTCTAGAGGGCTCCAGGTGCGTAACATATCCTTATAAAGAGTATTCTTGTACTCCAGCTCATGAGTTGAAATCCTATTTTCCTAGAAGTTTCTCCCATTCTTATTGCCTCCAGGGTCTAGGGTCCTCATTGGAATAAAAAATGTCTGCCTGTGGGTCGGAAGCAGGGTGTTCATCCTCCCCAACCTGCAAGCTGAGGGCCGGAGGGGCGCCCAAACAGCACTATGATTCCCTCAGTCCTCACCGCGGTGGGGAGGGGGCCACACCATGTTTGACACAGAAATGAAGAGCAGCTCCACTCCCCTGAGCTGCCCGTGCAAATAGACTCTTAAATGGTGCTGCTTGAACCCAGACATCACAGAATCCTCTCACAAAGCAGCAAAACTAGCCAGTGAAGCTGCTCCTCCACGCGCAGGCCAGTGGTTCCCCTGACGCCCTTCACCCCCTCCCTACCTCCTCCTACACAAAATCAGATTATGGAAAATAGATACCTGCGTCCTGAACCACCAAGTACAGCCAGGCAGGGGCTGGCTTCCCAGTTAGTAGCAAAATGATTTTTAAACTTTTCCGAGTTCCTGATTTAAGCCAGGCATTGTACTGAATGCCTGGTGGGTTCAAACCCTGACCCTGCCTCTTCTAGCTATGTGACTTCAGGAAAATTTCCAAACCCCTCTCTGCCTCAGTTTCTTCAGTGGTAAATAGGGATGATGACAAAAATAATAATAAATATGTACTAGGGTGCTCTGAGAACTAAAGGATTCAGACATAAAGCTTGGCATAATAAGTACAATATTGTTTTTAGTTGTCATTCACTCCCTCCTAAACTTACATTATTCTCAATTTGCAGATGAGGAAACCAAGGCACAGAAGGGCAATATACCTGATAGGTGGTAACCCAACGAGTACCGTGTTTCCCCGAAAATAAGACCTCACCGGAAAATAAGCCCTAGAATGATTTTTCAGGATGACATCCCCTGAACATAAGCCCTAATGCGTCTTTTGGAGCAAAAATTAATATAAGACTTGGTCTTATTTTCGGGGAAACATGGTAAGTGATCAATCTGGGAGTCAAAGTCAGAGGTTTCAGAACCAAGGCTCCAGCTGGTCACCACCACCCTCTGGACCTGTTGTGCATGTGTAACAAAAGTTCAAATCTGCAGATTACCTATCAAGAGTCTTGTGAATGTCCCATTCAAACCACCTACTTGATTATCTCCAGTTTTCTCATAATGGAAACACCGAGAAGTAGTAAGCAAAAAGCCCAGTGCCCCTAAGCCTCTAGCATGGCCCTCTACAAAAATGCCTTCTCCTCTCATGCATTCCCTATTAAAATTTAAACTAGAGCTCCATCCTTTCAACACCTGTAATCACCAACGACCATTCCTCTGTGATTTTTGTCTTTTGTTGTTTTGTTTTGTTATCCTCCAGCACTAATACTGCCTTCACTTCCCATTTCTCCACTGCTGCTGGACATCTGCCCTTAATTTTCTCTTTTGCACTTTATTCCATCAAATAACCTATAATCAAAGCTCTGAAGCAGAAAACTTGGGCAGTGCAGCCCTCCCCCTAGTGGCGACGCGGGGAATATCCCTAAATTGCCTGGGCTACAAATGAATTCCTTTTTGTTAAAACTTACGGACTCCTTTGAAAGTTACTACAGAAAGAAGCAGACAAGTGTAGAATGTCAAAGAACCAGGATGAAACAGGATTCCGATGCCCCCTAAAAGTTAGGCACTTCAGTCATCTGGAGGAAGAGAGGGATTAACAAAGTGGAGTGGGGGGAGGGCCAGAAAATTCAAATTACAAGGGAGGACCTGGGTTTGCACTCCAAGTTCCTAAGGCTAAAGGGCCGGGATGGGAAATAAAGGAAAGCCAGTGAGGCTGGAATGCAGAGAAGGGAGAAATTAGCAAGGCCAACACATTGGAGTTCTCCTATGCAAAGTTAGGATTGGGCTTTTTTTTTTTTTGTCTAAAAGTAAAGAGAAGCAATAAAAGGTCTTTAATCAAGGATGTGACATGATCAGACTAAAATTTTTAGCAGATCCCTCACATCATATCTAGTCATGCCATGTTAGAGGTAGGAGTCATTCCCAGTTCAGTGATTTTGTATTCCCCATTATCTTTATTTCATATTCCTGGACATGGACAAGACTAAACCAATAGCAGTAGAGACCTGCTCTCTTAACAGACATGAAAAGAGATGCGTTCACTAGGGAAGCGAGGGATATTTCTAAGTCAGCGTTCCCTACTGGGTAGATGTCAGCTCCATCTGGAAATGGCTAAAGTTACTTAGCAGAATAACACATTTATAAATTCCTTGGCTCTCTTCCCCTCTGTGAAGAGGAAAACAATAAATGTTTTTCTGTGGTTATAATACATTTACTTCTCCATTTACTTTTCCAAATGGTGTGGGAGTCCCAGGGAAGGCTGGAATATAATCTTGCCAAACTCTTTCCACCTCCATGAAACCTTCTCCACGAAACCTTCATGGCTGTGATCGGCCTCGCTCTTCTCTGCTCCCCCCGTGGGTGCTGACATCATTACTTGGAATCTCATGGTCAAACCTTATTTGACATAGCCAAAGGAGAAACTGTGAGTTCCCCTCCCTGCTCCCCGACCTCATGTGGAAATAAATGCAGAGATGGGAAAGATGCATCTACAAACCAGGAAATGGCAGCAGACCAAGAGAAGCTAGATGGAGGCATGTGATAGATGGTCCCTGACGGCCCTCGGAAAGAACCATCCCTACCAATGCCTTGATCTAGGGTTTCTAGTTCCCAGAACTGTGAGACAATAAATTTCTGTCATTTAAGCCACCTGGTTTATAGTACTTTGTTAAGGCAGCTTTAGCAAACTGACATATATATATATATATATATATATATATATATATATATATATATATATATATATACACACACACATACATATAGCTTTTGGTCTCAGTCTTCCATATCTGAGGAAACATCACCACACTTTGCTAAAAGCCTAGGTTAAAAAGTGAAGAATCATTCTTGATTCGTCCATTTTCTTTGGCACTCCCACCCCATATTCAAACCGTGAATAAGCATCTCATCAACGAGTAACACGGTCCCCTCCTTTCCATTTTCACCACTATCCCTGAACTTAAGCCTCCATTACTTCTTGTCTAGACTATTGCAAAAGATTATGCCATTTTCCTGATTTCCTATTTAAAACCTCCCAGTCGCTTCTTTCACATTTAAAATAAAATCCAAACTCTACTCAATGGCCTTCCTGCGGCTCCCATCAGATTGCCCTGCCTCTGTCCTCCTCTCTCTGATACCTTGAGTGCAGTCTTGTGAGAAACCCTCAGTCAGGAGTATCAGCTAATGCATTCTTAGACACGCTTCAGCACACCCACGTCTTTACTCTTGCTAAAAATCACCAAGACTCTTCGCACCTCAGGGCCGTTGCACTAGCTGTTCATGTCTGTCTGGAATGCTCTTCATCCAGATATTTGTATGGCTGGCCTCTCCTTGTCTTTCAGACCTCAACTCAAACGTCCTCAAAGTCTTTAGTAGGGCGCCCCCTGACGATCTAAAGTAAAGTATTCCCTCAGTCCCTCTCTATCATATCGTGACTTTATTTTCTACTTGGTGCATTCTATTACTTGCTATTTTATTTTTGGTCAATTGAAAATATTGATGGAACTTCTACTCTGTGTTGAGAACTCTTCCAGGCACTGTAGAATACAGTGGGAAAATGACAAAGTCTTTGTTTTCTGGAGCTTAGATTCTAATGGGGCAAGATAAATAAGCCACTTCTCCCTACTTGATGTTTTTCTGGTTTATTCATTTGTTTTTTAATTGTCTGCCCAACCCACCCTTCCTCCAACTAGAATGTAAACCAGTAAGACATCAAGGCACTCTTCTTCCTTATTCATCTCTGCATCTCCAAGGCCTTAAATAGACTCTGGAACATTTTTATTGGAATAAAAATACTGAATATATAAAAGGGGAAAAAAAGGAATGAATAATACTGGAATTACAATGTGGCATTGCAAACTTACATCTCAACTCTAATTGAGCAGGCCAGTTTGCATAACTGAGTCTTAGGGAACTCATCTGTAAATATGGGGATAATGATAACTACCTTCAGGGTTACTGTGTGCATAAAATAAGATTCTGCAATATTTTGCACAGTGCCTCACACACAAGCGGTGCGCAGTAAATAATTAATTTAAATTTATGAAAGTAATTCGGAGCCTTTCTTTGAAACCTAAAAATTATGACTGGGTTCCCAGGTACATTTTTAGATTTAACTAGTACCTTAATTCCCCAGACATCTTCCCTTCCTCTGCACTCTTATACAGTCCCTTTCTTGCAGGACCTGCGATTTTCTAGTTTAAACCATAGGTATTCAGATACATGCTTCATCTGTACTAAGCAAGATCCATTTATTTTTACAAATAATTACATGCAGACTTATACTAATTAAGTATTTCTGTTGGTTATAGGCCATCTCTTCATCTCCACTGCCATCTTCTTTGGAAGAAGAAATAACTTGCCCATCTTTCAGCTGCCATAGAGCCCACACACCCCTGCCACACAGAAAAGCCTTATCAATCCTAGGTACCAAGTTGGACCTCAATCACCAAATACTTGTCAACTGAGTGGGACTGATTGTGGTAGGTAACCTCTCAGATAGGTCTTAAGACCTCCTGATATTTCTGAACTCGTGTAATTTCCTCCCTTTGAGTGTTGGCTGCACCTAGTGATTCCTATGGAAAGAACAGAATACTGTAAAAGTAATGGTATGTCACTTTCAATATTAGGTTACAAAAAGACTGACTTCCATTTTGCTTTCTCTGTCTGTCTCTGTTTGTCTCTGTCTCTGTCTGTATATCTCTCTCTCTCTCCTTTTTTTTTTTTTTTCTCTCTCATCCCTCTCGTAGCCCTCATTCTGGGGAAGACAAGCTGCCATGTTGGGTAGTCCTAAGGATAGGCCCACATGGCGTGGAACTGATGTCCCCAGTCGATATCCAGCTGGGACCTGAGGCCTCCCCACAGTCCTGTGAGTGACCTTAGCAGTGGATATTCCCAGACCTGTCAACAGCATGTGAAGAACCTGGAAGGGAAGCCTCTTCCAGTTGAGCCTTGAGATGACTGCAGCCGCCAAAGATACCTTGAGTGCAGTCTTGTGAGAAACCCTCAGTCAGGAGTATCAGCTAATGCATTCTTAGACTCCTAAACACATGGTCACTGTGAAATAATGAACATGTGTTTTTTTAAGCCACTATGTTTAGGGATAACTTGTTACATGGCAATAGATAACTAACAACTTGGTAGTTGCTCAATAAATATTCTTTGAGTAACCAAGTGAATATCTTCTGACTCTTTACTGACAGTTAAGACAAATGAAATCAGAGATTTATAAAAGCAACTTCTCTTACTTTACTCTGCCATCTGAAACTATAGGATCATAAGTAGAGAAATCAGATTTTTTATTCAATTTAATTTATTTTGATAACACTGTGTCAGAAAGTGAATATGATCCAATCCCTGACTCCAAAATGGACCTTCCAATCTAGAAGGCACACATCAGTCTTCCTGCCACTCATGGGTGTCTCCATGCAGTGTCTCTCGTTATAGAATTCTGGGTGAAACAGAACTTAATAAATATGAAAATCATTTTTAAAAGAGTATTGAGCCAGACTAATCTTTAGATAATTCCTGGCTTTCCACTGATTAATGAAGATATCTAGAGGGAGTAAATAAATCTCTCCAAGCCTCAATTTCTTCAATAGTAAAATAAGCATCATGATATCTATCTTGTTAAGGTTTTATATGTTAAGGTCATAATTACTAATCTAAATCAACTAAAAAACACTTACGGCTTTCTTTGCCATCCTTCCAAAAACAGGATCATTAGATGGGAAACATATACAGAGGGTCAACTACAGGGATCCCACAGAGAAGCAAATGACTTGTGTTGCAAGATTGGAACTTGAAAAGTAGGAATTCTTAACTGAACATGGCTACAACAAAACCTATAACATCAATCTCAGACTTTTTATCCACATTCCCCAAGTACATGTGGAAGCAGGAATCACTAACCATTTGAGAGAAATAAACTTAAAACACTACCTTGTAAAGTAGGTTAATAAATGTAAGAAATGTGTCAACCTGAGAAATGGGATGGATGAAATGGAAATTTAGAAATATGTAAGTAAAAGGGGCTTTACAAATTCAGATTTTATCTGAAAGCCTTAAAACAAGTACAGTAAAAGGCAAAATTGTTACACAGTGTATTTATCAAAATGTGTATCTTTTAGTCTCTGGGTGCCCATTTACCTTTAGTTTACATACAATTCTAACAAATGTGGAGTTTAATTTTGTAGTCCACTTTAGATTAGGCTCAAATTGTTGCCTAGTCAGACAAGCTGGAAGTACTGAGAAGCACTAGTTTGATAGAAAGAAGACATGTGGCAATAAATTAGCCAAAAGCCTAAGAATATAATAAGAGCAATCTGAGGCCATTTAATGAAGAGGAAGGAAGTCCTACATACCCCAGTGGCATCAAGACATGCGCCATTATTTTATAGATGTGCATAAGTATTCTGGTTAAACTGAATCTTTCCAAAGATGCTAAAAATGATGTTTTACATTTTATCTCCCTCAACTTGAAAGTGTGCCATAACTTTAAAAAATTGTATTGTTTTTTGGCATAAATATTATGTATGATGTTACACTCCAGTCATCCATTGAATTGAAATATAAATTCCTCTAACTTAGTGACAGTAAGTAAATAAAATATTAAATAAATGGATACAAGAGGACCACAGACAACTAATGAATCACTGAGGGACACGAGGCTGTGTGAGGTAGGCCCTAACCTCTGATGCTGACGTCCAGAAAGGCAGGCATACATGTGCTCAGCATGCCCCTTGGGACAGTCAGGCAGGGATTCTGCAGGTGAACATATTACCACTTGAGAAAGAAGGTTCAAAGTACAGTACCGGGGTTTTCCTTTCTACATGTAGGGACAGAACATAGGCACACCCTGATGACATTTTTACAGTCGCACACTAAGTTCCTAGTATAGACAGAGGGTCCTCTAATTTTTCCTGGGCTGTCAATGGTCCCATTTGCAAGTCCTATAACTACCTAGACATTAGGAAGTACCTAATTCCTGGGGTACTACCCTACCTAATATTTTTCTCCCCAGTGGTTCTTTAAGGGCCTCACACTATGTGGAAACATTCTGTGTTGTGTATGCCCTGCTTGCTCCTATAGATTCACTTTCCACTCTGCTCTGGGCCGCAGGAGGCTGACCTCTAAAGCCTACCTCAACAGGTCCCCTTGTCCTCTGGCTTCTGGTTAGGGTAGGCATGAGAGACGGCAGCAAGAGATCATGGAGTGGGAGGAGAGGAAGGCTGGCATTTTAAACCCCTAGTTTCCTTTCAGCAGACCAATTGTTAAGAAAGGGTTCCTTTCTTTCCTCCTTCCTTCCTTCCTTTCTTCTTTCCTTCCTTCCTTCTTTCCACCCTTTCCTTCCTTCCTTCCCTTCCTTTCTTCCTTCCTTCCTTTCTTCCTTCCTTCCTTCCATGTTCTTTCTTTCTCTTTCTCTCTTTCTTTCTCTCTTTCTTTCTTTCTCTCTCTCTCTCTCTTTCTCTCTCTCTCTCTCTCTCTCTCTCTCTCTCTCTCTCTCTCTCTCTCTCTCTTTCTTTCTTTCTTTCTTTCTTCCTACCAACTTTATATTCATGTAGTAAAACCCCTTTTATTTGTACTATTCAATGAGTTTTAACAGATGTATACACCTGTATAATCACCACCACAATCAAGAAAGAAAACGTGAGAAGAGGAGAGTGGGGGCCAAGATGGCAGATTAGGTAAATGCTACAGCTACTACATCCCAGGATCCCAACAAAATTACAAATAAATTATAGAACAATCAACCTCAAGAATCATCTGAACACTAGCTGAACAGAACCCCTATAACTAAGGATATAAAGAAGAGGCCACATTGAAACTGGTAGGAGAGGTAGAGTCATGAAATGGGCTAACCTGAAACCCACAGACTCTGAGAGGGACACTCAGTGGCTGAGGTTCCCCCCAAAAGAGGCACAGTTCCCAGTCCTACATCGGGCTCCGCAGCCCAGGGGTCCTATGCTGGGAAGAAGAGTTCCCACAACATCTGCCAGTGAAAATCACCAAGGACTCTCTGTCCTGGTGATACAGAAGGCAGTTGGAAACCCAGACACCCTCTTAAAGGTCCCACATACAGACTCACTTACAAATACTCATCTGGTCTCTGGCGGAGGGGCGGTAACTCATGAAGTGCCAGACACATACAGGGGAACACTGAGCTGTGTAGCTTCGAGGCAAGCACTGGAGGGTCAGCCATTATCCCTTTGTGGAGTCTGCCTCAATAAAGCCAACAGGAGGGCGCCATCTTTTCTGTGTTGAAACCTCCCCCAAAGGTCCAAATCTGAGACCACATTGGTCTGGTGAAATCCCTATGTGTACACAACCTTAGTGACACCCTGGGTGCAGTCCCCTAGTGCTGCGTCACCTAGGGGACTCCCAGCATCTGAGCAGCTGGCCCGGCCCCACAAGCTATGGGAGGCTTTTACAGCAGTGAATGGCCTGCAGCAGTCCAGAGAACTTTTGGTGCTAGGCAGTGAGTCACAGCCTGTGCCTCAGCCTCTCCTGGGTGGCTCTCGGGGACCTGGTAGCCTAAGGCGAGCGGTGGCTGGCCACCACATTCTCAGGGTGTTTTTGTGAAGTGGTCATAGACGTGGCACCAGTGCAAGGACAGCAACTGCATTAACTTTGTAAAAACCACTGCCCACACCCTGTAGCTCCCTGGTACCTGGCCCTGCACACCTAGAGCTGCATTGCCAGGGGCACTCTCGGCACCTGGGCAGCTGGCCCCTCCTCACAAGCTATGGAAGCCTTTTACAACAGTGGACTGCCCGCATGCCTGGTGGTGGACAGTAAGACACAACTCACAGTGCAGCCTCTCTTGGGCAGCTCTCAGGAATCTGTGAGCCATCGGTGCGTGGTTGCTGGCTGTGGTATACTAAGGACATTTTGTGAAGTGGTCGCAGGCCAGGCACTGGCACAAGAACTGAATCTGCATTAACCTTGTAAAAACCACCAGGAGCACCTCGTAACTTCCTGGAACTGCACTTCACTCAGCTAGTCCTGCATCACCGAGGGCACTCTCAACACCAGGTCAACCAGCCCAGCCCATGCACCTAAGAAGGCTCTTTCAATGGCTGGGCCTTACGGACAGCTGGCAGGTGGCAACAGGCTTAGGGGGCCTGGGCCTTTTGTCAAGCTGCATCAGACCCAATACTGGTGGCAGCTGGCTTCAGCTCACAGCAAGGCAACCTGTACATACCTCCAGGCAGCAGCCAATCACATATAGCTTGGCAGCTCCCACTGGGTAACCATGGGCTGTTCACAGGTAAGGCTGAAACTGGCCTGCACAGGAGCCCCTCCCAAGAGACATGAGAAACAACACACCCAGAGGTCAGCTTCAGACCACACCAGGGCATTGCATTGCCTGGTTAGCCCCACAAGTGGTACACACAAAGGATGGTCTCAACAGGCACAAGAGCCGGGAAGAATGAATCCCCCTCTGAGGGGTCAGTCCCCACATAGCAGCTCATACACTGTGGGCATAGCCAATCCTCACAGTCAGTCAGCCTGGGGTCAATCCCACCCATTGGTGCGCCAAAAGCAATCAAGCCTGAACTACAACAGAAGAACACACATGACACACACAAAGGACACTCCCAGAACACACACACAGGAGATGAGGAAAACTGCACCATTGGACCACACAGGAAACATAAAACATAAGGCTACCCAGCAAAGACTGAGAGACATAGGAGATGTAACTAATAAACAGAAACAAACACAGAGAAGGACCCAGAATGGGGAAACAAAGAAACATGTCCCAAATAAAAGAACAGGTGAAACCCCCAGAAATAGAACTAAATAACATGGAGGCAACCAACCTACCAGAGACAGAGTTTAAAACACTGGTTATAAGAATGCTCAAGGAACTTAGTGAGGATTTCAACAAAGAGATAGTAAGCATAAAGAAGGACACAGAAACCATAAAAAAGAATCAGTCAGAAATAAACAATACAATAACTGAAATGAAGAATATACTATAAGGAATGAACAATTAAATGAAGCAGAGAATCAAATCAGCAGGAAATATTCAAAGTAATGAAAAACAAGGGCCTAAAACCAAGAGTAGTCTACCCAGAAAGACTATCATTTAAAATTAAAGGAGAGATATAGATCTTCCCAGATAAGAAAAAGCTAAAGGAATTCATTGCTACCAAACCACTATTATAAGAAATGTTAAAAGGGCTTCTTTATGCAAAGATAAGGAGAAAACAAACAAACAAAGCTCAAAAATATGAATAATAAAATGGCAATAACTGTGTACCTATCAATAGTCACTTTAAATGTAAATGGATTAAATGCTCCAATCAAAAGATACAGGGTAGCTAAATGGATAAGAAAACAATACCCTTGCATATGCTGTCTATGAGAGATTCATCACAGATTGAAAAACACACACAGATTGAAAGTAAAGGGATGGAAAACAGATGTTTCATGCAAATGGAGATGAGAAAAAACCTGGGATAGCAATACTTATATTGGACAAAACAGACTCTAAAATGAAGACTATAAGAGACAAAGAAGGGCATTACATAATAATAAAGAGATCAATCTAACAAGAAGACATAACCTTAGTAAACATTTATGCACACAACATAGGAGCACATAAATATATACAACAAATACTGACTGAAATAAAGGCAGAGATTCAACAGTAACACAGTTATAGTAGGGGACCTTAGCACCTCACTGACACTAATAGACAGATCTTCCAGAAAGAAAATCAACACAGAAAAAAGAGGTCTTAAATGACACACTAGACCAGATGGATTTAATTGGTATTTTTATAGCATTTCACCCCAGAGCAATAGAATATACATTCTTTTTAAGTGTCCATGGAACATTTTCCAAGATAGATCACATGTTAAACCACAAAACAAGTCCCAATAAATTTAAAAAGACAGAAATCATATCAAGCCTCTTCTCCGACCATAATGGTATGAAACTAGAAATCAATTACATGGGGAAGAAAAAAGCATACAAACAAATGAGGGCTAACTAACATGCTACTAAATAATGAATAGGTCAACAATGAGATCAAGAAAGAAATAGAAAGAAACCTTGAGACAAACAAAAATAAAAACACAATGACCCACCCTCTGTGGGACAAAGCAAAAGCAGTCCTAAGAGGGAAATTCATAGCAATGTAAGCCTACCTAAAGAACCAAAAATCTCAAATAAACAGTCTAATTTTACAATTAAGGGAACTGTAAAAACAACAGGAAGCAAAGCCTAAAGTGAGTACAAAGAAGGAAATAATAAAGATCAGAGCAGAAATAGATGAAATAGAGGGGAAAAAAGAAAAAGAAATCAATGAAAGCAAGAGATTTGTTTTGAAAAGATAAACAAAATTGAAAAATCTTTAACTAGACTCATCAAGAAAAGAGAGGACCCAAATAGAATCAGAAATGAAAAAGGAGCAGTGACAACAGACACCACAGAAATCAAAAAAAAAAAAAAAAAACTTAAGAAAATACTATGGGCAATTATACACTAACTAATTGGACCGATAGAAGAAATGGATAGATAAATTCCTAGAAGCATATAATTTTCAAAGGCTGAATCAAGAAGAAAAACTGAACAGACTGATTACTACTAATGAAATAAAATCAGTAATCAACAAGCTCCCAACAAACAAAAGTCCTGGACCAGATGGCTTCCCAGGTGAATTTTACAAAACATTCAAAAAAGAATTAACAGCTATTCCCCTCAAACTAGTCCAAAAAACCCAAGAGGAGGGAAGGCTCCCAAATTCATTTTATGAGGCCACCATTACCTTGACTTTAAAATCAAACAAAGACATTACAATAAAGAAAAACCATAGGCCAATATCCCTAGTGAACATAGATGCAAAAGCCCTCAACAAAATATTAGCAAACTAAATTCAGCAATACATTAAAAAGATCACACACCACATTCAAGTGGGATTCATTCCTGGTACACAAGGTTGGTTCAATATCTGCAAATCAATTAATGTGATATACCACATAAACAAAAAATAAAAATCACTTGGTCATATCAATAGACGCAGGAAACGTGACAAAATCCAGCATCCATTTATGATAAAAACTCTCAGCAAAGTGGAGATAGAACATATCTCAATATAATAAAGGCCATATATGACAAACCCACAGCTAATATCATACTCAATGGGGAAAAGCTAAAAGCATTCTGCTTAAGATCAGAAACAAGACAAGAATGCTCACTTTCAACACTTGTGTGCAATATAGTACTGGAAATCTCAGCCACAGCAATCAGACAAGAAAAAGAAATAAAAGGCATCCAAATTGGAAAGGAAGAAGTAAAATTGTCATTATTTGCAGATGACATCATATTAAACCGTGTTTCCCTGAAAATAAGACCTAGCTGGACAATCAGCTCTAATGTGTCTTTTCAAACAAAAATTAATATGAGACCCAGTATTATATTATATTATATTATATTATATTATATTATATTATAAAGACTGGGCTTATATTATAGTAAAATAAGACTGGGTCTTATATTAATTTTTGTTCCAAAAGATGCATTAGAGCTGGTTGTCAGGCTAGGTCTTATTTTTGGAGAAACACAGTATATAGAGAATCCCAAAGCTTCCAGTAAAAAACATAGAACTGATTAATTAATTTAGTAAAGAAGCAGGATACAAAATTAATATTCAGAAATCAGTTACATTTTTATTCACCAATGATGAACTATCAGAAAGAGAAATTAAGAAAACAATCCCATTTACAAGTGCATAAAAAATAAAATACTTAGGAATAAATTTAACCAAGGAAGTAAAAAACCTGTACTCAGAAAATTATAAGGCATTGAAGAGAGAAATTAAATAAGGTACAAATAAATAGAAACAAATAATATGCTCATGGAAAGAATTAATGTAGCTGGGGCAGCCGGATGGCTCAGTTGGTTAGAGCGCGAGCTCTTAAAAACAAAGTTGTGGTTCGTTTCCCACATGGGCCAGTGAGCTGCGTCCCCACAACTAGATTGAAAAGAACGCCTTGACATGGAGCTAATGGGTCCTGGAAAAACACAGTGTTCTCCAACATTCCTCAATAAAAATAATTTAAAAAAATAATTAATATAGTTAAAATGGCCATACTACGCAAAGCAATATATAGATTCAATGCAATCCTTATCAAAATACCAATGGCTTTTATCACAAAACTAGAACAAATAGTCCTAAAATTTATTTGGAAACATAAAAGACCCTGAATAGCCACAGCAGTCTTGAGAAGAAAAAAAAAAAAAAAAAACAATGAAAGCTGGAGGTATCATAGTACCTGATATCAAATTATATACAAGGCTATAGTAATCAAAACAGCATGATATTGGTGCAAAAAAAGACACATAAATCAATGAAACATAACAGAAAGCCCAGAAATAAATCCATGACTATATGGTAATTGAATCTATGACAAAGGAAGCAAGAATTTACATTGGGGTAGGACAATCTATTCAATAAATGGTGCTGGGAAAACTGGACAGATACATGCAAAAAAAATGAAACTGACCATCTTCTTACACCATATACAAAAATAAACTCAAAATGAATTAAAGACTTAAATGTAAGACTCAAAACCATAAAACTCCTAGAAGAGAATATAAGAAAGCTCTCAGACATTACCCTTAGTAATATTTTTACTGATATATTTCCTCAGGAAAGGGAAACAAAAGAAAAAATGAACAAATGGGACTACATCAAACTAAAAAGTTTTTTTCACAGCAAAAGGAACTATCACAAAATGAAAAGACATACTACTGAATGGAAGAAACTATTTGCCAATGATATATCTGATAATGGGTTAATATCCAAAATTTATAAAGAACTCATACAACTCAACACCAAAAAACAAAACAAAACAAAACAAACAACCAAAAAACAACAATCCAATTAATAAATGGGCAAAGGACTTTGTGGGGACAGAGCCCCAAAAAGCAGTTTCCAGGCTCTCGGCCTCACATAGAAAGGTGCTGGCTCAGGTAGTAAATGGCCATCAACTGTGATCAAATGGCCAGCAGCTGTGGCTAGTTGGCCGTCAGCTGTAACCAGTGAGCCATTGGCCACGAATATAACTGCTGTGGTTACGCTAGCAAAAAAAAGGGGGAGCTAGCAAGAAGATGGTGGCTGAGTCTGCAAGCGGCACATTGAGGGTTGAAAATTGTGCTGCTCCTGGTTCCTGTGTCTCCAACCCAACCCAGCCGTCAGTGAGAGTATAGTGGTGTGACTCCCCTACCTATGGCTCCGTGGGTGTTCCTTTTTGGCCTCACCATGTCCTGCGTTCTTATGTGGGGAGCGGGAGCAGAGACCCCGCCGGAAGCCCTGCACAACACATGGCGAAGTCGGCAGGATCCCCTACACGACAGACTTCAATAAATATTCTACAAAGAGGACATGCAGATGGCCAATACACATATGAAAAGATGTTCAATGTCACTAATCATCAAAGAAATGCAAATAAAAACCACAATAAGATACCACCTCACGCCTGTCATCAATATATCAACAAACAAGTGCTGGCAAGGATGTGGAGAAATGGGAACCCGTGTGCACTGTTGGTGGGATTGAAAATTAGTGCAGCCACTACAAAAAAGGGTATGGGTGTTCTTCAAAAAAATTAAAAATAGAACTACCTTATGACTCAGCAATTCCACTCCTGGGTATTTACCCAAAGAAATCCAAAACACTAATTTCAAAAAAATATATGCACCCCTATGTTTATTGCAGCACTATTCACAATAGCCAAGATATGGAAACAACCAAATTGCCCATCAATAGACGATTGGCTAAAGAAATGGTGGTACATTTATACAATGGAGTATTACTCTGGTATAAAAAGAATGAAATCTTATTTTTGCAACAACATGGATGGACCTAGAGGATATTACGCTAAGTGAAATAAGTCAGACTGAGAAAGACAAATATAACGTGATCTCATATGTGAAATCCTAAAGAGTAGAAATAGATTCGCAGATACAGAGAACAAACTGATGGTTGCTAGATAGGAGGGGTATTGGAGGCTTGGGTGACAAAGGCGAAGCGACTAGGAAATACAAATTGGTAGTCACAAAACAGTCACGGGGATATAAAATACAGTATGGGAATATATTCAATAATGTAGAAACTATGTATGGTGTCAGATGGGTACTAGACTTAACGGGGGGATCACTTCATAAGTTATATAAATGCCTGACCACTGTGCTGTACAACTAAACTAATGAAAAATAATATTGAATGTCAACTACAATTAAAAAAAAAATATATATATATATATATATATATATATATATGAATACTGGGAGTGCCAAAAAATGTATACATATTTTAAGTAAGGAAAAACCTGTATTAAAACTATATAATGTCAACCACTTTTTGGCACCCTCTGTAAAGCACAGCATAAGGAATATAGTCAATGGTATTGTGATATCGATGTACGGTGTGAGATGGGTAGTAGTAGACTCATTGGGGTTACCACTTTGTGAGGGGTGTAAATGTCTAATCGTTATGTTGTTTTATACATCTGAAACTAATAATTAAAAAAAAAAAAGAAAGAAAACATGCCATCACCACAAAATGTTATCTAGTTTCCCCTTGCATTTCCCTCACCTTCCTAATCGCCGGCAACCACTGATCTGATTTCCATCTTTATAGGTTAGTTTCACCTTAATTAGAATTTAACAGAAATGGAATCATGGAGTCTGTGCTCTTTTGTTCAACATAATTATTTAGAGAATTATCTGTGTTGCTGAAGCTATCAATAGTGCATTACAATTTATTGCTTTGTAGTAGTGCATTGAATGCCTAACACAACAAAGACAAACAGTGGCTACTTTCACACAGGCCTCTTACTGAAAGGTGTTCTCCCCAACTCCATTACCTTTGTTGGCTTCCCTTAAAGCTGCCGCCGTCTTTGTAAATAGTCCCTTCAGGGAACTCTTGTCAATAATCCCGCCCTCTGTCTCCTTCTGGGCCTCTGACTGACTTACTGTCACTTAGGAAACATTCTATTAAAAGAATATATAAAGTTTTTATCCTCTAAACTGATGAACATTTTTATAGGGGTCATTCTATCATCCTTCATTATGTCCCTCAATGGCAAAGAGAAGTAGATAGCAACCTTTCTTAGCTGCAAAGAGAAGAGAAATGTGGAGGTATATCCAACTCCTCACCTGGGGTAGGTCATGAAATAGTCGGTAGAAAAAGGGTAAGGGCAGAAGAGCCTGGAGCCCTTGATTTTCTAAACCGTCAATGTCCCTTTAATTATTTTAAAATAGTCTATTTCTTCAGATTGTAAAAGGTACGTGTGTTAAAGAAAAATGTAAATAAACACACACACACAAATCCACAAACCCACCATCCAGAGATACGCATAGCATATTTCTTTCCATTTTTCTTTTCCTGATGATCCATATGCAGCTGTTTTAAATAAAATTAGATTCCCAGGGAAGTTTTGTTTCCTGCCTTTTATACTTAAGTATAGATTGCAGCATTTTCATGATCGTCACATATTATTTGTAGATATTATTTTTAATGGCCATATAAATCTTACATTGTATAACATCTGTTCAACTACTTCCCAATTTTTTGTGATCCTTTGCTTCTAATAGGGATCTAAATTTTGCAAAAAGCAAACTATTCATTGGCCATTATGATGGTATTCTTTGACATTTGGGGCCAGCCTAACTCCAAAATAGAACTCAAAATCAAGGGATTTAACAGTTGAGAGAAAGGTGCTTGACGGCTAATGGAGGCATTTGGGGATATTCACTGGGCCTAACAAGGAAAATAATGGGGTTCTTATTCCCCAACTCCAGGTGACTTCTAAAGCCAGCCCTGCTAAGGTTCAATTAAGATGAGAAAGATCAGGTAACTTCACAGGAAGACCATAATTCCTGCAATAACAAATGTCAAATGTTGCCATTTTAGCTGTTCTGAGTGACTGCCTTGTTATTTCTAAGGGTTTTAAAGGTAGTATTTGTCAATGATGGTATCGCTGACTTTTCAAAGTAATTAACTTTGTATCCAAAAATAAACTTAATTGTTTAACCACCGGTGTATTAGGCACCACCAGGGGAGGGAGGGATGCACCACTTTCTTGGGAAATAAATCTGATTCCTTCACTCTCTCGATTTATTTCTCCAGCAACCGTGTTATTGTCTTGTAAAATGGTCCACCCCTCCCATTATCTGCTAAGTAGCAGTTAGGCTGGGGAGAAAACAGTTATATTGATATATGAAGTTGGAGGCAGATGCCAAGCTAATTGATCTGAGTAGTTTAAATGGGAGAAAATACTTCCAAGAATCAATAGAGGTGCTAATTCGGCTAATTGTTGGATAGTGTTTCTTTTTTAAGTGAGTGATTTTCCCAATTAATGTTTATCATGTTGATTTTTTTTTTTTTACCCTGAGTTGATCAGTTTTAACTTTACTAAACCTTCTGTGATATTGGTTTCCAATGGGCCTTCATCCCAGTTTTTATTGCCAAGCTGGTGACGGGTGGTTTTCCTGGATAGGCTGACCATACAGTGCAAAACCTAGGCTTGGCCCTTTACTAAGATGACTTCAGCAAAGGCTATTTTCTGCCAATGGTATCAAAAACAAAAACAAGAGTTGTTGTCTTCATAGAGTTGATGGACCAAGCAGTAAAAGCGAAGCATATGATTTAAATTTGCAAGGGTAACCAATAGACAAACTGAAAATTAATATCTTACTAATGCAAAAAAAAAATGGGAAAAGGAATGCAAGGGGAGTGGGTAGTGAAGTAATTTTCTACCTTTCCATAAGTGTTGGGAAGGAGGTGTCCATAAATTTTGCTTAAGATTGGTAGATCAAAACATGGTTGACAATGAATAATACAAGGAGTGGACATGAGGGAAGCAATGAGGGGACAAGGACAGAGACTTCTCTTTCTTTTTAACCTTTCCATGGAATAATTTAAAAATATTAATAACATAAACACAAAGGTGTTGGGAGTCTGGAAAGAACAGTGAAGAGAGAAAATGGAAGGTGGAATCCCAGAATCCTAGAACGTAAGGACTGAAAGAAGACCTAAAAGGACAGTCTTGCACACGTCCCCTTTACAAATGACAGACAAAGAGACAGATGGTTAAATAATAGAGCATATTATGAACACGGAGACTCACAAGGACAAAGCAGAGTATATTCTATTGATATGCATGATATTTTCTTGGAATAATACTTGGCAAGTTCTTCTTGCTAACCCTCCCACCCCGAGGCTTGCTCACTAAGGCCTGAAATTCTTTTAAGATGGGACTGAGCCTTTCATTCCAAAATGAGGTGTACCCTAGGGAAAAATTTACACATTAACTCAGGGTTCTGCTTGAGTGGTTTTGACCTAAATTGGAACAAAGTCTGATATTAGAAGAGTACAAAACTCTGAATGCTGAGGCGAAGAAAGCTCCGTCAATATGAACTCAAAAAGGGATCGCTAGCAGCATTAGCTACATGTAGTTTACATCATAACTGTTTCCTGCTGTGTTTCCTGCTGTCCACTATCTTTCTCCAGTCTCCTTCTTTCTCTCTGTGCAGCGGTCCATGAAGTTGGAGTTGTTTATATGGCAAAAATCAGCGTCAGAATTGAAATCTCAAATAGTTACTGTCAGATTTTGGCTGGAATCTTTGGCAGATCCCACTTCTAGAGTTTTCCCAGTCATATCTGGATGGGAATGATAAAGTTGAACCAACACATCAGCTGGTAGCTAACTTGGAAGCGAGAAGAAACTTGTAAGGCCTTTCCTAGGACAGTTGGAGTTCATGGGTTAAGATAATTAACACAAACATCAAGGTACCAACAAGTGTCTCCCCAAAAGGAATGTGTTGTCATCATCATCTGTATCATGATCGTCACCAACACGACACTCGGGTTGCCATGTGACCTAGAATAATTTATTTCACTGCCCTGATGATCAATCAGCTCATCTATAAAATGTGGACGTTGAACTTCGTTACACCCACATTGTAGAGAAAGGAGATGTAAATGTTGAGGGGGAAAACGGGGCAAAGATGCATAGGAAAGCCATTAGAGAGCACTAAGTAAATACAATCGTCAATGATTCCGAGGCTGTGAGCCTTTTGAGGTCAGAGACCCCACAGAGCATTGCATGGAGTAGATATTCAAATGTGTTTTATGTATCTGTAACGGAGAAAACTGGGGAAACATAGACAAAAACGCAAACAACAATATAACTGATTCCATAATGTAACATGATTATGGTATGGACAATCAATGTGATGATTTCAGAGGACACTGGGCCCAATCCAGAGGGACTCTAGAGTGAAACTATGGGGGAGAAACTTCAGCTGGGCTTTGCCATCAAACAAAGGGGTTAAATATAATTGGTAAATTCAACAAGTGCTTATAATACAACTAGATATGATTGCCTTGTAGCCCTTTATGTGCATTGTTTGGTCTTCCCAAAAATTTTCTGAGCAATAAATATACAAATTAGTATAAGCCTCCAATAATCTATATTTCATAAATACGCTGTGATACAAAATGGTGGAATTGTCTGAAAATGCACAGCTAATCACGGGCAGGCTTGTGTGACTACCCCAAGCCCTATGCACACTGGAAAGTGGACACACATATAGTTTGGAAACTGTACACCACCAGTCACTCAACAGTAAGACAGCATTGAACCTTCAGAGGGTGTACAATCCTGACATCCTAGAAGAGAGGCTCCTCTGTAACCTGAACTCTGTGAAAATGCAAATACAACCGAGCCTCACTATTTGTAGACTCCGTGTTTGAGATTTTGCCTCCATTTTAAAATGTATGGGCCAAAATCAATACTTGCGGCACCTTTGTGGTCCCTTGCAGATATGGTAGGATGGCAGTCACTTTGAGTTACCTGACATGCATGTTCGCAGCTGAGTTCTAAGACAGTGCTCTGCCTTCTTGTTTTAGGTCTCATCCTATCAACAAATGTCCTTGACAGATTCTATTTAGGGCCCTGCTTTTCACATGTTTGTTGTTCCTTTTGTTGGTGATCTTTCTATTGCAAATGCCCCACCTGCAAGTGTAGTGCTAGCTCTGTCTAGCATTCCTATGCTAGACAAGAAGGATATGATGTGAGAAAATATACGTCTTTAAACAGAAACACATATAAAACAAGGTTACGTATTGATCGGTTGTCAAAAAATGTGACCAGAGGTTGCCGAGAACCTAACCTTGTGTTTCCCCTGGAAACAATGGTTCAGTATTCACCAACACTGTCATCTCAGTGTTGACAGTGACTATAAAATGAATAACAAGAATCAAGTCTATTTCCTTGAAGACATAACATGATACGTGCAGTATCACTCATTGGTTACCTATCACAAATTAATTTTCTGGATTTGCTACCTCTTCTTGGGGACAGAGATAAAGCTAAAGACAGGAACAGAGGTGGAGAATGTGATAGAGAGATAGTGTCCTGAACTAGATGGACGAAGCACAGATGGGTCAGCGAAATAGTGAAGAAGATGGCAGCAGTCTGAGCAGCTAAAGGTATTTGAGGTTCTGGATGTGAGAGAGGCAAGAAAAGAGCCAATGAGCACAGGCTTTAGCTGTTCATTATTTTGTCTTTAAAATCAGAGCTGCTTTACGTGACATTCACATTTTTATTACAATATGCCTACCTGAGGTCTTCTTAAACCGCCAATCCCAAGACTCCAAGTTTGAAAAGGATAAATCTACCTGATCAGGCCTGTCAGGGAAATTCTTGATATTGCTTAACCTTTGCAGTAGGTTCCAGCCTGTGTCACAGACAACCTTAGGGCCTCAAATGGGGGAACGAGAACAAATGAGGGCAAAAGAAAGTGGTAGTGAAGGGAACAAAATGGAAGAAGGTAATTAGTGGAGGGAAAGGAAGATGGGTTAGAAAGAAAAATAAATAAAGTAGTGTATGAGTCTGGGTATGTCAGAGAGGGAACAGCAATGACAAACGTATGGCTCTTGGGGAGCCCAGTCCCACATGGGTTGGCCCAAGCTCAAGGCTAGTAGCTAGAAAACAGGAGCTCTGACCCTGCTCTCTACTAATTACTTAGGAAATCTTGAGCCATTCAACCAACCGCCAACCAGGTTCCACGTCGGGTATTTGAGATCTGGAGATGAGCCAGATCTAGTCTCCACCCTCAAGGAACGCACAGACCAGGGACGGAGACAAGATGTGTTAACAAATGTATTTCAAAACAGTGTGACAAGTATAATACAAAAACACATTCTAAGAGTAAGGAATGGCTAACGCTATCAGGGCAGGTCAGGGAAAACTCCATAGGAAGAAAAGGCAGGTGTCTGTATTGGTTTTACGGGGTGGGGGAAGGGAAGGGGATGAAAAGAAGCAAATAAAAATGTGCAGTTTGAAGCCCACCTGATTCAGTAGCAAAGCAACAAAGTATTTGTTAATGTTCACCTTCCATTCTCTGTAATTTTAATCAAATTAAAAAAAAAAATAAAAAGACACTGGTGCGATTAAATCGCCACTCACAGACCTTGATTTATCCAGGGGGAAATGGACTATTTAAGCCTCTGTCCCTTGAGCAGAACAGACAAGGCAATTTTGTCTTTCAAACATCAACAGGTAGAGGGATAACAAAGACCATCTATTATGAGGCTGCAGATGGAAATTCAGCCCAGCAGTTACTTCGACACAGTTATTACTGTTCTTAAAGCTAAACCTCCTCATTCCGCTGACATTATTAACCGAGACAAACGTGGCCCTGCAGCTTTATTTCACCGGAGATCACCTATTAAACCAAGAACAATATCATTGTCTTTTGCAGCACTTCCAAAATTGTTTCCTGCCTCGGAGAGGTTTCCTGGGCTTCCCCCCCTCCACCGCCCCCTACCATCAAAATAGACACTATCCATCGTGTACATGTTGCTATATGGCCAGGTTCTGTTTTGCATATCCCAGTGTATCCCCACAGTATTCATGCAGGTAAGAGACATGTGACTGTTGCAGTCATTTGTGCAGTCATCAATATCCTCGCTGGCAATCTCACTGAGACGCTTACAGAGAGAATCAGCCCCTTGAAAAGCCCAAAATTTATCCGGCTATTTTTCCCCCTCTAACCCAAAATGCATATTTCAGGACCCATGGGTGAAACTCATCCCAGAATTTGGGAGGGCCACTTCAATTTGGATGAAGAAACCATGTTTAAAACAGTGTGAGCGATTTGACCAAAGTTACACAGTTTTAGGTGACAAACAGGAACTAAAAGTGAGATCATATAAAAATGTTTTTCACCTGTTTATCTCGGGCAAATGGCCATGCTTTTGAAACAGGATTGTAAGTCCTTACCTGCTATGTGGGTGATAACTAAAATTCAACCCACTTTCATTTATTTGGCTTGCGGGTTGGGCTGGTTTTTGCATTTCCCTTATTTAATTATGCCTTTCTTACCTCAATTAACATACTGAGTAAATCATTCCCACACTCCGTGTCACATGCCTGCCATTTGATAATGTCCCCCCTCCTTGTCCAAGGGGGAACAAATTCGCTCTAAGCACTGCTGATCCTGGAACTGGTAATATTGACTATTTTTGACAGAGCCCTAGGTGCACCTCATAATTATAAACAAAACCCCAGACAGAACTAATTATGGTCCTCACTCAATAGCACCCTCGATTCTCTTGTGAAGGGTAACTTCAAGAGGCTGAGTCCTGCAAGAAGTTCAGGACAATCTGATCCTTAAGAAAAGGGAAATAGCTGTTAGGTTTTGTGAAACTCCAGATGATCAAAGCTGTCCAAGGAGATTTGCCATATGGCTTGGGCTTTCGCATGTCTTTTCTTGAATTTTCTTTAATAAAACACACCAACATGTCGCTGCTGAACAACAACAAAATAGCAGGACTTGATGTTCCAAAGGCGTCAAGGTCGGGAGGCTGACCCGTGCGGGCCTCTGTGGGCTGTCTCTCCCATGGCCTCCTCTCTCCCTGCCAAGCTGGCTGATGGCAGACACGTATGATGAGCAGAGACAGAGCTCTGCTGTCTCGGTGGTACCTCTGGTCTGTGGTCTCTGGACTGATCCAGGGCCAGACCTGGCTCCCCAGCTCTTTGCCTTTTGGCGACCAGCCACCTGGAGTCTGTTCAAATGAACAAGCTGCCTTTTCTTCCTGCATATTGGTTTCTCCTCCATTTGAAAACAAAACTCTTCCCCATCTGCTTGCTTCTGGGATCGCCATAATTGCATGGAGGATAATTGGCGGCAACTCAATCTGAGGAAAACCCTGTTGATTCGAAGCACAGTCTCAATAAACGTTTGTATTTCATCGTTTTTGCTAAATGGAGCCTGTGTCCCAGCCAGCTTTGCTAACGCAGGAGTGGAAATTAATGAGAGGCATATGAGGAGGAGCGGAAGCACGGAATAATGTTCCACCGTGACCCTCTTTGTTTCTAAGAATTTCCTACTGTCAGGGGATCCATTGATTTGTCTGGATGGCGTCCCCCCCAGTCATAAAGCACCAAAGTAAAGGATGTCATAATGGAGCCGTAAAACCAACGGGACGGCCAAGAATTGGGCCATTTCGCTGACTCTATGTACTAAACTGCAGTCCCGGATCTGAGTCCTGAGCTGGTCAACTCGCATAAAAAAGAAAAAAATCATTGCCTTAATACCTCGCATTTGCTTTCTGAAATGGTCATTGCCTGTCATAAAAGAAACAGCTCAAGTTTGTACACGGTCTGAGCAGGGAGCATTGAAGCAAGAGATTAAGCTTGTCATTCACAATTCTGGGTTCGAGTCCTGCCTCTGACACTCACAAGTTGTGTGACCTTGAGCAAGTCCTTTAATCTCTCTCAGCCGCAGTGTCTCACCTCTAACATGGAGGCTAAGAATCATTTCTAACTCATCGGGTTGCTGGGAATGAGATCATTCATGTAAGGATTACAACAGTAACCAATGCACAGTAAGCTCTGTAAAAGTTGGCTATCATTGCTGATTCCAGTTGGTAATTCAATAAACCCTTACTGAGCATTTACTATCTATCAGGCACTGCTTTATGTTCTAGAAATACAGCATAAAAGAAAAAAAAAAGAGACAAGGTTTGGGCAATCATGAATATGAGATACTTGTAAGGGAAACAGACAATAAACATGGAAATAAACTAGTAAACAAGATCACTTGAAATAGTAAGAATTTCTATGATGAAAATAAAACAAAATCGATGAAGTAGAAAGAGCCTGAGGTGGGACTACCACTCTAGGTTGGGTCTTCCGGGAAGACCTCTCTAAAGTAGAAATATCTGAATTGCAATTTGAATGCTTAGACATAGAGGAAAGACCAGTGAGGCTGGAAAATAGTGAACAAGGGATGAGAGAGATGTGAGATGAAGTCAGAGGGCTTTGCAGCACCTCGTAGTTCAAGGTACGTGTTATTTTGTGCGTAATGGAAGGCTCCGTGAGAGACTGGTGTTATGTGATGTTTAAATGCTGCCTCCGGCTGCTTTGAGAACACAGCCATGGGCAAGAGGAGGCAGACCAACAGGAGGCTCTTGCTGAGAGATGATGGACTAGGGTGGTGGCAGCAGAGATGGAGATGCCTAGCATTTAACCACATTCGATATTAGTCAGCAATGTCAATCAGTCTGGCACTTGTCCATTTTCACTGACCTTATTAAGCTGAAATTCTTAATCTCAGTCCGAGTTCACCTGTCCAGCAGCACACACATAGACAATGGAGAGGACTGAAATGAGGTATATTCAAGGGACTTCTGTTCACTATGCTACTTAGGCAAAATAGGTTCAAAAGAACCGAGAATGAGCCGGGCTCCACCACCCGTGAACTGTGTCACTTTGATCAAGTTACTCAACACCCAGCTTCAGTTGCCTCATCTGTAAAATTCGGGGGATCACACCACTTACAGCATTGTGAAGATACTGTATGTGGCAACTGTACTGTGAACTTTAACATGGTATTAAAATATAAGGAAGTATTTTCAAACAGAGATCTGGGACCGATGCTTCCCGCTGTTCCTGTTGCTCAGGGCCTAGCCATAGGGCCGAGGGGGCCACTTCTTGCTGGAGTTTCTATATTAGTAACAAATTACCTGTAGGGCATCTGTAACAAATTACCCCAAACTGGTTGGTTTAAGAAAACAGAAATTTATTCTCTCACAGATCCAGGGGCTAGAAGTCCAAAATCAAGATGTTGACAAAACTATGGGAAAGACTCTAGGAAAAAGTTTTTGGTTACCTCTTGGAATTTCTGGTGGCCCTAGTTGTTCTCTGTCTTGAAGCAACAACACTCCAACCTTTGGGTCCATCTTCACCTGGCCATCTTGCCTCTGTGTCTGTGTGTCTCTCTCCTTGCACGGTATTCTCCTCCCCATGATTCTGTTTTCTTTCTTTTAAGGATACCAAATTAGATTATGGCATACCGTAATTGAGTGTGACCTCATCGTAACTTGACTACATTTGCAAAACCCTATTTATGATTAAGAACCCCAGGTACCACAGACTAGAACTTCAACCTATCTCTCTGAGGGACACAGAAAAAAGGAACTACGCAGATTTGGACTGTCCCGGTATCTTGCTAAACAGGAGAGTAATGACCAGTTTTGAGCTTGAGGAGATGTCTTGGCAAGAGGGCAAAATCAAGAATCCAGGGACAGAACCATTGGTAGGTGAGATAAAGAGGGGATCAGTTTGATGTTAAGAGTAAAAGCTAATCTGGAACCATGTGGTGGCCCCCAGGAGGGCTGACAAGTTGGAAGAACTAAGGAAAAGAGGAGACAGAGAACAAGCCAGTCTTGTCATAAGGAAAGGATTGAATGGTTACAAACAGGGGCACTGGGGGCAGCTGCCACAATCAGTGGATACTGCCTGGGCATTTCACTTGCCAAGCAAAGAGTAGGTTACCCAACGCAAAGCCAACGATTCAAGGAAACCAGGTTTCGAGTTCTTCAGATCATTAGCTAAAGAAATCAGACTGTAAACCACTTCGAATTGTGTGTGTGTTTGATGGTAGGTTCTGTCTGGCATAGAGCTATGTTCCTAGGCAGACAAGTTGGGGAATTGAAAAAAAGAAAGAAAAAATCTTCCTTTGTTGGTTTCCTTTTTGTTTTAATAAAACCGTCAATTTAAACCTTTTGTGAATATACACTTGATTTCACTAAACAGAGATAGTAAGTATTAATCCCAAGTCACTACTTTTTTTTTTCTTTCTTAGCTGGGGGGAGGGACTCTAATCCTGGAATTGACTAGGTACATTAAAAAGAAATATTCAACTGGAGCTTCGTGCGATGTCTTCTGAAAGAAATTAATTCAAGCAATGTAGAATTTTATATAGGAAGGAAAGAAGCAGAATATTCTCTTTCCACGAGAAATCACAGTGGCTTTCAAGGATCAAAGTAGTAGCCAAATCACTATGCTCGTGCTGATGAAATGAAAAGTAGACTTTAAATCCAGCAAGTAGAACTGACAATGTTTCTTTCACAGTATCAAGCACTGCCATGTGAATTTCACTATGTGTAACAACTTCACCCACGTATGTCATACCAAACCACATTAGCAAAATATTAGCACCAACACTGTACCAACCTCGAAGAGAGAGATCAGTATATTAGTGCAGTTGGATTTCTCTGTGTTTATGTATTTACTCAGCAATCTCTCACACTCAACTACAAGTCCCCTGAAAGCAGGGGCTGTCTTTCATCTCCACATCACTGAACCACAGTGTAATCAAAACCCAAAGAATGAATGTACCCAACATACGAACATCTCACTCTCCCCTAACTGTAAGAGAGACAATTCTGGGGAAGGTGACATCTGAACAGAAGCTTGAAGGTAGAATAATAAGGCATTCCAAGCAGAGATACAACATGAGCTAAAGCTCATGAGCCAAAGAAGTAGGCAATCATTAAGTGAAAATTAGAAGACGGCAAGTTTGAAGTTAAGACCCAAAAATTAGCTACTGACATACAGTGACCCCAAGCAAGTGATCCCTACCTGCCATTCCATACTTCAAGATCGGTTGGGGTTCTATCTAGAAACAGAAACCACGTTAGGTGTTTGGTCAGGAGCGGATTTACCATAGGGCATTGGGAGTTTTTGTAGGATTCTTGGAGCTGCTGGACATGGAAGTTCTCGGCTGAGTCTCCAGGAACATCTCCTGGATCAATATAGAGTAAGCTACCAGGAGCTTATGAGAATGCTGGGTCTATGCCAGAATCGGGAAGCTGTGACTGCCTCTGCTGCTCCAGCACAATGGCGCCCCAATGCCATGCCGGGGACGCTGCTGGTGGTCTACGGAGCACTACATACCTGCACAGACGCCTACCGACCCACCCATGCCCTTGTCCAAGGGGCGGGCCGATGGCACCTTGTAAATACTGCACAAACGCACTCATGGGTAGACTCAAACTCAAATCCGAGCCCTATCCATAAAGAATTCTAGGAAATGTAGTTTTAACATTGTTTTCAGCTTTTAACCTCTCCAACTAGAAGGAAGCTGGTGGTTTGAGTGACCCAAACCACAGTATTCAGAAAACTCATTATAGTATTAAAATGCAGATGATAAAATGAATGAATGGTTTGAGAAATTTTACCAGGAGGAATTAAACAGTCTGAAAACAGGGAAACCAACATAAGCCAATGAAAAGTTTTATTTTTTCATGTCCACTAAATCTTCATCAGAGATTGTATTGATGCAATATTGTTTAAGAAAATATATTTCTTGCTTTTGAGATGGAGTGTGAGTGTGTGTGAGTGTATAAGTGAATGTGTGTGTGTGCATTTTAAGAACACTGTGTTAATGACTGACAAGGGCATTTTTCAGTAGGGAACAATGAAATACTGATAAGAAAAAAGCATCCCTCAGCTCAGAAAGACTGCCTACAGTTGTCATCTTATGCTGTGACTTGCTGAATCCTGGAGCCATCCACAGGATTTCTTGAATTCATTTGGCATTTCAAATATCAGCTGCAGTTTTAGGTCAAGCATCGGCTTAAACTTCTGTGGGGTTTGTTCAATATGGAGTCTCAGGTTTGGGTATTGGCGAACTGTCATTGTAATTGTGCGTCTAATTTGATGTGACTTCAGTATGTACCTTTCACTAAAACCTCCTGAGCAGCTTTTAGAATCCCTGATTAGTTTAGGAAAAGAAAAAAAAATTCTCCATTAAAAGAAAGAAATAATAATGGCCACATTAGTAGTGAGGCTTTCAAGATTTGTGACTGGGAGAGAACAAAGTCTCAGTCACTTCACAACTATACCCCAACTCACCTTTCAATGCACCAAGGACACATATATTCAACCTGAGCTGAATCCCAGTGCTGTTCCTTACCAGCTATGTGCTATTTATTTAACTGCTCTAAACCTCAGTGTCATCATCTGAAAAATGGACATGACACATTTTATAACATGGTTGAAGTTATTAATAAGATACATAATTTCTGGCATATAGTATAGTTTTAGTAAAATTGCATGCTGCCTCCTTTGCTACTCAACTATATGTTTAAAGAGCATACTGTGTGTCTGTTCCAGTACTTGTATATATAACTGGCACACAGTAGGTTCTCAGTAATTGTTGCTTGGATAATTAATTAGTTAGGATGGAGAGATGGATGGATTCTTCACAACAGCCACTCATCCTATGAGCCATTGTTGGTTGATTGGGTTGTACTTACATCTCTGTGATGCTGGATGACGAGTTTATAAAGCAAGCACCAGCCCATTCTAAACATGAAGCAATAGTCGTTTTCACTCCTGACTAGAACTGAACAGGAGTTTCCTCTTACAGCCACGGGAGACTTGACTTGAATTTGAGGCCCCAGGAGTAATTGTCCTCTCCAACGGGCTTATTTCACAGTCGATTATTCTGTGGCAGCTTCAGACATCCCATTTTAAACATGTATAGCATGTCCTTGAAGAACCCAATTGCTTCAACAAGAAGCAGTCACTCAAAATATTAAATATCACTCAGTCTTCAAAGCAACTTATCATATCAAGAAGCCCTTCCAGCGGCAAGATCTGCTATTATCAAAAATAAAATAAAATAAAATAAAATGAATATAAAAATAAAACAATAAAAAATACTAGGCTTGGAGATGCAATCAGTTAGCCAGCCATGGTATCCACAATGCTGGATACCATCAAAGAAACATCACTTGGTGAAAGGTTCAGCCATAGCCATTTGGCTGCCAACACCTAAACAAATGTTTTATACAAATAAATATAGGCCTTCGATTTGCCCCAACTTGCAAGGACGTAGACGTGCAGCTCTCTTTATCCTGGTGGCAGTCCGTGGCTTGCTCTCGCCTCTCGGTGCCTCCAAGTGGTTATTTCCCTTGGCTGCCTAAGCCACCCTGGTGTCATTAGTGACTCCACTGTTTCCAACTCACTGTGGACAACAGAGGCGGTGGTTTGTGTTAACTCCTGGGAAGCAGGCTGCTAGAAGAGGCTTTCTCTCCTGCCTGAGAGTGAAATTATATGAGGCTTTGATCTGACTTTTATTTTCCTTCTCTGAAGTGAATTTTATGCCTGTGGAAAGTGCCAGAGGCAGCTGAGCAGGCCAGGAAACTGAAGGATTGCATTTGCCAAGGGAAAGGTCAGAGAGGAGGAACAACCTGGCTCTCAAAGGTCAATTTTGTCCTCCCTTGTCTAAGGCATTGAGGAGAAAGCAGTCCAAGAATCAGATTGTTTCTTGTCCCTGCTGCAGTCTAATTTGAAACCTTGGCCAGCTTCCTTGCTCCTCCTCAGTTTTCCTTTCTGTTGAATGGGAAGAATCACTCAGGTTTTTCTTTCTCAGAGAGATACTTGAGAAAAAAAAGGGTGTTTTCAGGTTTGAAGTGCTTCTGAGTTTACATGAGCACAAGCATGATAGCAACTCAGTCAAGGAGAACCGGGTCAGCTTCTGGGCTATGAAGAAGGTACACAAGGGAAATCATTCATTTCCGCGTGTTTATCAAGTTCCCACTGTGTTCCCCAAACTGTGCCCATCCCTGCGTGGAATAGGAAGAGATGTGAAAATGGGATCCTGCCCTCAATCAAGAATTCTCTATGCAGTTTCCTTATTTCTCTGAAAATGGAAACACAGATCTACCCCAAAAAAATAAAACTAAACCAATGAATAATTGAGAAGGAAAGAAGTTAAACCAAAACTGACTTAGCGTAACTTAACAACTGTAAAGCATTATGGAGGGAGCAATTGCACCGAGTAGCTACCACCCCTAGGGCTGGGAAAACTAAGAGGAAAGACTAGAATCATTAAAACAAAACTAAAACCAATGAAGCTGAAACTCAGACCTTAGATGAGGGAACCCTGCTTGGCTGGAGCTGGTATCTCTGAGGTTAGGTGATGCAGTTGTTTCTGCAACTGTTCCAAAAACTTCTATATGCATTCAGTTGCGGGGGTGAAGAAGCATCTCCTGAGCGATATTGACAGGGACCGGAAGTTCAGTAAGGCAAACAGGAAACAAACAGGAAGAGCAGGACCCTTCTCCCCTCCAGCCTTGCTCACAGTCTCCCTCTAGCGCCTCTTTTTGGCAGGACTCAACAGGGAGCATGAGGCAAAGCAGAAAGGTGGTTACAGAGCCCCAGTGGCAGCAACCCAAAGAGAAATAGAGAAGGATCAGTTTGGAGTGGGGAGACAATTCCTTAATAACTGGCACTGGGGGATAATCAAGGAAAGAGCTGTGTACTCTTTTAGGGTTGGCGCTATAAAGACACGGAGTAGAGAAGAAGAATATGGAGAAGCAGAAAACTGGCATGAGAGGTAACCAGTTAAAAAAAAAAAAAAAATGTTTAAGTCCTTGGAATTCACAAGCAGAATTTGAAGAGATAGTAAACAGAACACAGAACGTCAGATTAGGGTGAGGCAGTTGGGGTGGGGACAGGTGGTAGATCTTAACGGATAAAAATATCAGGGCTTAGGGACTTTGATTTAAATACAAGTCTCGTCAATTATTCAAAGTATGACCTTGGTAAAATGCTCAAACTCTTTGAGTTTTATTGCCTACATCTGCAAAGTGGGCATAATAAGCTATCTATGCTGTTAAGGTTGTTGTGAAGAGTGAATGAGATGATTTTGGAAAAGAACTTAGTGAAGTGGCAGGCACAAACCAAGCACTCATTGTTTTCATATTTTCAAATCTGTTTCTACCTATTATTTTCATCCGTGATGCAATGGAAGAAACTGTTATTTGTGTCCCAATATCCATTTTTCCTTTCAAATAAAATTGTGGGATTTTTAACGGGGCACCTAGCAGTGCCGAGTAATGACTTCATTTCTCAGCTGTCCTTGTACCTGTGGCCAGTGGACTAAGTTTTAATCCATGGGATAATAAGCCAAGTGATGCCTGCAATTTCTGCGTGGTGTCTTTAAAAGGGGGGGCCTCCCTCTCCTCTTCCTTTCCCCACTTCCTGCTGGTTGGAAGGTAGACATGGTGGGGAGCCATCTCAGTTTTATGGATGAGGGCTAGAGAGGGCAGAGCAACAAGATACAAGGAGCCTATTCACATGACAACATCACACAACCATCACAGCAGCTCAGACTTTGCATAAGAGATAAATAAACTTCCATTGTGCTTAAATCACTGTAATTGGGAGTAAACTAGACTTGGTCCCTGTCCTCATGGAGCGTGCATTCTGAAAGGAAAGTGTAGCTGTTGTAAAGGTATACCAGATGGGACACTTTTGTTTTCAAAATACAGAATTACCAGAAACTAAGAGGCTTTGAATTAAAGGTTTGTTGACTCACATAAAAAGGTATCTGAGTGGTTCAGGGTTCATTCAGGATTAGCAATATCAGGGCTCTATGTCAGCTTCTCTGCAATGCTCTTGGACCTGTGCTCATGGTCTAAAGATAGCTGCCACAGCACCAACCATCACATCCTCACATAAAAAAAACTATATATATATATATATATATAAAGCAAGAAAAATGGAAAAAGATGTACTCCCTGTTTCTTTTTCTCTTATATCAGTATGGAAGTCTTTAGCAAGTGTCCTCGTCAGTTTTGGTGTCGGGTCCTATTGGTCAGCATTGAAATAGATGCAAAAGCCTTAGCAGCAAGGGAGGCCAAGCATGCAGGGAACTGAAATTTTCAGCCTCCATAGACTTTGGAAAGTGGAATCTAGAGGAAAGGAAGAAGTAGGCTGGCAATGCAGTTAGGCCTATCTTATCAGGAACTCTCTTTTGCTGTTTGTGATTTTCACGTGAACAGGTTAGTGCTGAAATTCTTCTCTAAAAGTGCTTATTTATACCCTGATTTTTTGTCAAACCTCTTGTATTGCAGAAGAAGTAAGGTAGGTTTAATTAATTTTTTTGAAAAAATAGTTGCAACTACTATTTAATTCAATTCTACCAGGCATCAGGTTCTGGACAGAGTGATCCGTGTACATTCTATCATTTAGTAAAGCATGCTTTCTGAAAACTGCTGGTCATCTGCTTGTTACCTTCCAAAACACTGCATTTTAGGATGAATGAAAATAAAGCTGGATGATAGAAGGCACTGTGAATCAATTTCCAATATGCTCAAGAATCAACATTACAGAAAGCAGTCATCTTATTATCTTGGCCAAACTACAGAAAGTGTTGGCTTAGCGCTTAGCTATGGCTTCAAATCGATTCTGATAATGGTGACAGAAAACACAATGGAAAACTAAAACATATCTGGCATTTTCCTGTCAAATAAACCGACCACTCCATGGGAAATGAGACACTGGTCAAGAATTTAGATTGATTCACCAGCACCATTCTAGGACTTATCAAAAACTCTTAGCGGTCTTCTAATTTGCTTAAATATTTGCTGCAGAAGTAGTGCACTCTGCCGGTTATTTGCAATGCATAAATTGCTACACATTCTATTTTGGACCATGGACTTGCTTTTAAATCTGCTGAGTTTAAACAATTCATGTTTAGAAACTTTATTCAAACTGTCACCATCACATCCCGTCACCCTCAAGCAAATGGTCAGATTGCAGATATGGTAGAAGCCTACTGTGGATGCAGTGAAGAAAGCTATTGAAAGAATTGTCCAATAAAACCAGACAGATTCTTCATCACACACACGTGGCCCAAGGGTGGCATCGGTCCATGGTTTAGGCAGTTGTGCAGGATCTTATGTCTTGGCTACATCTCCAGTTGTAGATGTATAGGCTCGGCACAATCATAGCCTAGAATCGTTTGTTCTCAACTTTGGTATAGCCGTAACAATCACATAAGGAGCATGTTAAAAATACAGATTCTTGTATCTTATCCTAAAATAAAATGTGTATTCAATAGCCCTGGGGTAAATGATTCTGCACTTTTAACAGGTGTTCAGGTGGTTCTGACACAGATCGACCAGACCACAGACCATATTGGAGAAACATTAGTCTAGATGCTGCTTGGTTGGCAGCTACTTTTCCAAGTTGAATTATACAAATTTAGCCTTTGCAAGTAATTATGAAGTTGGTCTAAAAGAGGGTTCCTTTACAATGAGATCACATAGGCAAGTTGTGCAATGGGTAGATCTGAGAAAAATCAACAAATTATCATGTTGACTGGCATGAGGTTTGTACGTACACACACACACACACACACACACACACAGAGGCAGAGCTATTAAAGCATCTCATCTCAATCACTTAGCAAATAAATGATGAAGTATATCAGAGACGTAATGCAAAGAAAATGATAACTATTTAAAGATGGTCACACATTGCTATAATCAAGTTGTATGATAGTTTTTTACCTACTAGTAAAGCAAAGATAAATTTGAGGCACTCTCCTCCAGGATAAGCCCTATATAAATGTTAGGGACTAAAGGTTTGATAGCCAAGGACTTCTACATTCTCAAATCTTCCCCTGAAAAAGATCCTTATCCCGCCCTAAGGTTCCCAAGGGAGCTGTATTCCAATCACAGAAGCAGGATGTTTAGACTAAAAGAACCACTATTAACAGCAGCACAAAGTCCTCCTCCTATTTTACTCAGTTACAGAATTGGAGCAGGTTTGCTGGTGGAGAAGACCTACGAGGGGACTTCAATTCCCTTCGTCTTCCTGCAAATCTAAATTTTTAGACAATTGTCCATAGTCCAATCTGAGGAGGGATGAAAGGACGAAGGAATGGAAGAAAGAGAGGAGATACAGAGAAGAGAGAAAACGAATGAGTAAATATGGAGAGTGGATCCTGACCTGAGTTACCTACCCAGTCATATGCTGAGAGTTACTGAAGAATCAGTAACCACGGTTTTCAGGATCGTGTGCCCTGCCTAGATCTGCTTATTATATGGAGAGAAATCACAAGCGAGAACGAAAGATGTCATTCCATCTTCAAGGACTGTAAGCATACCTGTAACATCGGTATGGCCCCCAAGGATTAATCTGATCAATAATATTAGCAACTGCTTCCTTGGTGGTAAGTACAAAAGGGATGGGGCGGCGGCAGTGGAAAAACAGTGCAAGTTTGCTCCTGCTATGATTCACTTGATGATGGGTTTTGACATTGAAACTGAATGGTCAATCTGTTCCCTCATCCCTACCCACCTTTCTAAATCCTACCCATCTTTCAGGGTTCAGCTCAAACGCTCTCTTCTGCCTGACACCTATGCAGGCAGTTCTTCCCCAGCGATCACAGGGCACACACCTATACCATTCGTTTGCTAGCTCATCTGTTGACAGATTGTGAATGATTATACTCATTAGAAAGGAATCTAACCCTTGCATGAATTCATAGAGTAATCAGGAAGGATTTCAAATATGTGGTTACGCCTTGTCTTACTAACTGGATTCTCTATCCCTCTAAGACAACAACTCATTTTTGAATACTTTGTAATCTTTGTATCATCTGTAATGTAGAATCCAGAAATCCCCTCACTTGCTAACATTCAATTTATAAACTTTCACGGAGACAAAGGTCCTTACTCAGGCAAAAGTGAAGCAATCTGCCAGCCATCAACAGATGGTCGGGTATGGTCCCCTGAGATATGACAATCAAGTCTTTTATTAATTAATTGCATGTCTGAAGAAGTATCATGTCATCAATTTATTTGCAACTTAAAAAAAAAATTAAATGACAGTCTCATAGATACAGAGAACAATCTGATGGTTACCAGACGGGAGAGGGGCTTGCAAAATGAAAGTGCAAGCATATTTGGGGGAAATATTGGAGGGTTAAAAGAATCAGAACTGTCAAATAGTTATCTTCTTTTAGAAAACTTGACACAAATATGCTGACAGATCTTGCTTGTCAAGTATCGTAGGACTTCTGAACAAATGAGCTAATGAATAGCCTTTTGGATCCTGATTTGCTCCTCAGTTAAAGAAGATTTGGACATTCTACTTCACATAGTAAGTACTCAGTGACTTTTGATCTGATTTTATTTTAATTCCTTTGACTCCACAACTAAATTTTAATCTTTTCAAAGGCAAGAACCACATCCACTGTCTCCTTTACATCCCCCTCAAATGACCGAGCGTGGTGCTAAATAGCATTGTCAACCACAGAAAGAGAACAAGGTAAAAACTCATCTTCAAAATCAGTCCACAGCACACACATGGGTGTGAGATTCTACACGCTAACCCAGACACGTTCCCTCCAAGAATGAACCCCGGGAAATGATGGAGGTGTGAAAGAATATGGAGCAGATCTTCAGACATTTGCATACAGAAGAACATGTAGGTTCAGGCCAAACAGCCTGCTTTCTTCAGGTGGAGGCACTCGTTAAGCATATAACTTTAGGTAAGTTACATGGTCATTCTGTGCCTCAGTTTACTCTTCTATAAAATGAGGGTGACAATAATAGCTGAACCTATCTCATATACAGTCTGAGGCTTAAATGAGTTAGGGTTAGCAAACAACAGCGCACAGCCCAAATCTGATCCATAAATGCTTTTTATAAATAAAGTTTTATTGGAACACACAGACACAAGAGGTGAAGCATGTGAAGTTCTTAGAGCTTTTCCTGTCCCCTAGCAAATGCTCAGTGAGTGTTAGCTATTGTTTCTGTGGTGTTGGAAGACACAGACTGTAATCCTCATTCTGCTGCTACTGAGCCTGTGATTTTATCTTTCCTCATCTGAGAGATGGAAATACTAAACCAGATGATTTCTAGCACTAATTCTAATTCGGGTAATTCAGTACAGAAAATACATATGGTATTTGAAAGAAAAATACAGACAAGGAAAAAAGAAATAGAGCAGAGTAAATTATTTGACAGGAAGGATTCTGCCTCCCCTTCCGTTACCCTAAAGAAAAAGCAGCTAAGACAGGAAACAGGATATATGAAGAGATAGGGACACTTAAAAAAAAAAGAAAGAAAAAAAATAGAGGGCAAGGCAGTATTTCACTCAGGGCTCTATCGTTTTTATTAACTGGCAGACAAATTCACTCAGAACTTTTAATTCTTCAAATAACAGGCATCATAAACACCATTATCTGTTTGCTTGTGCCTGTAGCGCTTTACTGTAATTTCTCAGATTAAAACCACTGCTTCTAATATGACAGGACCAGGATGGAGTGAGAAGGGCTTAATGGAATTCAAGATATTCACAGCAAAGAGGCTGCAAATGAAAATTATCACAATGAACAAGAATAAAATTATTATAAAACCGTCACATTTCTAATATTTCCTATCACTTCTGACCATAAGCTCTGCAGCTATAAAAGCAATATCTTTTACTCCCCAGTGTGCAGTGGTGATGCTTCTCATTCTCCAAGACTTATGATGTTAAAATGCCTTTAATTATGTTCCGGATAGCTACTCTTACACCTCTCCAAGGTCAGCGTCTTCCTTCTCACCGCTTCTCAGATCATCACTCTCTGAGTCTAGCTTCACTGACACAACATGCAGTTCATCCTGGGGAACGACACAATTGCTGAATTGGCCACACTGGCATCCGTGACGGGAGCAAAACTTGTCCCGGAAGGTCCCTCTGCCGGGCACTTGATGTCTGCATTGGTCTCCTCTGCCACGCTTTAGAGGTCAGCCAAACAGAAAATTCAGACTGGTACTTAATGCAGTGCAAAGCCCAAGCCCTGCAAACAGCCACCACCTTTTGGGGCCATTTGGAGACCTTGAGTATGAAGCAGATGGTAAGCGGCAGAGCCCCTTATAGATTTGTGTTTCTGGCGACACTTTGCCATGGGGAACACGAAAGCCATGTTGAGTTGCCAATCCAAGTGCTACCTAAGTGGGCACCTTGAAAACTGAAAACCTAAGTGTATCCACAGTTTCTCCTGAATGTAAAATTGTTAGCTATGCTGCCTACAGTAATCGACTTTCCTCTCAAAGCATTAATTTAAACGTTCAGCCACCAAAACCCAAAAAAGAATCAACTTCATGGATCGCTGGCCTGGTTAACAAGGAGTGAGTGGGGTAAGTTATAGTATTTCAGGAGCAATGCTCACCCAGCTCTTGTTAAAGGTCATAGCAACTTTGGAAGCATCCTTGCTTTCAGGGATTTTCTTTTCATACACACACACACACACACACACACACACACACACACACCCCTATACGCCTGTTTCCCGTCTGTGAAGTATCTGAAAGGCCCTGTGTAAAACAAGTGGGAAGGAAATGCGAAGCCCAAAGCTATGCAGAGGCAGACGGAGTGCAGAATGGGGCACAGAGTAACACCCAAGGGCCACCCAGATGATGAGAAATGGGTTCATCTTTCTTATAATAATTTTACTGTGGTTTTATTGAGAGCAATCTATGCCCATTATAGGCAATTTGGCAACTACAGAGATGGAATGGAATAAGTATCACTCCTCAGAGACCACATTAATAACAGTCGATGTATTTTTACCTAATCTTTTTTCTATGCAATGTTATGTTGTCAATGTGTTTTACACCTGTTCATTTCTGGCCCAGAACTAATCCCAACCTTTAAATACCTTGCTTATGTACGTATTGTCTGTCGCCCTACCCCTGGCCCCAAACCCTCTTCCTGCTCTAACAAGTGAGCACCCAAGAGGAAGAATTGTGTCCTTCTCTTTGCTGTCATAGAAACTGGGCGGGACCTCTTCAGCACTCAATCGATTATTGAAGGCTCAAATTAATTGAGATTCTATTGAGCTGGTAAGTTTAGACCTTACATTTCTCTTCCCACGTTGTAAGAGTAGGATGAGTGCATTGGTGTCTCATTACACTATTCCTTTAGTCTCTCCACTTACTCCAAGTACTGTAAGAGCAGCAATTCCCTGCAGCCTTGTTGAGCTTCACACAGGGCAGCTGAAGGATGCCTCCCATGGAAGATGCCTCAGACTTTGCTTCCAGCCTGACGGCTTCCCTCATTCCACAGACAGGGAGGCTCAAAGGAACCATAAGCACAGCCTGGAGCTGTGTCCCTCAGGCCCCCCTTGACCACTGCAAGACAGGAGCCGTGAAGAAATGCTCCCTTCTGTCACTCCTGTGGAAGATGGTTGTGAGATGTATTTCATAGGATGCTTCACTCCAAAGGTGTGAGATTGAGCATGTCTGCCATGAACAACATACAAACATATCCTTGTTTAGGTTCCCTTGTTTCACTCCTCTGTGTTCTGCAAGATTGCTCCACGGAATCCTATCTTAAAAATACTATCGACTCACAACCTTCATCTCAGATTCTGCTTCATGGGAAATCTGCTTAAGACAAATTCTATACAGTATTAAAAATGACTTACAACATAATTTAAATGAAGATATAATATTCTACTGCAGTCTGTATGATAAGTTTAATATCACTAGAAGTTTAGATAGTTTATAATTTTTAATCTTACAAATAAAGCTACAATAATCATCTTCACATGTAAAGCTTTTATTTTTTTTTCATTTGGAAATGGAATTAGTGCGTCAAGAGTAAGAATATTTTTTTAAGTTTTTGATCATATTGACCAACTATTTTCCAAAAATGACTGTACCATTTTATAGTCCCACTAAAATTAGGCGGGAAAAACAGCTCCAATATATAACTTTGTTACTTTCATTGAAACCTTGACAGTACTGAGTATTATTATTATTTCTGTTTTTGATAATTTGGGAGTGTACTACAATTTTTTTTATTTTAATTTGCGTTTCTTTTATTTCTATAATTTCCTCTTTTAGCAACTGCCTGTTATTGAAGAGCAATACTTTTCAGAATTTTTTCGTGAAACTCTAAATTAAACGTACCCTACAACGTGAGCCAAACCATCCGAGATAGCCATTAGAATAAATAAGTGTTGGAGAGGAAGTCTAAGGGAAGGTTTGAGTTGGAACAAGAGGGAGAAGGGAACTCTTCAACTGAATAAATATGGGTACCTATTGTGTGAGGGGGCACATATTAGATATCCACAGATGGAAAGGTCACAAAACTGTCATCTTGGAGCTAACAGTCTAATGATCGTGCCAAAAAGAGAACTGAATGCCTGAATTAAAGTCACCCTAAAGGAAGGTTATAGACAAAGCTTCATTAAAGTTTGGTTTGACCTATAAGTAAAAAAACTAGCTCAAAATCTTCCCACAGTCATTTAGGAAAAGTGGATTGTTTGGACTGCATTTCGTTTGGGTCTGAAAGAAATTAGACATTGCTGGTAGTTTGGAGTTAGACATAACTGATTAGGCTGAAAGGATACCAAGGGGGTAGAGGATATTACGAGAAGAAAACCTGAGCATATGAATCAGAAAACCTGGTTTCAAGACTGAAATCAACCACTTCTAGCTTCTGGCCTGGGGCAAGTTAATTTCTCTGGTCTTCTATTTTTTTATCTGTGAAATGAAAATTATAATACCTTCCTGACAGTGTTGTTATGTAACTTTAATAAGGGAATGTATGGAAGAGCCCAGAAACTTATAATAGCACAAACTAAATAACGAATAAAAGCCATAAAGAAAAGAATGATAATGCGTTTTAAATGCAAAAGACAAAATTCCTCTGAGGATGAGAATTGCATTTTGTAAAGTAAAATATATCAATGTCACATTTGACTATGAAAAGATAAACCCAATGCCAGAGTCTGAGAATGGAGGAAAGACTCTAAAAGATAGTAACTATGAAGAAGATAAGAAGGAAAAGCAGAAAGAAAAACTAAAACATTAAAAAAAAAGTCCCAACAACTTTTTCAAGAATGAAAAATATGAAACATTCACTTAAAAGTTGTTTGCCACATGGTAACTGTAGTTAATAATACTGTATGGCATACTTGAAATTTACTAAGTAGATCTTACATGTTCTTATTACACACACACACACACACACACACACACACACAACTATGTGAAGTGATGGATGTGTTAAGTAAATTGATTGTGGTACTCACTTCACAATACATATGTATATCAAATCATCACATTGCACACCTTAAATATATACAATTTTTATTTGTCAATTATACCTGGATAAAACTGGAAAAAAAAAGTGACTTTTCCCTCCTTTCTCACCAATATTGGATAGCAACCTTCAAATTTTGTCAATACAATTTGTGAAAATGTTGCATTAAAAAAATGTTCTAAGTTGCATATTTTATGATTAATAAGATTGAAGGCTTTCCCCACATTGACATAATAAAAATATTCTCTTGGGAAAAAAAGTTGTTTGCTGGGCTATGCTGAGATTTAACCCTTCCTTTTATATCCAAACCTACAACAAGACAAACACCTCTGTGATGAATGTTTTAATTAACCTAAGGGAATCATTTCACAATGTATATGATATCAAATTACCATATTATCCACTTTAAGGATATCACAATTTTATTTGTCAATTATATCTCAAGAGAATTAGGGGGGAATACACCTCCAAAATACTTTGCTGAACACATAGTCTAGTACCAAGAGTGTTAACTAATATGCATCTATGGATTTAAGATTTCTGGTAGCTCTTTCCTTCAATAGTCATGACTGGTTTATTTAAAAAAAAAATTGTAAAAAATTGATACATGCATACCTAAATTATTTTTATCTGGTAATCTTTGCATGTGAATCTAATGCTTTCTCATCAAGTATCGTTCTCTCAGTTGGCTTCCCTGTTCTCTTTCTCATATAAACCATACCTATAATGCAGCAGACATTTCTATTTTGATTTATTTAAAGTGGAACAAGAAATTAAAGACAGTTGCAAAGTATTGTGAGTAAAAATATCCTTCTAGATCCTCACAAAAATTTCCAAATATTTTACTGTTGTTTTTCCTAGGATTAATGTAATGCTCTTTTATTACACAACTCATCTTTATTGAGAGTTGCCATTGTTATTTCATAATAAACAAAAGCTCCCTTACTCAATTATTTAATTAGGGTAATATTTCTATAAATTAATTATACTAAAAAATATCTGTAGTAAACAATTAGAAATAACAGATACCTCTATATTGGTAAGTATACAACTTGACTGGAAGAGGTATATATACATGGGTATAGTTCTTGAGGATGACCTAAAATGACTTCAATTTCTAGAAGTATGGCACACTAGATAATTCTGAACAACCCTCCTGAGTGAAACAGCTAATATGTTGGATAAAACGTATATACTCAATCTTCTAAAAGCATTGCTGAGTCGGCATAAAAGGAAGTAATTCACAGAGGCCAAATAGAAAAGTGAAAGGAGGAACCTTGAAAGATAAGAGGATACCAAACTGAGAGTAAGATGTAGAGATTTCTGGTAAATCCTGGTGTTCCTGAGCCTCTGCGTTAATGCGCAAAATCTAGGATTGGACCAAGGATGGAGCCTATGAAGACAAACTCCATAAGGCTCACCCCCAAGGACTACATACTCCAGGCAAAAAGTGACTCAAGAAAAAAAGCATTTAGCAGCTCATTGTACTTACTGATTCTATACTGAGTGAAAAGAGAAGTGAAGAGTGAAGAGATTTTCATTTGATAATTTGTTCCCAATTGGCAATCATTATAAAAGTTTACAATCCAAATTAATGCTTTCATTTTGGTCAACAAAAACATACCAAAGTGAAGTAAAGTAATCCTATGTTGGTAACACTGCCAAATAGCCTATACAAATACAAATGTAGTTCGGAGGACTCCAACCACAATGCAGTCCTCAAGAAATTCTCACAGATAAAGTGTCAAGGAAAATGAACAGAACACAGACAAAAATTCACAAAATACAAAAGGAACCACAAAAGTGATAGCCAGCACAAAGAAAGCGTTGGCATTATCAGAACTGAAAATTCTCAGCAATTACAGTCTTAGACGCTGAATATAAAATGTACAAATTCAATATATATAAAGAAATAAATGAGAAGCTTAAAAATATAAGCATAGAAAATGGACTACAAAGCACAACTAAGCAGATTTGCAGCAATCCAAACTGCAGTCCCAGAAATAAAAAATTAATTAATTAAAATTAAAAATACAATGGGTAAATTAAATAGCAAATTAAAGACAACAGCCAAGAGTGTTAGTGAACTGAAAGACAGATCCAAATAAATTATCTAGAAAGCATCCCAGAAAGAAAAGTTATTGAAAACATTAAAGAAGGTAAACAATATAAAGGACAGAGGGATAATGTCTGACATAAATATAATTGGTGGTCCAGAAAGAGAAACATATATATATTAGCCAAAATAGGATAATCTATGGTGTAGCAACAAAGTAAGCCCCAAATTTAATAGCTTAACCAAAATAAGTATATGTTTTACTTGCATAAAGTCCAATGTGAGTCAGGCAACTCTTCAGGGAAATATGCTTCCCTAGGTGCCTCAGAGATTTTGTAACTTTTCCCTCTCAATAAGTGGTCTCCACAGCTATTGTCTAAGGAGAAGAGAAAGCTGGAAGGTCACAGAATAAGCAGAAGTGACATGGTGAATGCGTGGCATTAACTCTGCCTCTGTTTGCTCTTCTGTTCATCAAACACTTCCATTCTTCTACCCACACATAGAACACACTCAACCCCAACCCAAAGTCCCATCTAGTCATTGCCTCCATTCCAAGTCCAAGAATTCTGAGTGATATTCATATTAGTATTTTCAAGCATGGCTTCTGTGGTTCCTGACTTCTATGAACGAAAAAGTCATCCTTATGCCCCGTCCCACCAAATCAACAATGGTGAAACAGGAACAAAATAATTATAATAAATATTCCTATTCTAAAAGGAAAATAATGGGAGACATATACTATTCACTGAAATCCATGGGGCAGGCATTATGCATGTTCCTTATTCAAGAGACAATTTTCTTCACGAAGCCCTGATTATCCTCTCTGGAATAATTTTTGTTCATTCGTCTCATATCTGTGGGGCCGTTTTTTATGAAGTCACCACTTTTTAATTACTATCCTTGGCCACATCTGAAGTGGGCTTTGGGAGGCAATCACCCTTGTGGTCTGCACAGGCTTCCCATCTGACTTTTTGTTCATGGAAAGCTGGAATCCAAGGGTTATTTTAAATCTTAAAAAAAAAAAAAATATATATATATATATATATACACACACACACACACACACATATATATACATATATATGTGTGTGTATATATATATATATATATATATATATATATATATATATATACTTTAAATCCAGGCTCATAGTTTCTTTATCAGTATAGTTTTTGTAAAAACTTATCAAGCTCTCATCTATTTGTTTTCAGTCAGTTCCACGTACCAGTAATGATACCAGAAGCACCCTTAGAGACATTGTTTTCAGATATGATTTCTTTCTTTCTCATCCCATGCATGTCTCACTCTTGACGTAATGGCAGAAACAGACTATCTGGAACAATGAGTGGGATGGCTAAATCTATAATGTGATTTTATCCTGGGCCATTTTACCTATTGATAAGTTTTGTTAGTTGCCACTTTTAGATCATTTGACTTTCCCAATTCTGCAAGGTTCTGAGTTTCCAAAATCTCTTTCCCCCCCGCTCTTATTGTACTTGCAAGCTGGCCCTATCTCTCTTGAATAAATCCTATTTTCATAATATTGTCACGAGTTGGGTTTCCCAGAAAGCATAGTTCAATATAGAGTTCAGTGTACAGGATTTTTGTTAAGGAGTGACCTTGGATTAGCACCTGTAAAAGACAAAGGGAAGGTAGTAGGATTGACCAGAAGGAGAAATTGAGGTATAAAGAGAACTTATCAAAACCTCAGCCTACCCCACAGGCAACTCTAGAACTAAAATGGTCCAAGAAAATTGTCACAACCTGGGCAAAAAAATGACTGGGTGTTTATACAGATGCTTTGATCAGTCTTTGGATATGGAAGGTAGTGACTTTGGGCAAGATGGCTATCTACAGCAAAGGAGTCTGTAAAGAGGCTGCTTTCTAAAGCATCTCTATTAATATAAGTACCAGAAACAAGAGAATAAGTCCTTCTGTGAAGAGAAATCTAGGCCAAACATCTCCTTATCCATCATAGTCCACCATTTGTGGTCATCAACTACATTTCTTAGCATGTTTGAAGAGCAGCTTCTTCTCAAGTCCAGTAGACCTTTTTGGGCTTAGAATAGGATGGATGGTTAATGAAACAAAAGACAGCCCCACTACTGCAGATGACATCTGGGCCACAACTGATATTCAATGCTATAGTCCTCTGCTATATAAAATCCATGGATGCGGTGGTATAGACCCACTTGCATAATTTTTTGCTATAAAGTGTATCTCCTGGTTTGACACAATGTAATATTGAATGGACTAGTGAATCAAAGATCTGTAGGTCCTTCAATCATGATGGTGTTTGAGGCCCTCCAGGCAGGAAAGGAAAATGTATACACAAATTATGTATCTATTCCTATGAAAATCAATCACTGGAACTTCAATGGTAGAAAGAGCTAAATGTAGTTAAATTGCCACAAGGTGGTCTCCTCAAGGAATGGTGCTGTGTCAACGCCTCATCCTTGGTATCTGTTATTGATTGGTTAGACATTCAGCAGTGGCAATAGCTACATCAGCATTGGTGAGTGTGAGACTAAGTTGTTGAGGTCATTCATGGCGTCCATCTGTCACTATGGCCATGTCATTCATGTGTCCATCATCTAGCACCAGGGTGACAGAGACTGGCCAATGTCAATCAGCCAAGTCATCTGAACATTTGGTTGTTTAGTACCTCTTCCTGATGGGCATTAATATGTCTTACAAAGGTTTTTACACCTAGCATCCACTCCCATATGTTCACCCACATGCCTCTATTTTAGATCACCTTTCCCTAGTCTGCTAATATTTCTCTTTCTAGGTATCTGACCAGCTGTCCAGAATAGTCACATTTGCCCATAAATCAATATATATTTTAACCTGAGGTGGTCACTCCTCTGGCCACACAAAGGTTGATACCCAGGTGTACTAGTTGCCTATGCTGCCAAACCCAGATTGTTCAGGCATTCCCTCCACTCTCATTCCATTGTTCATAACTGAGTCACATAGTCCCTAATTGAAAGAGAGTCTAGATAAGCTCATTGTAGTCTGTACCTGAAACAGTCAAAGTATTGGCTCTGACAAAGAGACAATAGAAAATGGAAAAAAAGGTAATGTTCAAATTAAGAATTGTTGAGAATATTCCAGAACTATTTAAAGCCATCAATTCTCAGAAACAAATCCTAAGGGGATTAAAAAAAAAAGATACCCACATCTTGATTTTAATAACAATACCAAAGAACACCAAAAAGAAAGAGATGGCATTAAGACAGATTGACCACAAAGGAATGGAAATTAGACCAACTGATGACTTATCCGTATAGCAATGAAAGGCAGACAGTATTAGAATAATACCTTCAATGTTATGTGCGGAAAAGTTGAATTATTGGTCAAGAAAGAGGGTAAATACATTTTTAGATAAATAATATATTATTTCAACCTAGCACATATCCTCCCTAAAGTACAGCATATGTGATATACTTTAAACAAAGGGAAATAATCACATATAGAATATTTGAGATAGAATGATGAGCAAAGGCAAAATAAAACTGAGAAATATGTGGGTAAATTTAAGTTAACCCTGACTACTCAAAATAACTATAAAAATTATAATTGTTGGAGAAAAATAGGAGAGAATTAAAATACAGAATAACAATGAGATTTAAACTGGGAAAAAAATGACTAAGATTAAAGTATCTAAGGTCCTTGACTATCTGGGAGTATGATAAGGTGGTGGTGATTAAATAAGTCTGTCAAAGAGGTTAGGGTAAAAGAAAGATACATTGAGCACATGATATCCAAACATGTATAGGGAAAAAATGAAATGAGTAAAAGATTATTGTATATATTACCTAAATGTAAGTAAAATAATATGATTATATTAGAAAGCAGCAAAATGAAACTATATATTTTAGGTGTACATAGCAAACCACTAAAAAAATATTAGAGACTAATTTAGAGAAACTTCGGGATACTGGTTACCCTGGGGAGAGTTCAAGGGGAAGCAACAAGAGGAATAAAATGAGGGAAAAGCACACGTTTTTATTTTTTAAGTTAGATGGTGGGTACTGAGGGACTTGTTTTAAGGAATAATAAATGTTTTAAATATTCTTTTATATGTATGATTATTTTATCAAAAAAATAAGTATACTAGAAAGAGGTAAATATGGGAGTTGAGAGACGTGCTAATTAACTTGATTGTGGGAATCCTTTCACAACCTGTACGTATATCACACCATGTTATACACTTCAAATATATTATTACCTATTTGTCAATTATATCTCAATAAAGCTGAAAAATAAATAATAAGGTAAATTAACAAATAACAAGGAACTGACTTAAAAAAGCATAGCTCACTAACTCTGAATATTCAAAATACCACGAGTATAGGTTGTCAGCACATATATTTTAGAGACGAAATGGAGAGTGCCAATTAAATATAATCAGTCAATCCAGAAAAACGTTAATCCAGCAATTTGATTAAGTAGAGATCAGTTAAGATTGGTTCCACTCCGGGTGTATACAACCATTTGGATATCCTCTCACTGGAGCAGAAAGGAAAGGAGAGAAGACCTAGTAGAATTCATTGCCCCTTTTTTGGTTTCTTGGCAATTACCCTGAATCTTGGGTGTGGGTTTATCTGACTGCGATGTGTTAAGACTCTGCATGTGTTACCTACATGAGTATGGTGTGCATATTGAATCTCACTATTTGTGGGTTACATTTCTTTCTCTATAACATTTTTTCCTTTGCGAAAAGCACAGCAACAGATTACTGTTTAACAACAACAAAAGAAATTATGGTTAATAAGGCTTGTATTTCTTTTAAAGTTCCATAAATAGTGTCTGCTTAGCTCCCTCAAGAAAGTTGGATGAAATAATGATGTACATTTTAATAACATACACAGGAGTTTGAACATTAAAACTGTCATTATCAGTGCTACCATTATCGGTAGAGAAGTTGTAAACCTAATTCTCCATATGAGTACATTATGCTAAAAATTAAAGCATTATATCTAATACAATGTCAAAGATAATGTTAATGCAAAAATTAACTACAGGAAAGTCCAAAAGTGAAAGAATGGAATTCTAAATGAACAGATTAGAAAGATGGTAGCAAGAAGATACTGTTAGCTTCTAGAATTAATACAATTTAGTGCTCTGAAAAAAAACTCATTCATGGAAGTTCCACGTATAATCATTTACATTTTCATAAATGATATGTAAAATGGCTAGTTAAAATGCAATATTGACATTAGGGTGATAATAAATCAATAGCCTAGAAATGTCCAACAGTGTATTCATCTAAACTATCATAATTGGCCAGACACTGTGCTTTGTCATAGAGAAATACAAGGACAAAACAATCTGGATTCCTGCCTAATTGGATGAATGAAGACAAGTCAAGAGATCCCATGCTCACATAGTGAGTCTTTGGTTCGCAGTTCTCTGTCTCTTAGTAGGGTCCCATGTTTCCCTGAAAATAAGACCTAGCTGGACAATCAGCTCTAACACATGTTCTGGAGCAAAAATTAGTATATTATATTATATTATATTATATTATATTATATTATATTATATTATATTATATATATTATATTATATTAATATTATATTATATTATACTATATTATATAAGACTGGGCCTTATAGTACAATAAGACCGGTCTTATATTAATGTTTGCTCCAAAAGACACATTAGTGCTGATGGTCCGGCTAGGTCTCACTTTTGGGGAAAGATGGTACTTACTGAAATGTTAGTTGAATGATGGAGATGTGGTATGTTGCGTAAAGGGCTTTCAAAATACCAAGGAGTAGGCTACTATGTGAGCTGAATCGTTAAAGAAGGACAGGGCATTTCTATGAAGAGAAATATTAAGCGAGCAGAGATCAATGGAAACAAAGATTGTAATTTGCATCGAAAATGTAAGGTATCACAGGGGGAACCTGAAAGGTTCAGAGTATGAAACAGAGGATGAGGGTAGATTGGGCCATATCATGAAAGACATCTATTCCAAACCAAAGGGCTTATACTTTCTCCTTCGGAAGAGATGGAGACTTCAGAGGTTTTCCTGCGGGGCAGTACATACAAGTCAGACAATTTAGTTTGCAAACTTCCCACCATGTAAGTGCACGGTGGGAAGTTCGCGAACTTAATTGTCTAAATGGCATATGCAGGCTCGTTTCTCTAAGAAGGAGAGTTTCTGCAGTGTAAGAGAGGATGGTTCTGGGAGGGGTGGCATGTCTTAGGCTCTGTGTTAGTGACCACGCAAAAATAAAGAAGACACTGTCACTGCCTTCCAGGTGGCGGAAGCCTAGAGGGGAGGCAGGTAAAATCAAGGGACATAATTGCTAGACAAAGGCCATTGAGTGTTGTGATAAAGGTACACCCAGTGATGCCTTGGAAATACACAGGTAGTTCTATCTACCTCATGGTGAAGAAGTCAGGGAAGGTTTCCAGGAGAAAGTATCAGCTGAACTGAGCTAAGAAATCAGGAAATAAAGGCACAGACGCTGTGCTTTAACTCTGCTCAGGCCACACCATGAGGCTAAGAGAACATAACTGATTCTTATCCAATGCTGTGTATTTAGGGAACATGGCAGGGTATAAATATAATAGGAATTAATTTAACAAATCAATAAAATCATAAGAACAGTATTTAAGCTTGTTAAGCACAGGGAATGCTTAATTGATTAATTATGTAATCAATTAAAGTGTTTTGATTAAATGATTAAGAGACATTTATCAAGGGCTAGACCCCAAGGAAGCTTCCAGAGAATTTTCAGAATGGCCAGAATGATGGCCAATGGGATTCTTACATTGGGAAGGGAGTTAGAATGGGTCATACTTTGCTCAGTGTCTGAATACCGAGGTTCCGTTTCTGCCACTTTCTAGTTCAAGAAGCTTATAACCTAATTGATGAAGCAGACTTCATGCCAGAAAAAAACAAAAAAGGTTCTTTTAAAAAGTGGTAGGAGTAGTAAGTGGCATGGTACAAAGGAAACTTCTGTGGGGGTTCTGAAAGACAAACTGAGAAACGAGGACTAAAGGATTTCGGACAGAGGGAAATATTCTGAACAGAGAGCCCCGAAATAAGCTAAAGCACGGCTTTCTCTCCTCCCTCCCGCCTTCCTGCCTTCACTCTCTCCTTAGTTCTTCCCTTCTTTCTTTTTTCCTCCTTCTGATTATTGAGCGTAGAATTATTATTTCAAATCAGAAACATATTCCTTGACTGCACCTATCCTGTCCTCCTTTCCCTCCTATATCTAATTGCATTTTCTGGAGAGAAGGGAGTAGGTCAGGAAATATAACTCAAAAGAGGTGATGCCCAAACTAAATCATGAAGGAGCCTGGAAGGTACTCCAGGCAGAAAAAACTAGTCCACGGCAAAGCAAAATACAGTGTGTGGCATATTCAATATTCAAGGAACTACACGGATTTGAGTCTAGCAGAAACTTGCGGCATCCTGGAGAAGGATGAGGGATAGGACTGGAGGAGCAGTGCAATGACGACAGACAGGACAGGACATTGACCTGACTTGTGTGGGAAACAGTTGGAGATAAAGCTGAATACCTCATCTAAGGTCCTGCTCGCTAGAGAATAACAGATGGACCTTACGTAAAAATGGGTCCGGACAGTCCTTCAGAACTGTGTTTGGTAAGCAATTCTGCACACTTGAAAGCAAGCCGGGTACATTTAGGCTTCCCACTATAGTTTGTGCTACCTGTAATTAATATTAATTAAGGCAGAGACTTGTATATATGAGAGGAGTGTGGAAATCTGCAGGGTTCATTTTCGCATTTGTCAACTTTTATTTGAAAACAGCAGGTGAAACTCTGATGTGAGCAACGTTTAGCCTCAAACTATCATGCAGATTGTTTTGGTGTCTATGTAATTGCAAAAGACGGCTTTGGTCGAAGCTCCTGAACACTTTTTATTGCTAATTTTGGCAATAAACCTGTTAATTAGTTAATTGTAAAACATTAGTGAATCAAGCAAAAAGAATCCATCTGTTTATAAAATTTCAAAGATCTCTTCTGGGCATAACATTTAAAAACAAGAGCTGGCTTGCACTGTATTGCCTGCTAACTACAAACCATCACTGGAATATTTGTACAGTCTCATCTTAGGGCTAAGAGGTGACATTGTAATACCACCATTTGCCGTAGCTGAAGGTAATTCTGTAGGCACACAGTGCTGCATACAATTTGTTTCAGGGACTGTTGGAAACTGAAAAATTGGTGAGGGATATACGACTTTTTCATCTATATCCCAAGCTGAACCTAGAAATAATTAGCCAGGCAGGAAAAAGGCAGAAGGGCATTTCACACAGAGAAACACAGTTATAAAAAAAGCCAGGAGGAAAAATAAAAATTAGAAAATCAGAGCATGGCAAAAATTCCTAAACAAAGGAAATCTGTAATGTACCTAGGAAAAGGGGAAGAGAGAAGATTTGTGAGCTAGGCAGCGACCAGCCTGAGAAATTTAAATATCCATAAAACGGGATCTTCCTGAAATTTTACCATCAAAGTTATGAGACTCCACTGGAAATATTCCATCTGGAGAGTATGATGAAAAATCTGTTTTTAAGAAACGTCGCCAATCATCCAATTGGGGAACTAGAAAGAGTCCTAAGGTCTTCCACCCAGTGCCCAGAAGTAAGTGTAGTGGGAAGTCCAGGAAAAGCCTGGGTATCCAGAAATGAAGTAAGGGAAGAGGTCACCAGATTCAAGCCAGAAATGTGGGTTCTAGTTTCAGCCCTGACTAGCTGGTGAGCAAAGGCCATGCTATTTATCTTTCCTGGGTCTCTACTTTTCTGTTACTGGAAAACTTGTTTGGCGACACATTTACTATGGGTTTAGGGTGATAGATTTATATGGCTTCATTCACAGTCACTCCTAGGTATAACTAAATTATTGACAGCCACCAGGACAGAGGGATGTCTTTAAGGAACTCCTACCACCTGAAATACTGACAATCTGACCTTACATGGAGGTGCAGGGCCAGAGGACAGATCACAATATGAGCTAAGGCACTCATATCTAGAAGTATGCAGGTGTTACGGAAGAAACAAAGTTTGAAATGTAAGATGGCAGAAACTAATCTATGGTCTAAAATCATAAGCAGAGGATGTCGTTTTGATGGACACCTAATCATAATGGAAGTTACTGCATTTTTTATAACCTGAATTTTTTGTTACAATTTGCTTCTCAAGGTCAGAATGATTACTATTGATTTTTAATTGCTAATCTTCATAGATTTTTGTTCATATTCCATTTATTAGGTTGCTGCAAAAGTAACTGTGGTTTAAGAGGTTAAAAATAATTGCAAAAACCACAATTATATTTTTGCACCAACCTAATATTATCAGACTTTTCTCTCATATCTTTAATAATAAATTTCAGAATAGCAAAAGAAGGTGTCCTTCAGATATGTCTAAATCTAAATCATTTGTTCTGTTTCTTTAAACATTCCAAAACATCTTAACTATCTTTTGTAGAAAGATATTTAATTGCAATCAAAGCTTCTGCACAGAAAAGGAAGCCATCAACAAAACAAAGAGGCAACCAACCAAATGGGAGAAGGTATTTGCACACAATGCCTCCATTAAGGGGCTAATATTCAAAATATATAAAGAAGTCATACAACCTAACAACAAAAAAACAAACAATCCAATTTAAAAAATCGGTGGAGGACCTAAACAGACACTTCTCCCAAGAAGACATACAAATGGCCAACAGACATATGAAAAAATGCTCAACTTCACTAGCTGTTAAGGAAATGCAAATCCAAACGACAATGAGGTATCACCTCACACCTGTTAGAATGGCTATACTCTACATGACAAGTAATAACTGTTAGAGAGGCTGTGGAGAAAAAAGGAACCCTCATACACTGTTGATGGGAATATAAATTGGTATAGCCACTATGGGAAATAGTATGGAGATTCCTCAAAATATTAAGAGTAGAATTACCATATGACCCAGGAGAGGGTCATATGGTAATTCTACTCTTAATCCCTACCCAAAAAAATCTGAAAACATTTATCTGTAGATATATGTACTCCGATGTTCACTGCAGCATTATTTACAGTGGCCAAGACATGGAGATAAAGTGTCCTTTGATAGATGATTAGATAAAGAAGAGGTGGAATATATACACAATGGAATACTATTCTGCCATAGGAAAAGATGAAATACTGCCATTTGCGACAACAAGGATGGATCTTGAGATTATTATGATAAGCGAAATAGTCAAGAACCACATGACTTCACTCATATGTAGGATAGAACTGAAAGGAACAAAGGAATAAGACAAACAAACAAAGAAACAAAAACTCATAGACGCACACAACAGTTTAGAGGTCACCAGAGTGTAAGGGGACAGGGGGATGGTAGAAGAGAGTAATAGGGGTCAAACATATGATGATGGAAGCAGAACTGACTCTGGGTGGCGATCACACAATGTGATATATAGATGATGTATTATAGAAATGTACACTTGAAACCTATGTAATTTTACTAACCATTGTCACCCCAATAAATTTAATTTAAAAAATTAAAAGCAATGCAATTAAAATGAGAATAGATTAAACCTTTAGAGAGAAGCATCAAAGGCTCCAAAACTTTCATTCAATCTTATTTATGCTTTCCATTTCTGTGGACTTTATTATTATGTCTTGATGCAACTTATTTCAACACTGTGGGGACCCAGCAACCACTAACTCCCATGCTCATTTTTCTGCCATAGATTACCTAGTTAAACGTCAACATTCTATTAATTTATTTTTAAGGCTTTCTTTGCTTTGATATTCCCACCTTGGGGTCCCACTGGATATCTGTTATTAAGTACACTGATTTGTTCATGAAGTTCTCACTTAAATATTCAGCAAGACTTGAAGAAGAGAAGGTACCATGATGAGATAATAGGAAGAGGACTGAATTGAGAGTTAGGAAACATGCCCTCCAGTACAGTCCTGAGAGCTGTGTCACCTTTAATAATTCATTTAATCTCCTTAAGCCATAGTTTCCTCATTTCTGAAAACAGGGTTGGACCAGGTACCATGTTAGATTCCTTCCAGTTAAAACATTCTGGTATTTGATTTCCCAAGCTGTTTTGGGGGGCATGCATTTGCTTCTAGTCCAGGCAAGCAGAGGCCAACACTATTATTACCTGACAGCTGGAGAGCGAAAGAAAAAGAATGAAAGCTTCCCTAAGTGTTCCCGATACTTCCTTTTTTGTAAATAAACGAAAAGACTTCATTTTTCAGAGAAATCCTGGGTTGCAAGTGGCATTTTTTTCTTCATGGGGAGGTTAAAAAAATTAGCATTTAAAAATATGCCAGCATGTAACATTTCATTTGTTTTCATAATGTCTGATTTAAGGATAAAAATCTTTTCTCAACACTGAAAGCAAAACCTCCTAACTCATCTGGCTTACAGGATCATTTACATATCCAATGGAACATTTATTTTATCTGACCAGAATTGAAGATGATACAACATTCTTGGCTGAGATTAAAAATATATAAGGATGGAATATTGATGGCAATACACATTATAGAGAAGACCAACCCAGACGACGCACTGTGGATGATAAGAATGAAATGGTTCCCAGCTACAGTGAAATGATAACCTCAAAAGATATAGATTAATGACGGTAGTTTCTAAGATCGAAAAAGGAAAGGCAAGGATAAAAGAGGAATAAATTTAAGCATTTCAACAAAGGATGGAGAAATTTAAAGGATAATGTTAATTGAATTATGTGTTGTAACCAGATAATACTCTATTATACAAAGATGAAAGCTACAGTCATATCAAACCATCTAGTGGGAAGACGTCAACTTGAATCCACAAGGGTTATTTTTAAAGTGGCAGATTCCAATATGAATCTGAATTTCAGGAGTATAATTTTAATTTAAGCTTCTTCATTCACAATGGTGAAAAACTTAGTTTGATTGCTCAGGAAAACACATCCAGACTTATGGCAACATGAGAATAACTAAAGACATTGTTATTTTTCATCCAGAATTCATTGATTTATGTAGTTATTGAGTTCCCTTATATGTCCATAATCCCAAATAGTTCAAAGGGCCATGGTTTTTCTATATTCATTCATGCAACAAACCTTTCTTAAGTTGCTTCTGTATGAAAAGCACTGTACTAAATTTCAGAGCCTAGAAGAAAGTGATATGCTTTTGAGGATATGTACTTTATTGCCCTTACCTTTCCATGCCTCGTAAGAGGGCTTGGCCTAATATATGTGGCTGATAAGTGTTCAAATGAATTAAACATTTTATGGGTGCAAATATACATAAAACTATGAACTAGGAGAACCAAATAATATTTTATATGTCTAGAATCAAGAATTGAACAAGTTGGAAGTGATCCTCTATGTCATTGACATTAATGTTTCCTAAATTTGTTCCATGAAATAAAAGTAATGGATGTTACTAAAACAAAGAGGCTTGGGAGAGTCCTTGGTCAAATAAGTTTGGAGAAAACAGAATCAAACAAGTTTCTTCACTTCTCAGAGATTTTGATGTGCTAAAATTTTGTATTTCTCTCATGCATACAGCATTTCCAACTTTATTCATCCAGGGGGCACTCTTATTGAGCCACATCTTGTGAAACTAATGTTCTGACTTTGAGAAAGGCTCAACTGGTCCATTTTCCTGGATTTACCATCCCAACCACCCTTCAGTCTGTAACTCTGCTTAAATAACTGTAAAAACTGTAACTCTGCTTAAATAACCATAAATAAGTGATTTGTCCTATTTTTTGAATAAATTGGTTTTATCATTAGATAGCCATAATTGTTACTGATCTTTTAGAATTTGAGCTAATATCTTGTCCATTAGAGGAGGTATTGGAGAACAATGGTCTGCAAGAAAAATATGGCCTATGACCTATCTTTGGATTGCCCTCAAGCTAAAAATGGTTTTTATAATTTTAATGACGAAAGGAAGGAAGGAAGGGAGGGAGGGAGGGAGGGAGGGAGGGAGGGAGGGAGGGAGGAGAGGAGGGAGGGAGAGAGAGGAGAGAGAGAGAGAGAGAGAGAGAGAGGAGAAGAGAAAGAAAGAAGAAAGAAAGAAAGAAAGAAAGAAAAAGAAAAAAAGAAAGAAAAAGAAGAGAAAAAAAAAAAAAGAAAGAAAAAGAAAAAAAAAGAAAAAAAAAGAAGAGAAGAAAAAGAAAAAAAAAAAAGAAAAAAAAAAGAAAAAAGAAAAAAAAAAAAAAAAAAAAAAGAAAGGAAAGAAAAAAAAGAAAAGTGAAGGAAAAAAAAAAGAAAAAAAAAAGGAAAAAGAGAGAAAAGAAGAAGAAAGGGAAAGAAAGAAAAGAAAAGAAAAAAACGAAAAAACACAAAAAAAGAAAAAAAAAAGAAGAAGAAAAAAAAGAAAGAAAAAAAAAGAGAAAAAAGAAGAAAAAATAGAAAAAAGGAAAAAGACGAAAGAAAAAAAAGAAAGATAAAGAAAAAAAGGAAAAGAAAAAAAAAGGAAAGAAAGAAGAAAAAAAAAGCTAAGACAGAGAAAAAAGAAAAGAAAAAAACGAAAGAGAAAAAAAAAAAGAAAGAGTAAATTAAAGAAAGGAAAAAAGAAAAAGAAAGAGAAAAAAAAGAAAAGAAGAAAGAAAAAAAAAAAAAGAAAACAAGAAAAGAAAGAAAAAAGGAAAAAAAAAGAAAAGAGAAAAGAAAAGAAAGAAAGACAAAGACAAAAGAAGAGAAAGAAAAAAGAAAAAGGAAAAGGAATGAAAAGATAATAAGAAAAGAAAAAAGAAAGAAAGGAAAGAAAAAAGAAGAAAACAGAAGAAAAAAAGAAAAAAGAAAATAAAAGATAAAAAGAAAAAAGAAAAGAAAGAAAAGAAAGAAAAGAGAAAAGGAAGAAGAAAAGAAAAAAGAAAAAAGAAAAGAGAAAAGAAAAGAAAGAAGAAAGAAAGAAGAAAGAAAAAAAGAGAAAAAAAAAAGAAAGAAAAAAAAAAAAAAAAAGAAAAGAAAGAAGAAAGAAAGAAAAGAAAGAAAGAAAAAAAGAAAGAAAGAAAGAAAGAAAGAAAGAAAGAAAGAAAGAAAGAAAGAAAAATATGCAAGTGATCGTAAGTGGCCCAACCGGACTAAAATATTTACAATCTGGATCTTTATGAAAGAGTCTACAGAACTGTGCTCAAAAGAAGTGGTGTCCATATTTTTTTACCATACACCCTGTGGTAAGTACCCTCTAAAGTAGTCTCAAGTGATCCCTGCATTCTTGTATTCAAGTCTTTGTATAATACCCTCCCCTTTTGCATGGGGTAGATTTAGGAACTCCTATTCTAATTCTATTCTATTCTATTCTATTCTATTCTATTCTATTCTATTCTATCCTATTCTATTCTATTCTATTCTATTCTATTCTATTCTATTCTACTGACTTGCTTCTTATTCTATTCTGCTGAATACAATATGTCAAAAGTGATAGAATGCCTACTGTACAAAAAGACAAGGAGAGGGAAAGACTTCCAGCTAATAGACAGTGAGGAACTAAAGACTTAAGTACAACAGTCTACAAGAAACTGAATCTTACCAATAACAGGAAGTGATCTTGAAGCAGATTCTCCCCCAGCCGGGCCTTCAAATATGACCACAGCCCTGGACAACAGCTTTATTTCAAGTTCATGAGAGACCTTGAGCTAGAGGCAGCCAACTAAATTGCACCCAGATTCTTGACCTATAAAAACTGTGAGATAATAAATGCTTGCTGTTTTAAGCTGTTATGTTTTGGGGTAATTGTTACCCAGCAATGCATAACTAATACATACTCTGATTAGCAAAAATTTTTGGAGCATGCGGTCCCACTATATGTATATTTAGTTATGAATTATAAACGTAATACTTGCGTAAACCTTTACTTTAAATACAAGTAAAGCTTATTTTTTTAATTTTAGGTAAAAATAAATACAAAGGAAAATTTTAATGACTTGTTATGGTTATGGACCCTACTAGATTTGTTTGCTGACCCTTTGATGTTTCCACAGTTACTTTGGACTGTGATAGAGGAACATAAAATCATGACCCAAACTCTCCTAAAGTTGTAAACAGAATTTTATCTGATAACTATATCCTTTCAATAGAATCAGATCTTTCTGTCTAAAATATTTCATTTGTTCAGAAGTGTTAGCTCCTCATTTATGTTAATCAATGGACAACTCATCACAGATGTCACCTTGGAAACCTATACTTAGGTTTGTAGGAAATTTTCAGATGTCTAAGAGAGTTTGTCTATGTCTTAAGGGTTACTTGGTCACTGAAGAGGAATGTTAACAGCTGTGGGAGAAGCAATTAGTGTCCATTCTATCCTGATTGACAATTCTGTAAAATGCCCAGTAGCATTTTCTATGGTTTTACAAAATGGCGACCTTCTGTTTCAGAGTGCTGGGTAGCTACTGAGCTCTGGGTACAGTTATCATCATACGGATGACCCATGTGGCTTCCAATTAGGGAATCAAGCCTAATTTCACTCCCCAACCAGACTGAAATATAAAAGAGACAGATAAGACCATCACAGTGAGGTATGAACAAGATTTCAGGCAAGCAGAATACATGAATATCAACTTTTAGAAGCATTCAATTAAAAATGCAAAGGCAGAGCTCGCTGAGAAACTGGGAGGCTCTGGATGAAAGGAGAAAGATTAGTAAGAACCCTGCGATGAATGCACTATTTTCATACAATGTCCTAATCAGGAAGACAAGTGGTAGTTGTTATGAAGCAGTGAGATTCTGAACAATGCCCTTCCCAGGGAAGTAGTCACCATGAAACTAGGACAATACTGACTCATACATAGAAAGAGAATAATTACTTTATACTTTATGCCTAACATCTGGGAAGCTTCCTTGGTCCAAAAACAAAACTACTAGAAACTTGAAAGTAGTGGGTTATTTTTCCCTTGGCTTCCAAACTTCCTATTTTTCTCGCCATGCATTTCATATTATCCCAATTATCTAAGTTAGTGCATTAATATAGAAATACTATGATCTTCCATTTTCCCTAATTAAGACTATTAGGAAGACATTTTATGCTCTTATTTTTTTAATGAAATTCAATTTAAAGTCACTGTATCAGATCTTATTAGCTGCTACATTATAATATGTAATATTTCATTGGGGGCAAAATGCCTAAATCAAAAATTAGATCCAAACGTCAAGAATACGAATTCTGATAGTAACATAGTCATGGTCCTTTGCATATATTTCATCCTGCATAAAATAAAACTTTCCTTACCAAGTTTTAATCAAGAATGTCCCCAGGAAATACTATGGCTTGGGAGATGTGGGAAGAAATTTTACCCTTCCATCTTTTCACTAATAGTGTGTCCAAATTAAAGTTGCACATATTTAAGGAGGGTGTGAGAGGTGAATAAAGGAGTTGACCTACATCATACCATTTTTGTAAAGAAAGAAAATGGGAAAATTCTATTTAATTAACACAGCAAGTATATTGAAGTGTCATCTACATGCTGAGCATGAAGCTAGTCACAACAGGATTGGATAACATACTGAAGGACGCTATCCCCAGTACCCAGCACACAGGGGCTGCTCAACACTGGATTTTTTAATAAATGGAAAAAGACCTTACTGCCTTCCCTAAAGGAACATGCACTCTAGTTGGAATTAACAGACATTCCCTCATGCGACCTTCACCATGCCTCTGTAAGGAAGGAAATATTTTTAAACTCATTTTGTAAAGAGGAAACTGAGGTTCTGAAAGGTTGTTTGCTCAAGGTCAGAGAACTGGAGAGTGGTGGAGCAAGGAATTCACCCCTGTCTGTCCGACTCTGGAATCCAGGCTGTTCATTTGGACTAGAAGCTTTCCACTGTCGATGTTTCACTACTCTGAGAGCTAAGGACTGCCCTAATGATAGCCTGCTAATTTCAGTCCTGGATTCTTTTTAATGTGTTTTCTTCCCTTATCTGTTACATTATTCTCCCTTAGAAATGCTATAGAATAACAATTGAGCCTCCTACAGGAAATCTTTCAGCCATAATTGTTAAAACACAAGTAAGCATGATGTACAACACCCCTGCCCCCCGCAAAAAAAAAAAATAAAGAAAGAAAAAGATTGAGGGAAAACTGTATTTCAAGTCAAACCTTGGGGGCTACCTGGCAAGCCACTTGGCATGTACCCAGGCCGCCAGGACAACTGATACTCAGGGACGTATTCTTTGTCATTGCTGAACAGGAGGGGCTTTACTCAATGATTTTCTGTCACCACATGAAAGTGAGAAGTTCTATGAACAGTTTAATGGCCAAATAAAGGATATCTGGATACCCCATGGAGGGGATTCTCAATTTTGCTGTGCTCCCAGTATATCTCCCAGATACGCTTCAAGGATACATCAATGCTCAAATTTTCACCAGGGCTCAGAATCCTCTATTTCTTAGAACAGCTCAGCACTGGCAGGGCTCAGCTGAGACTCAGGATACAGCATCTTAGGAAGCTGACAGTCAAAAAAATATGGGGCCTCATTTTTAGTTGATGGGGACAGAACGGTTTTTCATTTGAGATCTAATTTTTTAAAGCCTTAACCCATTTGAATAAAAGGTACTGAACAATGAATGAATATGTCAGAAAATAAAAATTGACTATTGGGATTCCTCTACCAACAGGAATCCCAATCACATGGCCAAAATCGTTTCCTGATTTTTATTTTATTTTTTCAGCATTATATATTTAAAATACACCACTCTTTCTTAACACTCTATCACTCTTGAAGGATGTTCAGCCACTCTTGGCCAAAAGGCTTCATCCATTCACCCAGAATCGTATCTGATGGAAAAAATTGACAACTCTGATTCCCAAAAGATTGACAGATTGTCAAATGCAAAGTAGACAGGGTTTCCAGGAACACCACAGAACTAGTCACACCCAATTCTTCTGTTATGTCTGATTTGTAGCATATGAACAGTGTACACTGCATTTTCCCTGGAATCATGACTGAGGTCAGAGATTTGTTCTTTCCACCCTCTGGGAAGCCGCCCTTAATCTTTGGATCTTCGTTCATTGGACACACTAGTAGGTAGACATATGTGATTATGGTGAGAATTAAGAAAGAGCTTTAAATCTCAGAGGGTTTTTGCAACTTACAAAATGCTTTCAGATACATGATTTGATCCTTGTAGCCACTTTGTTATAGGAACATGCATTCTACAAAGGAGGGAAGAAATTTGGAGAAATTCGACAAGGTTAAGATGATCAAAGCATTTAAACAGGGGAGCTGAAAACCTACCAGGTCTTCTGATTCTTCAGCCAGTATCTCTTTCCACCTCCCCACCATTAAGGTTCGTTAGCTCGTTGTATCCATCAAGGGTTCTCAAAGTGGGCAGCAGAAGTAGCATCACCTGGCAACTCGTGAGAAATGCAAATTCTCAGTCACCCCACCCCCAGACCTGCTGAATCAGAAACTCTGGCATGAGGCCCAGCAATCGGTGTTTTAAGAAGCCCTCCAGCTGAGACTGATGGCCACCAGTGTTTGAGGACCCCCGACACACGTTTATGTAACCATAGTAGTCCGGATAATACTGGGATTGACCGGCAACTTCATATCAAACTTCCTAAGGACCATGCAGTATGTTCCCACGCATGGTATCATCAAGTCATCCCAGAAACAGTCCTTATATCCGTAGTCCGTATATTAAGCCTCCAGAAGACCTCAAAGCCACGAGGAACAGAATGTTTAAAGCTTATCCATACAATGCAGGTAACGTGGCCTTTATTTGCAGCTTCTCCTCCCTTGAGGCCTATCCTTTGGAGATAAAGGAAACAGTTTTTACTTCTTGAAGTCAAGATTGTCCAACTATTTGTTAGAGTAAAAAACATGTGTCCTTTGCAAGTCCTTTTTTACGAGTCTTCATTGCTTTCTGAGTCTGCCCAGAACAGGGTTCTTACCTGACTCGTGGGCAGCCAGAAAACGTGATGACTTCTTTCCACCTTCACCCACTCCAGGCATCATAAAAACCAACTCTTTCAAGGGCTTTATTCCGCTATAGTTGAAAATGTGTGTCTTGGATTTCATCGAGAAAAAAGAAGGGAGGTTAGGCCCCCTGTCATATGCTCCATAGCACTCTGTACTTCTCCTTTACAGCACTCATCACACTTCTAATTACTTGTTCAATGTCACTGTCTAATTACTTGGTCCCCACATGTTCTCTATTAAGACTTTTAGAGGCCCTAAACTCTGACAAGATAATGGTGTCTCCTCCAACACCATATGGATTTTGGAAGTAAAAAAAAAAAAAAAAAATCAAAACTTTCAAATAAGTTTAAGATGTCAGACAAGGTATTGATAGTCCCCATCATGACTGATGCAATGCTTCACTCCAAATATGATATAATAAGCCTAATTTTTAAAAAGGGGGAGGAGGGGAGCTCCTCCTTTGCCGGTGCCCTAAGCATGGGGGTGGTGTTCATGTTGGGGAATCCAGTATTGTTTCCCCATAAACGGTAAGCAGCTTCCAGAAGATCCAAGCTCTATCCGTCTTCTGATACTGCAGCCCCGGTGCCGGCCCAATGCCCAAGCCAAGGACGGTTCATCATAAATGACTGATGAGAGACAAAGAGAGGGGATGAGTGGAGGGAATGAGAGGAAGAGAAGGAGGCAGAAAAGATAAAGTGACAGGAAAAGGTAAGAGAAAGAAAGAGGGCATAGAGAGGAGGGTGACAGGGCAGTAGGAAATAAAACCAGTTGGTTACTCTCTTCATTTTGCTAAAAACTAGGAAGGAGATGTATTGGCACTACCCTCCCTACTCTATTGCTAGCGCTCAAGAATCATCTATTTCATTATTGCTTCATCCTAGAATAAATGTTGCCATCATCCTTTTATAGAATTAAGAACTGTGTCTTTATTTACTTATACGAAACAATTTTCAAATTTGTGACAGCCCCATTGCTCATGTTGTCTTTGTCATGGAATTAGAGAACTGTAGGCTAAGTTTAAATTTGCAGCTGTTGTCCAATCAATGAGGACCCACAGTGCAGATAGCACTGTGATACATGCAGTCAGCTATTCACCAGTCACAGTCTTGGGACTTCTGATTTCTGTCACCCTGGAAAATGAACAGCACTTGTGCTGACAAGTTTTCTTTTCCAATTCACCCCTTTCTAATGAATCTATTCCAAACTGAGGTAGGCATGTAAATAAATTTTACACGCATATCAAACCACCAATATTAACAGTGCATATTGCCACAAAATCCCCTGCAAATTACAGAGAACTTACACACGCGATACAGTTAGCCCAAATGGGTCTTTTCGATGACATCAATCTTGAGGTGTCAACACACAGCAATGAATGATACGCAGAACTTATTTTCTGCTTTTCCTCGATGAGAACAAAAGTACATTTGGCACAGCATACAAATTCATAAAATAAGCACCCAAGAACGGAGTTACTGCATGGGGTAAAGTTGAGTAAAGAAGGCCCATATGCTGCGTAAAAATGCTTCTATATCTTCAGGTCCCCAGATCCTAATGTGACAAGGATATTATTATCCACCAGAGTCATAAAGCCTTTTATAGAGATATTTTCCCCTTAGCCCTGTTATTTTAATTTGTTCACAGATTTTAGCACAGGCAATTTCCCTCTGCAAGAGCTTTTCACTAATAGAATTATACTGCCTTAGCTCAAAATGGCCTTTGGTTTTTAGTCCACTGGGCTCAAAAGATTATTTTCTTGTGGTGGAGAGCTCTCCATACCACCTGGGAGCTCACTATTATCTGCACTGAACACCCCAATCCTGTACATCCTTCAGGAGGCTCCACAGCTGGGCCCAGCATGAAAAGGACAAGTATTAGAAAGCTCCAGGAGTTTATTTTTCTTTGGTTGGGCATCTTGGCTTCTAGACTCCTGTTGATGCCATCACAACACATGCCTTTCAATAAAAAGAGATAGTAACAGGATTAAATGTAATTTAGAGTCAATAAGAAGTTTTGCCATCGGGGGGAATTGTAATAGACAGTATGACCAGAAAATAGAAAATCTGGAAGATTTTCAGGAGCGCATTCTACTGTAAAATGAAGCACAGAAAAAATGTTAGTCTCAGCCAAACCCTTTCACTAGTTTCATCATACACGCAAATCAGTTCATGGACTATTAAAGTCATGAGTCATGTATTGTCATTTATGGTGAGGAAAAAAGGAAGAGAGAAGGAGAGAGACACTTATGGGAGAATGGAAGATACAGTGGATTTTTCATCAGTCTTCTTCAGTTATGTAAGTGGTATATAAAATGTTTTCGGTTCTGCATGATGTGGAACACGAACCTACAAAAGGAACATGGAGGCCACTATAGAATCATATTTGATACAGGGCAGTTTCTAAATCATCACTCCGAAGGCAGGGGCACTGGAAAGGTAGTTGGTCTCCTAGGAGGCGGCCATCCTTCCCCTGGGTAGCCTGGATCTGGAAACATCATGGAGGAATTGGGCACTGGACTGGGCTTGTGATCCAGGAAGAATAAGCCTCCACTGCAAGAAAGATGAGCTGTTTTCTTGAAGCTGCCAAGGGATGCCTGTCACTGAGTCGACTGCTTTAGTGAAGATGGAAGAAATAAAGAAGCAAGGTAGGCATGTAGCAAGAGTTGATTGCCTGAAATAATTTCCGAAACTTTGGAGTGTTTGCACTAATATTAACAGAGAAAAACAATAATCGCTAACTACCACTTCACGGACATTGTAATTAGTGCTTAGCGGGCAGTGTTCTATGTTATCTTATATGTATCAACTCATTTAATTCTCACGTCAGTCCTATAAAGTCACTAGTCTTATTTCAATTCTCACTTTATAGATGAGGGTAATAAAAATCAGAGGTATGAGTAAGTTGCTTGAGGTCGCACATTCCATACACGCTGGAGCTACGACCCAGCCCTGGGTGACTGGACCCCACCCACAGGCTTAGCCACCACTTCTGCTCAGTCGGTGAGTGGAAATGCAGCACTTTGATCATGGGAAGAATTTCGTTGTGGTCAGTGCCGTTGCTGGGAAGAGTAGCTAGTTTATTAGAAGACAGGATTCAAAACCAAAATGTCCTGGGCGAGTGTGGAACCAAAGAAAATAATGTTCAGTGTGGACAATGGTCATCACAGGAAAGAAAGGAACTACGCTACTACTTTGTGAAAAGACTAGCCTGGAAGTGTGGAGAATCAGGTGAGTTTTAAAAACACAAAGGATTTTCTAATGAAATGCTGCAATATGGCTAAATCATGGGTCAGGGAAGCTCTTTGAGAATACCTGGAGCCAGAAGCCCTGGGGCCAGGCCTATTCTAACACAACTTTATCATGAAAGAATATGAAGTAGCATTTTGATGTCTGGAAACAGATTGGATGGGTGGCAACACTGGCTCCACCACTTACTAGACAAATTGCCTTCTTTCTGCCTCAGTTTACTAATCTGTAAAACAGGGATAATAATTGTAAAATTGACCTCTTAGGGTTATTGTAAGGATTAAATGAGTCCATCTATGTCTTAAGTTTCTATTGAAAATAAGAATTTGACTACCTAACATCCACTGCATTAATGATTTAATACACATTTGTAAATTGCTTAGATATGCCAGACATCATGCTAGGTAGTAGAAATATTAAGATGAATAACACCTCAAATTGTTCACCATCTAGAAGGGCAAGAACAAAAAAATTATGTATGACAGATATAATAAACTGGTGATTATAGTCTAGAGGCAGCAATTAATTTTTAAATATCTCAAAACTGTAACATGAACTTAAGAAATATTTGTTGCCATGAGGTGTTTAAAGTATCACCTAGAAAAAGTAACGTGTACACTTGCCAATTTCTATCAGTCGTACCATTGTTCCCATACAGAGCCATTGCTGAACTATCAATCTCCATTACACTAACATCCAATGAATCACCTTGACTGCTGAAGTTTGTCTGTAAACATATTTTCTAATAATAAAAGAAAACAAAAGCAAAATAGGGGAAATGTGGGAGCAAATTATAAAGTAGAAAAAAATTAGCTACAATACCACAACCTAGAGAGAGGAAAAAGGAAATACCAAAGCATGAACAGTGGTTATTTCTTTGCTGCCTTTTACCTCTGTTTATGCAGATTGTATATCTATATTTACATATTCTCTGACTATAGTATTAACTCTTCCCAGGTAGATTTTTAAAACTTTTGTTGTGGACGGGATGATTTTAGATTCATGAGTTACAAATGAAGTAAAGAGCTTTTCACATTCTTCACCCAGCTTTCCCTATTGTTAACATCTTGCATAACAATGGACTATTTATTTATCAAAACTAAGAAGTGTTTTCCAGTCAAGTAGGTACAAGCTGTGCTCGCCTCCTCTCACGACCACATCAAAATTACAACTACACTACAGAACAGCCATCATTGAGACTCTCTTGAAGTCAAGGTGAACTGAAGCCTTACAACTACAGACACACAGAAGAAGCCACCTCAAGACTGGTAGGAGGGACAGCAACCCAGAACGGGCTGGTCCCATGCACACGTGTGACCATTAAAAGTGGGGAGGGATATCTTGGCTACCGAGGTTCCCCCCACCTAGGAGCCAGGGGTCCCAAGCCCTCCCCAGCCCAGGTTCCAGTGCCAGGAAGAGAAGTCCCCATAATTTCTGGCTGTGAAAACCAGCAGAAATTGTGGCTGAGTGAGACAGACTGTGGCTGCATTCACAGGCGTTCCTTTTAAAGGGCCCACGCATGGACTTACTTGTTGATGGACTCACTCACTCTGAGCTCCAGTGCCGGGGCAGCAGCTCAAAAGCCACTGGGAACACATGGGGAGGAAATGAATTGTCTAGTGTCAGGCTGAGGGCTGGAGGGGCAGCTTTCTCCTGGACAAAGGAGCTAGTGGAAGCCATTGATTCTTTGTTGAACTCTCCCCTTCTCTGCGTGTAGACGCAGGCAGACGCCGTATCTGAATCTCCATCAAACTCGCTAACACATTTCGTTTGCCCCGCCCAGGTAATTCCCTGAGACCATGCCCCAACCAACTTTGGGGCACACTCAAGTCACTTCCATGGGATTTTGTGTATACACAGCTTGTTTTCACTCATGCCGCAGACTTTCCTAAAATCTCTCAAAGGTTCACAAACCCCAAACAAGCAGCACCTGGCTTCGGCGTACCTCTTGCTGAGTTCTGTACCTCTTGCTGAGCAGCCCTAGGCCAGGCGCTACTGACAGCAGGCTTTGCTTCTTGGCTTGGCCTCTCGAGGCACCTCCAGGCTTAGCATGGGTGGCAGCCATCTGCAGATTGCTTTGTGGCTCATGCCAGGTGGCCCCAGGCAGGGCACAGGCTGCGAATGAAATTGGCCTGTGGTGGGTACCCTCCCAGGAGGCCCCAGAACTGGCACACCTGGTGGCCAGCTTCAGACTAAGCTGGAGCATCACCTGGCCGCTTCTAGGGATGACACACCCACAGGGTAGACTGGGCAGGCACCAGAGCCCCATGAAAACTAACCCTGCTCTGTAGCATCAGCCCCTGCACCACAGCTCCTCTACTGTAGTTACGGTCAGTCTTCACAACCAATCAGCCTGAAGGTCACTATTTCCCACTGATGCGCAAACAGCAACTAAGGCTCAACCACAACAGAAAGGCAAACATAACGCACAAAAAAAACACACCTGAAGCTCCTGGCTTTGGTGACCAGGGAGACTGCACCACTGGGCTCGACAGGACACCTACTATATAAGGCCACTCTACTAAGTCTGGAAGATATAGCAGTCCTACCTAATACGTAGAAACAAACACAAGGAAGCAGCCAAAATGGGGGGAAAAGTAACATGTCCTAAATAAAAGAACAAAACAAAGCTCCAGAAAAACTAAACAAAGTGGAGACAAGCGATCTACTAGACACAGAGTTCAAAACTGGTTATAAGCATGCTCAGTGATCTCAGGGAGAACCTCAACAAAGATGTAGGAAACAAAAAAGGAGCTAGAAAACCTAAGAAAGAACCAGTCAGAAATAAAGAATACAACAATGAAAATGAAGAATACATTCCAGGGAATCAACAGATTAGATGAAGAAGAGGATTGAATCACCAATTTAGAAGATAAGGTAACAGAAAACACTGAATCAAAACAGCAAAAAGAAAAAAGAATTAAAAAAAAATGAGGTTAGTTTAAGGGGTCTTGGGACAACCTCAAGTGTACCAACATTCATATCATAGGGGTACCAGAAGGAGAAGAGAGAGAGCAAAAAACTGAAAACTTATTTGAAGAAATAATGACAGAAAACTTCCCTAACCTTGCAAAGGAACTAAATATACAAGCCCAGGAAGCTCAGAAAGTCCCAAACAAGATGAACCTAGAAAGGCCCACACCAAGACACATTACAATTAAAATGCCAAAGTTTAAAGACAAAGAAGAATCTTAAAAGCAGCAAGAGAAAAACAGTTAGATACCTATAGAGGAGCTCCCATAAGACTGTCAGTTGATTTCTCACAGAGACTTTGCAGGCCAGAAAGGATTGGCAGGAAATATTGAAAGTGATGAAAGGAAAGGACCTACAACCAAGATTACTCTACCAAGCAAAGCTATGATTTAGAATCAAAGGACAGATAGAGCTTCTCAGACAAGAAAAAGCTAAAGGAGTTCCTCACCACCAAACCTGTGGAATCTTAAAGGGCCTTCTTTAAGATTATAAATAAATAAATAAATAAAATGGCAGTAACTACATATCTATAAACAATTACATCCAATATAAATGGATTAAATGCTGCAATCAAAAGATAGGGTTGCTACCCGACATCAAATCATACTACAAGGCTATAATAGTCAAAACAGTATGGTACTGGCATAAAACAGACACTTCGATCAATGGAACAGAATAGAGAACACAGAAATTAATCCATGACTATATGGTAATTTAATCTACGACAATGGAAGCAAGACTTTACATTGTGGTATAACAAGTCTATTTAATAAATGGTGCTGGGAAAACTGGACAGATACATGCAAAAAAAAAAATGAAACTGGACCTCCTCCTTATGCCATATATGAGAACAAATTCAAAATGGATTAAAGACTTAAATGTAACACCCAAACCATTAAACTCCTGGAAGAAAATATAGGGAGTAAATTTGCAGACATTACTCTGAGTAATATTTTTACTGACATATCTCCTTGGGCAAGGGAAGCAAAAGAAAAAATAAACATATGAGATTACATCAAATTAAAAAGATTTTTCACAGCAAAGGAAACCATCAATAAAACAAAAAGGCAGCCATCTGAATGGGAGAAGATAATTCAGTAGGTACACCTGATAAGGGGTTAATATCCAAAAATTTATAAAACACTCATTCAGCTCAACACCAAAAAAACAAGCAACACAATTGAAAAATGGGCAGAGGACATGAAGAGACATTTCTCTAAAGAGGACATTCTGATGGCCAACAGACATATGAAAAAACGCTCAACCTCATTAATCATTAGAGAAATGCAAATAACAACCACAATGAGATACCACCTCACTCCAGTAGGAACGGCTATCATCAATAAGTCAACAAACAACAAGTGTTGGCGAGGATGTAGAGAAAAGGGAACTCTTGTGCACTGTTGGTGGGATTGCAGATTGGTGCAGCAACTATGGAAATCAGTATGGAGGTATCTCAAAAAACTAGAAATGGAACTGCCTTATGACCCATCAATTCCACTCTTATGTGTCTATCCAGAGAAATCGAAGATGCTAATTCGAAAAAATTTATGCACCCCTATGTTTATTGCAGCACTATTTACAATAGCCAAGACTTGGAAACAACCGAAAAGCCCATCGTTAGACGACTAGATTAAAAAACTGTGGTACATTTATACAATGGAGTATTACTAGGCTATAAAGAATAATGAAATCTTACCATTTGCAACAACATGGATGGACCTAGAGAACATTATGCTAAGTGAAATAAGTCAGTTGGAGAAAGACAAATACCATATGATCTCACTTATATGTGGAATCTAAAGAACTGAATAAATGAGCAAAGTAAACAGAAATAGTCTCAGAGATATAGAGGAAAAACTGATGGTTGCTAGAAAGGAGAGGGGGTGGGGATGAGGAAGAAGGGGAAGGGATTAGACAGCATAAATTGGTAACTACAATATTGCTACAGGATGTGAAAGACAATTTGGGGAATATAATCAATAATGCTGTAAAGATTTTGTAGGGTGTCAGATGGGAACATGTCTTATTAGAGAGAACACTTCATGGACAGTGTAGATGCCTGATCACTTGACTGTACACCTGAAGCTGAAGTTGAATAATATTGCATGTCAACTGTAATTTAATATATATAGTCATAGGGTACGGAGTCAATGGGATACAGTCATAGGGAATAGAGTCAATGGAATTGTCATACGATATCAGAGGGACAATAGATTGGGGAGGGGGGTTATCACTTTGTGAGGGGTGAAATGTCTGAGTATTGTATTGTTTTGTACAACGTGAAACTAATTTTTAAAAATGGTTTAGTGACCAGAGAACTGGGAAAAAAAAAAAAAGGTGGTTAAATGGATAAGAAAACAAGACCCTTACATATGCAGCCTACAATAGACCCACTTCAGATCGAAAGACACACACACACACACACACACACACACACACACACACACACACTGAAAGTCAAGGGATGGGGAAAATATATTTAATGAAAATGGAAATGAAAAAAAAAGCTGGGGCAGTAATACTTATACAAGACAAAATAGATTTTGAAACAAAGACTATATAACAAGAGACAAAGAAGCACCCAGTAATCTTACTTCTGGGTATTTATCTGAAGAAACCCAAAATGCTACTTTGAGGAGATGTTGTGTATCCATATATTCATTGCAGCACTGTTTTCAGTGGCCAAGATGTGGAGGCAGCCTGTGTGTCCATTGATGGATGAATGCATAAAGAGGAGGTGGTACACGTATACAATAGAATATTACTCAGTCATGGAAGGGAATGGGTTCTTGCCATCTGCGGTGGCATGGATGGACCTTGAGTACTATGGGTACTCCACTCAGGGTACTATGCTGAGTGGAGTATGTCAGACAGAGAAAGACAGATGCAATGTGATTTTGCTTACATGTGGAATCTAAAGAACAAAATAAACAAACAAAACAAACAAATGCATAGACACAGAGAAAATTTTAATGGTTGCCAAATAGGAGGGGGCTTTGAGGGTGTAGGTGAAAAAAGGGGAAGGAATTTAGAAGTACAAATTGGTTATTACCCAGTAGTTATGAGGCTGTAAAGTATAACGTAAGGAATATAGTCAATAATATTGTAGTAACTATGTACGGTGTCAGATGGGTACTAGATTTATTGGGGTGATAGATGGGAGTGGGGTTGGGGAGCATAGTGAAAAAGGTGAAGGGATTAAGAAGTACAAATTGGTAGTTACAAAATAGTCATGGGGATGTAAAGTAAAGCACAGGGAATATAGTCAATAATATGGTAATAACTATGTTTAGTGTCAGGTGGGTACTAGACTAGTCAGGAGGATCATTACTGAAATTATATAAATGTCTAACCACTATGTTGTACACCTGAAATTAATATACAATAATATTGAATGTCAAAAGAAACCCCCTAAGAAGTTAACATTGGTAAAGCACTATTAATTAAACTAAAGACTTTATTTGTAGTCCCTAGTTTTTCCACTAACCACTAACGTCCTTTTATTCCTGTTCCAGGATCCGATCCAGAGATCATTTAGGTTCCTGTGCAATGCTGACACATTAATTGTACATTAACTTTTCATTGATGCACTTTCCACCTTAAATAGGGCCCTTAACACATCAACTATACGCATTCTGCTACAAGAAGGCTTCCATCTGGTGCCTACAGCCCACTTTCTTCGCCATCTTTCAACATGTTGCTTTTGAGGCATCACCATCCTGCTCAGAAATCTTCAGCCTTGCTCTACAAGAAAAGCCAAAGGTGTTTGAAGACTATCAGAGTCTCCTCATTCTAGTCCCAACCTGCCCATTCTTCCCACTAAGGTGCACTGGCCTGGGCACTGGACCCCACCTCCAACAGGCCTATGCTTTCCACTTCCAGATTTTTACTTATTTATATTATCTTAGTATTCTTTATATTATTTTTATGTCATATGATTTCCCCTTGCCCATGATGTTGTATCTGCCCACCTCAGCTAGCAGAGAGCGCTCCCTCCTTTTACCCTCTAGAAAATTCACCTGGCATGGCTTGTTATCATTTCATGTGTCTATCCTAGTTCCCCAACCAGACCATGAACTTCTTTGGAGAAATGTCTTGTCTGTAGTATAACATCTCTGTAATGCATTGCACAGTTTAGTTTAATAAATATGTACTGATTAGGCTGTTGAAACCTTCAATTCTGATTATAACAACAACAACAAAAAGATGGCGACTTCCCATTTCTAGTACAACATGTAAGGAGTTTGGAAATCACTGCTCTCTTCACAAGAAAAAGCCACACGTATTAAAAATTGACAGCTTTACTCAGATCCGTCAGAGAATTGAGGTCGCAGGGAAAACCACTGCCACAAAAATTAGAGAGACAGACTATTAGAGCGACAGTGAATCACAAGTAACCAGAGCAGACACCTCTGGAGGAAATGGAGACAGTACCAGGCCAGAAAAATCTCAACAGTAATTGACGATTTGCTGGTGGATCAACGTGCACAAGTCTGAGAGTTAAAAATAATGGCTCATACTAATTGTGCCCTTACCATGTTCCCGGAACTGTTCTAAGCATGGCACAACTAGCAGCTTAGGAGTATTTAACTCTTACAATAGTCTTTTGAGGAGCCCGTTATACAGATAGGAAAACTGAGGCACAGGGAAGTTCAGTAAGTTGCTTAATGTCACTTGGCTGTTAAATGTCAGAGCCAAGATCTAAATCCAGATGAATTGGCTCCAGAACCTGAATGCTTACTAATCACACTATATTTGCCTTTTACCGGATACTGATAGCCCATCAGACAAGGTCATATAAGCCAGTCACACGTCACGTGACACTGTGAGCACTGGAAAAACCTGGGACAACAGGCCTTGTCTACTCTCTACAAGAAACACTCAGTCACTGTCACCATTGGGAATTCCTTTTCCCCAGGACCCTAGCCCAGCGCTTCTACCACATGTCCCTTCCGCCCCTACTGCCAAGTTAATACGGTTTATTCTCTTTCATGCTGCGATAATTCTAAAGGACACCGTAAAGAGTCTCTATGTCAAACTTTCTTCTAATTTCATTCTTTAAGGCTCATCATGCTTTGTGCTCAGTACTATATCCCTCCCAGGACAACTGTAGCCTGAAATACTGTGATCAGTGATGAATATGCATTCTCCAGGGAAGGTGTATTGCTAGTAATTAAACAGTATTAATTCCATCAGCTTTGATTTATTCTGTTCTCTCAGTAATGAAGCTCAGTATTCTAGTTTCTTTCTGCCTAGCACTGAGCAATAGAATTGGTGTTTAAGGATTATCGTATAAATCTACTTTTTGGTCAGTCAGTGTTGGGGAATTTTTTCAATATATTACAAATGTATTCATTATTCCCTCGTTCATAAAAATAATTAAAAGGTACAGCCCGAACACAAATTCCCAGAGCACAAAAGCCTGACTGGCACTCCACTGCCAAATACCAAGGTTGCCAGCTTTTTAGTTTATGGGTTTCTTAATGAGAACTCATACCTTCTCATTCAATAAAGGGCTTAGGTGGACATTTTCTGGTGGCGTTCGCAGGAGTTATAAAACTAAAGCCCTACGCATCAAAATGAAAACAGGCTACTGTTATTTCTGCATGTTTTTTTAGCAATTCAGAAATGACTTGCCCTGAAATAAAAACTATCAAAAAACAATAATTTAAGCGCTCCCCAGGATGTCAATAACATGTGTTTATGTTCCATTAAAAAAAAAAAAGAAGAAAGAAAAAAGCAAAGAAGGGACATAGAGAGAAAGCAATACAAGGAGATCCAATCCATCATTGTGATTTTCAAGTTTCTCCTTAGATAAAACAGACATAAAACATGTGTTTTACAAGCCTCAGATGACCTTCAAGACATCTAAGTACAGCATCTATGGATTTTTAAGTATAATTAACAACTCCTGTTTTTCCATTTAAGGAATCCAAGTTCTGTTTCCTTGACAGGCAAAAGCCAATCAATCTCGTTTTCAAATGTTAATACAAGCAATTAAAAATAACATTAATTACAATACTACAGAGGCTGTTAGGTTTTTGGTTGGTGGATCTTTTTCTTTCTTTCTTTCTTTACCTTAACCTCATGGCAATTCTAATTTACTGGACTAATTAGGGAAGCCCCCTTGGCTTGATCCATCTCTGGGATGGAGAACTGACCTTTAGAACCCAGTGGAGATCTGAAGGCCACCACACTGGAGGGAAGCTTGGGAGCTGCAGCTATAATGCTTATGTCACCTGGTAGACCCAACGTGACAAATCCTTTTATTTACAAGCACAAATACTGATTTTTCTGGTTTTGGTAACCAAAATACAGTATTGTTGTAAAACTTGTAAATATGCCCTATAGGGTAAGTAATAGTCAAAACAACATCCTAATTAAAAGGAAAACTCGGTTGTCTTGCAAGATAATATAAGAGGGCACATAAATTGTAAATAAGATACATGGTAAAAATGAAAAAGACAGGCTGGATAGGAGAGGAATGAAATAAGATTTGGAAATGTGCTCTTTAAATGAACACAAATTGTGAGATAATGTCTCATTGAACAATAAAAATAACAAACCAGTAGCAAAGATGAAATAGAATTTCCTGTGTAGACCATTTTAATCTCCATATAATTTCCCCCTGTGCATCCACATTTATTGAACTACTATAGCCATTTCTTTCTCATTCTGTCCAAAGTTACCGCAAGTGTTCTTTGCTGTAAATAATTCCCTGAATATGAACATGAAAATGATCCAGAAATTGACCACAGTTTTAAAAAAAATGACAATAGCATCTGCTGAGGGCCAAAAGCCTTATGAGAATGGCAAACTATGTGCAGTTTCTTCAAGCAAGCAGACTGAGGATACAGAAAACCACCTTCCCCACTTCCTCCTGCATAAGGTTTAACTCCACACCTCTGCTTCGGTTTTCCTCTATTCAAAAAATGCAGAGAAGGCTTCCATGGCACCCAACCCATGGGTGCGCTGGACAGAGAACAGAGCTGATGCCAAAGAAGTGTTGGGTCCAGGAAACATGAACTAATGTGACTTCAGGAAGATGTACATCAGGGTGACCTCAATTTCTCAGTCTGCAAAAGGGGGGTGATAATATGTACCTCTTAGCTTCAAGCCTGATACACAAACGAGTATTTAGTAGATACTACTTAAATATGGATGTGAGGGTCCCGATTCCACATATGTGAGAGGTTTGCTGGAGTGGAGATATGAAGTCTAGAGAGAGCCCTACGTCTATTACTAAGGAAGCTCAGTAAAATGTCCAACTCCACTCAACCCTGTATGCATCTCAAGACATTTCAGCTACCAGTGTAATGAACCCCACCCCCGCTTTGCTTACACTCATGTGGGACAATCAATTGATGTATGCATTTCATGTGTTCATCAATGTTCTTTATGCATCTTACATTTTTTAAAATACCCCAAAGTAGAGACCATGCCCTTGCTTGTTATTTTGCTTTTCAATTGATGTCACTGTGGAGTAGGAATCCAGTTTCTCATAAACATCAACACTCAAATACTGTTTCTGCCATTTACGGTCTAATTTGTTGTATTCATTTATTATTTTTTGAAAGTTCATCAGGCAAGAGAAAGACGTACTTGCTCATGCATAGATAAAATATGTGCCAAATACATCAACAAATCCATTTTATTAAACAGGTTATCTATTAACCCCTTTGGTGAATGGAATGCATAACTATATAATGTGACTAACATTTAATTTTGATATTTTTACATTAGATTAAATAGTAGAAAAATTATGGACCACATGACAATGGATCTAATAGCAAACCATATCTTATGTAACCAGAAAAAAGAGAAAAACATAAGCTCTTAAACAAGTCTTCTTATAAGTGGTCTGCTGTTAAAGATGCAAATCATGAACATACTGTTTATAAATTTTGCATTATTTTTTTTCTAGAAAAATTTTAAGGATTTAAATTGAAGTTTCTAAGTCTATCTGATTTCTTAATATAAAAATCAATTTCAGTGGTTTACTGTTCTATTTTTTTTAAAGCCTCATTGATCCGAATGCAAATACAGTAAAAGCCATCATTAAATCCATCCTCATGCATTACCTATTCATACTTCACAATCACGGATCACAAGGCAGGACCTGTTGATCACAAAGGCAACTTAAAATTGTCTGGGGAATCACCAAAGCAGATTTCCTTTCCAAAAGCCGAGGCCTCGTCTCCCAGTGATATTGTCCAGCCATCCTTCTTACAGATGTTCTTCCAGGCCATTGTTTCGGATGATCTTCGCATACTCTTTGGCTGACGTGTAAGGGACTCGGGGTCTTGCCGGATTGTCAAAATCAACGTGGAAGAGACCAAACCGAATACTGTACCCCTGGTTCCACTCAAAGTTATCCAGAAGAGACCACACACAATATAATTTAAGATTGACTTTATCAAGCTGGATAGCTGAAATTTAAAAAAAGAAAAAAAGGAAAGGAAACATTACCGTTTCTGGGAAGGTTTTATGAAAGCACAGGCAAAAATCATTGATGACCAGTGCGGGTATCTTTCTCCTGCAGGGGATCCCAGTGGGAACAGGGAAAAAGAACTCTCAATCCCCTTTCCCAATTTTCTCTTTTAATCAAGCAGGGGCTTCATTGAAGACATTAAATGACATACTATTGTAATTACTTGGTTAGTTCATTTTGACATCAGTTTTATTTATTCATTCATTTACTCAATACACATCTTTTCAATATCTATTGCTTTTCAGACACACACACACACACACACACACACACATACACACACACACACACATTCTCCCTAGTCCCTAGAATCATATTCAGTAAAGACACGGCCCAGCTTCTAAGTACAACTTCCGGATAATCTAGAAAGCCTACTGGTAAACAGGTGACAATAACATGGCTAAGGAAGCCCCAGCACGTCCCTTGTGTTCCCCTGACCGAATTGAGACATGTTGTATAATTCTGGAAATAGAACCTCCAGAATGAGAAGGGTCAGTACACAGCGCTGGCTGGGCCCAAACTTAGACAGAGTCAGCATAACGATGCTACGGCATCGTTCACCCACAGCGCCACTCAGATGCTGCCTAAGCCCTCTAGGCGCCAAGGCAATGGACCATCTGCCCCCCAGATGCACATACGCACACACACAATATTCTACGTAATTTTATTTGTGGATGCCCCAAAGTCCATCCATATTAAGATGCCAAAACGTGGAGAATTCTCTAAGCAGTTTTACACTGATTTCCATCACTTTAGTCAGGGAATTGAGATTGTTTTTTTTTACTAGTATTTTAAGTTTGGCAAAACTCTGAGGCTGTGTATATCTATGCAGTGAGCATTTCCTTTTTTACAACAAGACTAAGTAAGCCCTATCTATAGGATGCACTCATATCCATTTCTCAAGGCAAAAACCAAATTTAAAAGGCAGGTTTACTTTATAAGATAGACATACTCTAAAATAAGGTGGGGGAAAAAGAACATTCATATAACAAATCAAGTTTTAATTGTGCTGGGTGTTGCTTTCAACCAAAGCGAGTCTTCTGGCTTCAGCAAAGCAAAACCTGCCCTAAGTTTTCCTTTGGTGTAAATCTGTATTTTTTAGGGCTCTTAGAAGCACTACTCCCATATACTACTCCACATGTGTTGGTCTCCAAATCTCCTTGGAATTTTTTTTTTTTTTTTTTTTTCCCCACTGTGGATATTCTGTAGACAAAAGGTTCCTGGCCTGGCAGGTTAACTGATGCATAAGCCCTCTACCTTTGTGCATGGAGGCATGCAAAGTGCTCTGCTTATATGTCTTATGAATGGCCTCAGGGCAGGAATTAAGCCAAACTGGATTGGCTCTTTTTAAATGAAGTATTGTTGGAAAATGAAATATAACAGGCAAGTACATCAGGTTTTTCAGGAATCAAAACACTTACTAGACATTCCTCCTTCCCTCACTTGTCCACATTGCGTGTGTGTCTCCTCCTCTGTCAACCACAATCTACAAAACACCAGTTTGTTTTTCTAAACAATTCTTTTTAAAAAACTCACTTAAGTTCTGGACGGTATATCTCTACAAATGAAAACAACCAAGGCAAATATCAGGGCAGAAAACAACCACGTCCTCTGACTGCTTTGTCATTCAACGTGGGGACGTGTGAGTATCTGTGTATTTTCTTTCTCCTTCACAGAACTACTGCCACCCAGCCAGGGATAAACACAGTTTCTGAACACAGGCGCAGTCTCATGGATCACATACAGAAGGACTGATCCATGTGCTGAATCAGGGGATGGACACGAGGCCCTAACTGCTTGGAAGGGGACGAAAAGGAAATCTGGACGACTTCATTGTTGACTGCCAGGGATCCCACAGCAGGCACTACACTGCCCGAGTGACACTGGTGGGTGTCTCTGCATTTTCATTGCAGGAACACTCAAGGAGAGAATTACCTACTCAGGGCCGAGGAGCTAGTCGGCTGGAGTCCTTCACACTGTGCTACCATTGGGAAAAATTACAAAACCCTGCTGAAACCTGCACGCCTCTCTTCTTCCAAACTCCTCAAGAGCGGAAAGAGACCGCCATCGCATTTCTTGTCACCATGATTTATGAGGTCCCCACTCTTAGTAGGGAAAAAACATTTCTGTGGGTTCACTTTCTTTCTTTAACCAGAGGTGGAGGCAAAGGAAACATAGACTGACTGGAGGAACTGTGGAAAGGTACAAAGCACACTAGGATCAAAATGACGCCCGTCGTAGAGTCAGTTGGTTTTGGACTAAAAGGCCAGTGGGAAGGGTCTTACAATGAGCATGTTGAACATATAGACGCAAAGGAAAAGTATCTAAGCCTTGCTAATGCCTATTGTAATTATAAGAACCCCCATGCCAGAGTTGTATTACACAATTACACTCACACACACACACACACACGTGTGTACATACATATATTTACTGCCCAGTGCTAGCCAAATTGAAAAGGTTGAGGGTACAGTCTTCCACTAGACTGCCCTCCTTTGTGACACCAACTGCAAGTTTAAGGGGTTCCCCAAACCACCTACAGTTTCGATAATTTGCTAGAAAAACCCACAGAATTCACTGAAACCAGTTATTCCCACAGTTATGGTTTATCCCAGATGTGGATACCGATTAACATCAGCCAGAGGAAGAAACACACTGGGCAGAGTCTGATGGGTTCTGAACATGAAGCTTCCATTGTCCTCTCCCTTAGGATCAGAACAAGTTACCCTCCTGGTATGGACATGTGACAGTACACTGAGTATTGCTACCCAGGCAAGCTCACCTGAACTTGCATGTCCAAAGCTTTTCCAGAGGTTTGTCCAGGGGTTTCATTACATTGGCATGATTAATTACTGAATGCCCACATGGACGAGCTCAGTCTCCAGGTCAAGTGACACTGTGTGACCCAAAGCCCCCACCCTGAATCACATGAGTGGTCTGTCTGGCAAGACCAGCACCCACCCTAAAAAGGACATTCTGTCAGGTATGACATAGATTTCTTCCCAGAAGCTGAGAGCAAAGGCCAATCTACACTTTGGAAAAACCAAATTCTTTACTACACACACACACACACACACACACACACACACACACACACACACCTATTTTAGAAGCTCACTGTTTCATACTACTGGGCAGAATCTCCCCGGGTCACTGGCTTAGAAAGTGTCATGATTATGCTTGTGTTTGTCACATTACAAAAGGCTAGAAAGTGGGCATGGAGCCTCAATCGGATTTATATCCCCCAGGTTACAAACAGAGATAGCCTTGTTTTCAAGATTGCCTGGGACTTATATAAGACATCCACCAATGTGGCACAGCTATCAGCCGACCAAACAAACCACTAAGCCACAGACCTAAGCTGCCATGACAGGAACCAGTGGAGAAGTTCAAAAGGCAGCAGACCTCACAGAAGAGAAATGAGAGAGATAAAGCTCCAGGAATGAGGAAGAAGAAAAAACTACAGCCTCTACATATCTGTGTTCAGGTAACAGCAGGCTGCATTATTTGAGCAGCTAATGAAAACAAGTAAATGTGCTGGGTAAAACGTAAAGCACAAATCTTCAAAAACGATGGAAAGCAGACAATTTAGTAGGGAGATACCAGGCCAAAGCAACAAGTGGACACCGAGATTGGTAGACATAGCAATTATCTTTGCCTGATGGAATTTTCCCAATCTTAGGAAATCCGAACCTACTTCTATTTTCTGGGGTAAGGATAGGTGTCAAGGTACAGAGCCAAACCAGGTGGGAAATCTAGTATGAGACCCCACACACAGAAAACTAAGAGCACCAAAGACGTAACAGGGTGAGCCAGAAGCAAACCAGTCATTCAAAGTTTTGAATCACTTGGTGGTTCAGAAACCATCAAGTCTGGATTTTGGACTGAGGTGACCCCAGATTGGAAACACCCCACATGCCTGAAAGATGCACATTCAATTTCTTTCTGAAGGGAGATACCTATATTCCAAACCTCCAATTATTACTACAAATTTTTTAAGTGTAACGATCAGCATTTAATGAGATATAACAAGACAGATATGGAAAAACGATAACTAAAACAAACAAACAAAAAATCACCAGAATCAACAGACAATAGAAACAGACCCACAAAGATCTCAGTTATTAGAATTGTCAGACTATAAAATAACCATGTTAGAGACAAATAAAATATCTTCAAGTTTCGGGAACCTGTAAGAAGTGACGGGGCAGAGTTGGAAGAAAACTGCCTACAGGCTTGGATTTGAACCCCAGGGCAGTAGTCATAGATCTGAAAGGGGACTCGCATTTCTCATGAGCACCGTGAAGACACTTATACCTACTCCCAGGGCTGTTGTAAGGATTCGATTCAATAGACCCAGAACAATACTTGGCCCATGACGGGTTTCTGTTGCTTTCCTCTCTTGCCACCCCTTAGGAGAATGGAGAATCCAAGGTAAAAATACACTTTGGTGAGCCCTATGTCCCCAGCCCAAACATTTTGATAAAGTAGAAATGAGCTTCAAATGAAAATTTCAGACTGTGTAAAAGGGGAGAAGGAGTCACAAGTACAACATTTGTCTGAGAAAGGTGAGTTTAAGGAGGAAGGGACAGGTATAAACAGACTACGAGTATATAAATCTGAAGGCAGAGCTCTTTAAATTAGTTGGCAGATTCCCTTCTTTTCTCTAGAGTGACATGTGACATCTCTAAGTCATGGCCTGGCATCCTGCCTCTTTGAGTCCTGAGGAGCAGTCCTGAGACCCCCTAAAGCACTGGGTTTCAGGTGTGCAAGCTCTCAAACCTGCGTGATGTTAGTGGAGCAGGTGCATCCTGGGGATTTGTTCCTGAGCAGCAAACCCTCTCCCAGATGTGGAAACAACTAGTAGAGTGAGTGTGAGTCAAAATCCTTCAGTAGTATGTGGCTAAGTCAGTATCATAACAAGCCCAAAGGACAGGATGCAAAGTAATCTCAGATTCCAAGTCATTGAAATAGAATGGAAACAGATCTGAGACAAAGGCACATCAGTTCAGGAGAGGTCGTGGAGACTAACTGCAAAAGGCCACAGAGTATCTTCTATTTGCATTAATTAATTGTTGAAAATACGGTGTATGGACGGATCAGGATGATGTAAAGACATGGAGTCAAAGCCATGTCAAAACATCTCAAAGTGTTGACTCTGACCACCTGAACCACTTGCCATGACCTGGAGCACAGCTTTAACTGTTCCTTGGCCCCAGCCCAGACTTACTGCAATCAGAATCGTTTGGGTTGTGTCATGCACGGGTTAAATTCATATTTTGAAGCCCCGAACTCTAGTACCTCAGCATATGAGTTTATTTGGACCTAAAGTCTGTACAGAGGTGATTAAATTAAAATGAGGTCCTAATCCAATGTAACTGGTGTCCTTATAAAAAAGAGAGACACACCAAGGGTGCATGTGCGCAGGGGAAAGACCAGTGAGGACAAAGCAAGAAGGCGGTTCTCCGAAAGCCAAAACGAGAGACCTCAGAAGACATCAAACCTGCTGATACCTTGATCTTGGACTTCCAGATTCCAAAACTACGAGAAAATACATTTCAGTTGTTTAAGCCACCTAGTCTGTGGCACTTTGGTATAGCAGCCCTAGCAAAAACTCCCTGAATGATGTTTATACTTAATCGAGGTTGAGAATCGTAAGCCTAGAATAAGCTATGATAGTCCACTACAATTTTTTGAACAGCTTCCAACCCCAGAGGTATACCTGTTCAGGCTTATCCATGTTGGAGAGTCTTCCTTTGTCCCTCTCCCTGAGAGTCATAGCTAGAGGAGCTCTGTGCAGAGACACAGCTATATGCCAGCCAGGTCACCCCCAACTTTCAGAAGTGGATGGTTACAGAGAGACAGAGGTAGAGACTCTGGATGCTCAGGAGTGTCAAAATGCCTTCTCATCCCACCACTTAGTCAAAGTCAAGACTTATGCCAGTGAATCAAGAGAAATCCTCTCAATTCACCATGTGTAATGGGTGGATTGGTCAATCACACAAAAAATTTGCCCATCCCAAACCTGTGAATATGACCTTATTTGGAAAAAGGGCCTTTGCAAATATAATTAAGTCAAGGATCTCAAGATAAGATCCTCCTAGGTAATGGGGAGTCCTAAATGCAATGACAAGTGTCCTTATAAGAAACGAGAAGGGGAAAAGACATACAAGGAAGAAAGTGATGTGAAGACAGAGACAGAGATTGGAGGAATGTCTACAGGTCAAGGAACACCGAGGCAGCCACCAGAAGCTAGGAGAGAGGCAAGGAATAGACTCTCCCTCCGTCTGCAGAAGGAACCAATCCTACTGACACTTCAGTTTCAGAATTCTGGCTTCCAGAACTCGGAGAAAATACATTTCTGTTGTTTTAAACCACAGAGTTTATGGTAATTTGTTAAAGGCAGCCACAGGAAACAAATGCCCCACACTCTTGCAGAGTGGTTGCCAACTAGATTCCGAGTCCCAAACCACCCACCTGATTTTGCTGAGGGCTTGTGAGAATCTCTTTCAAGGTCTGTCAAAGCTGAAGAGAGAAAGCCTTCCCGGGACACAGTTGGAAGCAGATTTCCTGGCAATTGCCCCCCACACTAACTTTAAAAATGTGTTTCTCTGAAATTGGTTAAAATGTACCAGAGCTGGAGGACAGCTTTAGCTGAATAACAGTTCTTGCAAAAGAACTGGCACACCGGCTGTTTCCCCCTTTCTTTGGAGAAAAATAAAATAAAACATCAGGAAGATCTAAACATAGAAAATGCACAATAAGCCCCTTCCCATCTCCAGGTGAACACCAGTGGCTGGACAGCATCTGTGAAAACGCCCAAATAATCCCAGGGCAGAAGGCCCCACCTGCACATGGGCACTCCTAGGAGCGAAAACTATGACTTTCGGAAAAGACTGTCTTTGAAACCCGAGGGCTGATTTTTAAATATTTTATAGGAAAATGCCAATTAACCAGAAATAATTGTACAGATTTCTTAATTATCTGTATTGTTCCTACTAGTTACATTAGACTTTGGGGAAAAGAAGCTGCAAATAGCAAACATTTGAAAAGGATCATGTAAAAAATATCTAAATTATACAGCTGATCTGAGGATAGTACATATTCAGTGTCATCTTCTATAATTCCTCCATTAATATTACTTTTACAGTACTTATGCTGCAGGAGAAAAGTTCTTATGGGAACCAAAGTTCTCAGCAAGTGAAGTTCTCTCCCACCACACAAACTTCTTTCCTTTTTCCTCCCTCCCTCCCTCTCTCCCTCTCTCCCTCCCTTCCTTTACTTTCCTCTGGGACTTACTTTCCCCTTCTGTAAAATGGAGGTCTTAGTGTCTTCTGCTGAGAATTGTGATGGGCATTAAATAAATTACTACCTATAAAGCTCAGTGAACAATGCCTAGTTTATAGTAAACACTCAACATACACCCCTTGCGACTGCCGTTGTTTTATGATTGTTGTTATTTTTCTCAGAGTCCGGGAGGGCAGTGAGTAAACCCTGCTTTATCTCCTCCCCCCCTCTGGTTTCCAACAGCTTTCAGAGGGTGTAGAGTCAGCACAAAATCCTCAGTGCTGAGAACTAGAGAAATCAGGGCATCGAGAGAAAGTGCGGCATCTGGGACAGGGTTTGTGCTCTGTGGGAATGGGTCAGTTGTGGGTCACGAGAAATAAATCACTAAAGGAAAGGAACTTCGGGTGAGGCTGCCAGAAAGCCAGTGCTGCTGACGCTCCCCTGTCTCAGTGCGGTCGGAGGTGGGGATGGCATCAGTCAAGGTTTCTGGGATGCTACGCAAGCCCCCACCCTATGTCTACCAAATAAATACATATCGTGCAAGGAACAGGGAATACAGTGATGGGAAAAAGAAACCGCCCCTCTTTTTATAGAGCTTAATAGCCTATGTGGAAGACATATCTTAAGCAAATTACCACGCGGAGAGTCTTTAATGACGATCTGCATAAGGTATTACGAAAGGAAAGAAGTGAGAACTGTGAGAAAGAACAGCATGTTTGCTAACATTTATTGTCATGTAGGTACCACTTTAAGGGGTTCATGTGTGCATTAATTCACTTGATCTTTACAGTAAACCTATGAGTTAGATGGATATTAGCCTCGCCTCCATTTTACAGATAAGGAATTGATGCACAGAGAAGTTAGGTGGCCTCTGCAAAATTCATGTATCGAGGCAGGAGAGTCGAGGTTGGAACCCAGACAGGTTAACAACAGAGGCTGCATGCCGTGCCATGACATTACACTGAGTCTTGACAACAGGCTATAGTGGAAGATCTGTCTTAGCAAGGGTGGGAGAACAGGGAGAATGGAGCAGTTTCTTGGAGTGTATAGAGCTGAGAGCTCAAAGATTAATTGCAATTCTCTGCTGCTATCAGCCAGGGTTCTTTTTCAGCTGTAAGTAACAGAAATTGACCTTGGCTGATGAAGCAGAAAAGGGATCAATCTGGAGAACCAGGCTCCAACGAAGCTTTCAGGAACCTTGCTCAAAAGCACATCACGGAACTGGTGGTGACAGAAACTGCCGTAACTGCAAGGCGCACTAAGTCCTACAGTTCATGTTGCTGCCAAAACCCAATTTTCCTGCCACCGCAGAAGCCACCAACATCTCGGCTACTTCTGTACCAGAAACTAAACATCAAAACCACTGTGATTCTCAAAAGCTGGATGCCTCAGCCGCTATCCTCCCCAGCACAATAGGTTCTGCATTCTTCAAGCTGTTCACTTTCCAACCAAATTCTCACATGGATAAGTCTGACTGGTAGAGACTTGGTCATGTGTTTGTCCTCTTGCTCCAAAGAAACCTAGGGAATGTCATACTTTACCTTATGTAGGCAAAACTCTTAAGTCTGGGCATTCCTCAAATGCAGCAGGTATATTCAACAGGTACTAGATAGCCAGAAAATAGGACAGATGTTTCTTTCGCTAGATGAGGAACAAGAGGATTCCAAGCAGAGCATGTGTGGAAGATCAGACATGAGAAAGTTCACAGCACACGTAGGGAACTTAAAGATGATAGTTCAATGGATCAGAAAGAATTCTCAGGAACTTGTAGAAACAGAGAGTAGGATGGTGATTACCAAGTGTGGGAGGGTGTGGGGTGTGGGGTGATACTGCTCCAAGGGTACAAACTTTCAGTTATAAGGTGCATATGTTTTAGGGATTTACGTACGGTGATTATAGTTAACGTTTATGTAATTATAAATGTGAGAGTTACTAAGAGACTAGATCTTAAATGCTCTCACCATAAAAAATAAATGGTAATGATGGGAGGTGATGGAGGGTGCTAACTAAGGCCATGGTGGGGATTATTTCCTAATAGTATATGTAAGCCTATCAAATCAACACGTTGTACACCTTAGACTTACACAATGTTAGGTGTCAATTATATCTCGAAAAAGCTGGAGGAAAAAAAAGTGTGGGGTGAGAGCCTCAAGGCAGGGGCTGAGACATGCAGGTCCTTATAAGAATTTTATGGATTTTGATCTTTATCCCAACAGCAGTGAAAAGTCATTGAAGGAGTTTAAGCATGAGAGTGACTTGAGCTAATTTGCATTTTTAGAAGATTACTGTGACCTCTGTGGAGAATAGATTTGAGTGTAGCAAGAATGAAATCCAAGAGAACATGTAGGAGTGACTGCAGTAAATCATGAGGGAGATGACAAGAGCTTGGTCTAGGGTGGTGCAAGTGAAGACAGAATCAAATGGATTCAACAGATACTCAGATAAAATCAACAGGACTGAACCATTCACTGGAGGTCAGTGGTAAAGGAGATAAGGTAGCAAAGTTAGCACAATCTAATGGATAATATTATCAGTCTTTGAGATAGAAATATTGGACATTGACACGTTTTGGAGGAGAGGCAGGGAAGACAATAAATCAAACATTAGTTATGATGACTTTTAGGTGCCATTTTTGACCTCTATATGAAGTACTAAACCGGTAGTTGAATAAATAAATCAAGTGCTCAAACTAGAGTCTGAAATGGAAATGGAAATTTTGGAGTCATCATGTAGAAATGGTAATTGAAATCATGGTTGTTGAACAGAATTTACAAATAAGAAAACAAGACTTTTGTGAAAGACTTATGGTATTCTGTCATTTCAAGATAAGCTGGGAAGAGATATGAAAGAGGAGGGTCAAAAGTGTCCTATGTCCTTGACCTGATACCAGCATAGGTAAGACTTTCTGTGGCTGTAATTTGATCAAAGTCACACACTAAAAGAGGAGACTTTGGAAATGAATCCTACGGCTGTCTGACTCCAAAGTTCACGATACTTATATCAGAATAACATGGAAAGATTGCAAATCTAGAGAGATTGCAAATCTAGGACCGTGCATGATATCCAAGGGTCAAAGCCACCATGGGAAGCACAGAGCCAGACTATATGCAGAGTGTAAAGTGGGTGGAGGCATCTGCAACATCAATCCCCTAAGGGCAAAAACTGGGAATTGTAGTGCAGGGAAAATTCTAAAGACTTCACCACCCCTTCCATAATACCCCCACCCCCGCTTCTCTTCAGGAAAATTTCAGGGTCAAAACCAATAAACGTGGCCCCAGTATGAAAGAGTAGCACCCAACTTAGAAGACAATAATTTCACCAAGTTTTGTTTTGTTTGTTTTGTTTTGTTTTTCCCCTGGGGTGATAGTTTTAGAAGGGATCAGATTATGAAGTTCTAGCCTGTATGGTATGGGTAAGGATCTCATGTCATGCATGCACTCTTGAAGTCAGTGGTGAGATGGCACGGATTCTCTCACCTTGGAGCACACTTCAGCCATGCTCACACTTGGTTCAAAGTCTCTCTTTTCCTTTGACAATAAGCCCAGAGCTTCTTGACTTTCTTAGAGCCAGGGCTGAGGCAGGCTTGGTGGGGCTGGGGCGAGGGGTGGTGTATGCACTCTCTCCTGTTCTCTATTGCTCTCGTTCCATGTCCTAGGACACAGTCTAGTGATGTGGCTTTTTATCCTATAAAAAACATAGTTCAGAGCTCCGAAGATGAATTCAGGGGAAGCTGTGGCCTTTTCAGCCTGTTTCAACTTTGGGCTTTAGGCTAATTCTAGCCTGCCTCGAACCTGGGAAAATAATAACAAAAATAAAAACAGCTCACTAGACTTCTGAAGACAACTGAGGGCCAGAGACCCAACTAATAATAAAGTTTTACTTTACCTTCTTGGTCTTTTTAGTGTGTATATCTCCATGAGCAATGGTTCAGCTGTGGCAATATCTGGGTCATCTGGACAAATACTCTTATGGTGACTCCACAATCTATATCTTCAGTTCTGGCATCTTCCTAACCTACAAATTCTATAATTAATTGCCCATCTGACTTCTCCTTTTTGGGTCTAAACGAAATTTAAAATGTTACACGTATATTTGTATGCAATGCAGTATTATTCACAATAGACCAAAGATATCAACAACCCACGTGTCCATCATTAGATGAATGGAACAGCAAAAGGTGGTATATACCTACAACGGAATATTATTCAGTATTTAAAAAGAATAAAAATTTGATAAATCTAAAACATGGATGAACTTTGAAGACATGGTAAGTGAAATAAGTCAAACAGAGAAGACACATATTGTATGATTCCACTTATTTGGGGTACCGCGAATGGCTAATCCACAGAAACAGAAAACAGAATAGTAATTAACAGGAATGGAGGGCAGGAGGCAACAGGCAGTTATTGTTTGACGGGTACAAAGTTTCACCTTGGGGAAATAAAAATGTTCTGGACATGGAAGGAGGTGATGGCACAGGTAAGTGTACTTAGTGTAGTGCCACTGAATTGTACACTTGAAAGTGGTTTGAAATGGCAGGTTTTACTTAAATATTTTAACATGACCTTTAAGTGTGAAATTTTAAAAATTAAATTTAACATTTAAACATTTATTTCAAAATTGTAAAATAAAATTTAATGTATAAAATAGAACTCTTGATCTTCAACCCATTCCTCAAAACTGACCCCACTCTAGCTTTTCTAATCCCAATAAATGGCACCATCCATCCAATTCTTCACAAAAAAGACCTAGAAGTCATGCTGCTCCCACACTACACCTCTGATTTTTCCATATTCTTTCACTGCCACTCTGTAGCTGGCTCTGCCATTCCCCCTCTAAACTAACACAACAGCTTTCTTATTGGTCTCCCTGCCACAACTCTTGCACACAATGTAGCCAGAAAGTGTCAATCTTTGAAAAACCAATTAGCTTACCTTATTCCCCTGTTTAACTCTCCCACTCAATGGTTCCCTGTTTCACTTAGCGCAAAATTTCAAATCCTTACATAACCTTGTGATTAGGCCTCTGCCTAGCTTTCCTGCATCTTTTCCTTCCTGAGCTCCACCTGCCATTCACCAGGTAACAATGGGCTTCTTACTGTTTTTGAAATTCCTTTCTTGATTCCCATCTAGGTATTAGATGGACAGCTAAGACGTCAATGGACATTGACTCCAAGTCCCCATCCAGCCCTGGAATCCATGTGACTCCACGGCTGTGCTGGCTGTCCCTTCCCCACGGGAATCTTCCAGCCTCTGCTTCCAGTCCCGACCTGGCTATTCCAACTCTCCACCCATTCAGATTTGTGGACCCCTGTCACTTTCCACTGGCCTTCCACTATCTGACATTTCCCAAAAGCTCCACTACGGTCTCATCTGCTGCTACCAGACTATCCCTCTGATTTTTGATATATCTCAATGAGCCCTTTATTTGCTGCTTCACTGCATTTCTAGGCTAGTTCTTTTGAGCGCTTCCCCCTTCTTGAGGACTCTGGAAGCTCTCAGTACTATTGTTCAATATCACTCCACACTCTTGGACATGGCACTAAGCTTGAATGGTGGCTCCTCGACCCAGAAGTCCCTTAGGTACCACAGTAGACCCCCCCAGAGGAGATTCTGTCATATGACCTTATCCCTAGGCCTGAGGCACACACTTTGGAATAACTATGGTTTTTTAGGCCATACGAATATTGATCTACTCGTATCTAAAATAACCTATCTCTAGCAACTACAGCCACCTAAGAATAGTCCTCAAATAAAGTAGCTTCTGACCCAGATGGCAATATCAGAGTCATGTACTTCTATACGCAGGCGAAAGGCTATGTTCTAGGATCTATGGTTCTGGAAGTGAAAAAATAGGCACCGCGGGTGAATAAAAAATGGCCTAACTGCATGTGAGGGCAAAGGAAAACTACACAGTTTTGCTCTAAAACTGATTTAAGGCTTGAGAACGGTAATTTGTCAAACCATATCCTGAATACATGGACCAATATAAATACTTCCTTCTCAGCTTCTTTCATTTCTCTTATCCACAAAATACTTTATTGAGTATCTACTATACACGAGTTATTGTTTTAGGCAGACTGAATCTCGTGCAAGGAGGAAAAAATCTGATGTAGACCCTGCCCTCAAGGTCAAGTAGGCAAATGGAAGAGGAAAGACCCCACATGGTTGCCTGTGATGCACATTCACTAAACAACACCTTTACCTTCTTGTGACATGAGTAAGACATGGGATTAACCATTGGTTCAGTGTGTGCCATGAATTCCAGACTCTATGCTCCACGAGGGCAGGGAGCACGTGGATCTTATATTCCCAAAGCTTATTAGCACGGAGGCTGCTGAGGGACAGGCGTTTAATGAATATCGCTTACATGAATGAATGACTACAAATACATAAAGAATACTGAACATCACGTTAGCAATATAAGAATAGAGAAAAGGTAGTTCTCAAGAAAGCAAGATACCTTGACCAAGATGACAAAATTCAACTTCAAATTCACCTTGTCCAAATAAAGAGAAAGATACCGTCTTTCAATCTGATCAACTCACGGCTCATTTTGTATGCTGGAATATTTTTCTGGGATCGCTTGACTCCAAGATCACGTCTCTTGTCAGTTACTGATATTCCTATGCATACACAATAAATGGTGAATAAATTACATTAAATGCTCCTTAAAAAGCCATTCTCAGAGGAGTCAATGACACCTTTTGTTAATGACAGAGGGAGAAGAAGCAAACGCTAGCGTTATCCTCACCGCAATACCACCACAAAAACAGCCTTACCATGGCTGCTTGTGTACAGCAGCCATGGCGAGTGCATCGCGTCGAGAGTTACAGGAAAGGGAGTAATAGAGAGGTGAGAAGAAAGAACGATGACACCTCTTTAAAATGCTACCGTGTAAGTTTTCATATTGCTGGCACTAAGTTCAAGCCCAGGTGGGTCCACCTCACCCAGACGGCCTGTCCTGGCCTCTTGTACAAGTCTCACCAGTCTGCTTTTTAAGGACAAGGAAGGACACTGCTTGGCGATGTGGCCACAAGCTGTTCAGGGAAGAGACTTTGCTCAGCACATTTCAGCTACTGAGCAGGGCTGGGTTCATTTCAGAGAGCCACATAAAATAAATAATCGTGCAAAAGCAGATTCGTTCTGATAGGGCTCTGACAGCTGCTCCGAGGGGTAGGTCCTTGCAAGCCCATCTTTCAACAGTGAACTGACCCAAAGATCCAGGAAAGCTCCAGACAGGACCATATGGCCTGGAATAAAAACATATTTCAAACTCTGTTTATTATGCATATCTTTCAAAGGTTCACTAGTCTGCGATGAAACATTGCACCTGCAAGGCTTTAATAAGCTTTCCAAGCAAGTGCAATTATAAAATTGCAGGCCCTTGAAGAATTTGTCTCCTCTTACACTTAGCCATGCACTGCCCACCAATGACTGGTCTCATTCTTTTTAATTACACAGGTTTGCAGTATTTTGTACGCTGCGATCAATACTTATTCACCAAATAAAATTCGTCATAGACCTCAGAGTGAGGGCCATGAAATATCTCTCCTTCTAAACTTTGGGGACTCCAACATTAGGGAACATAGAACCTTCCAGACAGCCTAGAAAGAAAAGCAGCAGGTCAATCATGCGGCCCTGCAAAGACAGGAGAATATGTGACATGAATGTAGGCTGGCCGTTCCTCACCAGCAATGGCGGGGGAGGAGAGGGTACGAACAGTTTCCCTTCACAAGGGAGTTCTGGGACTCCACAGTTTGCTCATCAGTCACTCAACAAACAGCCACTGAGCAGCTATTAGGTGCCAGACTCCCAACTAGGTATGGTAATTCCAAGATAGATAGCAAGTAGTTTCTGGCTTTGGGAGTTGACTGTCTCACTGAGAAGACAGACCCAAAAAGAACTTGTTTGGGAACATGAAGAAACACTGAGGGAGTGACTTGGCTCTCCAGGGACAGCTTTCCAGAACAACAGACATTTGAATCAAAATGTGAAAGATAAATAGGATTTGACTGGCTAGTCAAGTAAGAGAAGGTGTGAGCCATATCAGGGTGGGAAGGTTGTCCATGTGTCAACTGTAATGGAGTCTCCCACGGCCACGAACAGGGTGATTCAGTTTGAGGCTGTGAGTTCTGTTCCTGTTTCTGCCTCTAATTAGATTACATACAAACATGTGTGTCTGAGATTGCTCAGATGATCCAAGGATAGGCACAGGATGGGTGATTTTACAGGTCTGTTGGCACTAGGATCTCTCCAAGGTTCTTCCCAAACTAAAAGTCTACATGAAACTTGGAACTCTTTCATTTCTCTACCCCAAAACAGTGCACAGGGGCCCACCTTAGGATTTTAGAAGTGGATTTTATATAAGATGGCCTAGCCTAACCATTATGCAGAGGGATGGAGGGGCTGAGTCTTGCCTGCTAAGATGCTGTTGTATTCCTTTTGAACCCATAGTCCCACATCAAAACAGCCTTTGGATTATATCATAGAAGGATTATATCATTCTCAGCCTCCAAAATGAAGAATGTGGGACCAATAATGGGAGATGAAACAAAGATTTGGACTATGAAATTACATGGTAGACCTACATACATATAAAAAGAGTACCTGTGGTATGCTATAGGTACAGATGACCCTGTCAGTAACATGCAAGAAGATGAGCTTCTTCGACCAGAGGATTTATTTGACAAGTAAGTGAAGGCACAAAAGTAGGGAAGGGAGGAAGTAAGAAGGAAGGGAATAAAGGACAGAGCAGGCAAAGAGGGAGAGAGAAGGAAGGAGGAAGGTAAGGAAAGAAGGTGAGAGGAGGGAAGGCAGGGAGAAAGATCTTTACAATCAACAGTATCTCTAAGCTGTCTTTAGAGAAACGAACAGGCTCTCAACAACGGCTCACAACTATGAAGCCAGAGCATTATCTTTCAAGACCTTTCATGTTCAAGGACAACAGTAGAGATGTTACTGAAAGATGGCACATGGTACTGCCCGGGTACACAGAAAAAGGAAGAGCTCTAAATGATTGCTAAAAAGTTATGTTGTTCACAAGAACCCTTCAAGATTGACGGCGTTATGTCCATTCTACGGATACAGAAAATGAGGTTCAGAGAAAGCAAATGTGTTCAAGAGAACAGGTACCAGAGAAAGGATTGAAACCCAGGTGTCCATCTCCAAATTCCATATTCTTTCTAAAACCCTGTCGTGCCCTTTTACTGATTCATCTTCATGAGAGTTCACACCCCTGCTTAGACGGTAAAGAACTGCCATTTCCCCCCTCCATTTTACTTATTCTTTGAAAGACTGTTGATCACAGCTCTGTGGGTGGCCACAGCAGATGAAGTGCCAGAAGAATTCTGGATGAGTGCCTGACACGGAACATGAACTGACAGGGTCAAGTCCAACCTGTGCGTCCTTTCATTTGACATCATAGTCTCTCATACCTCAGTTCATCTTTTCTGGTTTTGAGCATTCAGAAGACACAAATATTCCTAAGAGGCATCAGCAGAAAGGGAGAAAGAGTAGAGAATGTGTGTGGGAGTTGAAAATCTTGTATTTTTACTGTGAACTGCAGGGCAAAGAAAAACATCTGACAAAGAGAATGGGATCCACAGATTTTTGTTGTCTTTGGCTTATGCCAGGATTCTGCAAGGTTTTGAACTCTATTCTTTTCTTGATATTGGCTTTGTTTGGATGTTAATCAATATGCTCTTTTATGAGCGACTTCACTGAAGTGAAGAAAACTTACAGACCACCTCTCTCCTACCCAATCTTTCATTGACCACCTCCAAGAGCAACTTTCCTGAATGAAGGATGGGATGGATTTACTTCCCCTTTGGAGTTAATAGGAGAGTAGTAATTCACAGTTACTGGGTGTTTACTGGATACAAAGCACTGTTTTAAGAGCTTTATATGCATATGTCGTTTACTCTTTCCAACAATCCTATAAGGTAAAAAGTCTTATTATCCCCATATTACAAGATGAGAAAAATGAGATGCAGGAGACTATGTCTTATGCCTAAGACCAGGCATTTGATAATGCATCTCAAGTATGATTTCTTTTGTCAGCCTCATGTGGAGCGGAAAGGATTAGCAACTTGGAGATGACACTTGTTTGCAGGACAACAATATTATGTGATTTTCATTGAGTACCTCCAGGAGCAACTTTCCTGAATGAAGGATGGGATGGGATGGGAGTAATATTCATTCTTTCATTCAATAAACATTGCTTGTTTTTTTTTTTTTGTTCCAAGCTACTGGGAATACAGAAACAGGCAAGGTTCTAGTCCTCAAGGGTTCCCCTGTCTTATAAGGAAGAGGGACACATAAAACAGTAGTTATGATATGATGTAATTAGGGCAAACACTGGGTTGCATGGGGGCACATAGGGAGAGTCCAACTCAGTGACGGTATTAGGGAAAGACAATGTCAGACAAGGCTTCTTTAGAGCAGGAGATGCTAAAATAATCTTGAAGGGCAGGTAGAAGATAATGAGGAATAAAAGGCCAGAAAGCACAAGAAAAAGACAAGGACATGTTCCGGGAACTACATCTAATTTGGTGTGACACCGGCATCGATAAAGGCAAAAGGGCAAGAGTGACCCTGGGGAAGTACGTAAAGAGTGTGTAAAAAGCCATGTCATGGGAGATCTTGCTTGTCATGCTACGAAATTGGAATTTTATGCTGAAGGCAATGAGAAACCACTAGGGAGTTTTAAGGAGAGGGATGAGAAGATTGAATTTGTGCCTTAGAACCATCATTCTGCCAGGAGACTCAGAGACTGTAGGCCAGAAGGCCAGTTAGGAGGCTTCTAATGCCTTATATTTAAGGAAAGTGCAATGAGAAAGGAAGGAGGGGCCAGATACCAAAGATACCAAGAAAAGTCAAATCTTACAGGCCACTAATTGGGAGGAAGTGTTTATGATGACCAGCGGCTTTTTTTTTTTTTTTTTTAGCTGTGTCGCCCGGTTTAATAAGAAAGAGAATTCAATAGAAACATCAGGTTTGGACAATTCACAGTGATAACAACCATGAGACTTTAAGCTTTACAAATGAAATTGACAGACATTATTTTATTATTCCTTTAAACAACCCTGTGAGTTTGGTGTTACCCTCATCTCACATGAGAGCACTGAGCAGAGAGAGGAAGAGACTTGTTCGCGCTCCCACAAGTAGTAGAGGGGAAGAACCAGACCCTGAACCCTTTCTGAATCCCATTTCATTTCCACTACATAATCTAATACATATCATAGTAGCAAAACAATAATGATGATAGTTCATGTGTGTCGAATGGCCAGGCGTCCTTCTAAGAACGTCATATTTATCAACTCATTTAATCCTCACAACAACCCTACAAAGAAGGCATTATCATCTTCGTTTTACAGCTGAAGAAAATAGGGCACAAAGAAGTGCCAGCGATAATCTGTATAGTTGGGGCAAAGGCTCCCCTGTGGGGAGAGTCTAGTCCCATGGCAAAGAGAATCACATCTCTGTGTTCCTTACCAGAGACTACGTTTCTTTCAGAGCCTGTGGACTAAGGAAAAATGCAGACACAGGTCCTCATTGTTTTAGCTCACCTATGAAAGACGAGCGCCATTTCCCCCCACCACCACCCCAGTGCTTCGAGTTTACAGGCCAGGATATCCAGGACCTCCTTGCTGGGCTGCCAGTGTTGCCTTCTGAAAGCTAGTGCCAGGCTCAGTTGATACAGTTTGACTTTTCGGTAAGGAGCTATTCTCCAGCAGGATTAGTGTTCTGGGCTGTACTATCCTGGAGCGCGATAAACAACCTGACCTGACTGTCCAATGCGTCAGGCTGTGGAAACAGCCCTCCTGAGGACAATACTCCCCGAAAACCCATTAGACAATTACTCAGAGCCCGTTTCGTAAATGAGCTCTTTCTGTGTACTAATTGGAGCCCAGTACAAGTAAACTTGCAGTGAGAAGCTAGCACTCTCTGGCCACATTCTTTCTGTGCTGCACCTCAGCTTCAGGTATACTAGAAAAGGCAGGATGGCCTAGTGGTACAGACACAAACTCTAAGCCTGGGCTGCCTAGATTCAAATCCTAGCTCTGGTACCTACCAGCTATGTGGTCTTTAGCAAGTTATTCTGGCCTCAGTTTTCTCACCTGTGAAATGGGGATTATACCATGTTTCCTTGACAATAAGACCTAGCTGGACAATCAGCTCTAATGTGTCTTTTGAAGCAAAAATTAATATAAGAGCATAATATATTATATTATAATTATATTATTATTATATTATGTGATATTATATTATATTATAACCGGTCTTATATTGTAGTAAAATAAGATCGAGTCTTATATTAATGTTTGCTCCAAAAGATGCATTAGAGCTGATTGTCCAGCTAGGTTTTATTTCGGGGAACATGGTAGGACCTATTTCATAGGATTTTGGGGTCTCAAATCAGGTAATACACCTATGTCCAGCACATAAGAACCATTCAATAAATGTTAGCTAGTATGATTTACTGCCCTAACTTATTTATGTGGCACAAACCACCTTATTCCAAGGAATGTGATATAAAAAACCATCAGATAAGGGAGATTAAATTTTCCCAAGTTTGAGTAAATAAATGTACTCAGGTCATCTGTGATGTCTTCAATACCTTTCATGTTGCAATTAATATGTACTTTATTATTTTGTATTACTATGTTGCTAAGTGATTTTTCATATATAGTAGGATTAATTATCTCATCAATTTGATGTTATGCTTCTTGAAGACTGTCTTCATGTACCGACATGCACCCCAATAACATCCAAACACTCAATAGATATTTGTTTGCTGATTAATAAATTTCTTGAGTAAACTTCTGTCATTCCTGATGAAAACTCCCCAGAGAGAATGTTGGTGAGTTAGCTTTCCTACTCATGAATACTTAATTCTTTGAGATTGAAAGATTTCAAACAGTTTAATCTCTGTTCATGCTTTGGTGTCAAGTTTGACATACATACAGTCAGACCCATGAAACACAATAGTAATAAAATAAGCTAAGGCAAGAGCTTATACTCATGAGCCACAGGTAGTTTATTTTATGTGGGCTTCATAACAAAGGTAAAGTAGGTGAATTCCAAAGCCTTCATGGTCTTAACTCCACTGCAGTTGGAGGAGGACAATTAGCCCGAGAGGTAAAATGACTCTGAAAAAGCAAACTGAAGTTCTGCCTGAATTAATTGTCATTGTCACTGAAATTGTGCAAACTTGATCAAACAGTTTTACTGCCTACAACATTTTAAGTATATTTCAGTATACATAAAAAAAATAGGTTTGGTGTTATTGAACAATATTAACCCAGTAACTTTCGTAAGTTTTGAGTACTTGATTATTGTTTTTTAATTAAAATTTATTGGGGTGACAATGGTTAGTAAAATTACATAGGTTTCAGGAGTAAAATTCTGTAATACATTATCTACATCAAATTGTGTGTTCAACACTTAGAGTCAGTTCTCCTTCATTACCATATATTTAACCCAGTTTACCCTCATCTACTATCCCCCTCGAGTACTTGATTATTTAAATTATAATTCTCAAGGTAATATTGAAAATAATAACTCCATAATGTGGTAAAAGGCAATCACTGATATTTAACCTATCTTAAAACTATACAAAAATATGTTGACTTGTTTACGGGAGAGAAACAAGAAATAAATCTGTCACGTCTTTTGGTACACGTGTAGCAATTGAATGGAAAAGTCAGAACTGAATTTAGACTTGTCATTAAACCGACTTATGTAAAGAGTGTAAAGTACTCTTTATTATCAAGTTTCTATGGAAATAATTGTACTTTTTAAAAGGGAAAACATTCTGAAATAGCTTCCTTTCTTAAGTGTGGTCATTTTGCTGATTCCACAGGCAGAAATAAATACAATGTGACTAGCTATTACTAGCCCGTGTAATAGATTTAAATTCATGTCTGAGCACTGGACAATCAAATTATGTAGAGTAGCACACAGTAGCCAGGAAATAAACCCAACATATAAATACAGTTTATTCAATATTATTAAATAAAATTTACACCTACAGGTCTGTGCATTAAAAATAATTATCTCACATCAAAAAGAAGTATTTTGTTATGTCAATCAAATTAAACCACCAGAAACATACAGAAAGAAATCAATTTTATAACCTTCGAAAATTATGGCATTTGTTATGTTCAACACAGGTTAACTACAGTTCTAAACAAACATTATCCTTCCAAGTTGGGGCTTTTGTTTTCTGTTCTTTTCTTTCCTATGTTGGGATTGTACTCAACACAAATATTCTGTCAATCTATCCATAAAACCCTTTTCTCTCACTCTACATGGATTAAAGGGAGAGAAAATAAAAACAAACCAAATAGATATATAGTATAGATAGATAAAGATATAGATAGATATTCAGTAAGTCCTCACTTAACATCATTGATAGGTGCTGCAACTTTAAACAAAACAACGTATAATGAAACCAATTTTACCAGAGACTAATTGATGTAAATAAGAGTTAAGTCCCTATAGCACCTCATCAATGTTGTAATGAAACAACATTATTCAAGGACCTGCTGTGTGTATGTATAAATATATATCTTCACAAATAATCTTATTAGACCCAGACAAATTTAACTGTATTAATTTTTAGCAAAAGTGAACTAAATCTTAATCCGAAAATTTTGTTTGAAAAATGCTTATAGAAAAAGCCCTGCATATAATCTTCCAGCCTGAATCATGAAGAAATAGAAAATCTGAATATACAATTACTAATAAGGAGATAGAATCAGAAATCAAAATCCTCCCAAAATTCCAGGACCAGACAGCTTCACTAGTAAATTCTACCAAACATTCAAAGAATATTTAATACCTATTCTTCTCAAATGCTTCCAAAAAATTGAAGAGGAAGAAATGCTTCTAAACTCATTTTATGAGGCCAGCATTAACCTGATACCAAAATCGGACAAGGATACCACAAAAAAAGAAAATTACAGGCCAATATCCCTGATAAACATAGATGCAAAAACTTTCAACAAAATCTTGGCAAACCAAAGTCAACAATATATTAAAAGGATCACACACCATGATCAAATGGAATTTATCCCAGACATAAAGGATGGATTCTTCTGGAAATCAATACATGTGATATACCATATTAATAAAATGAAGAATTAAATCAATATAATCATTCAACAGATATAGAAAATCATTTGACAAAATTTAACATCCATTTATGATTAAAAAAAAAAATCCTCTCCACAAAGTAGGTATAGAGAGAATGTATCTCACCATAACAAAGGCCATATATACCACGCACGCATCTAACATCATACTTAATGATGAAAAGCCGAAAGCTTTTCCTCTAGGATCAGAACAAGACAAGCATGCCCACTCTAGCCACTTTTATTCAGCATGGTATTCGAAGTTGCAGCCAGAGCAATTAGGCAAGAAAAAAAAATTAAAGTCATTGAAATTGGAAAGGAAGAAGTAAAACTGTCACTGTTCGTGAACATGACTTTAAAAATAGCCAGCCCTCAATATCTGCAGGGTTTGCATTTATAGATTCGACCAACTGCAGATTGAAAATTTTTCCACCAGAAATTTTCAAAAAGCAAAACTTGAATTTGTCATGTGCCAAGAACTGCAATGAATCCAAGGGAAGAAGTGATGTGTAAGCATATCCTGCTGTAGAATATATGCAAATACAGGTTAAATGCAAATACTGTGCCATTTTATATAAGGGACTTGAGTATCTGCAGATTTTGGTATTCACAGTGTATCCTAAACCAATCTCCCACAGATATTGTCGTATGACTATATAGAAAACCCTAACGACTCCACCAAAAAACTGTTAGAATTAATACACAAATTCAGTAAAGTTGCAGGGTACAATACTAATATACAAAAATTGGTCGTGTTTCTATACACTAACAATGAACTATTGGAAAGAGAAATTAAGAAAAAAGTCTCAGTTACAATTGCATCAAAAAGAATAAAATATCAAGGAATAAATTTAACCAAGGAGGTAAAAGATGTGCACACTGAAAATATAAGAGATTGATGAAAGAAATAAAAGACACAAATAAATGGAACAACATCCCATACTGAATTGTAAAAATTAGTATTGTTAAAATGTCCATATTACTCAAAACAATCTACAGATTCATTGCAATTCCTATCAAAAACTCTAGTGACATTTTTCATAGAAATAGAAAAAAAAATACTAAAATTTGTACAGAACCACAAAAGACCTCAAAATAGTGAAAGCAATCTTGAGAGAAAAGAGCAAAGCTGGAAGCATTATGCTTCCTGATTTAAAAATATATTTCAAAGCTATAGTAATCAAAACAGTGTGGCATTGGCATAAAACAGACACAAAGATCAATGTAACAGAACAGAGAGCCCAGAAACAAATCCATGCACGTATGATCAATTAATTTGTAACAAAGGAGGCAAGACTATATATACGATGGGGAAAGGACAGTCTCTTCAATAAATGGTGTTGAGAAAACTGGACAGCCACATGCAAAGAACGAAACTAGACTATAATACCAGCTACAAAACTAACTCCAAAAGGATTAAAGACTTGAATGTAAGAACTGAACTCATAAAACTCTGAGAAGACAACATCAATGGTGATGTCTTGACATCAGTTGTGATGATCTGATGATCTGACTCCAAACGCAAAGGCAACAATAGCAAAAGCAAACACATGGGACTACATCAAACTACAAAGTTTCTTCACAGCAAAGGACCATCAACAAAATGAGAAGGCAACCTAGTGAATAGGAGAGAATATTTTCAAATCATATATCTGATAAGGGGTTAATATTCATATACAAAAGGACACATAAAACTCAGTAGCAATAAACCAAACAATCTGATTTAAAAATGCGCAGCTGACCTGAGTAGATCATTTTTCCAAAAAAGACATACAGATGGCCAACAGGTACATGAAAAGATTCTCAATTATCACTATTCATCAGGGAAATGTAAAGCAGAATGACAGTGAGATGTCGCCTCATACCTGTTAGAATGGCTGTTATCAAAAAAGACAAGAAATACGTGTCGGTGAGGATGTGGAGAAAAGGGAACCCTCATTTACTGTTGGTAGGAATGTAAATTGGTGCAGCCACTACGGAAAACAGTGTAGAGTTTCCTCAAAAAATTAAAAATAGAATTACCTTATGACCCAGCAATTCCATTCCTTGGTATTTACTTGAAGAAAATGAAAATGTTAATTTGAAAAAAGATCTGCACCCCTATGTTTACCGCAACACTATTTACAATAGCCAAGATATGAAAACAATCTGTGTCCACTGATGGATGGATGAATGAACAAGGCAGATATGGTATATACATACAATGGAACACTGCTGAGCCATGTAGAAAAATCTTGCCATTTATGAGAACATGGATGGACCTTGAGGATATTATAATAAGTCAAATAAGTCACACAAAGACAAATCCTGAATGCTTTCACTTATATGTGGAATCTAAAAGACAATGCAAGCAGACAAAAAAACAAAACAAAGTTCATAGATACAGAGAACAGAATGGTGGTTGCCAGAGGGGAGAGGGTTTGGGAAGTGGGCGAAATGGGTAACGTGGGTCAAGAAGTACCAACATCCAGCTATAAAATAAATAAGTCATAGAGATGTAATGTAAAATCCCCTTGTTCCCTGTCAACAGCTTCAAAGACTTACTGTAAAAACCACCTCAGCAAATCTACTTAAGAGAGAGAAGCCCCCTCTTTTTAAATTAAAGTTTATTGGGGTGACAATAGTTAGTAAAGTTACATAGGTTTCAGGTGTACAGTTCTGTAATACATCATCCATATATCACATTGTGTGTTCACCACCCAGAATCAGTTCTCCTTCCCTTACCATCAATTTGATCCCTTTTACCCTCATCTATCACCCCTTTGCCCCTCACCATGGCCATCAAAGCCCTAAATTCCACATCACTCTGCAGATGAAAACTGATAGTTTAGTCTACCAACAGGTGCATCATCCACACTGCCTGAATCATATTCCGAAATTAGTGGTCTCCACAGCCACTATTAACTCACATTTGAAAGACACGGTCAAGGCCAGTCTTCAAATCATGTTCCACAATAGCCTCCTCTGCAAGTGATGAGCAGATGGACAATACAGATGAGGCAAAAAAGAACAATGTCTGCTGTAAAGTGCATACAGAGTGAAGTGGAAGGAAAAGAAACGCATGGTGTGTACATTTTAGACCAAAAAGAGACTACGAGTTACCTAGTCTGGTCCTGTAGCTTCCATCACATGAGAATCGAGGAGTAAAACGTGGAATGTAAAAACTTTCCCCATCGGCAAAGAAGAAATGAACATACAGTGCCAAATGCCCATGGGGCGTCTCAGCATTTGTGCAGATACCTGGTTATTCTTCACAAAAATAGAAACAGTCAAAACTATTATGTCAAAATTAAGAGAGGAGTAGGCTTTTCTGCTGAGGTTTTGAAATTTGCATTCTGTTAAAACCAGTCAACTGAAACTTCAAAGTAAGTGTCTTTGCTTTGTCTCAAAGTTACCATACACATACTAATTAATTCATCAGGCATTCACTTATTAAGTCAACAAATATTTACCGAGAGCTTCCAAGTACCAGGCACTGCCCTGGATGCAGGAACAGCAATAGACAAAGCAGAGAAAATCCCTGGGATGGCTGTCACTAAACAAGTATAGCTACGTATATATCAAGTGGTGATAGATGATATAAAGGAAAAGAAATCAGAATAAGAACTGAGATCATTGGAAAATGCTATTTCATACAGCATGGACAAGGAAGGCCTCACTGCTAAAGTGACATTTGAGACAAGATTTATAAAAGGCAGGGAGCAAATCCTGAGAATATACTCGTACATCACGAGGGTTCAAGGCAGAGGAAACTGCAAGCAAGTGCAAAGGCTCTCAGGTGAAAGCATTTTTGATGCCCACGAGGAACAACAAGGACACCAGGTTACATTTGAATGAGCAGAGGAAGAGCATTAGAGCAGGAGTGAGAGAGCAACTGGGGCCAGATCAGGTAGGGGTCTCGTAGGCCACAGCAATGACTTGGATCTATTCTGACTGAGACGGAAAGCCGTTAGAGTGTTTGGAACAAAGACGTGACATTATCTGACTTGACTGATGTAAGAAGAACGGACCACTAGGAAGCAACTACAGAGTAGTTCAGAGAAGAGTCAATAATCAGAAGCGTCTAGTTCCCCACAGAGCTTGCTACATTCAGACCTCAGCTCATCACCCACCACCACCATCACTGTCAACACCTCCACCCAGCCCAGTGTATGTGAGTAGGACCAGGAGAGAAAGGTCACTGCATTACAGTGTGTAGAGCAGCAAGCATCCTTTCTGGACCTCTCCACCCCTCCCTTCTCTAATATCAAGAGAATTCAATGTCCTCCCCTACTAAGCCAGGGACTGTCGATCGTACCTTGTCTGCAGGGCTGAGCAATGGTGTTCACAGAGTGCTCATTGTTGCAAAGAGGTGGGACAAAGGGCAGGAGAACAATGGCAGAAGTAAGACAGGCAGTGGTTTCGTGGCAGCCTGCACTCCCACAGATTATTATGACAAAGATGTAGTTAGTTCCTATGGGTCGACCAGATGCCAGAAGATAGATGGATTAAAGCACTTCTACGAGGGTCACTCAGTGAATGAAGTGACCCTTCAGCAAGAGGCCACAGGGTGAGTGGACCACCCATGCTGTGGGCCGATGCTGGCAGGAAGAGGTCAAGTCTGAACCAGGCCTCCTGGGCCAGTGCCACCATGTAGGGGAAAATGTGAAGTGGTCTCTCCTAGGAGCACTCTGAAAATGTAACACTTTGGGAAACTGCCACAGAGAAGAGGGACAGTCAATTAGTAAAAGAAAGCAGACTAAAGTACTCTGAGAAAGGCTGAAAAACCTTACCCTAAAACTGATGCGTTTATGTAATAATAACGTAATTCTAGTGATATCACATTGATGAGTTTGCAAATATGGTTTTTCATGCATACGGTTTAAATTGTGAAATTATCCCAGTGAAAATTTTCCCCATTGAAAAAAAACAAAACATCATCATGAGAGACTGATGAAATATAGTGTATATATATATATATATATATATATATATATATATATATATATTCTCCTTTTACAGAATTAAATTAGAAACAATTCAGAGAAAGTTTTAATAGTTCTCTCATAAAGTCATATTCCCTTTCTTTTTTTTTTTATTTTTAATTTATTGGGGTGACAATTGTTAGTAAAATTACATAGATTTCAGGTGTGCAATTCTGTATCACATCATCCATAAATCACACTGTGTGTTCACCACCCAGAGTCAGCTCCCCTTCCATCACCATACATTTGATCCCCCTCATCCTCATCCCCCACCCCCCAACCCCTTTACCTTCTGGTAACCACCAAATTACGTTCCCCAGATTAATTTTCAAGCCCGTGGCCATCCTATGGTCACCGATTGCCCTCCAATCCCCTCACCCCCCCCCCCCCCCCCCCACCCCTCCCGCCCATCTAGCAACCCTCAGTTTTTCCTCATTGTCTCCCAAACTGTTTCTGATTAGTTCATTCTTTTGGTTACTTGCCAAATTTTTGAAATTAGGCAAAAACATCACTTTCAAAAATTGACTGTTTTAAAAATCATCTCTATTATTTATCCTAAGAAATATCCTGGTCTGAAGGAAGAGCATTAGAATGGAGAGGCTGCCTCTTTTAACTGTGATTCTATGGACAAATCACTTTCATTTTTCAGAGGTTACATCCTCACGAAGTACTAGTTGGAATATAGAAAGCGTTCCTCATCTGTGTATTTACAGTCCTCTGGGGAGGGTTCTTCCTAATATATCCTACCTTCAATCCTGTCAGTACTGCAAAGTATCTGGGAAGCCACTTGTGAGCTTCTCAAGGGCATCTGTTAGTTCTGCCTACCTGCATCTACCTCTTCCCACCAACCACATGGAAGAACACCTCCATTTTTCTGGAGAAACCACACTGCCCACATTCAGTGCACACGATTTAGATGGGACTGGCCCCATCCCCTGAATCCAAGTGAGGACGCAACACCTTTTTCTGGTCAATCGATATTTACCAAAACTGAAGTCACAGTAATTGTTCCAAGGATGAACTCCTGACTCAAGCTGGCTAATCAGAACTAAACCAAGCATTGGCTAGAGAAGCTGGAGAACATTGTTCTCTTCCCTCCGATCTTGAATCTTGAGGATGTAAGTCTAGATCTGCTAGCAACCACCATAAGGATTGAGTCTGGGAGTGGAAGAAAATCCACAGAAAAGCAGAGCCAGGAGACAGAGAAGAAATAGAACTCTTTGAGCCTCTCAGTCCAATCAGTTTGAAAAACTCCTTGGACCTTTCAGTCTCATAAGCAAGTAAATTGCCTTATTTCTGTTAAGGTTTTTGTAACTACAAGAGATGTGTTTGGTGTATATAATCTATAAGCTGAATAATTTATTCAGTCTAATAGAGACAATACAAATACTTTTATTATATATATAGATCTCTATATATATCTATAGAGAGATTATATATTATATAGATAGATCTCTATATCTATCTATCTCTCTCTCTATATATATATATATGTAGAGAGAGAGAGAATCCTAATAAAAAGTCTTAGAAAACGTTTTCTAAGCCTTTTTATTAGGATTTTTTTCAATGTATAGTAAACGTACAATTGGAAAATTTCAGCAGTCCCTTCAGGTTATAAAATCCTACAATGTTGAAGAGCCTTTGCATTACATAAATCAAGGTATACACTTCTGCATAAAATAGCACAGGGGGCATTTGTCCTCAGAGATTAATCAATAAGCAGCTGTGTACCTTTTCCTGATATTGTGAAATGCGATAGCATTGACACACTGATGTTACACTACAGGTTTTGTAGGTTAGCGACATGGAAATAAGGCTGCGAATTCTGAATAAAACCAAAAATAAAATAAAATGAAATCCAAAAGACGCCTTTTGTTTTGATCTACTTCTTTTGGTGCCAGTAGAGATTTCACACTGGGTAATATAAATTACCAATGTGCTAATTAAGCTGTGTTTCTCACTTTACGGTCTTTTTGTGTTTTGCTCAAAGTGATAACAAATGGAACATCATCCTTTTCCTTAGATCTGAGATCACAAAATGTCCACAAGCAATATACAGTTGTAGTGATACAATAGCCAGCATAAAAATATAAGGCTTTAAATATCACCCACCACAAAACTTGGAATATAAAATGTGAAATTTGCAGAGGTATGACTAATGGGGTGATTTCTATTTTTCCAGCAACTGAATACCCAGTCCATGAACTGAGCACATATAATACTTAGAGAACAGTCTTAGAGAAAACTGACAGATATATAGGGCATTTTATCTTGCATTATGTGATTTGTGGAAGTAATCTCAACTGGAAGCACTTCAAAGGAAGGCATTAAACAAGTGTAAAATAACTAACCTACAAGTATTTATTAAGTGTTTGCTACGTAGCCAGTCAAATCCAAGGTGACTGAGGAGGAAATAAGAAAGTGAAATCTAAGGACCCCACTGAGAGTCACCTGATAATCCCATCCCCCTCTTTCAGCTTCATCCCTCCAACCACTATGCACGTGGGCCCCAGGCTAATTGATTCAAAGCACAGTCTGACTCTTTTCACTCTCCCGCTCAAGTATCTTCAGTGACTCCCTGTTGCCTCCTAAATACAATCTGGATCTTTTGGGTTGGCATAAACTAGTCCCGACCTAATCTAGCCTTATCTCCCAGTATTCCCCTTTGGGTAACATGGACATGGGTTAGCAACTTTACCTAAAGAGGAATTGGTTCTAGAATGCCTATAACAATGACAACAATGATGATGGAGAAGAAGAAGAAGAAGAGAAAGAGGAGGAAACCGACATTCTTTGGCTGGTTACCACGTGCTAAGTATCAGTCATTGTGTGAATTATTTGACATCCGTAAGTCTCAGTATAACCTCAGGAGGTGTGTACTCTTTTCATCCCCATTTTGTTCTATCGAGGTGAGAGTCACCTAACATAAAATTGACCATTTTTAAGTAAACAAGCATTTAGTACACTCACAATGTCGTGCAATCACCACCTTTATCTAGTTTCAAACTGTTTTTATCACCCTAGAGGGAAACTTGGCATTCACCAAGCAGGTTCCCTTCATTCTTCCCTCCTTCCAGCCCCTGGCAACGACATATCTATATTCTATCTTTATATCATTTTAAAAATGAAGAAATTCTGTCTTAAAGAGGGGAGACTACTACTCCAAGTTCGCACTGGCAGGAATAACATAGCTGGGATTCTGCCTTCTTCCTTAAAACAACTAAGCTATGAGGCTTTTGAAACATAATTACTTGAAGAATAAATTTACCATGAACATTGGGTTAAACAGAGGTTGAAAGGTACACCGTGGGGGCCTAATAGGTATAAAATAGACCAGATTTCCCACCCACCCCAAAGAGACCACACACAATGGGCCAAGATGGCTTTACCAGCAGCTGTCAGCACCCCGAGGGCTCCCCCCAAATACCTGTCTAGCTAGTGTTTGCTCGCACCATTTATCTATTATGTAATATGTATTGAGCACCTCTTATGAGCTCAGTGTATAAGCATGATGTGCTGAATTTTTTATGCCTTTAAAACTCCCAGGGGGATAAAGTTCAAAGCAAAACATCTTTCAGCCTGTGCAGCCAGATTCAGTAAAATGGGTCATTTTGTTTCTCTCATGTCAGGATCCCATTTCTTTTGTAGAATATAGTATGAAAATTATAAAATATTTTATATAGCAGATGTAAATTATCCAAACTTTAATATACTATGCACACTGCAACATTATACAACATTACATATTATGGTAATTTAACAGAAATCTAGATATAATATTATTGTACATAAGAAATCATACAAATTAACTATAAGCGCATAATGTTGTAAAGCATCTCACTTGACCCTGGTCTAGATGAAAAATCACAACAGCTGTCTGACTTATGACCCTAATCACACCCTTGCTACCTGTATTAGAGTACTCCAGACAAACAGAACCAATAGGATGTGTGTGTGTGTGTGTGTGTGTGTGTGTGTGTGCATGCGCACGCTCACTTATGTGTATGAGAGAGAAATTTAGTTTAAGGAATTGGCTCATATGATTGTGGGGACCAGAAAGTACAAAGTGTGCAGGGCAGGCTGGATATCCAAGAAAGAGTTGATGTTGCAGCTCACGTTCAAAGGCAATCTGGAGGCAGAATTCCCTCTTCCTTGGGTGGACTCAGTCTTTTTCTCTTAGTGCCGTCCATCAACTGATTGGATAAGGCCCATTCACATTATGGAGAGTAATCTGCTTTTCTTAAAGTCCTGATTTACATATCTTGCCATGTACAATACACACGTTTTTGCCCAAATTTGTGAGGGGAAAATAAGGATGCACATTCTACATGGGTAGTACTAATTCCATATATATATATATATGTATATATATATATATACATATATATATATATATATATATATATATAGAGAGAGAGAGAGAGAGAGAGATGTTTTTACTTATTTTATTTAGTCTTATGAGTTAAAAGTGTAACTGTAGATATCAATAACGATATCCATATGCAAAATAATACCCTGGAATATGATAATCGCTTCGGTTGAACTTATAACAAACTTGCAATGACAAAGAGTTCTTGGCCTTCTAGGATATGTAAATATTGTAAATTTGTTGCTGGTACATAAAATTCCTTGTATGTTTTCTTGGGTTCTGTAATTAATTTGTTACATAAAATTTCTTGTACCATAATATGTTAAAAATAAATGCTAAAATTCCTTTATAATACAAAAAACAAGTACTTAAATATAAACAAATAAAAATTTGAATTAAAAAATTAAGATGAAATATTTTTTTCCCCTGAATGTTTGGGCCCAAAATGTGGATGCACATTATACACAGCAAAATATGGTAACTCTTAATCACAATTACAAGATACCTTCATAGCAACATCTAGACTGGTGTTTGGTCAAACAAATGGCCACCATAGCCTAGCCTAGTTGTCACACAAAATTAACCATTAGGGACTATCTATTATGGACTAGATTTTTGTCCCCCTCTCCAAAATTCATACGTTGAAGTCCTAATTCCTAATGTGATTATATTTGGAGACAGGGCTTTAAGGAAGTAATTAGCATTAAATGAGGTCATAAGGGTGGGGCCCTAATCTTATAAGACTGGTGTCCCTATAAGAAGAAGAGACTCCAGAGATCTCCCTCACTCTCCCCCGCTTCTCATGCACACAGAGAATACAGAAAGAAGACAGCTATGCACAGTAACTCCCACCAGAAACCAACCCTGCGGGCACTTTGATTTTGAATTTCCCAGCCTCCAGAAATGTAAGAAAATTAACTTTTTGTCTAAGCCACCTAGTCTGTAGTATTTTGTTATGGCAACCCCCTAGCAGACAAATATACCAGCCACATATTTTCTTGGTGGAGTAGCCAGGGATCTACTGAGAACACACATCAGATTCTGTCCATCCTCTGCCCAAAACCTTCCAGTGACTCCTACGTTCATCCAAGTAGAAGTCAATGCTGCTGAAGGCCTACCCTTTCCTGTGGGATCTGTTCACACAGGTCCCTCTCTCCCTCAGTGACTTCTCTCCCAACCGTGCTGAACCCCCTTCCTGTCTTTGGGCCATACCAGGCCAGATTCCAACTCAGAGATTCTGTGCTGATTCTTCCCTCTGACTGGAAGCTTTGCCCCAAATGTCTGCACTTTCATTACCTCCAGGTCAATCCTCAAAAGATCCCTAATCAACAAGAGTTAGGTTGCAATCAGCCCTTCACCTCCACCCACTGCTCTCTGCTCACAGCATCTCTGGTCTCCTGTTCCTGCTCTACCTCATTAATCCTCTCATGAACCCCAAGAAGAAAGTGCTATTCTTGTCCTCCTTTTATAGATAAGGAAACAGAGGAAGAAATGGTTGGCCCATTAATCCCAAAAGTGGAGCGACCAGGATTTGAAGCCACATAGCCTTATTCCAATTCCATGATCTTAATCCCTCAATTACAATGTAGCTGTTTGGGGAGAGCAAAGAAAATGCCATTTTTTTTTTTTAACATTATTGAAATATAATGTTGTGTGACTTTAAAGTGTACAACATAATGATTTGATATATGTATATACTGCAAAATGATTACCACAAGAAATGCTGCTTGCTGAGTGAACACGATGCATCAGGCATAGTCCACACCCCACGCCAATGCATAACTTTCATACATTGTTTATTTAATTGTCAAATAATTCTGTGAAATCTGCATGGTTCTCTTTGTACAAATGTGGGAATGACCTTTTAGAAGAGATTACATAACACAGCAAATGAGAGGATTCGAATCTCCTTTCCAAAATCTGTATCTCCACTACTGCATGCTATAGCCAGCCATCTGGCTGTGGATAGCATGGGTCTTACATAAATGTGAATCTAGGATGTGTTCAGAGGTACGACTGCCATACGATTTGGGGTTTTCTCAAAAACAGAAATTAGTAGAGTTCACGTGTATATATGTATAGAGGGTCCGATGGACATATGCTTTATAGGATTCATTCCTTGTGGTCAGGGCTAACCTTTTACATGGCCTACATATTATGAGCTAAGAGATGCTACAAACTCTGTCACAATGCATGCACTTCTATCATTAAAAATAAATTCTTTTGAGTTATGGCTTTGCTATATTCCAGTAAACCTTTGAAAATTACAATATAATATCTTCCAGAACTCTTTCTTTTGAGACTGTCAAAGACCCAGACCTAAACAGTAAAGATTTATAGATTATAAGTAATTAAACTCTAGAGACATACTGGCTAAAGGTAAGGTTTGATCCAGAAGCTCAGATGATCTCCCCTTGTGAATGGAACACAGAGGCCAGAATTTCAGACTTCTCTTTCTCATACCACATGAGAAAGACCAAAGGGCTCCTTTTTGGAAGGGAGGAAAATCATCCTTGTAGAAATACCAACAAACATCTTCTTGTATCCCTTCATCCCTTACAGGGTTACACCCCGTCCATGCTCCAATCAGTATCTCAGGAATGAAAGTCTCTAACTGACTTGAAGTAGCTAAGGCTTCTCTCTGAAGTTAAGGGTGGAATCATTCTTGCCGAAATTAGGTGGCTGAAATGGGGACCAAAGGAATTGCTCAAAGGAAATGCGGAACAATGTTAGAAGAGGTAATACATGTCCACTAGAAAAGGGTAAGGTCTAAAACCATTTTAGGGTAATCCTTTGTCAGTTTACTGATATAGTCACTGATTGCTCATGGCGGCACTTAGCCTGGTACAGGCATTTGAGAAGAAAGGTGTGCAGAGGATGCAAATCTGGTTGGGTGTTGTGGGGTAGGGGCACATTTCATCTCCTGAAGTGAGAAATTGATAGAGCAGGCAAATGCAAGAACTGGTACAACCTGAGAGGACTGAGTGCCGGCCTGTGACAATCAGAAGTCGTGAGGCACAGCAAGAGGAGGAAGGCAGAAACATGCAGGAAAGAGGAACTGCCTACTTGACAATTTCGCCTTGTGCGTGAGGCATGGGCTAGAAGACGGGCAGGCTACAAAATGAGAAGAGAAAGACTCTGCAAAAACAAGCACACATTACAGAAATTCTCCAATGGCATGATCCTCCCGAGAATTTTGTTATGTCCTAGCTAATTAGACGAGCAGATAATTCATTTTACTCTTGAGAATCCAGTTTTCCCCAAGGAGAGAGGGGGGAATATTCAAGGTCTGCAAAAGGAGAGTCCCAGATTACTGTGTTACTAAATACCAAACATCCACCCTCCAGGGCCTGAGCCCAACAAGGACAAAGCAAAGACACGGTATCTGGCTCTGGGAGCAGCCACTCCCCTCACACGTCCCTTCATTCCCATCCATCTAATTTTTCTGTCCCCTCCCCTAGCAATTAGGCCTGGTGATATCCCAGGCTGTGGGAATGCAGATCTCGGAGAGAATTCCTTTTGTAACAAAATTCCTTTTGTTATTGCCAAAATATCAGGCAGTACGAGATGGGTGGGACACGGGAGGACAGAAGACATGCCCAGTGTTCAGTGGGTTAGAAGAGCATCGCTGTACAGCAGTGGGTGGGAGCAGACAACTGCCACATGCTCTTGAGAAACACAGTTTCCCCAGGTACAGAACCAGGCTGAGCAGGGGCCTGATGAAGGTGCACGGTTACAGCTAAAGACAGGATGTAACAAGAAAAAGGAAAAATTCAGCCAGGAAAATATCTCCTGTGTGTCCAGGAGAGACTGGCTGTCCTGGGCAACTAGTACAATTTCTTGTTTTGCCCCATGTAGGAAATACCATTGTAACTGAGGTGGGTGCCTCAAGCTAGAAGATTACAATGTTGTCAGTCCACGTCGTGCCATGACCATCTAGCCAGTTTTTAAGTTTTTCTTCTGCTTCACTAAAAGCTTTCTTCTAGGAAGAGAATGTGTTGACTAATCAACACAAATATTTTACGTCCTCGACAGTTGTATTTCAAGTCATAAATTAAGGAATTGATGTTTTGGGTTATATATCAGTGTCCTGCCAATTACTAGATGAGGCTATTCCATGAAAACCTGATATACTCTGGGAATTCTGACAACATTGCAGTTTCTGAACATGCCAAGCTGAAGAGCATGGCTTCCACTGGCCATGATAACGTTCTCCAGAGGGCCTTGCCCAACTGCCTGGATGGACTCTCTAGGGATCATTCCTTTGGCTCAGGCGCTTCATATTACAACATTAACAGAGTCATCAGGAAGGCCAACCTCATTGCAAAGGATGAGCCTCCCCTGTAATGAGAAGTCTAACGGACACCTTTATATGTTGAACATTTGTGGCCACTTTATTCAAAGTAGCTAAAAGTCAAAACATCATACGGAATGTAAGAGCTGTAGTGAACCCTTATTTTCACACATGAGGACAAAGTCTCAAATAAGTCAAATGACTTATTCATGGTCACACGTTTTTGGCAAAAACAGATTCAAGAATTCTTGTTTTAAGTCTAAGGTTCTTTGCAAGTAACATAATGGTTCCCAAAGACCATCAAAGTTATCACCATCCCCACAAAAAGCCGTGTTTCTACAACATCTTTTGCAATTCAGTTATTCTTAAGTGAATTAAATTTGAAAACACAGCCAACCCGCCAACAAAAGTATAGAACTTTTTATTATATTTCAAAGGTGACATGCTCTAACTAGTCTGTAACCAAATTACAAATGCTCCAAATGGTCCTCCATTTCCTTAGTACAATGATCCTAAGGTTTCATATAAAATTTCAATATAGATCAAGTGAAATCTCAATCTCAGAATTGTCAACTCAACATGAGTTCCTATTTTTACATGGCATACAGTTACTGATAAAGTTACAACCAGTCAAGTATTTTTTTCCTTTTTGTATGTTTTTCCTCTTAAAGGACTGATATGCATGTTTTTATTGGGTAAAGAAAATTATGCAGCTCATGGTATTTTCCTTTTTGTCCTGGCTGATACTCCTGTTTCCTCGAAAATAAGACGTAGCCAGACAATCAGCTCTAATGCGTCTTTTGGAGCAAAAATTAATATAAGTCCCGGTATTATATTTGATATGATATATATATATATATGTATTATATATATTATATATATGATATATGATATATATGATATATGATATATATATATGATACATGACATGATATGATATGATATTATGCTGGGTCTTATAGTAAAATAAGATCGGGTCTTACATTAATTTTTGCTCCAAAAGACGCATTAGATTGTCCGACTAGGTCTTATTTTTGGGGAAACACGGTAGGCGACTCAGCAGTGAATATAATGATCAATCACAGGAATTGTGCTAAAACAGTGTTCTGGTATATCACACACTTCACTCTGAACCGGCCATGCTGGGCTCCAGCCACATTCAGGCCGAGCTATGGATCATGACGAGTGGAGAGTCCAGTAACTCTCTGCTATGCTGCATCAGGCCTGAACAAGCTAACTAAAATCTTAGCAAGATGAGAAGCCAGGAACTTAGTACAAACAGTGTATCAGACTAGAGAGAGACATTACAGACAATAAAATAGGAGAGAAACACATGCTAGCTAAAGATAATGAAATCTAGAGAAGAAAGGGGCCAGCCAGGACAAAAATCCTGTGAGTTCAGCAAAGGCGCTGTCATCTTCCTAGTGAGTGTGTTGACTGGTCTCGCAGCCTAGCTTACGTTCATAGTCAATGTCCTTTAGTTTTGCACTCTTGTTACTAATCTGTCTAATGGAGTATGTTAATTTTGTTTTGACAAGGAAAAAAAAAAAACCCATTTGAGATGTTCTAAATGAAATTACAGTGAGCTGGAGAAAGAAAGAAAGAGCAGTTAGCTTGTGAATAGCTGGGGGCCACCTGACAAAAGACCGCTCACATTCCTGCAGGTATGTTGGAGCGTTGAATCAACATCCAGTAGTCTACCAGCAGACCACTAGATGGGCCATCACATCCTGCACATGCATGAACTTTCTGGACCGTTGCCCGAAGTACCCAATCAAAAGTAGTAAATATTTCTATAATGTGCTCCTATTATAGAACTGACCCACCTCACTATATCCTGCCCCCCCCTTAGCTGTAGCCAATGTAAATTCTTTCAAAATGACTTATATCTTTCATACCCCTACTTGATGTATATATTAAAAAAAAAAAAAAAAAATCAACGCCACAATGGCAGACGTGGCCTTTGCCACCTAGTGGTTTAGACTTAATTCTCCAGGACCTGCTTCTCTATGGCCCAATAAACCATTTCTTTCAAGACGATTTTCAGTAATGGAAGTTAAATTTGTGTTTAACCGTTTTAAGTTTCCTTTACTCCTATATTAAACAAGGAGATAGAGTGCAAAATACTCATTTTAAGAATGTATGATATTTGTAGGAACTAACTTGTAATGCACAAACTATATGCAGATGGGCCAGCAAATACCTTTCTTTTTATATTGTGACTCCAACCCTCACTCTAGGCAGTCATGTGCCTGGAGTATTAAGGAACAGCAGGAAAGCAAATGTGGCTGGAGCAGGAGGATGCAGAGAGAATAATAGGAGATGAAGTCCCAAACTTTGAATAAGAAGAGGACTGTGGACGACCCTGTCAATCAACTAAGGGTTTCCACTATTACTCTGTGTAAAATGGAAAGCCATTGAAGAGCTTTAAGCAGAATATTTATATGACTTGTCTTACTTTTAAGGAGGAGAACTGGCTGCTGTAAGATGGAGAAATGGGAAACCAGTTAAGAGCCTATTGCATTGCTCCAAGAAAGATGACGGTAGCCTGAAGCTAGGTGTTTGCAGATTCATTGGCTGAGAGAGCACAAAAGAAAGAGAGGAGATAAAAATAACTCCATGATTTTGGGCTCAAGTCATTGGAAGCTTGGAGTTGCCGCCGAATGAGATGAAGTGGTGAGGCAGCGGGTATGTACAGGTGAAGAAAACGAGGTGGCTCCGAGAACCCACCGTCTGGAAAAGGAGATGAACAAGAACGAAAAATCAATGAATGCAAGTTCCATTTCTTAGACCCTGACCCTGTCCCAGGCACTGCACTAAACATTCTACAGATATGACCTCATTCAGTCCGCATAATGACTTAATGTGGTTGATACAATTAGACCTATTTTACAGATGAAACTGAATGAAGCTCAGTAGAGTGAAGTGATTTGCCCAGGATCTAAGAGGTGAAAAATAGAGATGGTTTGAACCCATATCTGTCTAACCTCAAACTTAGGTTCTTAAGTACTGCACTTTAGTTTATCTCTGACTCAACTTAATCTGAGGAAATAAGGCAGGCAGGATATATGAAAGTGGCCCGTGAGTACAGGGAGCCGTTAACCTGTGACAGGATGATTGCAGGATCACTTTTAATCTATAAACCAAGAAGGATGGACTCGGTGATTTCCATGGTTCCTCTCAGCTCTAAAAGCCTATAATTTTAAAACATGGTGATGCTTCTTCTCACTAAAGTGAAAGTCATTTTTATTCCTTAAGATTGAATAGCATATAACACAATTCTCTTATTTATACAAAGCTATTCCAAGCCAGGCTGCATTGAGCCTCAAGCCTTACAGTTTTCCCATTTTAAAATAGAAAGAGTGTTAAGAGTAAAAGAATAGCAGTGAACACAGAAGGGGGAACGAAGAAAAGAAAAAAGCACATTAAGGAAATAAAACTGAGGTTTGGAGAATTGTCATTTTCCAGAAAAACAGAATTTTTACATTTCTTATACTGAGGCATCTTGACTGTTGACTAAAAAGTTCAGTGACAACTGAAAAGGTATTTGCATGTTAACAGAAACTTTAATTTTCATACTCTTTGTTGTTCCAGATCCTGGTTTGTAATATTACACCTTCAATTTATCACAACAGCAAAATCATCTGAACATATTTTTACCCAGAGAGGACATAAATCATATACAGACAGAAAAAGATAATGCAATATATTTATGTTTGCCTTCGATTTGGAATACATCTGTGAGATTAAAGTAAAATTTGGCCTAGATTTAAGGAATCATAAAAACAAGTTTGGGTTTAATTAGGATGTAACAAGCAGTGTTTTTCTTCATCATCATCATCACTAAATTTATAATAGGCATCCATAATGTATGTATCTCTGTAGCAGTCGGCGGCTATGAGGATATGCCACTTGATTTGCTGACACTGAAGGCAAATGAAGTTATATATAGTGAAATGATACCAAAATGTTCGATTAGAATGAACAGAAAAGGAAAAACTCTAAACTCTGGTTTTTAAACTGTACCTCATGGAAAGAGAATGTCATAGTCCAGAGGGAAGAACTCTCCTTCTCTCTCTCTCTCTCTCTCTCTCTCTCTCTCTCTCTCTCTCTGCCACCCCCTCTCTATTTCACTCTCCCTCTCTGTCTCTCACCTTATCCTCTTTTGGATATCTTCGTAAGATGTCATTTTTATAATGACATCTTAAAATCTCATTTTAAGCTTTAAAAATATGTAAAACTGCAACTAAGATTATAATAACTGGATTCAGTGATTAAAAATGTAAATAAAATTGAAGACTTTGCCCCATACATTGAAATCATCATTGTCTCTATATACTTTCCGGGGATTTCTAGGGAAAATGACATTCAGTTATTATAATGGCTATTCTTTTCTTAAAACACATGCTAAATAGGGAAACCACAATAGAATGTTCAGAGGACGTGAACAGACACCTCACAGAAGAAATTAAAATAACTAAAGCATCCAGTCTTCTCTGAAATTAAAATAAATGCAAATGAAAACAACAGAAACATATGCAAATGTATGTCATATGAAATTAGCAAACTGTGTATTATATGTGTGCATTTCAAAGATAATACTTGGGATTGGTGAAGAAGGGGGACAAAATAGGTGTCCTAACAAGTATTAAGAGAAAAAAATATTCTAGAAATCAATTTGAAAATATATATCTAAATGTTCTTAAAAGTGCATATTTTTTTGACCCTATAACTTTCCATGTAAAATTGTATCTTAAGGACATAAACAGAAATTGAGTCCAAAAATTTTTTCCAATGATTTATCATGATTTTATATAAGCTGTCAATGTATGCAAAAGCATCTAACTCTCCTAATTTCCATATTCCTATAAATATTTCAAAATATACAGTAGGTTAAACCTGCATTAAGTATGGAAACCATAAAGATTTGCTCCGTTTGCCAAGAAATGTAAGGTTTCTGGTTTGTCTGCTGGAGAGAGAGAGCAGGTAGAACCAGACTGAAGGAAGAAAAGAGGGTATATCAGTTTAGACAGGAAGTAAATGGAGAATACCCATGTGGAAGGTGGATACCACAAGTCAGAGAACCATGGCCTGGGTTCCTCCCAAATGAAGAGAAAAACATTAGATCCATGGAAAGGTTTTGCCTCTCATAAGAGTGCTACTCCTAAAAATTATACAAAATGCTTCACACTAAAAGAGACTTACTTTAAGAAAAGTATGAATATTTAGAAAATGTCTGCCTGTCTCAAAAGTATGTGAGTGTTTATTATATTTATTAACCTGAAGTTATTAGTCAGTCATGCAATCTTGAAAGAACACATGGAGAAAATAAATTGCTCAATGAAAAATCACCATGGCAGTAGAGATCAGATAATTGGGCATAGCCAAAGGTCAAATGAGTAAAACAGAAGACACGATTGGAAATCTATCCAAATCTCACAGAAAGGTAAACAGATTTAACTGTAAGAGGGAAAAAAATAACAGACATGGAGAACAGATTCGGAAAAGCCAATATTCTATAGGTAAAAATTAGAATTTTAGAGGCGATGGTACAGTTGAAGCAGACCTAATTATTAAAGACATAATAGCACAAAATTTTTCGAAGCTTAAGACAAACCTGAAACTATCATTGCAAATGGCTTACTGGCAGGCTACAATAATGAAAAGGCAAAATCATCTGTTATGCATCTCAAGAATAAAGAAGTATTTCATAAGCATCCATGTAGATGCTTGATCACTTACAAAGAAACACAAATCAATCTACAAACTTTACTTCCACAACACTGACATCCAGAAGAAAATGGATCAAACCCTTAATTAAAAAAGAAGAGGAGGAGAGTTTTAGACACATCCCAGCTCCTATTCATGTGCAAGGGCAACAGATATGCACTCTCAAACAGTACACTTCAGAAATGCTCCGAAAACATGACACCTGTATAAAACCCTTCCTGAAGTAGTTTTCAAAAAGCTTCTACCATTTCACAATGGCTCAACATAAATGAGAACACTGGCCTGAAGGGTCTCTTAGAAACTAGGTCTTTTTCAGTTCTCAGATCCAGACAGTCTATGTTCAATGCAAATGATGCTCCACAAATAATAACACGAAACATTTTAGATGGCTCTTTAATATTAGCATATCAAAGCCCTTAAACCAGTGAGTCTCAGCATGATCCGCCCATTAGAATCTCCTGGGGAACTTGTGAAATTGCTAATGCCCAGGCCACACCTCCGACATTTAAATTAGAATCTGCTTCTGCACTCCATGTTTATTGTTGCATTATTTACAATGGTCAAGATATGGAAACAGCTTGTCTGTTTACAGACAAATGGATAATGAAGATATGAGATATATAGATGGATAGATAGATAGACAAAATGGGTAAAGACGTAAGCTATATAGATAGATGATAGATAGATAGAGGATAGAGATAGACACATACAAAATGGAGAATTATTCAGCCATGAGATAAAAGGAAATCCAGCCATTTGTAACAACATGAATGGACCTTGAGGGTATTATGCTAATTGAAATAAGTCAAACAGAGAAAGACATATATTATGTCACTTATATATGGAATTTAAAAAAACAAACAGACAAAAATGCCATACTCGTAGAAACAGAACAGAATGGTGGCCGCCAGTGTCAGATGTTGGGGGAAATAGGGAGATGTTGGTCAAAGGGAGCAAACTTCCAGTTAGAAGATGAGTAAGTTCTAGGGATGTAATGTACAGCCGGGTGACCATAGTTAACAATACTGTATTATATACTTGGAAGTTGCTAAGAGAGTATATTTAAGTGTTCTCACCACAAAAAAGAAAAGACAAAAAGGTAAATTATCTGAGGAGATGGAGATGTTAACTACCCCCACTGTGGTAATCATTTTACAATATATACATATATCGAAACATTACCTTGAATACATTAAAATTACAGAGTGGTATACGTTAATTATATCTCAATAAAGCTGAAACAAATAAATTATAATCACTGGGGATAGAACCCAGTATTTTTTAAATCTCCCAGTTTATTCCAATGTACAGCCAAGAGTAAGAAGCTCCAAATATTTCCTCTATATAGAGCAAAAAAATAGAAGTACTAAGAAAGGAGTAATACAGGGGCAATGATTTCTTTCCCAGTCAGAATGTGCAAACTTCCATTTTAATATTTTTAATTTTTCAAATGTAGTGCTTTTTTTTTTTGGCTACAATGCCTTTAAAATATTTGCATGCCATGCTAACTGGACACTTAGCCTTGCTAGGTGATCCTCCTTCATGAATCGAAAGCAATGCCTTGGAAAAGTCCCCATCACATGCTCCCTCTGTGCTATATCCCTGACTCAGAACAGATTAATCTGAACTACCCTCGAAGAACATAATTTGAAACTGGATTCATTTCAGGGTCAAGATATGAAAAGTAGATGCACACAAAGAGACCTTTACCAGAGGTCCCCAGACTATATGGTAAAGAAATATTTTTAAAGACTGCTCAAGTATCTTATATATTTACTAATATAATAATGAAAGCAAACATTAAATACCTGGGGCTGTAATCTACTCAGGGTCAAAGTAGCTCCTAATGTCGTATAAAGGAAGCATATTAATCCCTCAGGTCACTGTGATAGAATGCAGATCAGTGACCGCAGGAATTATTACATATATTGATGAGATGCTAAAATACTTGTTGCTGAAGTGTGTGAAAGACAGAGAGGCATATCCAGGAAACAGTCAAGGTCATGTCTTTGGCGTAGGCCAGGGGATTCAGATCAATATATGTTCATAATGGGATATCCAAATCCAACCCCCAAATATTCCATCCAGATATTTACTTATTAATGTCCTCTACTGCACTGAAGAAGGTTTCCAAATCACTTTGTGATAGATGGAGCAGACATGACTTTCAAGCATTAACTGTGCTTACTTATGATCTCATAGAGTCTCTAGTTTATAATTCATGTTTTTGTCATCAGTGAGAAGCACAGTGATCCAATTCTAATGAAAACATATTTATCTCCACAGGGTTTGGTTAAATAAAGCTACAACACACGTCATCCTGAGCTCAGCATTCACATTAAGTTTCAAGACCAGAAGGCAAGTGAACCAACAACAAAAAAAAGAAACTGATTTTTATGTGCTATAATCTTCCACATCACAAAAGCAAAAGCACTAGGTCTTAACTATTCCCAAAACCGAAAAGAAATGGTAGTCACGTGATGTGATGGGTGCTACTTATTGCTACAATGGCGATTGTATTATACATAATGTATAACGGTATCAGATCAACACATTGTACACCTTACGTTTACAAAACGTCATATGTCAAATATACTTCATTAAAAAAAAAAAAGAAGCCAAGCTAGAGCTTATATAGGGAGACAAAAGTAGGAAATGGCTCTAAAGTGGCATTCCACACCACATTCTTCCTGCGGCGCATAAGGTTAAATATTACCAGTTGGTGGGTAGTGTTTTGAGACCTCCTAACTTCAGACAGCTCTAATGTGGAATTGGTGAGAATTACATCAGGGCTTCGGCTAGAACTCCCTGAGAGTCACAGAATTGAGGATTCGAAGTTGATCATGTCCAGACAGCAGCTGTGCCTTATATATCTCTGTATCCCCTCACAGAAGCCAGAGCACCCCGGGTACTCAATAAATATTAGGTGATTGCATAGACTTGTGGAATGACCCTCCCACGTGGGGCAGACAACCTCTCAACAGCGTCTTTGACAGATGGGCATCTGGCATCTGCTTCCATGCCATCTATTGACGGGTATCTAATGATCTCCTGAGGACATTCATTCCCAGACTCGGGCCCACTAATTTTTAGAAAGCTCTGTCTTATGTTGAACCGAAACTTGCTTTCATGTAATGGGCCCCCACTGGCCTGAGTTCTGCCCTCTTCAACAGCACAAAATGAGTCTTTTTAGTCTTCTACCTGACAGTTCTTTCACAATTTTAACAAAAACGAACAGGCCTCTCCCTATATGAGCTCATCCAAAACATTCTTTGCTGGGTCCAATTTAAATTATTAATATTATCATTAATACTCAACGGTGCCACAAATGGAAGATAATACCCCAGATATAAACGGAGAGTGATGCTTTACATCTTATAATCAGGAGATTTGACACTGAATGCAAGTAAGGCAAATTTTTAAATGACTACAGCATCGATGTTTGCTCCATGAAGCATATTCAACAATGCCTACCAGGCTTCCAGTCTTGACTCCTTCCAAGTTTCATTTTCAAACAAGGAATCTGATCATGTCACTTCCTTGCCCAATATTTTTCAATGATTCCCACGGTTTTCTTTCAATCAACAAAAATTTAGTAAGGTCCTATCATGTGCCAGGAACTATTCTATGTCTTTGGGTTCTAAAAATGAGCAGGGAAGCATGGTTCCTTCTCTCGTCAAGCTTATAATCTCTAGAAATGTGTCAGGAAACCAGTAAAAAACTAAGAAATACAGGTTTTAAAAAAGATAAAAACTGATTGGAAATGGAGGCCACACATTAGAGTTGGATCCTCTGGAGAGCGTCTGTGAAAAGGTGAAATTTAACCTAAGACCTATTTGATGAAAATGAACAAACCATCACAAAGTAGCAGCAAGCTAGGTTTTGTTCTCTCCTAATGAGCTTTTCGTCGGCTGCAAATTCGAAATGCATTCCCTCAACTCTTCACCCAAATCATCGATTAAAATGTTGTATGCGACCAGGATCAAGAAAAAAAAAAAAAGAAACTTTACACACCTAGAGAGTTTCCTGCTAAACTGTCCTAATTACAAGGACTTTGCAAAGCAAACAAAATGCTTTCAAGATTTCCAAAGCAGGGCAGAATTTCTCCCTTATGAAACTCCCATAAACAATAGAGGTTGCATTGCTCTGCCTGTTGTGGGGTTGTTTTCCTCTCTAGGCAAAGCCACATAGTGAGGACCAAAGGAACTTTAGATAAACACATTTCAATGTATTGATGCTTGTAGCTCTAGTTCCAGGGGGAGCCTCACAGCTTGGTAGCTCACAGCTCGATACAATTTAAAACATCCGTTCCCAGAGCAAGAGCACAATTTGCCCTTCCTTCATAGCCTACTGTTGAGATAGCAGATAAAGCCCAGCAAAAGCCTACACTGTATATGTGTCTAGCTAGAAGGGGCTTGAGGGCAATATTCTGGAAAGAGGGAAACGGATGGATAACACCTCCACACATCATCACTTGGCCCTGCCACTGGTCCTCTGTGACCTGGAGAAAAGCAAATACCTTCCATTTCTTCCCTGTGTTCTCCATTTGCAACAGGTTATCTCTACAGAAGGTACAACTTCCCCCAGCCCCTACCTTTAGCTAGAAAAGCCTCATATAAATACTAAGCACAAACCTTTTTATTTAAATTACAGTTGCTAACCTGTTAAGTACACTCATTCATCCAAACTCTATAAAGCTTACGGGTTTTCATATTTATAGCTTCCTCGACATCCAGGACAGCTGCCTATGATTATGCAGCTTTACTCTGCACGACTCTAGAGGAGACCTCGACATAAAGTCACTGTAGATTTGTTTAGTCTTTGTGACCTATTTCTGCAAAATGTAAAGTGTTCCGAGAAAGGGAAGACTCATTTTAAATGGTACAGACACCAAGCGGGTTGGTTGTAGGGCCGCTTCATGAACTCCCAGGTACAAAACGTCTTTCAAACACATGAGCTACTCAAGGATATTCAATGCAGGACGGTTTATAAAAGTGAAAAATGTCCATCATAGGTACAGCAAATATCCCTCAGCAGGAGGAAACAATACAAGTGGTCTGTTCATATATCAGAATATTATAGATCCATCAAAAAGAATGGCTTACAGCTAAAAGTATCAACATGGATAAATCTTAAAGAATGGAATGCTGAAAATGGATTATGTATAGTGTGGATATGTTATATAAAGAGTGAAATGCACAATAAATATACAAATAGGTTATGGAGACGTGCATTTGTATCAAGATGTATATCTAGTGCTCAAGTAGATACTTATCAACTTCAAGATCAGGGTTATCCCCGGTGAGGGAGGGAGGAGAGGGGATTTGGGAAGGGTACAAAGGGGTTTCATCTGGATCAACAGTATTTTCTTTTTTTAATGTAAATTATCTGTGGAAAATATTAACATTTGTTAAATATGAGTCACCATTATATGGGTACCTATATTTTTTTGTACATTTGAAATCACTTTTTTTTTTTTAAGTTAAAGAGAAAGGAAGTTAAGCTTCATTTCCCCAAAGGAGCTACTATGTTTCTTCCCTTCTGATAATGAGATCCCTATTATGCAGTGCCTTTCCATTTTTTTTCTTTTTTTAGCAACGGAGTCTTCCTTTCAAATGAAAAATTTTATGGATTCCTAATACATACAACCAATAAAAGCTGAGGTGCCCTGAAGCCCTGCTTTCTCTCTCTGCAACCTAACAGAGTCCCGATAGATATCTCCATAGAACCCAAGGATCCACAGAGCACAGGTAGAAAAACTATGATGTAACTAATGGTGACTCCCTTTGACCCAGATGCCAGGAAGCTGAGAGCTGGTTTTCAAACTTCATGTCAACATTTATTGTCAGGACATTTGCATTCTCCTTTTCCCTCCTGTTTCTGGCTTACCAGTTGGTATTTCTTTTTATCAGGAACTTGAATGTTGTATGGCCCATCTTCAATAATTCATAAAAAGTAATTCCTCCCAACAAGTTTAAACTGGCAATTCTTAGCGGTCCTCCTTACCATTATTCTGAATGACAGAGATATAATGGTGCTTGTTATCCAAACAATATTTTTTTAAATGGAAGTATAAAAGGAAGATAATTTTTTTAAACAAGCAAGTCTCCTTTAAACAAAAAGAAAGCACTAAATGACTTAGAATTAATGTAATTACACTTATTTAAAAGAGAATCCAGCATTAGGAATGTCAGAAGTTAAAAAAATACCTTAGGCTTGCTGTGGTGATCATTTCTCAGTATATAGAAATAACAAATCATCATGTACACCTGAAACTAATGAACTAATGTAACGTTATATGTCAATTATACCTCAATAGAAATTTTTTTTAAAAAAAGTTAAAAAATAAGAAACAGATAACTTCCTTCAACTAGTGACCAACCCAAATATTCAATATGACATTTCCATGACTAATGTATTGGTACAAAAAACTAATGAAGATATTTTAACTTCCATTTTGTGGATGCTCTTGTTTTAACACTTAATATTAACATGAATGCATTCGTTCTGCCAGGTAATCTTATACTACACTTATGAAAATATCAGATTTTGTTAAAGAAGCCTATTTAATAAAGCCTTGCAAATGATTATTCTAATGTACCAAAGTTCAAAATAGTCATTCCCAGAAGATTCAACATAGTCCCACAATGTAAATATGGTTTGTCAACATGAAACACGTTTGCACAAGTTAAATAGATACAGGTTTGCTGTAGCTAGAGAAGCAGTGACAGTGATACCATTGAGTTGCTAGCTTTTAATATATGTCTGTAGGAGAAAAAAATCACTTTGGGTAAAAATCACACACAATAGCAGTAACAGGCAACTTACCTTATCAGCTGAAGGACAGCTACCTAGTAAGTGAGTCTCAGATAAATAACAGGGTTAGAGTACAATGCTCACTGTTGCTTTGTGGCTATGCATCCAGGCTGGCTAGCCTCACCTAGCACCCACACAACCATCACCAAGGAAGACTCTTCCATTTTGACCAGAGCACTCTAGCCAATCCTTCCTTCACACAGGGGCCAAGAGATGCCTGGGCTTGGAAAACAAATTAACTCTTCACCAGCTATTTTCCCTGGGCCTTATTCTCCCTTTAAAGAAAGCATTCAGCCTCCTCCTACTACGACCATTGCACGCACTATACTGGGGATGTCAGCTGGGATGTGAAGGACAGTATGAAAGAGAAGACTGTTGGGTTGGCAGGGGGGATTTCAGGGCAAGGCAGAGGTTTAAGGGAAAGCAGAATGAGGCCAAACAAAGAATGAATACTATGTCCTATGGTGATCAATTAAACCACTAAATCCATCTGCTTGCCTGAAAATATACTTATTAACTGAGATCGTAAAGGGACAATAACACTGATAAATTTTTGCAGGGAGTTTATTTTTAACACAAGACAGTTGTTAAGCCATCTTTTAAAGCAGCGTATTACATCGTTTTGGGGGGATGATGAAGGAGAGAAAACGTGGTCAGTTGAAAGAAGAATCACAAACATGATAAAATGCATGGTGAAGTTTTCATCAGGAAGGTTATGTAGCCTAAAAAGCCCAGTGAAAATAAGTCTAAAACACGATTGGATAAGAGTAAAGGTTGATGAAACACCAAGATAGATTGATTACTAATGTCAGTTGAGATGACCATCTCTAGAAACCCAGAGGAAAAGAACAGACAACCCTCAGGGCTAGAAGATTTAGTTACTCATCTTCACAAAATCAGATTCAATGGCCAGCAGCATTATGACCTTGGGATCGAAAATATGCAAAGAGGGCCTCATGGAGACTCAGACGGTTGTCTAAAGATATTTAAAGATTAATTCTAGAATTTCTAACAGGCAAAACGTCAACGCATTGCCTCTGAGAATGGATGTAAGACCTGTGTGAAGTGAACCCATCCAGCAAATGCCCCGTTTATCCATAGAGCATAGTTTGGGGTCCAAAAACACACAATAAACTCTTTGTTAGCCAGATAGTCAGGAAGTGAGGTGCTCCAGCTAATCAAATATATTTTCATTAATTGTTACCACATGCAGAAGGATTACAAATTTTTAAAGAATGAGAATAAATTAAAATACACTTACCACTGAAACTAAACTGATTATAATTTAATCTTTCTCTAATTATTCAGAATGCATTTCAGGGTCATCACGAGAAGCATAAATTATCAGTGCTTGATGACTGTGCAGGAAGTCACAGTTTTATTAAAATCCTGGTTAATAGATGCTGGGTAACAAAGAATTCACTGCAATAGTTATCATTTGGGGGATTTATGTGCTAGGCATTTTGCTAGGATATGAAGTATATCATTAATCCTCACCAAGAATAAAATTTTACAGATGATGAACTGATATTCATAGAGTCAGAATAACTTGTCCAAAGTTACAAAACACGGAAGGGTGTCAGAGCCTGGTTTTGAATGCAGAACTGTCTCTACAGAATATTTTCTTCCACTATGTCAAACAAGCAAGTCCTTGTTGTATAAAAGTATTCATAAAATTTGCTGCCTGTCTGCACAAAACTGAAACACAGTCAGTGGGTCATGTTGTTGGTTTTTCCCGGAACGCTGAAGGATTTTTCTGAGCCATTCTTGAGATTGCTACCGTGTATTCATGAGGGCAGCAAACTTTGGCCATACACTATTTCTGAAGTTCTTTTGTTTTTGTGTTTTTCTCCTTTAAATGAAAGGCCAACAAACAGTTTGTTTAAAGGATCAAGGACAGAGCTTGAACATCTTTGGAAGAAAAATGTTTTAAGAGACTAAATCAGCAGAGCCTCAGTCACATAACAAAATGACCTACCGATAAACGTCTATACTTAATATACACTCATTTACTCATATTTTATGGGGCAATCTAATTTTTGTGTTTTCCCATTTATTTTTAACTATAAAGCGCATGTGACTTGACTATTACTCATAAATGAACCTGGTCATTTAAAATTCTTTAAGACTTTAAGCTGGGTTTAAATCTATTAAAGAAATGAATTCCACTTGTTCGGGGAGAAAAAAAAAAGTTATTTCATTAACGGAGGTTGAGACAGTCTTCTTCCCATCATCTACCTTTTAGTCCCAAACTCATTAATGTTCTCTCCTGAAACATTTGCGGCTTCTTGTTCACCTTCACTCACCAGTGCCCATGAAGTCTTCAAGGTTCAAATGTCTTTTCTTCCTCCACCCATAATAGTTTCACTTATCTCTAAAGCAGGCAGTGATTTCTATAATGAAATTTCACAAAAAGGGGAGAAATGTGGCAGAACCTTAGAATGGCACAAAATAATCTCAGGCTATGATATTGTTTCCTTAGCTAATCTCAGTCACACACAGGAGACTCTGCTGTTGCTGAGGTGACCCTATTCAAAGAGACAAGCCTTCTCCCATCCCCTCTTCTGCTCATAGCATTCATTTCCAGATAAGCCGTAAGAATTGCTTTCTGTTCCAAAAGAAACTATTTTCATCTCTCGCACCAGGCTAATATTTTCATTGTATTAGAGACAATGCTACCAAAACAGTGACTTGGGATAAAAAGAGTCCTGATTGCAGTAAAGTCCATACTTACAAGTCCAGAAGAGGGAAGCAGACTTCCCATATATGAAATCTCCACACAGAATTATGGTGGGAAGGGAATCCTGAAAATTCTATCACTTGATCCCTCCTAATTCAGGATCTCACGTGGAAACAAAAGTTTCATGCTCAAGTTAAATTTAAGGAAAGTTAAAAGTACCACACTGCCTAACTGAATTAAATTATGCATTTATGGCAAAGCTTGGAAACCATACTTAACTGTCTTAAAACTTGATAGGTTAGGTAGCACGTGCCATGATGGTGTTTTGAAAGATTTCTCTGCTTGGGATTGTAACTGCCGTGGAGTTGTTCAGCCAGATATTTTACTGAATGCTTTGGACATATTTATTCATTTACTATCCTTTCTGAGATTGGATGCTTTCTACAGTAACTGTTCTAAATTTGAATCCGAGGTGACCCTTCTGACTCTGAACTCCAAGGGATAACTTTCTCAGGGGTAGAAAAGTGAGGTTCATTTTCACTATGAGTGAATAGAAGAGGAAACACCCAGATTGAAGGTCAACAAAATGTCACTTGGAACCTGAATCAATAGCAGTAGAAACAGTTCATTGAAAAGCAAGGTGTAATTTTATGTCCAGATACGAAAGGTGTTCACATTACAATCTAAGCAGCTATATGAGAAGAATGAAGAAAATTTTGTTTAAAAGACTATTAATTATAATTCCTTAGACTTAATTTTATAGCCTAAGAAATTACCAGGAGTTGTAATAAAACATGATCCTTGACCTTCCTAGAAAGGATATTTAGAGGGTCACATAATTCCTAAACTGGAAGGAACCCAAAAGATTAGCTAGTTCAACACTTCTATTTTTAAAATGAAGAAACTGAGGCACAGAGAGGTTAACAGTATTTATATAAAAAAGTTTAAAAACTTTAGCATATGCTTTAACGACTATCATAACAAACCCAACTTTACTACTGAAAGGGTTTAATTAGCAACCACACATAATCTCAATGCATATAAACTGTTCTTATAATCATAGTCAAAGCAATTTACCATTTCTTTAATAATTAAAAAAGCAAAATGGTGACATAAATCTAATATTTCACCAAAATTCCCAAGAGTAATTCAGTTTTCCTGCTCATCTAGACTCAATCTCCTAATTACTCCTTAAACATTTACTGAGTACTTACTGAATGCTAAGTATATAGCTTAAAACTCCCAAATTTTATTCTAGTCAGAATCTTGTCTTTAAAAACAGTGAATAGAAAGGACATCATCAAAATGGCGGTGTGAGGTGAGCCTCTGTAAAGCTCCCCTGGAATTTACAACTAATCGAACAACAATAACTCCACAAAGGACTCCCTGCATAGCACACAGGCAAGAAGAAGAGGCCCACTACTGAATTCACCTAAAGGTGGGCGAATCCCGCGACCGGGGGAGGAGGGAAGGGAGAAGTGTGGAGACGGAGCCACGCAGGTGCAGGACTCAGACCTAGCTCAGTGCTCCGAGCTCCCTGCATCCCGGAACTACCGCAGCTGCAGGAGAGGGAAGAACTCGGGCTGCTAGGGCTCCGCTTATGGCCCACAGGGCTGAGGGGGCAGCAAATAACACGGCTGAACCCACCACTCACGGCAGAGACCTCGGAGCAAAGACTGAGGGAAGAAGGCTGAAAACGGTGGTTTAAGCCCTCACTGCTGCAGAGAACGGAAGCCTTAGGCACTGAGACTAGCCGCCTCCTCCCTACCCTCCCAGAGCTCGCCCTGCCCCCACCTTCCTAGTGCTCCTAGCAGAACAGTAGCAGTGTCAGATCAAAAGAACACAACATTTGCTGTTCTGAGAATTGTGGATCACAGACACAGATTTGCAGCACAACTCGTTCCGGCAAAGGGGAGGGAGCTGTGGAAGCAGGACTGGCTGTGGTGGTGGTCGCCGCCATTGCTCTGGGTCACCTCTCACAACTCACCCCGTCCCTGGCCCCACCTATCTGGGTGGATCCCTGCAGGAATAAACAGAACTGCTGAAACATACGGGCTCTGAATCTGGTGCAGGAAGAGCTTTGGAACTTCAAAAGCTCTCCGCATCCCCACAGGGACATGGTGCCCTATGACCCAGGTGGACTGTTAACAGAGGAGAAGCCCGTTTCCCAGGGAATTCCCCCATTGTGTGAGAAGCTGGAATAGTGCAGAGAAAACATAGCACTACCATGTGAGAGAGAAAAAAAAGGCTGCAGTCTGAGAGAAAAATAAAACATTCTACCAACAAGTACTGGAAAACAAAAGAAAGACCTCTTTCTATCAACCTGTTGCAGAAGCCACTCCTGTAGATGTCTAAGAAGAGAAATAATAAATCAGTAATTGCCATGAATAACCAAGGCAACAAGACAGCTCAGAAAGAAAGTGAAAAGTCTCCAGAAAAAGAACTTAAAGATATGGAAATATGTGACTTCAATGACAGAGAATTCAAGATTGCAGTTCTGAAAAAACTCAACGAGATGCAAGAAAACACAGAAAGGCAGTTTAATGAACTCAGAAACACAATCAAAGAACAACATGAGCATTTTACAAAAGAGATTGAAATTTTAAAAAAAGAACCAAGTAGAATTTCTGGAGATTAAGAACTCAATAGAAGAAATTAAGAATGAAATAACGAGCTTAGGTAGTAGAGTTGACCAGATGGAGAAAAAAATCAGTGACATCGAAGATAGAAACCTGGAAATCACACAGATGGAGGAAGAAAGAGACTTGAGACTTAAAAGAAATGAAAAAACTCTACAAGAACTTTCTGACTCCATCAGAAAGAGCAATATAAGAATAGTGGGCATACCAGAAGGAGAAGAAAGAGAGGAGGGAACAGAGAATATATTCAAACAAATTGTTGATGAGAATTTCCCAAACTTGTGGACAGAACTGGATCCTCGAATCCAAGAAGCAAATAGAACACCTAATTACCTCAATCCCAACAGGCCTTCTCCAAGGCACATTGAAGCTTTCTAAAATCAACAACAAAGAAAGAATCCTCAAGGCAGCCAGGGAAAAGAAGACGGTAACCTACAAAGGAAAGCCCATTAGATTATCATCAGATTTTTCAGCAGAAACTCTACAAGCCAGGAGGGAGTGGAACCAAATATTCAAACTATTGAAAGAGAGAAACTATGAGCCAAGAATAATATATCCAGCAAAGATATCCTTTAGATATGAAGGAGGAATAAAGACCTTTCCAGACATACAGAAGCTGAGGGAATTTTCCAATATACGACCTGCACTACAAGAAATAATAAAGGAGGCTATTCGACCACCATCAACAAGGACAATTTGTGGCAACCAAAACATAAAAAGGGGGAGGGTAAAGGCCTGAACCAGAATATGGGAATGGAGAAAGTAAGCGTGCTGAAGAAAATGGAATACTCTAAATATCAAACTTTCTTTTACATAAACTTAAGGGTAACCACTCAAAAAAAACCCAGAACTGAAATATATTCTGTAATAAAAGAAAAAGCAGAGGGAAACATCAGAGAATACCTCCACACAGAAATAATAGACAACAACAAAAAGGCAAAGAAACAATGGAGACACAGCCTTACCAGAAAACTAAAGATAGAATGATAGGAAATCCTCACATATCAATAATCACCCTAAATGTAAATGGACTGAACTCACCAATAGAAAGGCACAGAGTAGCATATTGGATCAAAAAACTAAACCCAACCATATGCTGTCTCCAAGAGACACATCTCAGCTACAAGGACAAGCATAGATTCAAAGTGAAAGGGTGGAAATTTACATTCCAAGTAAATGGGACCCAGAGAAAATCAGGTGTAGCCATAATGATATCAGATGAAACAGACTTCAGGGTGAAAAGGATAACAAGAGACAAAGATGGTCATTTCATAATGGTAAAGGGGACTATACAACAAGAAGACATAACAGTCATCAATATTTATGCCCCCAATCAGGGAGCACCGAAATATACCAAGCAACTACTAACAGAACTAAAGGGAGAAATTGACCAAAACACAATTATACTAGGGGACTTAAATACATCATTGACAGCTATGGATAGATCATCCAAACAGAAAATAAATAACGAAATAGCAGCCCTAATTGCACATCAGATGAAATGGACATAATTGACATATATAGAGCACTTCATCCTAAAACATCAGACTATACATTCTTTTCCAGTGTACATGGAACATTCTCAAGGATAGACCATATATTGGGACATAAAATGAACTTCAGCAAATTTAAGTAGATTGAAATCATACCAAGCATATTCTCTGATCACAAGGCTTTGAAATTGGATATCAACTGCAAAAAGAAAGCAGGAAAAAACACAAATACATGGAGATTAAATAACATACTTTTAAAGAACGACCAGGTCAAAGAAGAAATTAGAGAAGAGATCAAAAGATACATAGAAACAAATGACAATGAAAATACATCCTACCAAAATTTTTGAAGGACATACAGATGGGAAACAGACATATGAAGAAATGCTCAACCTCACTAACCATCAGAGAAATGCAAATAAAGACCACAATGAGATACCACCTCACCCCAGTCAAAATGGCTATCATCAATAAATCAACAAACAACAAATGCTGGCGTGGATGTGGAGAAAAGAGAACGCTTGTGTACTATTGGTGGGATTGCAGATTGGTGCAGCCACTATGGAAAACAGTATGGAGGTATCTCAAAAACCTGAAAATGGAATTACCCTATGATCCAGTAATTCCACTCCTAGGTATCTATCTGGAGAAATCCAAAACTCCAATTCAAAAATCTTTATGCACTCCTATGTTTATTGCAGCACTATACACAATAGCTAAGACATGGAAACTACCGAAATGCCCATCGGCAGACGACTGCATTAAGAAACTGTGGTACATTTATACAATGGAGTATTACGCAGCCATAAAGAAGAAAGAAATCTTACCATTTGCAACAACATGGATGGACCTAGAGAACATTATGTTAAGTGAAATAAGTCAGACAGAGAAAGATAAGTACCATATGATCTCACTTATATGCGGAATCTAAAGAAAAGAATAAGTGAATGAACTAATCAGAAACAGTTTTGGAGACAAAGAGGAAAAACTGAGGGTTGCTAGATGGGCGGGGGGGTGGGGGTAAGGGGGAAGGTGAGGGGATTAGAAAACAATCAGTAACCACAAGATGGCCACGGGGTTTTGAAAATTAATCTGGGGAACGTAATTTAGTGGTTACCAGAGGGTAAGGGGGTTGGGGGGTGGGAGATGAGGGTAAGGGGGATCAAATATATGGTGATGGAAGGAGAACTGACTCTGGGTGGTGAACACACAATGTAATTTATAGATGATGTGATACGGAATTGTACACCTGAAATCTATGTAATTTTAATAACAATTGTCACCCCAATAAATTAAAAAAAAAAAGAAAAGAAATTTAAAAAAAAATTTTGAGATGCCACTAAAGCAGTTTTAGAGGGAAATTTGTATCATTACAGGTTTATCTCAAGAAACAAGAAAAATCCAAAATAAATAACCTCATGTTACCCTTAAAGAACTAGAAAAAGAAGAACAAGTGAAACCCAAGATCAGCAGAAGAAAGGAAATAACAAAAATCAGAGCAGAACTAAATGAAATAGAGAACAAAAAGACAATAGAAAAAATTAAGTGAGAAAGAGCTGGTTCTTTGAAAAGATTAACAAAATTGACAAACCGTTGGCTAGACTCACTAAGATAAAAAGAGAGAAGACACTAATTAACAAAATCAGAAATGAAAAAGGGGAAGTGATCACGAATACCACAGAAATACAAAGGATCATCCAAGAATACTATGAAGGAATATATGCCACCAAATTCAATAGCCTAGAAGAAATGGACAAGTTCTCAGAAACATATAGCCTTCCAAGGCTGAACCATGAAGAACTGGAAAATCTAAACAGACTGATCACCAGTAACGGAATTGAATCAGTCATCCAAAACCTTCCCAAAAGCAAAAGTCCGGGACCAGATGGCTTCACTACTGAATTCTACCAAACCTTCAAAGAGTATCTAATACCAATCCTGCTCAAACTCTTCCAAAAAATTGAAGAGACAGTACTCCCTAACACATTTTATGAGGCCAACAGTACCCTGATACCAAAACCTGGTAAGGACAACACAAAAAAAGAAAACTACAGACCAATATCTCTGATGAATACAGATGCAAAAATCCTAAACAAAATTCTAGCAAATCGAATACAACAATGCATTAAAAAGATCATTCATCACGACCAAGTGGGGTTCATCCCTGGGGCACAAGGATGGTTCAACATCCGCAAATCCATCGATGTGATACATCACATAAACAAAATAAAGGACAAAAATCATATGATTGTATCAATTGATGCAGAAAAAGCATTTGACAAGATACAACATCCATTTGTGATTAAAACACTTAATAAAATAGGTATAGAAGGAAAATACCTTAACTTAATAAAGGCCATATATGACAAGCCCTCAGCTAATCTCATAATTAATGGTGAAAAACTGAAGCCCTTTGCTCTACGTTCAGGAACACGACAGGGCTGTCCTCTATCACCTCTGCTTTTCAACATAGTGTTGGAAGTCCTTGCCAGAGCAACCAGGCAAGAGAAAGAAACAAAAGGCATCCAAATTGGGAAAGAAGAAGTGAAATTATCACTCTTCGCAGATGACATGATGCTATATATAGAAAACCCTAAAGACTCCACCAAAAAGCTATTAGAAACAATCAACGAATACAGTAAAGTTGCTGGCTACAAAATCAATGTACAAAAGTCCATTGCATTCCTATATACTAACAATGAAATCTCAGAAAAAGAAATTAAAAAAAAAAATTCCTTTTGCAATTGCAGCAAAAAGAATAAAATACATAGGAATAAACTTAACCAAGGATGTGAAGGACCTATATGCTGAAAACTATAAGACATTTTTGAAAGAAACTGAAGAAGACACAAAGAAATGGAAAGACATTCCATGCTCATGGATCGGAAGAATCAACATAGTTAAAATGGCCATATTACCCAAAGCAATATACAGATTTAATGCAATCCCCATCAAAATCCCAATGGCATTTTTTAAAGAAATAGAACAAAAAATCATCAGATTTTTTTGGAACCACAAAAGACCCCAAATAGCCAAAGTAATCTTAAGAAAAAAGAACAATACTGGAGGTATCACACTCCCTGACTTTAGCTTGTACTACAGGGCTACAATAATCAAAACATCATGGTATTGGCAGAAAAACAGACACATAGACCAATAGAATAGAATTGAGAACCCAGAAATAAAACCACATAAATATGAACAGATAATTTTTGACAAAGAAGCTAAAAACATACAATAGAGGAAAGAGAGCCTCTTCAATAAATGGTGCTGAGAGAATTGGATAGCCACGTGCAAAAGAATGAAACTGGACTGCTATCTGTCACCATGTACCAAAATTAATTCAAAATGGATCAAAGACTTAAGCATAAGACCTGAAACAATAAACTGCATAGAAGAAAACATAGGTACTAAACTTATGGACCTTAGGTTCAAAGAGCGTTTTATGAATTTGACTCCAAAGGCAATGGAAGTAAAAACTAAAATAAACGAATGGGACTATATGAAACCTAAAAGCTTCTGCACAGCAAAAGAAACCATCGACAAAATAAAGAGGCAACCGACTGAATGGAAGAAGATTTTTGCAATCTTCTCCGATAAGGGGCTAATATCCAAAATATACAAGGAACTCATGAAACTCAACAACAAAAAAACAAAAATCCAATTGAAAAACAGGCAGAGGACCTGAAGAGACATTTCTCCAAAGAGGACATACAAATAACAAATAGATATATGAAAAAATGCTCAACATCACTAATCATCAGAGAAATGCAAATAAAAACCACAATAAAAACTCACCCCCGTCAGAATGGCTATCATCAAGACAAATAGTAACAAGTGTTGGAGAGGCTGTGGAGAAAAAAGAACCCTCATACACTGTTGGTGGGAATGCAGACTGGTGCAGCCGTTATGGAAGGCAGTGTGGAGGTTTCTCAAAAATTACGAATAGAATTACTATATGACCCAGCAATCCCTCTCCTGGGTATCTACCCAAAAAATCTGAAAACATTTACACATAAAGACACGTGTGCTCTAATGTTCATTGCAGCTTTGTTTACGGTGGCCAAGACATGGAAACAACCAAAATGTCCTTCGATAGATGAATGGATAAAGAAGTTGTGGTATATATACACAATGGAATACTATTCGGTGTTAAGAAAAGATGATATAGGAACATTTGTGACAACATGGATGGATCTCGAGAGTATAATACTAAGCAAAACAAGTCAGACAGGAAAAGCAGAGAACCATATGATTTCACTGATATGTGGTATATAAACCAAAAACAACAAAAGAACAAGACAAACAAATGAGAAAGCAAAACTCATAGACACAGACAATAGTTTAGTGGTTACCAGAGGGTAAGGCGGGTGGGGGGTGGGAGATGAGGGTAAGGGGGATCAAATATACGGTGATGGAAAGAGAACTGACTCTGGGTGGTGAACGCACAATGGGATTTATAGATGATGTAATACAGAATTGTACACCTGAAATCTATGTAATTTTACTAACAATTGTCACCCCAATAAATTAAAAAAAAAAACAGTGAATAAAATCTTTACAGACACTGTTCCTATGTATGAGTGCTTATACCTTTTAATAACTTCCATTTTCCCCTGAAAATAGTTTTCTTCCTTCCTTTCAAGGATTATAATGGGTATTGTTCTGAATAATCAAAGTGCCTGTCAAGTTTCATATATTAAATTGTCTTATTCAACAAGTACTTTGCAACAGGGTTACAGTTGTGCACGAAACCCATGAATCAGTTTTGGCACCAGTTTTTAATGTATTTATTCAAAATATTGCTAATTTTCTTCTACACAGGGTCAGACTCCCTACTGAAAAAATAACATAGGGTGTAGTTAACGATTCAGCTAATTATGAATCGGGGAAAGCTGGCAGAAACAATATTTATGTCACTGTAGAGTGACTGATCATGATAAACAATGTTGAAGTAGTAAACAGGTAAGATAAGAAGACCACAGAGAGGAAGGCTATAGAACCAGTGAGAGTCACATTGCTTAAGGTCTGATTGGCACTGCTACAAATCCAGAGATTCATTTTTTAGTACATCCAAAGCTACCCCGCACTGATGAATTTGCAAGACCTTGATTTACAGAACATAATGGCAATGTGTTAATTTATAATGGGGAATGTCGCTTTGGAAACTCATGTCAATGAGCTTCAGAAAACTCACGTTAAGTTTCCTGAGTAGGAATGGCTAACACGTGGCCATCCACATCTCCCTGTTCTTTCCTTAGTCCACAGTTGTCCAACAGAATCCTTCTAACAGAGTTACCCAGGCAATCCCTGCAAATACTAAGATAAATTCCACTAGCCTTGTTCCAAAGGAATGCTTTTCCATTTTTAATAGGCCAGGGAGTAATCAAGTTATTTTGGTAGATCAAGAAATAACAGCTAATATAGACAGATGCTTGAGGACCATTTCCCCTTGGCCCTGGGAAAAACCTAAGTTCACCTTCTCTCAATTCCAACAGTGTTCTCATCACCTGAATATTTCATCATTGTTCTCTCCTGGTACAGGTTCCACAAAACCATTATCTCTTCAAATTCCTGTTTTCATTTCCTTTGACTATATACCCAGAAGTGGAATTGCTGGATCAAATACTAATTCTATTTTGAATTTTTTGAGGAACCTTGATACTTTTCTTCCATAGCAGCTGAACCAATTTACATCCCTACGAACAGTACACAAGGATTCCCTTTTCTCCACACCCTCAGCAATACTTATCTTTTGTCTTCTTGATGGTAACCAAGAGAGATATGCACTCCTATGTTTACTGCAGCATTGTTCACGATAACCAAGATATGGAAACAATTTAAGTGTCCATCAACGAATGGATAAAAAGTTGTGACGCACACACACACACACACACACACACACACACACACTGGAATATTATTCTGCCATGAGAAAGAAGAAAATCCTGCGATTTGCACCAACAGGGATGGACATCATTGAGGTCACTATGCTAAGTGAAATACATCAGACAGAGAAAGACACCTACTGTACGAGACCACTTTTAGGTGGGATCTAAAAAAGTCAAACTCATAAAAACAGAGAATAGAATGGTGGTTACCAGTGGCTGGAGTATGGGGGAATTGAGGGTACAAACTGGGAACCAATAGACCAATACATTTTGGAGAGCGAATGCCCACCATAGTGATTAGAGTCCATAACACTGGAACTATAAACTTCAAAGTTGCTAAGAGACTGGATCTTAATTGTTCGCAGTACAAAAAACAAATTTAAAAAAAGATAATTATGTAATGAGATATAGCTGCTCACTAACGGTAGGGTAATCATACTGCAGTATACAAATGTATCAAATAAACACGTTGTACACCTTACACTTAGAAAATGTTATGTATCAATGATATTTCATTTAAAAAGGTCATTATCCAAGTCTTCCTCTTTTTCCCCCTTTTTTGGACATTCCACTGACCCTACTCTTCATATGGGAAAAGTAGATTTTGTTCAGATAAATTATACTTCAATTACTTTACAGTTGTCTTTTAAGTTATAAAAATGAAACTGAGATTCTGTTTGCTGCTATACCACAACGAAAAAAACATTGAACAGACTGTCATTAAAAATGGAGGGTACATTTGGAATGGTCTGAATTTTTTTAAGAAGGCTTCATAGTAGTCATGTAATTCACAGGGCCTGGGGTAGCGGGGAACCCTAAGTAATTAACCTCTCAGAGAAGCTGTCACTGAGAAAAGGAGCCAGAGGGAATGCCCAGTGGAAGTGGGACATCTTAAGCATTAGAATGTTACGGAAAGGGAAGATAAAGGGTGGTTTCCAGTCAGAAAGCACAAGGGCAGGTTCTCTGGTGTGTCACTGAGCTACTTCTCACTAGGGCAAGTCCACGAAACCTGTTCCCAGGAGGCGGATACATTGGGTTCTATGTCTGTATGAGGGGGTGACAGCTAAATGGTGTACGTCCCTGATCATATCAACATGTGCCTCACCTGGATAAGCCTGGTGAAGAAGCTCAACAACAACGTGTGTGTGTGTGTGTGTGTGTGTGTGTGTGTGTGTCTGTGTGTGTGGTTGTGGGTGGGTATTATTTTGAGTATTACCAAGCACTGCACCAGTCAGTTGGTCATAGTGCCTGTTCCCTAAAATCCCTCCACTGACCACTGATCATGCCACCATGGCCGTTGAGAAATGTGCAGGAAAATAAAAACCATGGCATCTGAGAACTGTAGGTGTTGCAAGGATAACGAGCACTGGTTCCCTCCCTTTGCAGTGGAAAACACTGGGGAATCCAGATTATGCATTTTGGCCAGAAAGAAAATACTTAAATGTGTACGATATCAAAGACGGGAACCATATCTAACCTTTCAAGTTGACACAGACATACATGATCCCGTTTTACTTTCACAACCGACTTTGGGTTAAACAGAATAGCAATTCGCATTCATCCCATTTACCAGGTGAGGAAGTTGATCTTCAGAGAGTCCTTCTGATAACTACGCAAAGGCACATCACTAGGACACAGGATGTAACTCCTGTCTGCATTCTCCAAGCCCTGCAGACATTCTAGTTTGGCACGCTTCAGATGGACAATGGAAGGCAGAGGTAAGTATGCCACTGAAAGGAAATCAAGGAGAAGAAATGGGGGGAGGTCACCCGGCATGTCTCTGTCTATGAGGATCCCTGTGATGTCCGGCTGTCTAAGTAACTGTGTGGTGTGAGTATGGAGGTTGGTGAAACACACATATACGGGAAATTGATTTCTTTAGGACTTTTCAAATTCCACAAGTCTGCACACTCGAGCACATTAACCATTTTTGTGCACAGCCTTCAGATCTCATTCTTCCTTCTCCAGTCTGACGTTGAGTCCTCTTGGCGAACTGCCATCCGGTCCAGCCGGGAGCAACGATACCGAGTGAATCCATCATCGCACTCCACGCAGCCCCAAAGCTGTGAGCTCTCTGCGCTCTATGAGGTGAACTGCTTCCTAGGGGCTAAGTTGACAAAGGTTTCCTTTGAGAAGCACTAGAACAGTAAGTATGGAGTGGGCATCTATTCAGGTACTTGGGTCTCTCTGCTGAGCTTGCAATGGATTTTTAATTGGTTCGTTTTTCGAAAAGGCCCGTGTACTAACCTTTGAAATCTTTCCTTAATTCTTAGGATTCTTTTAATGCACGTTTTGAAAAACACAGGTGCTTAACACATTTTGTCCAGTTAAATGGGCCCCTGTGATCTGAAATTGACACAGGCAGGTGGCTGCCAGGTCTGCACTACTTTGGGAAATGGATGCATTTCTCCTTTACCGGCTCTCGGTGGGAAGGGGAAGGAGAGGGGAGGGGGAATGCTGACAGAGAACAGCAGGGAGATTCTGTGCTCAGCATCTCATCTGGGTGCTACACCCAAGCTGCAAGATTTATAATCTTCCTGTTACAATGCATCAGATCCACACTGTCAGTGAAGTCTTCAATAACTTTGATGACATCTTGCTGAGGGGTTTTGTCATTAAAAGCCTAAAGCTGGTCATTAACAAACCTTCTTGGCAATCATGTACCGCTGTGCTAACTCAGGCATGGACCTGACTGGAAAGTTGGGCTGGCTCAGAAACTTTCCAGAAGGCTGCAATTTTTTTTTTTTTTTCCCTGTGTGGGCTGCATTTCTTTAGGGAAAGAAAATACAGTTCCCAATCATTTAATCATTTATTTCTCATTATCCGTTGACCAACTCTTCTCCGAGAGACACAACCAAATTCAACAAACACGTGTAGAACACCTACTATATGACAGGAATGATACTCAGGGCTGAAGATGTAATTATGAAAAAGACAGAGCTCCAGCTGTGAGGGTAAATCTGAGAGGGTAAATTTTACTAGGAAAATGCTGAGAGGGTTTACAAGGCCTCCCCCCTCCACTCCACACACACACACACACACACACACACACACACTATCATTTACAGAATCCTTTGGAATATGCCAGACTCTGTATTTAGACTTTATTAGCATTGTCTTGTTCATTTTTCACCACTCTTTAGAAAATAGATGTTCTTCTTATCCTCATTTTAAAGATTATATGGCTAAAGTGTTGTACTGTCTGTTTAAGAATTTCCCCCAAATGATTGCTTATTGAGCTTGCAAGTGTCAGAGCCAGGTTTCAAGCCCATGTCTTGTCTGACTTCCAGCAAGTTCATGTACTCCACGCAACAGGACTGAGCCCGGAAGTAGGCAAAGACCATGGGAGTCCAGGCTAAGGAAAGACCATGAGCCAAGTCAAAGGTATGAACACAGGCAGGGCGGAACACAGGCTCAAATCCCCTTTCGGGAGACGCTCGGTCATGAGTGGAGTAGTGCCCACTAGGATTAACCTCCCTGGGCTGCACGTAGCTCCTCGCCTCCCGGCAACAATCCAATTTACCCGTTTGCACGCGTGTACATATGAACTTAAACTTGCCTGCTGGCTCTGGAGCAACAAGGACTGATACCAATTTTATGAATAGAATAAAAATTCCTATAATGTGAGGAAAGCTTACCTATGTGAAGATAACTGCTTTCTGAACTTCTCCAAAAATTCATGTGGCAGAGCAATTTCAGCTACCCAGTTGTTTGACAGTTGTTTCTGCTGCCAATGATTTGATGTTTTCACCTAATCGGGCAACCTCTCTGATGGAAATAAGTAATGAAGGGAGGTGCTTGCTGCTTTCTCCTTCACTGAATTCAACCATAAAGAGCCAGAGGTCCAATGTTACAACACTTATTCAGAGGTTCCCCAGAAAGAATGATAGAGAAACATGCAGACATAGAGAAATATTCTGCTATAATTTAAAGACATGGGGGTATGAGTAAAAAAAAAAAAAGTCTTGGGAGTGACATTTTTAAAATAACAAGGAAAATACCTGGAGGTGATAAATACAGAGGGTGCCAAAAAAACGTATACACATTTTAAGAAAGGAAAAAACTATTAAAATTGTAATACTCAATATATACCGATCACAAAAGATGAATACAAGTCATGTGTGTGTGTATATATATATATTTGGCATCCCTGGTATATTGCTAAGAATATACATTTTGTAATAATAATAATTATTACCATTGGTTGAAGGCCTCCTATGTGTCAGCCAATTGCAGGGGGAGGGGGCTGAAATTACACAATAGCTCATTAAATAAAATCTTTACAACCACCCTACCAGGAAAAGTGTTATCTCATTTTTATAGATGAACAAACTAAGAGTTTGGGAGGTTTGGACAATTTGCCAAATGCCTCTCCTGGAATATTTTGCAGAGCTGGAATGCAAACCCAGTTATATGTTACTACAGGTTTTTGGTGTCCTCACTGTTGCCTTACTCTTAAGCTAATTAAAACACAACCCATTTAAAGGCATTTACATAATGCAACAATTTAAAAGACATTAGCTTATTCCCCTTTTTTTCCCCTTGAAATGATGCTTTCCTCTTTTTTTTCCTTTCCCGAAATAAAACAGAAACATTACTTTTATTGCTCAATTAATTGCTGTGGGATTTTGCCCGAAGAGATCAGTAAGACCTCTCAGTGGATGCCCGTGATACAACTCGAATGGCCTTATATGCCCGTCCCTACGCGCGATGTTGGAGGGAAGGCTTTGTTCCTGAATCACAAAGCCATCATCCATCTGACTTCCTGGGTTCTGGCAGGTTCTCACCTGCAGCACTTCCCACGACTGTCTTCCTTGGCCTGTTATTATTTTTAATTGCTCATGGGGTGCTTTTTACTAGTAAAATTCTCTCCAAACAAGACCATTAGTGCTACCTCAGAGAAGTCTCAGGAAATCAATTAGTCACTACAACTCTACTCCTCTGACAAGAGGCAGGATAGGGGATGTCTGAGTTTTGCCCAAGGTCATAGGGTCTGTCAGCTCTTACAGAGGCAGCATGAGGCACTTCCAAAGAATCTATGGGAGCCCAGAGTACCAAAGGTGAGGAAAAGGTTCTGTGTTGTAGGACAAACGAGCACCCTGAGTCAGAATGCTCTGAACTTACAGATCTTATCAATCACCTAAATAGCAGTAGTAACAATAAGACACACACTCCACTTTGTTTCAGGAAACATTAGTTAGTAACTTTGCAGTCAGGAGCAAGTGACTTAGCCTCTTTGAAACTCGGTTTTCTCATCTGTAAAACAGGAGCAATGACCTGTTTTGAAAATGAAATGAGATGGTATCAACTAAAACTCTTTTTGTCCCAAGTGATAGAAGCCCAGTCAGAATGAAGCGAAGCAGAAAGAGCGCTTAATTATAAGTAAAAGTAATGTCTCTCAAAAACATGCACGTAGCTGGGCTTGAGGAAACACTGAAACTAGAGGTTCAAATGCTATCCGGATGCTCTCCCCATTTCTTATGACCATTTGTTCTGATATACCTGCAGCGCCCCTTCTCACTACTCTTGAGCTGACTGGGCAGAACATAACCACCAATGGCCCCCAAAGTTACATCCCCCCCGCCAACCCAGACTAAGAGACAAACAAACTGATTGGTCCAAATTCTAAATCCCAAGAAAGATCTGAGATTAGCCCAGCTCATGTCACGTGCCTACATCCAAACCAATCAATTATCTATTGACAAGGAGCAATATTTTATTCTGCGTGGTAGAATAAAATGGCTGTCCCTGTGGTAAGCCCAAGAATAGGGGGACGTGGGTATTTTGTAGGAGAAAGAGGATTAGCTACTAGAAAAGAGAGTTTCACCACAGATGAAATAGTTGGTGTCCACTGCAATAATATATGCATGGAAAATAGCTACCATTCTACCCAGTCAAGAATAGATATGCTTATGTATGGGTTTTTTTTTTTTGGTCAATATGTAGATTTCTGCACATTTTGAAAGGCTACATTTCTTTAAAAGCAAAACAAATACAGTATTATGTTAATTATAATGAATATAGATCATAAAATGTTAAGAATCAGAAGAGACCATAGAAGCTGTAAACAACGTTTTAAGTGAGTAATCCTTTTTCCACGGATTTAAAGACAATAGAAAAGAAACAAGTTGAAAAAAGGGATTTTGTTCCCTAACCCCATTGTCCTTTCCTGTCCCTCAGAAACCCACATCTTCTTACATTTTCCACTTTCGCCTTCAGTTACTTTTCTGTCTTTAACTTGTCTTAATTTGGGGGTCCCTGGATGAGTTTTTAGCATTAAAGATCTAAGGGACTGTATAAAGTATTTGGAACTATTTCAAAGAGCAATTATATGCGCTTATATGGTTACCAATAAACAGAGCACCAAACTGGGGAAAAAGAAAGCCGATTTCTGTTTTTCTCTTCCCACCCCCCAAAAAAAGAATAATTTTGGACAAGTTATTTATGGTCCCTGTGTCTTCCATACATCTGCCTGCTGGTAAGTAGCCTACTTGTCTCTTAGGGTAAAGCTGGGACCATCGATGAATAGGTCCATTTACAGTGAGGCCTGGGGAAGAATCAGAAAACTAGAGATTTCCCTTTCTAATTAGAATGTGAATTCTCATCTAGAGGAAGAATCTGTTTTGCACATAAGACAAAATAATTCTTTTGCTTGGAACAAATCGTAGGACTCCAATTGCCCTCTACCAATAAACTCCAGGCCTGAGTGAGGCATCAAGTCAACATATTTTAGGTTTTAAAAAGATAGAGCCTGTGTCACTTTCCAGAATTCCTTCTGGCTGGTTCCAGTATATTACTAATTCATTTTTGAAAGAATAGTTTAATGACCTTTCAAATTGAATGATGGGAGAGAAGTGTGTCTATCATGGTAACAAAAGAAAAAAAAATGAAAGTCTCATTTCACATTGCATTTTGTTGTTACATCATTCTTCTGTAGGGAGGAGAAATTAAATTTACAAAACAACAGTATTCCAAGTGGTAGCTAAAAGGGGGGAATTAACTGGTATAGAAATGTGTGTTGCCAGTTAAAGATTATTCCTTCACATTTGTTTTCAAATATGAAAGTAATTCCAAGGGGGAAAACGAGTTACCAGAATAACAATATTGTCTTGAAACAAAACTCACAGATTCTATACGACAAAAAAATATTCTAACTGGGCTGTTTGGTTACAGCTTAAATAAAACATACATTAATCAAAGACTCATGCCACTTTAAAGTTTATTATACAAATGCTTAATTTTTGTCCTTTAGAAATTCTATCAATTCATTTCTTGGTAGTTAGGATAGTAAAATATGCAAATAAGCATGCTCTAATTGGTCAGTGCTAATCTTTCTGTAATAACTAATGTTCTCTCCCAACAGCCACCACTCCCCCATTCATGTCACCTCCACTGAAGAGTCACAAAATGTTGAAGACAGTGGCTTTTTACTTGATTAAATTTCAGGAGGTTGAAGCTAGGCCAAAATCCTCACCTTCCCCTTTCCTAAATACTTTTCCTCCTCTCTTTAATTACATGGCTTTACACTGATTTACATGAATTTCAGCTTTCAAACTCATTGGTCTTTGCTGAATGCAAATAAGCACATAAGTTTGCACAATTGATCTTTCATCATTTCAAATGGTACCTTTGAACAGTTCCTGAAATGTCTGTTTGAAATACTCCCAGCGCTGAGTGTCATCGAGAGATGCAGGGTCACCCTGGGGAAACCCATTCTCAGTGATGTAAATTACAGGGTTATTATACGTATCCTGGAACAAGAGAGCAGAAGTTTTATTCCAAACAGATGTAAGAAGAAAAAAAAAAAGCTCATAAAATAGGTGCATTACCCTCTATCTTCTCTAAGCTACAACGCAAAACTAGTTTTCATCAAATTGCACTGACCCCATTAACTGAATTTTCCACGCACTGACCTTTTATGACTAACAATGGAAAAGCAAAACTGTGCAAACGTCCATGAAGACAGTCAAATGACTATTATAATGAGAAGAAAGAAATATCATTCTTCCATCACATCTGCTGATTGCCACTGCTCCTTAACCCTTTGGTCCTGCCAGCAGCTACACTCTCTATCCTCCCACCGGAGGGGTCCTGAAAACTGATAACTTGAAATTTTAACTTCAGCTAGCTGGATGCCATCCAGCATGACAGAGACCCAAAAAGGATCCAGCTATTTCAACCTTTAATATGCTTTTTCATAATCACAGTTATGAAAAATGTCCAAGCTATACGTAGAGCCACAGATGACTAGAATGGTGAAACCTAACTTTGACCATGGTTTTCAAGCCTTTTATCAGCTCATTGCCCCTCACCAGTTTATACTCCAATCTTCTCTTCGCAAGCCCACAAAAGTATCTGCTATTTCAGTTTACCTGATACACGCATACATATGCCTGTCTTCCCACCTTCACATCTTTGGGTGTACATAGACACAAACAAATGTGCAGGTAAAAGGTGAAATACATTTACCTTAATGTAATTCAGTAGTTTACGTAGTCCCCATGGCACCACACAGATCCAATCCAATTTTATCCAAGATGGGTCTGGGAAAATTTCAATCTCTACATCCTGGAGAAAACTCAGTTCTCCTTTATCGTTCTCCCGGTACTTGACTAAACGACTTGAATAATACTGCACAGCAAAGAAATCAGCCGTGCCTTTGATCATTCTCTTCTCTTCTTCTGTAAATTCTGGAAGCCTTGATGATGGATAGCCTTGCTTTTTACTCATGGAGGCAACCTGAGACTTGACAACTTCAGGATAGTCGCCATCAATAAATATGGGTTTTGCAAAGATATCCAAATGGAAAGCCATGGCCCTTTGAGCAGCTTCCTGGTCAGATGCTGAGTTGGGATCTGCTGGTTGCACCCAGCCAGCAAAAAGTGCCAGGGAGACCATACCCTTCTGCCCTTTTCGGAATAAGGAATCGTAGCTGTGCCAGGATCTGGCATGGGCCTTAATCAAATTATGAGTGGCCAGATAGCCTCCAGTTCCATGGTGAGGTACACCAGGAGGAAACACACCAAAGTCATATGTCAACAGCGCAAATAAATTAGGCTCATTTATGGTGATCCACTGTTTGACTCGATCGCCAAATGTGCTGAAGCAAAACTGTGCATATTCATCAAAGGATTCAATGATTGCCTCTGACAACCAACCGCCTTGGTCTTCCAAAGCCTGAGGCAAATCGAAGTGGTAGAGCGTCACTATGGGTGTCACGCCATTTGTTAACAAATCATCAATGATCTTGTTGTAATAGTCAATTCCTAGGATAAAAGAACAAGAAGATATACAGAGAAAAGTTATTTTTCATATGTTGCCAGGAATTTTCAAAAGGGAGAGGATCGGGAAGAATTTTCTAAATAAACTTTTATTCAAAATAAAGCTTTTCACTTCCTACTTATAATCAATTAAAGGCTGGGAGGAAGCGTGAAGATTTCCAAGGAAGACTGGCTGATCAGGCAGTGGGAGCTTGATGGGGTGACGTGACTGAAAGGTATATGTTCGGGCAAGTCGCTATCACGTAACTTTGTGCTATGGCCACACACGGAATTTTATTTATGTGTTTGTATTTGCGATTTGTCTCTTAAGTGCACTAGAATGTCAAGCCCATGACAGCAGAAGTTTGTCGATCTAGTTTACCTCTACATTTCCCAAAGCCTGGAACAGTACCGGAAATTTGGTAGATACTCAATAAATATTATATTTGTTGAGTGAATGAATAAATCTCAATAGTATTAAACATATGGTAAAGGATTGAAACCAGATATCTGTGTTCATGCTTTTCAGGATCCTTCAGTCTCTAAAAGTCTAGAAAAAGAGACCCACTGAGCATGAACAAGAAAGAACTCAGCATCTGTACCCGGGATGTGGGCTCCATGGGCAGTTAGGACGTTAAGCAATACCTGGTTGGGACATCTGCTCTACACCTCTGACACAGTCCCAGGGAATACCCCTGGTTCTGACTTTCGGCTGATTTTCCCAGCACTGCGTATGGCAAGAGAGAATTTATAGGATTATGGTAGAGTTCAAAAGAATGTTATTAAGTTGGAGATGCTATACTTCAGAAACCAATGCCAAGAAGATGTTGGGTCCAACCTAACGATGATACTTAACTTGGAAGAGACTTTCTGAGGAGAGGCTGATATTAGTACTTCGTGTGATTTGATGTCTAAGGCTATGCAGGCAGCCTACGCTTAGAAGAGAAGCTGTCCGCTCTTTCGAAAAGTTGTTTCCTGGATAATAATTATAATTTCATACGTGGAATTATGTTGCATTCAAAGTTTGCCTAGGAACAGGGTCTCTTTTCCCTTTTTTAAAAACTTGGTATCCTCCAATTAAAAAATAACAATTATTTTGTATGTGTTTCATTCAATCAATCATTCACTTATTCATTCCTTAAATGCACATTTATAGAGATGCTGGAGTTACTATCATAAGTCAGATAAACACTGTCCTTATCCTCAGGTAACTTAAAATTTAGTGAGGACTCCAGATCATTTCATAAACAATTACATTACAGTATTACTAGTAAAGATAAAGTACAGAATGCTATTTAAGCCTATGATAAGGAATACCCATCACAAACGCAGGGCATTTGAGAATTTATTTTGAAAGCAGTGCAGCATCATGGTTTCCAAAGCAAACTATGGTGCCAAGCCACCTAAATTCTATCCCAACTCCTTCACTACTGTCTCAACGACCTTGGGCAAGTTACTTTATCTTTCTGAGCTATCTTTCCCCTTCTGTAAAATGTGGACAACAATAGCGAACTACTTCAATAATTGTTATGAGAGTTTAATGAGTTGATAAATTGAACATGCTTATGACAGTTCTTGGCCTAAGGCAAGGGGTTGGTACAGGTTAACTGTCATTCGAATAATAATTATTATTGTTACTGTTGTCAGTGACATCTAAGCTGATACTTAAAAAGATGAATGTAAAACACCCACATGAGGCAGAGAGGAAAGAGAGATCCATAAAGAAAAAAAGGGAAACAGCAAATGTGCAAAAGACCAAAGGAGGTGTGGAAATAAAAAGACCACCCGAATGTGAACAAAGCTTGATATAACAAGGGAGTCAGCCATCATCCCTTGCATTCAGCAGATATTCAAAGGCTTTCTTTGAGGGAAGGCTTCAGAGTGAAAAAAAAAAAGGAGGCGCCTTCAGGTATGGTCTAATGAGAGGTTGCTGGCACAGGGCAGAAGTAGGGCATCCTGTACAGGCGTTTTGGGAAATATACTTGGCTTTCTCTGGCTGGTTCTGAGTTGGATGCTTGGGGCAGGGGAACCGAAAAACATAGAAGCTATCAGTTGTTGACCAAGTTCTCATGATTTGGGGTGATTGCTGTAGAAGATGTGGTTTGACTTCCTGGGCTTCTTATATGGATTGGAGTTTTATTGTCATCGACGGCCTGGCCATTGTTCATTTGCATATTTATAGATTTTTCTGGGAACTGGAAGTTCACTATAAGGAAAGTATATAGCTCAACAGAAAAGGAATAAGAATGGTGAGAAGTAATTGGGGTAAGCAGAAGCCAAATTATGCAAGGTCATGTGTTGTCTGCCTATCTGTCTACTAAAGCGGATATTTTTAAACATTAGCTCACTTATTTTTGCAAACTGACACACAACATGAGTTATGTATAACAGCTCCATACTTAGAAGACCCACTTGAATGCCATGAATCACCTGGTAGACAGAATAAGCACCCCCCACCCCACTCCCAAAGATGTCCACGCCCTATCCCACGGAACATGTGAATATAGTACTTTACATGGCAAAAGGGACTTTGCAGATGTGGTTAATCAAGGACCTTGAGATGGGAAGATTGGTCTAGATTGTTCAGTTGGGCCTGATCTAATGACAAGAGTCCTTGGAAGTGAAAGAAGATGGCAGAAGAGTGGGTGAGAAAGATGCAACAGCAGAAAAAACAGGAGCGATGACAGCCTGAGAGGGACTCAACCCATTATTGCTGACTTTGAAGACGGAGGAAAGGAGCCATGAGCCAGGAAATGCAGGTGGCCTCTAGAAGCTGAAAATGGTCCTCAAATGACAATCGTCAAGGAAATGAAGACTTCAGTCCTATGACCACAAGAAACTGAATTCTGCTAACAATCTGAATGAGCCAAGAAACAGACCGCCTCTGGATTCCTCAGAAAGAAATGCAGCCCTGAAGCCACTGGATTGTATCCTGGCGAGACCTGTGTCAGACTTCTGACCTATATGACTCTCAAGGTAATAAATGTGCGTTGTTTTAAGCAGATAAGCTTGTGATAATTTGTTACAGCAGCAGTAGAAAACTAATACACTCAGCAAAATTTATAAAGCTTTTCTTTTCTCTCTCAATGAAAGACCATTCCATTATCCTATCTCTGGGCCTCCGTAAATCCACATGTCTTCATTTGTAAAGTGGGATAGCAAAGGTGGTATAATGGAATCAGTTTTGTATCCGTATGCGTTATGGTTGTCATAGCAAATTCCTTCCATTGTCTTTGAATATAAAAATAATATCAGTTTTCATACTTAAGCCCAAGAAATGTGTATTTTTATCCTCAATTAACATATGAGAAAACGGAGATGCAGAGAAAGTGAGTACCGGACATAAAGTGCCAATGTTATCACATGGCAGAGTCAACGCTGAAAACACAATTTGTCTCACTGCAGACTGAGCCATTCCCACTATGACATTCTACTTCCCCCGTTTACTAATGTTTCAGAACCAGAAACCCAGGGACTCTTTTACTCGCCTTAACAATCACCTACTTTGAAGCTGATTTATAACATCAGGGTTTATGGTTTGTTCGTTTGTTTTTTTGTTGGAAGAATCAATGATTTATCTCTTGTGTCATTCATTAGATATGGCACAATCATTAATGATGGCAATCAATGTAATTCAAACAGCATGATAATCCTCAGTGGAACTGAAGATTTAAAAAAGTTTTAAGTAACTTTTTTTCTCACTCATCAGCATGGCAGAGCAACAAAGCACTGCGTAATTAATATTTAACATCCCAGGATGCGCTTTACTTCTGGTTTGTACAGTTTATTTGGTATTGTAATGAAATTTTCCCATGAGGCAGTGGACTGAGGTTTGTAAGAGCAGAGCTCCAGAGTCAGGCAAGGCAGTTCAGTCAAAGGATCATGGACAAATCACGTGGGCCCTCTATGCCCAAGTTTTTTATCTCTAAAAGAGGAATATACGTGTATATTCAGTTTCTAAGAATTAGGAGGTGGATGTCTTTGGGGATGGGGGTGGCATTATCCAGCCTACCACACTGCCCGACATAGAGGGAGAGATTAATACAGGTTTCTGTAGTTAATTTACTTAATTACCATTTCTGCTAAGTGTGCTTATGTTTTAAATCTTAAAGGGAATAAAAATTCTGCCAAAACATTCCTTTTTCTTTTTATTTCTAATACGTGGGTCCCCTACTAATCACGTGAAACTTACATTTGTGGCAGATATGAACGCACACTTGAGCAGTTGAGAAATAGAGAAATATGTGATTTCAGTTGCCAGCTCAATCTCTTCTTGTTAAGCCTTGAAAACTTGACATTTGAAAGAGAAAGACTGTGTAACAATTCCATTTTGTAAAATAGTCTTTTAATTTAGGAACACAGGATTTTACAAGTTTCCAAACGTTCTCTAATCAAGCTTTAAAATAGGGAGTCAAACACAAAAAAGGGGGTTCCATGGAAAGGATAGTGACAAGGATTTTCCATTCTTCACATGCTCTTTGAGAAACTAATTAAACAAAAACACAAACGACGGTCTTTCTGAGTAAAAACAGTTCCAATGGCTTCAACACATCACTGAACAAAAAAGTGAGCCACTGCTTACTGAAATTCTGCCTCCTAGAAGCACCTCCAGTGCCCTCTTGCTCATGCAAAAAACTGTAATATTAATCGGCGATGGCTTTACAAAGGCTGGAGCCAAACACAAAGAGCTCAGTGCTGGGGACATGGGATCCCCACCTGGGATTTGCCCAGGTGGCTTCCCCCACCTTGTCCAGGTGACCTAGTGATTCTAGTTCCACCACCTCCATGCTCCAGCTTTCCTGCTTCCCTGCTCGTGCACTGCTGATCTCCAGTTGTGCTTCATGAACGTCTGTGTACCACAAATTGGTTTCAAGTAGCTTGATATGTTGACATGGGTTCAATAACACTTTATTGAAAATCGCGGTGGCGAGCATATTCAGAATTTTTTAATTTTAGAGAGGAAACGCAGAGTAAATACCATACATGAAGTTTAACACCCCAGCCCCTGTGCACCTGAGTCAGTGTCCCTTAATATTTCTGTAGTCAAATATTTAAATGTTCTCATCAAACAGAATAAACTGAGATGATTAAAAAACAAAAAGCAAAAAAACTTTCACATCAATTCAGTTCAGCGTATGCTGCCAAATTGGTTTTATAACTAAACTTGCTATAAAGGATTCAGTATTCAGGGCCCTTTTGGACTTTAGAATTGCAGATAATGGATGATGGACCTGTATTACGAGCTGGTGGGTTGTTTATGGTTTCGTTCTGTTTTCAATTTTTCTGTTGTTTATCAGCCAAATGGAAGCTCAGTGACAACTCCCAACTCACAGAACCATGGATTAGAACAGAGGACAGAGTTGGAGCGATGCAGTGTGTCCACTTTATTTCATCAACAGGGAAATAGAAGCACAAAGAATAGAAGTGGTTCGGTGAGGCTGTAGACAGTTCTAGACTGGATACGCAGTCTTTGATGTCAGACAGACCTAGGCTGAACTCAGCCGGAACTAAAGCTGTAATCTTGGCAAATTCACACCCAGCCTTACATCCAGGTTACCATGATTCCCTCTAGTTAGAGAAGGCCCTCATTCATAGAGCTGTTAGGAGATTCCATCAGCAAACGCAGGTACAATGCAGGCACAGTGAGTTGCTCATACTACAGGCTCAATAAAAGGCAACCATTCCTATCCTTAGAGTAATTTTATGATTGCTATTGACCTAATTCAACTAAATTCAGTCAATGTTTACTGAATTCCTCCCTGCAAGACACTGGACTAGATCACAGTGGTGACCAAGGCAGAATCATCTCCCATCATACTGTAAGCAATTTGCAATTCGGGGGATTGTCTTATATCTATGTTATGAATACTGAGCACAGTCCTTGACATGCAATAGACACGTAAAACACATTTCTTGAAGTGAATTCACTCAAGGTGCTTATAGTCTAAGAGGGAATATAATAACAAGAGTGAAGAATGTGAGAAATACCCTAAGAGTTTTACGAAGTGCTATGGAAATAGGAAAAAAAAAAAAAGATCTCTACTGTCTTGACATTGGGTAGCTCTAAAGAAGAGGAAACATCTGTGCTTGGCCTTAACAGGACAGTAAGTGCATAGGTAAGAGTTAAGGAAAGGCCATTCCAGGCAGGAGAAAGAGCTTAATTCCGACCAAAGTGGAAAATTGTGCAGTATGTTTAATAAGTGGTGGGTTATGTGTTCTGGGAATTGCATGGGTCATACACATGGGAGAACTTTTTCAGCCTGTGATGAGTCAGGGGTGAGTTAAGACTAAGTCAAATAAAACCTAGAATGATATATGAAGGAGTGTAGACTGTACGTTGAGGCTTGGGGTTACTTAAAAAAAAAAAAAATTATCTCGCTTTGCATTTAGCAGGAGATGATGCAAGCCAAAGGACTTAGGCCAAGCTTCAGGAAAGTTGCTGTGGTAGCATTCTGTACAAAGGATTAAAGGACAAAGAAAGAGAATGAAAGTAGGTAGACCTGTCAAGGTATATCAAAAGGTCCTTGACAAGAACGATAAACACCTCAACTAGGGCAGGGGCAAAGAAGATGGCTAGGAGGGGAGAAGTTAAAGAGCCATAAGTAGACTGGATCATATTTGGCAACCAACAGATGTAGGAAGCAAACAAAAGAGAAGATTCAAAGATTACTCTTAGATTTTAGACCTTGGAGGTATGATGGTGCCAAAGAGAAGAAAGGGTACAGAGGATGGCTTAGGAAGGTGGGAGATTGTGCGCTGAAGACCTGCTAACCTTGTGTTGTTGCGATTTGGGGGAGGCTACTCTAAGGCCACAGGCTACCTGTGAGTTCAGGAATTGCAGTCCCATGTCACAATGTAGAGATGACCCCACTGGACAGAAAAGGTGCATTGTAAGTGAACAAGTCGATCGAGAAATTGTTATCACAGGTTGTTCTTACTATGCACAAAATCAGATCATTTACTCAAAAGTAGTGATTTAGTATCCATAAAGTCTCTTTAGGCTGGAAGGATGCTGAGGCAAACAAGTGCCTTCTCTCAGGTTCCTACAAGTACCCATCTTGTACTTGCGAGACCCTGAGAGGGATGCCTCCTTAAATTTTGCACCTCAGGCACGTCTCTTCCCTCATCTCATCCTAACTCTAGGTGTAGCGTGACATCCTTTCCAGGACAAAATAGCAATAAAGGTTTTTTTTATGAAGAAGCCATTATGTTGTAGCACAGGGGTCAAAAACCATTCCTATAAAGAACCAGATAGTAAATATTTCAGGCTTTGCAGGTCATACGCTCTCTGCCCCCCACTATTCAATTCTGCCATTATAGTGGGAAGGCAGCCATAGACAACATGCAATGATTAGGAATGACATGTTGCAATAAAACTTTATTTACAAAAATAGGAGGCAGGCCAAAGTTGGCCCTTAGGTCATAGTTTGCCAACCCTATTGAGTGGAAGGAAGTAGTCAGACTTTAGGTTTAACTTCCAGAGCCACATTTTACAAAATATCTGGATTTGGACATGCACCTCTGTAAATTGTGATGATTATATCTTTTAGAAAATGTAGCTAATATGTCTCATAGATAACAGTCTTTCAAATAGGTCAGTAATCTTTTTAATTACAAGGCATAATACAAATAGTAATAGCTAACACTTCTTGAATTATTCTATCATACACCAGCTAATGTGTAAAGACTTTACAAAGATTATTTCATTTAATCTTCCAACAATTCTCTGAAGTAGGAAGTATTACAGTATCCTTTTCTACTTGTGGGGAAACTAGGCACCAAGAGATGCCCAGGAGATGCTTACACAGATAGTAAGTGATGTAGCTGGCATCGAACCCCAAGTAAGTAGACTCTAGGTGCCTTGGTGCTAACCTCTCTGTATTTAACTAGCTCCATTAATTCAGCTCCTATTGACATGCTCAGAATCGTCTCAGTTCTCCAGGCTTTTCATAACTCATCACAGTGCAACACAACTGAAAATAATTTATACACAACTTTTGGAAATTCACTTTCAGGTTAACAGTCAAGTAACACCTTATATAAATAAAACACTTATTCTAACCCTCTTCCTGCCCATCGATCTGTCCTCTCCCAACAAAAATCTCCAGTTAAGAGAAACCAGAATATCACTGAGAAAGCTAATGCAAACCCATTTCAAAAAATTTATCCCATAATCACTCTAAAAAACTTGCAATTGCAAAGCTACACTGCAGACTAGCATACTGGATTAATTATGCCAGGCCGTAGCAATAACCTTGAATTAAAGCTGCAACCTTCTATTTTTTAAGAAACACTTGCCTTTTTGGTTGATGAAACCTGTCGTCCCATCAGGTAACAGACGTGACCAGGAAAGAGAGAAGTGGTAATGAGTCAATCCAAGCTGTTTGATACATTTCAAATCTTCCTCCCACAGAGTGTAGCTGCCACAAGCGACATCGCCAGTCTGGTTCTTGAAAACTCTCTCTCCTCCCTGATGGGTGAATGTGTCCCAGACACTAGGGCCTTTTCCATCTGCATCCCAGCCTCCTGAGAAAAAGAAGAAAATGAAACAGTTACACTCTTGACCTATGTAAGAGGCCTATGTAGAATGTAAATATTTGTCGCCAAAAGAACATACCTCATTAACTCAATGTACCGTATTTATAACTTTAAAATGTGCCTTTAAAATAACATGCATGAGTGGGGTTATGTGTTTAGCCGTCCTTGATCCCTGAAGCTGACTGGTAGCAAATGAAAAATTATTGTATGGTGCTGCCATGTAGCAGGATTTCATGGCTCATTATCTGAAGATCTCCTGGCTGGGAAACAGAGGCAGGCCACCGCTGATGAATGTCTGAGCTGAAAACAACTCCTTGTGACCATTTCTCTTGGCCATGACTGACAGGCCTTGTTCTTGAGGTACACGCCCGTCTCAGAACCTTATCAAGGCCTTCTACCCTTGACTCCTATTCTCCTGTTATTTAATAATGGAGCCAGTGATGATCCAGTCAATTATCTGTGGGTAAAGTGCTAGTTCCCACCATTGCCGAGAGGATATTAGTGTCCTGCATTCATCCCTTCGTAATGTTATGTGTCAGGCACCACACCGAGCCCAGAGGACACCAACGTGAACTCTGCGTGCTTCCTGTCTGTGGGGAATTTAGCGATAGGCAATTGCAAAACTGCCGAATAAAGGCCTCTGCAAGAAAACCAGGAGGGGCCTTTATCCTGTCGACGAGAGTCAGAGGTCTCTTAGAGAAGTGACTTCTAGCCTGAAACCTAAAGGTAAAGTTGGATCATCAAGGTGAATTGCTTGGAGGTAGGAACAGGAGGAAAAGGGTAAAGAAGAGCTAGGATTCAACTAAATCTCCAGGGAAGAGAGAGTCGTGCCCATGAAAGGAACAGCAAGGAAACGTGCCGTTAGATTTGGACTATCTGTTCACATAGAAATTTTGTTTAAAGACGTAGTTAGAATCCATTTTATGACAGAAAGGATTAATTTTTCAAAGCTCACGACTCTCTAATTCCACTTCTAGGTGCATACTCTGGAGAAACACTCATATATTTTCACAAAGAATATATATGAGATTATTGAGGCAGAGAAATCTATAATAGCAAAATCCTGGCAATGACTTACATCCTATCAACGGCAAAACAGATAATTAATTTAAGGTGTGTCCATAGAAAGGAAACACGAATCAACAGTTAAAATGAATGAATCTGAGCACAGATGACCATCCATCCACTATGGTCTTTGTTTGTGTCCCCAAAAATTTGTACGCTGACATCCTAATGCCCAAAGTGATGGCATTAGGAGGACGGCCTTTGGGAGGTGCTTGGGTCGTGAGACTAGAGCCCCCCTGAATGACATTAGTGCTCTTATAAAAGAGAACCCACAGAGCTCCCCTACCCCTCTACCATGTGAGGACACAGCAAGTCGGTGACGCGAAGCAGAGCTCTCACCCAGCCATGCTAGCAATCGGATCTCGAACTTCCAGCCCTCAGAACTGTGAGTAATAAATGTCTGTGGTTTATAAGCCACCCAGTTTATGGTGTTTTATTATAGCAGCCTGACTGGACAAAGATACCTTCAAAATTATAATGTTAAACAGCAACAATGACAAAGTCGAGGTTAAAAAGAATGGATATAGGAATGAATAAGAGGAGTACAGAAGATTTTCAGGGCAATGAAACTCTTCCATGTAATACTGTAATGGTGGATACATGTCATTATTAATTTGTCAAAACCATAAATGTTAACTTTAGTTAATGATGTACCAATACTCTTTTATCAGTTATAACAAATGCCCCACACTAATGCAAGATGTTAATAATAGTAAGGGAAAATTGGGAGAATGGATTATCTGATAACTCTCTGTACTTTCTGCTCAATTTTTCTGTAAACCTAAAATGGTTCTACGATAATAGCCTTTAGTGTACTAATTTAAAAAAAATAAATATATATATAATATGTTTATCATGTTTTGTATATTTAAAAATATGTACAATAATTCACGTATTTTCTGAACATATAAACCTGAGGTAAACAGGCAGTAACATGCCTTGGAATTATAAAATTAGGCTAGTGGTGACATTTAATTTCCAGAGCCCACACAATCAACCATTATAGCACATGGGAGAAAACTAAATAAATCAAAAAGAAGGCAAGAAAATCAGAAAGAAAAAAACGTAAATGGTAGGACAAGATATAAATTACCACTTATAACAATACAAGTGAATGGACTAAAATCTCCAGATGAAAGAGAAATATTGTCAGACTAGATTTTTTTAAAAATTCAGTTATATGCTGTCTACCCATTCACTTAAGACATAAGAATATCGAACAATTGAAAGTCAAAATATGGATAAAAGATATCACTGCCTACTCCCACCCCCCAAAAAAGCAAAAGAGTTCAAGGGGAAATTCCAGAAGTTAATGCGGGTAAGTACATGACAATGACGCTGTCTTACATGTGAACGTACCTAAGAATCGGGTTTCAAATTTGTGAAGCAAAATTGACACAACTGAAAAGCAACATTGACAAACCCACCTCAGAACAGGAGATTTTAATGAATGTGAGTTCTAACAAACCTGTAACAAACAACAAATACTTTTCTTTCTTTTCAGAGTGAAAAATAAACAAAAAACTTCTGCCTTTAAAAACAATGACAAAAAAAAAACACCCTTTTCTCCTGCACAAATTATTCCAGAAAATAAAGAAAGAATTAACCAATTCTTTTTATGTGACTAGAATAACCTTGATACCAAAACCTCTCTCAGAATCTGAGAAAAAAAGAGAATTAGGAGGGCAGATATCATTAACAAGGTTGATCTAACTGATATAAATGACACTACACAATAATGAATACCACAATTGCAGAATATACTCCATTTTTTAAAGGAGACAAAAACATTATAAATGTTGAGTACCATAAAGTCTCTACAAATTTCAAAAGGTTGGAGAAATGCAGATGGCAATCTATAATAAATCATGTTAGAGTTCAATATCTAAAGAATATTAGAAATCCCAAAAGTTCAGAAATCTGAAAAGGTACCTCTGAATAACTTAAGGGTTAAAGAAGGCATACTAAGTCACCAGAAAATATTAGAAACTAAATTAAAACAAATAAATATTAAAACATTGTGGCAGCTAGTGTAAGTGAAATTTGCAGAGAAAGCTTTAATGCATGTATTAGAAAAGAAGCAAGGCTCAGAGTTAATGAGCCAAGTATTTCACATAAAGGTTTTAAAGAAGAAAGAGGAACAGGAGGAGGACAAAGAAGAAAGGAGGAGAAAGAACAAGGAAGAAAACAGAAGGTGACGCAAAAAAATAGGAGAAAAAAATAAGGTAAGATCAGAAATCAGAAAATAGAAAACAAACCAGGTAGAGAGGATTACCAGAAGCAAAGGGTAGTTTTCTAACAAAATGGAAAAAAACTGCAAAATACATTTTTTAAATGAGAGAAAAAAATTTAAAGTAGGTATTGGTAATACAAAAGGAAACATAGCTACAGAAATTGCAGAGATTACACTGATGAAAGAGTACATTATTTTTAAAACTTTATAAAAATACGTTCAGAATGTTATACGGAGATGACAAATTCTAGGAAATTAAAACATCAAAATTGGCTCAAGAAAAAAGTAAAAAACTTGAAAGTTCTTTTAACTATTTAAAAATTAATCAGTAGTTAAAATGTTTCACAAAGACAATGCCGTGCCAGTTGGTTCTACAACTGACTTCTATTAAACATTTTTAAAATAAAACCTCTACTCTTGCACAAGTTATTCCAGAAAATAAAAAAGAATTTCTCAACTCCTTTTATGTGGCTAAAATGGCCTTAATTCCCAAAACAGAAAATGGCCCTACCAAAAAAAAAAAAAAATTATAAACCAACATCACTCATAAACATAGATGCAAAAGTAAGTAGAGACATGGAAAATTTGGGGGGGGGAGTCTAAATTGAACTTCAAGAGATAAAAACTGCAGTGCCTGAGATGAAAAATACACTAGGTGGGATTAATAGTAGATTAGAAGATTAAACATTGCCAAAGAAAAGATTAGTGTACTCGAAGACATAGCAATAGAAACTCTCTAAAGCGAAACATAGATAAAAAAACCCTCAAAATATAAATAGAAGACCTATGGGGCATCTTTCGTGAGCTTAATATACATGTAATCAGAATCTCCAAAGGACGAAAAAGCAAGGGCGCAGAAAAAATGCCTGAAGAAATAACAGCTGAAATTCTTTTTAATGTGATGAAAAATATAAACTCAAAAATCAATGAACCCTAAGCAGAAAATAGGTTAAAAAACTATGTTAAAGCACATAAATTGCTCAAAGTGATGATAAGAAGAACCTTAAAAGCTTCCAGAGGAAAAAGACATAATGTCTATAGCAGGGGTGTCCAAACTTTTTTCAACATTTTCCACCAAGGGCCATATGCGCTAAAATACACAAACAGCCGGGCCACTCACTCGAGGTGAAGTACGTATTGCCTCACCTGGTTTACTTAAGTAAACTAAATATATTTTTGGAATTTGCTGCGGGCCAATAAAAAATGGATCGCGGGCCGCAGTTGGCCCGCGGGCCGCAGTTTGGACACCCCTGCTCTAGAGGAACAAAGATAATAATAGAGTAGATGTGTTGCAAGCAAGGAAACAGTGGACTAACATCTTTAAAATAATGAAAGGGGAAAAAAGTGTGTCCAACTATAATTCTATACCCAGCCAAATATATTTCAAACATGAAGGCTAAAGACTTTTTCACACATACAAATGCTCAAAGAATTCATCACCAACAAACCCTCACTATAATAAATTCAAGAAAGTCACTCAGGCAGATGACAATGTACCGTGTTTCCCGAAAATAAGACCTACCCTGAAAATAAGCCCCAGTTAAGATCGTCAGACATACGGATGCATTTAGTACGTCATAACGGTGTTCCAGAAGAAGATGACGTGACTGTATTTGAATAAACATAGATGCAAGAAACTCACTTTAAATATAAAGACAAAAGAAGGTTAAAACTGACAGTTTGAAAAAGATGTACCATGCTAACACTAATCAAAGAAAACTGGAATAGCTATGTTAATATCAGAGAAGATTTCAGAGCAAAAATATTACCAGGTATAAAGACAGTTCATTTCATTATATTACAGGGGTCAATTTATCAAGAGGACTTACAATCTTAAGTGTTTATGTACATAGTAACAGAGATTCAAAATATGTGAAGCAAAAACTGATAGAAACTGCAAAAAATAGACAAAATCACAATTATATTTGGATATTTTAATTAAATAAAAAACAAGACTATTGAAAAAGGGACCAAAAATGTGAATAGTTCCTTCACAGAAGGAGAAACACTTTCTAGCAAACATTTTTTAAAATGTAAGAGATCATTAAAAATCTGGGAAATGCAAATGAAAACCACAATGAGTTACCTACCATTCTACACCCACACAGTTGGCATAAATTTAAAAGTTGGGCAATATCAAGCATTAGGGAGATTACTGCATGACAGGAATGTTTATACACTGCTGGTAGGAGAACAACATGGAAATAGCTAGTAAAGTTGAAAAAGCACATATACCAAAACCCAGTTATTCACGTACCACCTATACCGTTTCTACAAATATAGACCAGGAGACACCTATAGCCATGATTGCAATAATAACGAAAGCAGTAACAAAACCTACACTGGAAACTGCCTAAATTTCCTTTGTCAGGACAATGAATCAAGGAAAAAAATAAGTGAACTATAGAATAGTCACATAATGAAAGACTATACAGGAGTAAGAATGAATAAACTACATCTACACAGATCAACATGAATAAATCTCCCAAATGTTAATACTGAGAGGGAAGAAGCAAGTTGCAAAAAATGCACACAATATGTTTCCATTTATATAATGTTCAAAACATGTAAAATTATATAATAATTTGTTTAGCTGTACATTCTCATGGGCTGAAACCATATGAAAAGCAAGACTTGATAAATGCAATATTCATACCTTTGGGAAGAGGGGTAAGGAGCATATACTGGGGAGGGGTTCTAGAAATATGGTGATTATGTGGATATTCTTTTTATTTTATACTATGCACCTATACAAATTATAATTGTTATTTTATCAATTTTTATATTTCATTGTTTATATTACAGTAAACACAATTGTTAGTTCTCTCTCAGTCCTATTCCAAAAACTTACATTAACCACCTCATTCTTTCCCTTACAACCACCCTTCAAAGATGTACCATTAGTATTACTACGTAATAAGAACAAAAGGAAACTAAACCTCATGAAGACTGAGTAACTTTCCCAAGATCACATATCACGTAGCTAATCACTGAATATGATACACCAGTCCTACCTTTATTGATATCAATAGATTAAACTCTATTAAGTCTATTATTGACAGCTTAGGTGAGTCTTGGACTGAATGAAATCTTTCTTTGTGAATTAATGTTTCACTCTGCATTGACACATTTCACACATAATTATTGCCTATCCACTTTCCTTTGAGGATGTCACAATCTAGTTGACATCAGAGAAATAAATTCTTAGACTACATTCAGATAAGAGTTATATGAAGATCGTGTAAAAATACTATGGGAGAATCAAGAAGCAAGCATTTAAGAGTTACTTCTGTCATTGGAAGTCAGATAGGCTTGCCCAAGAGAAAACATTCTAAGGCAAGTGTTGAAAGATAAGTAAGAATTCTCACAGTGGACCTGACAAGGGGAATAGCAAGCGTGTAACTCTGGCAACGCGAGGGTGAGCTGCACAAAGAAGGCACCGTGGGCACAAAGGCCAGCTGGCAGGTGATTGCAGTATTTTGGGCAAGAAATGATAAGCTCCCATATTTTATTTTATTTTTTTTAGTAATTTGGAAGAAAATAAAGTTCTCTGAATTCTCACCATGCTAGGATATAGAAGGGATTCCCACAAAAATGTACAATATTGATATTACCTACAAACCTAAAGATCAAAGACTTCCAAGGCTGCAAAGCATTATGGGAAGAGCACAGGCCCCAGAGCCGGGCATAGGTGAGTTTCAGTCCAGTTTCTACTCCTTACATGACTTCTCTGTATGTAAAGTGAGAGGATAATATTTACTTCACGGGGTTCTAGAAAAAATCAACTGAGCTGAAGCAAAAGGCCTAGTTAAGGCCACAGCAGATGGTATGTGCTCAACAAGTATTAGTTTTCTCCCCTTCTAGACTCAATGCCTGCTCTGGATATCAGAGTGCACATGTAGGCAATACTCTAAAAATATTTGCAAACTTGCCCCTGATGAAGAAGCAAGTGTCTGGGCTTGTATGCTTTGGTCTGCAGGGCCCTCGGCTCCTGATTTAGAAGCCATTGTTACAAATGGTGTCATGTCACTTTCACTTCAGCTGTGATCATCTCCCTGGAGAGGACACAGACCTACACAGACCTCAGTCCTCTGTACACAGGAATTCATGTCAAGTGAAAAAGAAATAAGTGTGTGTATACTGTTCCTGCAAAACCCAAAAATGACATTTCACTACATCACCTCTTTTTAGTAGCATTTTCTAACCCCCCGGCACCATCACATCCTCCTCGGTGTGCCCACCATACAAGTAACACAGAGCGTTAGAGTCACCTTTAAAAATATCCTTTGCCTCCTTCACACTTAGAGCTTTGCCAAGGCAGGGTCCAGGCTTCACTCACTTATCTGTGTCTTTCCATTACCGTGGGTGGTATATGAAATAGTACATGCTGACCAAAATCCTTGTTGTGTGGTGCGTTAACACAAAATAAGAATAATGGTGTTTGTTGTTTCATTGCTTCACCGTGAGATGCACAAGTTATATTCATGCTTGTGAGTTATTGCAAATTCTTTATTTGAAAGATGAGATGTGGCTAAAAAGTCAAGTAATGGCCATTTGTAAGTTATGACTGAGTGTGCTTTCAGGTGAAAATATTTGTTTATTTTTACAACTGACATTCATTAAGTGCATTAGACATAACTATTCTATGTGAAACTTTGAGGTTGTGATGAACAAAAGTACTCTGATCTAGAAGCAGTCCTTTATATTCAAAGCTAATCCAGAAGAGAGAAGGGCCCCAAAGTGACAAGAAAAAACACCATACTGCATGGAAACACATTTCACTATTGTATCACCAGGGGATGGAGAGTTCCAGAAGGAGTGTCTCCAAAAGGGAAAAAAAAACAAAACAATAAAGCATCTGATGTATCTGTACATGTCAAGGAGCAATTTACGTTTCTGGCAGACAGTGTAGGGATGCATTAGTGAAAGAATTTAGAAGAGGAAGCCAATAGCAACAGACAATTATTAACTCTCAAACAAAACAAACACTGTACAAGGAAAAAAAAGGCTGTTAGGTGGCTCAGTCGTGCACAATATTTACATAAAACAGCAATGTAAAAACTGAGCAACAATTTAAACAACATTTGTTAAATAACCAAATTGGAAAAATGGAGACGAGAAAGTTTGTTTTGTGAATATGATGCTGTAAACAGGCTTTAAAAAAAAAGCTCATCTTACATAATAGGAAGTTAATGTGTTATATGTTCACCTAGAACATCAAATAATAGCTGTATATGCATGTTATTTAGAAACACAGAAATAAATACTAGAAAATGATCATGAAAAGACTCAAAAGTGTTGGCTTTGTAGAAAATAAATAGAAAGTAGAGAGGAGTGACATAAAAAAATCCTTTATTTGTTGTTAGGCGTTATAACTCTTGCAACACTATTTGAGTTCTTCAACTATGCACATACGTTACTCAGATAAAATTTAAAATCAAGTTAGAGAAATGAAGATAACCACTAAAGAGAGAAACTATAGACCTAGGTCCCAGACTAGTAAGTGCTGGTCCAAGGTCAGGAGTAGCATGACACCTGAAGGAGGACGTAGACATGGGTGGCTGTGCTTTTGGTTGACCCAGTGACTAAATATTGCTACTGATATTTAGTGGCATGGCCAACAGCGAAGTCCTGCCAAGGTCAGAGAAGCTACACACAACCAAGAAATGGCCAGATCAAATGCCAACAGCACCTCAATGGGAAACATTGCACTAGATGGGAAAAAGAGTAAAGAAATGGTGGGACCAGGGGGACAGAAGGAGGGAGCAAAAGGAAACGATTGCACTGAAATATAAAATGATATGGCAGAATAAACTTAAAACATTGGTAATCATAAAAATCACACATCCATTAAATCGTCCTATTTGAACAAAAGTAAAGGTTGACGAAAAATATTTATCATAAAAATACTGATAAAAAAGATGTAGCAATATTAATATTATATAACAATGAATAGAAATAAAAAGCATCGAATGGAACAAAATAATATTCTCATAGTAATAAAAGTTACAGTTCACCAGAACTATATCATAATCAGGAGCTTCTTTGCATCTAAGAACACAGGTTTGAAATATATAAGAAAAAACCTGCCATGAATGCAGGGATATATTGAAAACTACACTAATACAGTGAGAGACTTGCTCAGAAACTGACAAAGACAGAGATAATTTGATTAACAGATTATAAGCTTCTTCTCTTATGGACAGATATCTATGTATGACTTTATACATATAGGTATATATGCATGTATGGATGCGTGTATATATATGTATATATACTTATATATACAAATATATGCACACATATGATGACTACATACATGTGAAAGAGAGACAAATTGTTACTGAATAACAGAAAATTATTTTCAAACACTCTTAAAGTATTCACAAATATTACAATTCATGCAGACTACATTCTCTGACAATTAAACCCCCCCAAAAAAAGAGGAAAGAAGGAGGGAGAGAAGGAGGTAAGGATAAAAGGAAGGCAGGAAGGGAGGGCAGGAGGAAGGGAGAATTAACAAAAAAATAAGCCGATCTAGCCACTTAGATTTGTTTGTTTGTTTGTTTTTCATTCTAACCAAATCTTGGAGTAAACAGAAAATAAAAGCAGAATGATTTTAAAGAAAGCTGTGTTACTACAATTACCTTAAGAAAAGCCAAAAACCTGAAAACAAACATCTTTAATGCAGCTAAACGCTTTAAAACAAGCTTCTCCTCAACAGAAGGAAGTGGAGGTTCACGGCTAGAGAGAGGAAGTGATAAGCTGGAGGAGAGAGTGTCACATGTCACATGCCTCTAGAATATTAGGATACTCCCCAGCAATGGGGAGGTCTCTGAAGAAGCCACAGACATGTCCATGAGAAAAAGAATCCGCTCGAAATATATGCCAGATGTTGTGAAACCACTTTAAGAGCTTTCCTTTTTATTACCTCACCTTCAACCAGATTACTCAGGTTCAACCAGGTTGGAAGGCTTGGTGAACAAGCGGCAGTAAGAGAAGCAGGGAAAGTAAAAAGATGGCCACACCCTCTCCTCCAATAGAGCTAAGAAAGGAACTTAATTCTAAGTCAGATTTGGAGTTTTAACTATTTTGTAGATTAATTATTTTAAGTACCCAAACTGTGTTTTGCAACTGAAAGTGGCCATATGTATCAGCCAGGGTCCTGGCAGGAAACAGATGGTGCTCAAACTGGGTAACTGAGGGGAGGTTCATAAAAGGACTGTTTACAGCAGTGTGAGCAGGGCTTGGGAAAAAGCAACAAGGGCTGGTGCAGTACCTCAGGGCTCGCACCAGCACAAGTCATTGGAGGCTGGAAGCAGAATCGGTTTCCAGAACCTGAAGCGTGTCGTGGCTTGCTGAGAGCTGCCTGGCAGGAGAGGAGGTCTTTCCTAGAGGACCACAGCCAACCCACTGCAATCCAGCAGGGAGGGAACCTGAAGAACAACTACTTGGGCTTCTCTCTCCTCCTACTCGCCTCTGCCGTCTCCTGCTGATGCTTCCCATTGATCAAGTCCAAAGCAAAGCCAAAGGATAACGCTATCCATATAGGTTGGCCACCCAAGGCAAAGAGCCGGGAAAGGTGAAGAGCAGATCTGGACGGGCAAATAGAAAAGATCTAGCACACAATAAGACAACGCCACCAGAGAAACAGAGGCCCCATGTGTTTTCTACTAAATGGAAGAGCTGACTCCACCAACGGACAGGGGTAAACCAAGACAAAGTGCCCTGAGGTTCCTACTCGTGGACTGTACTGATATCATCCATAAGAGAATGTGATTATCATTCAAATAACCATTCAGTCCTTCAGAGAGGTGATTCATTCTTTTAGGAATAAAGAGTGAGAGGAAACACTTCATTCTGGTTCTGGGACTTGACATCCTGGACGCCAACCCTGTACTTGTCCTGTCGTTTGTTTTCTGATGACCATGCCTTTCGCTACAAAGAATTCTCAGCATCCTTCTTCACTGACTTCACTCCTGCTTAACATATGCAGCTTTGTGCCTTAACTGCTTTTGCCTCTGCTATTCTGCTGCAATTATTCTTTTATCTTTCAATTAAGTCTCTTTGCATGCAGCCATTAATACATGAGATCCCTCCACCTAAGGAAAGACACTTTTCTCTGTCTTTGAAGGAGCGCCTCTCCTTTCCATCCATCAGAGAACGACGTGAATCTAAGGTAGCTTCATGTTGTGATTTCCACTATGCTGATCTGAGCCTCATTCAAAAGGATGGAAAGTCTACTGGAAAAAAACATGATATCAGTAACAGCTATCATTGATGATTAAGCCCTTACAGTGGGGTAGGAACCTTGCCAAGCACTTTACATGCGTAGGGAAGGAAAAACGTTTTCCTTCACCATCTCCGAGTCCCTCGCTGTGGCTTAAAATGAAACTGACAAAGACAGGTTAACAAGAGAAAAGCATACAAATGTATCTAAATTTTACATGAGAGGGGAGCCTCCATAAGGAAGTGAAGACCCAAGGAAATAGTTAGACCTGTGTGTTTTATGCGAGGCTTGATGGAGAGGGAAGGGTCATGGAGGGATGTGACAGGTTAAGGAGTATGAGGTAAGTGTAGGAAATTGGGGGACATTTAGCAAGGCTTGTTTATTCAGATCCTCCTCAGTGGCCCTCTGTTTTCAGAGCTAAGCATGCTCCCTTCTTCCAGGTATAGGGAAGGCACCTCTCACATGAGGGTTTTATAACCCATTTCAGCGGAGAAAGGGGGGATGAAGGTCACAGTGACCTTCCTGTTTCTGCCATTATCCCAAACTCCTTCAGCTTCCAAGGTGCCGTATTTTGCAGTAGCATGCTCTGATTTGGAAAAGATCACGGAGCTGCTAACTGATGAAGCTAAAATTGTAAGGTGCTGTAACCGAACTAAGACTGTACTCTTGCCTACATTCTGTGGCTCTTCCTATATATTAATTTGTCACTACCCCTTACTATCTCTGTGACCTTCGGGAAGTCACTCAGTCTTTCTCTGTGCCTCATTTTCTTCATCTGCAAAATGAGAATGATAGTAACACCTTGGGTGTCCTACATGGCAGAGTTGTGCTGAGAAAATTTACTGGATGCATGGCTGGAGTCAATGCACTTAAAACTGACTCGCTAGGAGGAAAAGTATAATGTTAATTAACAGGTTTCGTACCTACTGCTCTAGGCTATCCTGTCACTGCTAAGAGATGTCAGAGTAAGGAGTCCTTTGAGGAACCCAGCCTGTCTTCGTGGCTTCCTAGAGGATTGTAGTCTTGGTTCCCTTTTCTGGAGCGGCTGGCTGCATTGGCTCTCGGGGCCAGTGAGCACCCAGACCTGTTGGGTGTGCCCAGCGCCTACTGCCCGCACAGCTCTGAGGTTCCTCCGTGCCATTCTCCTTCAGCACCTTGAGAAGGGATTTCTCCTGGTCCAGGGCTTTGGGGCAGGAGGAAATGGCTCCTGGACAAAATGCACTATAAAAGCTGTTCCCTGGGAGCAAGTATTTTTCTCAGTGGCCTTTTATTCTGTTTTCCTTTAAAAGATAGTAATAAGAAAAATAATAAATTCCTTGTTACATAACTATGGGACAAGAGATCAAATATCAGTGCTTAAAATGGAAAAGGTTCCCTGCATTCAAACTGCTGTTGCCCAGAAAAACACCTTTAACAACACTTAAATCCTTTAACTCTTTCCTACCTCTAATACGTAACAATTACAAAGAGCATGCTATGAATCTCTCACTTCCTAGTGACATCAAGTGAGACATAAAATACCCCAAGAAACCTTGACTCCTGGGAATCTGCCTGGCTTGATTCCACAAGCAAATCAACCGAAGAATTTTGTAAACACGAATTTGATTTTCATTATTTTCTTAACAACCACGAATCACAGAGTTTCACTGTATAACTCACCTGAGCAAAAAAAAAAAAAGGCGGCTCCCTAAAAATATTCCATCAATTGGGCCAGGTAAATCAATTCTACTTGTTTGTTAAATCCAAATATCTTATTTCAGTTAATTCCATTTTGATATATATGTTTTCTAGAATACCGATATCAGCCTGGCATTCATGAAAATGGGCTAATGGCATCCCCTTTGGAAGAATGAAAACCACACGCTTCACAGTCAGCTGGGTCCGTCTTCTGTCACACCAGCCTGTACTTAGGGATCCTACAATACTGCAAACCCTGAGGCATGATTCTGGGTTTTGAATCCTTGTTCCCATTTCCCAAGAGAAGTGAGAAGCACTGGGGGTAGGTACACCTGGAGCATCTACCTGAAGAGAGGTGGGTCATATCCAGATATTCATCCCCACCAACTAATGAGGGCGAATTCCTGACAACCTGTCTTAGCAGGAATATAGGTTTATTATTATTTTTTGTTCCTGTCATTAAAAAAAAATCTAAAACTCCCACACACTAATTTACCCTGGGCAACCTCGTTTCTTTAGTCTTCTGTAAAAAGGGAATAATTCTATAGGAAGTGTGTCAAATGTCTGGCATGGTGGCAAATAGTAGTTGTCTAAAAAAGGGTAGCTATTATTGTTATTGGTGTTATTCTTGTCGTTTCCATGATAACAAGCTTTCCCTACATGCAATTTTTATGTTTTCAAATATCTCATTAGATTTGCTAGAGTGTATTTAGATCCGTGCCATATCCAAAGGCATTGAATGACAGGCTATGTCATAAGACGACTCTGCTATAGCTTTCTGTCTTTTAGAAAAATTCTTCAGAAACAATGTATCATAGAAATTAAAAGCCAAACTTGAGGTATTATTGAGTGCAGTCCATGGCCTGAGGAGAGCAGAACTGTCCATCCTCCACGACTACAAGGTCTACACCTTGGTACTAACGAGTCTCAGAAATCTGTATGTGATCGAAGTTTTGTTATACCTGAAATGGTTAATTAGAAGAGGTAGGGGAATCTGAAATCACAGCTAGTCACAGCTAGTTTCTCTTGGCCCATTGTCACGTTTCATGAATTCTTGTGCTGAATCCATTTGGACTAAGCAGTGACCTAATGCAAACACATTGTTTCTGTGCCTCTTACCTCCTGTCACCTATTTATGTCCCAATACATCTGCATTGTGTAGTTCCGTAAGATCCATTAAATCCTTGGAAAGGCTTTATCGCTAATTTTATTATTATTATTATTTTATTATTATTATTTCTTTGAGGCTTAGATTTCTCACAATCAAGTGATAGAAAACTACTGTGCAGACAGTGAGTAAAATACTTTTTTAAGAAAGGGGGGGAAAAGAAGTATAAAATACACAATTTCATCCTGGGAATTCTCAGAGCAACCCTGTGGGTGAGAGACAATAATTTCTTGTACGTCTTAGGTAAAGATATAATTTACATTTATTTGCAGACACGAAACTCTAAGAAAACATTATTTGCTGTCAACTCCTCTGGCTTTAAAAATATTTATCAGATTGAAACAGCTACCTGGAGGCAGACATTTCATTTCAATGTCATAGGTCAGCCACATTGGCTAACACCCCAGAGAATATTGATGTACCTTCAAAATTTAAAATAATGTTTATACCATTTATTTATTCATTCATATATAGAGCACCCATCCTGAAGTATCTGGGACACTGAACAAGGTTTACATAAATCTGACTGTTTTTTTCCTCTGGGCCATTTGGCTCACTCTGGTAGACCATAAATATTCAATAATACTTTACAATGACAAAGCATCTTTTATGCAAACATCTCTAAGCACATTATTCACCAATATTACAATCTCCTTTTTAACCTACTGGTAAAGTCACAGAAACTAATTGACTTTCTTCAAGGTCTCACTGCAAATTGTTTATTTTGTAGATAAGAGTCCACGTGCCCTCATCCTCGCCATAACTAAAGGGAGAAACAAACAAACACATTTTTAGGTGCTTAAGCTGATGAGCTACACTAAATATTTCTAAATTGAATCTATTAGACAAAACGTCCTCCTTAAAGATGTTAAATGTTGTGATGCATCTAACTGCATTTTATAACTTTTTTTTCCAATGTGCCAAAGGCCAGTTACCATTTTCAGAGCCCCAAGAATGACCTATTTTAATTGAATCCTGTTACAAACACTTAAACTTTTACTCTTTAATCAAATCAAGTTTTTAAATGGAAATTAAAGTTGGAGCAGAAAAATAAAACTTTTCATGAAAAGGTTTAGTTGAAGTAATAGCAAGGCCGTACCAAAATATTTAAGTAAAGGGGAAATGTGGGAATTATGCTGAGATTTGGGCACGTTTCAAACAGTTCAGGTCACCCAAGCAAAAGAATATATTTTGAATTCTTTATTTCACCTCTTTGCCCAAATATTAAAGGAATGCAAGTTAAATATAGAAAATTAATAAAATAGCAAAAAAAGGGAAGATTTTTTTTAAATCACAACAGTTACGTCCATAATAAATTCTACATAAATCTGTAGAATTTACACATACACACACACACACACACACACACACACACACACACACACACACACACACCACAAACCCCCAACTTCAGGGAGTATAACTGACTTACAATCCCTTCTGCGGAGCCCTGCGATCCATCATACGGGATGGAGTTTGCACTGAGGCCACATTTCCCCATGCTGATTCCAGCCCAATGCTGAGCGTGGCAAAGCCATTGTCACAAACCTGTAACCAGAAGCTGTGGGACAATTCTGACAGGAGATTTGGGATCAAAGAATCCCCAAAGACCTTGTGAACTTTCCTTTAAACTGTACTGCAGTCTGAAGCCTTCCAACTTTCTCCTCTCCTCTCTCCTTCACTCACCACTTCTGCATCCCACCCTCTCCAGTTTCTCTCATGGGCATTTCCCCCTAATAAACTTGCGTGTTCAATACCATCCTGGCATCTGATTCTCGGAGGACCCAGGCTCACACACCGCCTGACGGCGCTGATGGTGATGACAGTTCTGATGACGACGGTGGTGGTCCTAGTGCTGATGAGGATCGCCACGATAAGGACTAATATTTACTGAGCTCTTTTTAAAAATGCCAGGACCTGTGCTAAGAGATTGTCTACATTACTTCATGGGGTACTCCGAATAACCTCCAAAATGTAACTACTACTCACCTGAGAGAAGTAAGTCATAAAGAGTTTAAGTAACGAAACCAAGACCAATTGCGGGTGAAAGTCCAATTGGAACTCTTGTTTTTCCTAAGCCAATAAAGCACAGAAGCACTGGTGCCAGTAACTACGACATTATATTACCACTCCACATTCATCTTTCGCAGTATAATGGTCCAGTCCATTTTCTGGGTAGTTATTACATAGTTCTAGTTACATTTAATCAATATCATAAGTTAGCCTTTTTGTAAAAAGATTAAGTTTTTACTTGAACTTCTTGATTCTGCAAAAATTTGCAATTATCTACTTCATTTTGTTTATATAGGCCTGGTCCAATCATTCAAATATTGTTAGTGAACTTATTCAAATATCTTCCATATTTGTATCACAAATATGAAGAGCCAGTATACCAACTCTGTATAGTTGGAGGAATTTTTTCCAAGCCATTAAAATAAACAAAGGTCAAGCAAGTAAGCAAAACCAAGTAACTTAGACAATAGGGACCATCAAAACATCTCAAATAACAATACCCTGTCTCCAATTTTAGAATTTATTGACACTATTAAATAGACCACTTAATAACAACCTAATGGTGCTTTTTTCCTAAACGAAACAACTCGTACAATGAAACGCACTTTAAAAGATTTATATCCCACAGCATCTTTCTAAGAAAGACACCAGCTTGGAACTTGTAGCAGTTTGCTAACTCCAGAGCAGAACTTTCTGATGACAGCAAATGCCATTTAGAATAATTTGAGGTTCATCTGATGCAGAAACAAATTAACTTTCCTCGAGGTCCCCCAGGAATCACTGGGTCAGTCTTTAGTTTCGGCAGATTTCTGCTGATATCTCAAAACAACACCCTAAATCTAAAGTGTTCTGGGCTTTTCACGTTAAAGACTAATTGTAGTAGCTACCAATACTTTCTACTGAATGCCAACTGGCAGAATAAAGGGGGTTCCATCGGCAACCCTGCGAAAGAGCCTTCTTAAATAAATATGTGTTCTCATAAGAAGAGCGCTCTTACTTTGCAAAAAAGACAAGTTACCAATACATTGCCTCCCAAACAAGTTGTTACTCTCAAAGTCCCTCCTCCACGGAAAGGAAAACTATTGCTCTCCTTCTCTCTGATTCCTCAGCTTATCCCAGCATTCAACTGCCACTTCTACTAGAATTTGGCTAGGCTCCGAGCAATAATTGGGATGTGACATACATGACAATGGCCTCCACTTTGTAGACGTTGGAAAGGCCCACTTTCTAACTTTCTCCAGTCCAGCACAGACTTTCAGCTCTAACTTTTACATGGACAAGAAACTGAATCCCTACATGTTTTCCCAGTCTCTAAAAACCAACACCTCCGCAACTGCTTCTGACTGTCAGTACCTAGAACGCTAACCTCTCCCTTGGAACCACATATTTTCTACACTATTCATTGTAGCCGTGGGTTCCACTTTGCCTTTTGTGCCTGTGTTTCTTGTACGCCTTATGACATCATGGGCCCACTCCGTCAATAATAAGTTATGAGAGATTGATCATGTGAATCCATCTCTCTGGCCTCTGTAAAATAAGGAACACACATCACGGTGTTGTAGAGACCATGGAGGGGAGTCAAGAATTGCCCTGTAGGGAAGAAGCAATAGGTCGAATGGGTACAAGTCCTCCCATCCTTCCCTTCAAACAGAGAAGCTCCATCTGTACCTGTGTTATCAGAGCTCTGTGTTAAGATTTTCCTTGAAAACCTAGTTCTGCTTCATTAAAAAAAAAAATGTTTTAAAACCATTGGACTGGAGGTTTCTCAAGTCCTTCCTAGTCGTTTCAATATTCTGGAAAGATGACTGTTCCATGCGGGCTGCTTCTGAGTCTTTTGAATTCCTCTCAGCATTGAATCCAGACTTTGCAACATTTGCTCCTCTTTTCGTGCACCTCTAACACCCTATTTCAAGCATTCTTTTCCATTATGACTGCAACTATCAGCTATCAACGGGTGACTACCCGCAAATCCAACCTGAAATGGAGATACAAATTTCCAGTCACCTCCCAGGCATTTCCACTTACATACCCTAAGGGAACTGCAAACCCAAATTGAACCTAATCACACAAACTCCCAACCTGCTCTATCTCCAGGGTATTTTATGTCTATTCATAGCACCATCAGCCAGCTAGTTACCTAAACTGTAATCACAGGACTCATCCTAGTCTTCCTCCCATTTCCTTCATGCCCTACATTGTTTTGATAAACACACCCTCCTGGTTTTCCCTCACTGAGGCCTCTTTATGCTTTTCTTCTGCATTCTGCCTCTCCACCCAAATGCAAATCTTCATCATCACGTGCCTCATCCATTGCAATTGCCTAACAACTGTTCCCTAGCCTCCATGTCTCCTTCCTTCAATTCATCCTCCACACTGCAGTCCAAACTCTTTCTTATACACAGATCTGATCATATTACTCCCTTTGCTTAAGAATATTTTATGGCTAGCAAGAATCTATTGCACGTGACCCTAATACTGACTCCTTAGCCTGGTACCTTATGTACATTACAACGTGGACCTCTTCTATGAATACCTTGCCAGCTTCAGGTCCTGCCAGTCACCCCACCATCAGAAAACATAGCCTGTGGCAGGCTTTCTCAAAGCATGAGCCGTCTACACCACAATCACACAGAGTACTTACACAAAAGTGCCAATTCCTGGGCTCCATCTATAAATACTGCTATTACATAGCCTGGTATGAGCCCCCCGCTCCCAATCTACATTTTAACAAGAACTTCAGGTGATTCTAATACATTCTAAAGTATAAGAATTCTAACCTACTGTCCTGGTGTGACTACATCCTTTCCCAAATACAACATAAGTATTCATACTTTTGTGTCTTGGCTCAAAACATTTCCTCGGCTTATATGCCTTTCTCTGTCTTTCCCTGGAGAAAAAAACAAAAAAACAAAAAAAAACAAGCTTTTTCTTAAAAGCCTAACTTAGATGCCCACACAATCCCCCAATTTTATTCTTGGATCCCACCCCTCCCACCGGTGCTCCAGTACCATTCTGTCTGTCTACTGTTAAGAGTTGTCACTTCGTATCAGAGTCATGTGTACGCCTGTCTCCCTCACTGGAATATTGGATTCAAATGATCATTTTATTTACACTTTATACTTCTAGGCTCTAGTATCCACAGTAAACGAAGGCCTAATTGGGATTAGCTACACAGCAGTAATTCAAATAAATATTCATTCCATTTAATTTAATTATTAATTCATGCCAGAGAACCCAAGTCTCCCAGCGCATCACATAGGACAGACCTTTACTGAAACTTCTTGCAAAATTTCTCTCCAACCAAGAGAAAAGTCATCACCTAACAGCAAGCCAACCGTATCATACTTTTAGTATGATTGTGCCTGGTCTTTATTTGTGCCACAGAGAGTGTTCTCCGATGACCCTGGAATATGTCTGCCTCTGCTGTGTAATATTTACGCTGAGAAGCCCTCCATTCTTCCTTCATCAAATCAGTTGGGTGACAAGAATTCATTGTGGACCTACATTTGCCAAGTTCTCGGCACTACAAGAACCCAGAGGATACATTAGAATCTTCAACACCTCCGTCCCCATATCTTGTTCTTTATACAAACACAACAGGCCATGCCAAAGCCCCTTTGTAATATTTCACCCTGTAAACGGGCCTTAGTCACCCACACTCTGCTACAGAGTGGCTGACGTGCACGCCTACCTGTGCTTGCAATCTAGACCTTGGTAATCATTTACAAGACATATGAAGTAATAGAGCATCATGAGAAAATGTTGCTCTTTCAAAGATCCCCAAGTATGCCTCGGTAAGATGGACGACAGAGACTCCAAAGGGAGATTATTGTCTTTAGAGTAAATAATGCACTTTTCTCTTCCAAGTCTCAAAGCCTAGATTTAAATGATTATTCATGGGTGTTGTGGGAGACGTTAAGCCTTAGCTTGGCAATTCCCAACATAAAAATGGGTAATGTTTCAAAAACCTTGTTTATGAGTCACCTGCCCAGAAACTCACCATTGCCTCTTACATTATGTTCCAAATCCCCAAGCCAACCCCCCAAATCGATTTATTTCATTACACACCTGAAGGGTATTCAGTGACACCTACCCCTATTTACAACACTGTTCTTTTGAGAAAATTTCCTCTAAATTCCCAGTTAAGTGACATGTAAATACATTTCTCCCTGCATTCGGGGACACGGGGGGAAAGATGGGAGGAGGAAAATGAGAAGTGAATGAGACCGGATAGTCCCAGGAATCAGAATCCTCTTAATCTTACACATACATTTTAAAAAATGCCCTTCTCTCCATGACGATTGCTCGTTAGGGGTAAAGAATGATAGCCTCCACTATCAAGAGAGAGATTTTCAGAATTTGAAGTGACTTCCACCCTCTCCCTGCTACCGAGTTGAAACATAAATGTGGTTATAAGAAGATTTGACATTGAATCTGAAACTGCCCAACCTCTTGGCTGTCATTTCAATTTTTCCCCTAAGTCTATTAAGTACATATTGTAATTAGTATACACTGTGAATAGGTTTTTAATGGGTGCGTCATAGGAAATATTTTCCTACTTTCAATCAACTTAAACCAAATAAATTTACAGGTTCGAAATACAAAATAGTCCCTTTTAGATTAAAAAAAAGTACACTAGCTTGTTTTTCTTTTTCTATTATTAAAATGTAAAGGATTTTTTAAAATCTCATTTATTTCGTCAATTGGTTCTGCTTAACATTCTTCAGCCCAGTCCACTCTCAATTATCCATGCTAAGGAACTGGGATCAGTGGCCTGGATAATCTCAAACAGCAGACAATTTTAAAAGCCCTTGTGTTTGGCCCGGGCATACTTTACAATCAAACTCTGATTATCCACACTAATGAAAAGAAGAGCAGGCACCTTGAGAGAGCCCCGAAGCCAATATAGATCTGCTCCTCGCGTTGGGGGCACCTCAAGGCAGAGGCCCATGGAGCACCGCGGAAGGAAACAAGAGGGCGCAAGCTGCTGCCCACGGCGGCCGCCCATGCCATCGAAACATCCACACAGCTACAATACCCGTATCAGCACCTTTCATGATAGCAATCATTCATTCTTACAAGCATGGCGTTACGTCCACATGCCCCCAGGTAAAAAGCCATGCCGTACCAAATAGTGTAACAATAGACTGTCCATATGGACTAATAGCTTCTTTAGGGGGTTCCCTTTGAGGTGGGCCTCACCCCCGGACCCTTAGTATTTCTACCAAGGTCAGAGGAACACACTCGGAAGAGTAGCGTAAAGGATGGAAATGAAAGAGGCAGTATGCGGGGATAGGAAAAGATCCAGGATGAAGGTTAGGACGCCTGGGCCTTCGTCCCTGTTGGTCTCTGCCCGTGCCAATAGCCAATGAGAGAGAGGGAACGGTGTGTGTAACTGTACATTAGCGGTCATGGCACATTTAAAGAACTCTACGTGCTTCTTTTTGGTCAAAGAATAACGAACAAATGAAAAACAAGCAAGAGGTAAAACTGGGGATGTAGTCAGAGATAAACTTGCAGAGTTGTGTGTTTGTCTTATGTCATACAAGAAGTTCAGAAATGATTCTGTAGAAGACAATACAATTGTTTTAATAATTGTCAAAATTTATTGAACACATACAGTTTGCCCAGCACTGTTCTAAGAATCTGATGTCCATAAACAACTTTAATGTCTTCAACAACCTGAGACAAGCACTATTACTACGCCTGTTTTACAAGTGAGGAAACTGAGGCATGCAAAGCTTAGAGATCTCCTAAGAAGATTGCACAACTGAAACGTCAGGGTTCAAACCTAGTCTATTTGATTTCAACATTCATGCTATTTCTCTAAGGAGAGAGAGAGAGAGAGAGAGAGAGAGAGAGAGAGAGAGAGAGAGAGAGAGAGAGAGAGAGAAATGACCTGGTCAGAATTTTAAAAGACCACGCTAGAAGCAATGTGCCAGAGAGACTGGAAGAGAGTGGAACGGAGGAAAGGAGGCTTTAATAAGACAAGGAATGGTGAGTTTCGGAACTAAGGGAAAGGTAATAGTAATGCAGAAGAGGGGTGGAGTCAAGAGGTTTAGAAGACAAAAGCAAAAAAATAGTTGGTTAAATAAAGGAGAGAATAAGAGGACGGGTCTAGCAAGAGCCCTATTTCTGGCTTGGACGTTGTGTGACGGCCTGGTAATTTTTAAAGAATTCCTGAACTTTGTGCATCAGTGAACTTAGCTGGAAAGCAACCCCTACCAGATGGACAGGCCCAGAAGGAATAGCACAGGCAATGCCTTTCCCCGCACCTCCTGCCCCCACAGTATGTTGTCAGCACATATCCATCCAAATAAATAAATGTCTTATCATAGGTTATAAAATCACTGGTGATAAAAAAAAAAGAGTCATGTACAAATACGTAGGACGCTATATAGGACTTATGCTCCACACAGATTATGGAAATGCACCAGATTTTTTTGTTTTTCTAGGTTAAATATATTGAGTCACATTTCACTTTTCAAGTCATACCCATGTGCAACTATAGAAAGATAAGGAAGAAAGGGCACTAGAAGAAGAGAAAAGATGCAGACATGTTATAGCTTATCAAGATATTTGTAAGCACCTTAATGAAACCAACACCATTTATAGGATTCTCCTCTGAGGGTGAAGAAAATAAAAGGGAGCATACGCATGAAACTCTAGATGTATAGAAAAGGAATGGAAGTACATACTCAAAATTGGAAAAGACCTCTCTGGCTAGTTTTTCATTTTATTTCTTCCTTGTTTATAAGTTCTTAATGTTCTACAGTTATCTAGAATTACTTTCATAATACAAAATTTTTTTTTCTAAACATATGTGATGAATATCCATTCTGTATTCAGAACATTGTCAATACAAAAAATATACAAGCAGGGAGGCCCTTATTGATAAATAATCTGCATATAACAACAGTGATGGCAGCAGTTACCTTTCAACATGGCCAATGAAGCCAACTGACGTACTGGGAAATTCAATACCTGGGGAATCTGTACGTTGAGAATAAAGGGAGGTAAGAAATGATGAAAAGTGCAAATGGCTTAGAAAAGCTGACCTGAGAAGCAGATGCTTCAAGAAGCTGACCTGAGAAGCAAACATGTGGTCTTTCTTGGCCTTTCTATAGCTTTCCTCTCATTGTCTGAATATCTCACTTTTTCTTGTTATACTGTCTGAAATTCCATCAATTCTATGTTGTCTAATCCTATTTCTAAAAAGCAGAGGGGTAGAAAATTTCCAGAGGTTAGATGTGTTAGAGGTGATGAGGAGGATAATAACGGTAAGAAAAAGAAGGGGAAAGTCATACCTCCTGGTTTACGAGGCACTTCCATATATTAACACATGTTAATAAAGACTTCTAGTTCAAGATGGGGAATGGAATATACATATTGAAGCCCTTTCCCTCTCACAACCCCACTGAAAAGACAGTAAATTCTTTTAAAAAGGAATCTACAGCAGACCTGAAAACAAATAAACAAAGAAATCGAATACCACATTTATTGAAGGATTTCTAGATACTTGAAAGAAAATAGGACTGAATTGTCTGAGACACTAGAATGAAGACTTACACTATAAACTCACACGCTAAAGATGGCTGGTCAGGATTTAGGGGCGTTCCCTAGAGAATCTGTGGGTCAACCAAGGCAGAGAGCAGCAGAGCAGGTCTCAGAGCAATCATTAATGAATGAAAGGATTACCTGTCAACAGCTGCCAATCTCATGTACTCCCACTGTTTAGAGTTGGCATATCCGATTGGCCAGTATATCAGCTGATGAATATTTGAATATCATCCCTGAGTAAGTCCATTCTCTTTGAATAATGGCCACATCATTTCATTGTACAATCAAAACAGAAGGCAATTATTGAGATTTTTGTGGCTCTCAAATTTGAAACTGGGGGAAAGAAATAAGGGTGGTTTCTGTCACATCAATGTTGAAGCGATGAGAAATTTCACAGAAAAATGCTTCTTTCTTTTTCCTTACACACCAAGAAATGAATGAGCATGTTTTAAGTCTGTTTCCCCTCCTTCTATTTGAGGTGGTCCAGACAAAGAGCAGGTCTATCTGGTGTGCCCTATTCTAGAAGCCAACCAAGGGCAGCCAGGACATCAAGCCCCACACTGGGATATTTAATCCAAGTGGTTTAGCAAAAGATAGGAACCAAGGTGCACGGCCAAAATTGGCTGAATGGAGAAAGCAAGTAGGAAGTGGTCTAAGGCAATATGGAACCTGTGCTGACACCTACTGCAGGTAGATGACATGGGCCTGTAGCTCAGATTTCTGTGGACCAGTTGAGTTGTTGAAGGGTACCAGAGAAGAAACAGCCTGGAGAGGTTCACCACAAACTGGACCTAAAATCAACGAACGCAGCCACCCTGTTTATTCTCCTGTTTTTCTTTTTTTTCTTTCTTTTTTTTTTCAGGTGCAAAATTAACCCCAAATGTCTTAATAATAAGAGTCCACCTTTGACACACCAAGGGAAACAGGTGGCCAAAATTTGAGGCCAACCCCAATTTCTGCCAACACAAAGCCAAAGTCAAGGTTAAATCACAATCCAGACATTGTTCAGTACCCAGGGCAGCACCGGATTGGATAACGGCATTCATGAAACTGGGGATTCTGCCTCTTGAGGCACCACAAACTCAGATCCCACAAGGAAGCATTAGTGGGCTTTGTGTAGGATTTGTGGGATTTTGCAGAGCGTGTTGACCCCTTAAGAGTCTTCCCTGAAATCACCGGGACTTACAAGTTCATAAAAGCGGTAGGATTGTGTCCCAAATGTCATTTCCGTAGCCCCTGTGTGGCTTACCGAAGGACTGAACAAAACACCGCTGAGCTACGTGCTGTTGTGTGCCTCCCACTCCAGCAAGACAGGCAGAGTCGGCTGCACGAAGGGTTAAACATCATGGGGAATCGGTCTAGACTTTGAAATACAGCAGGAGACTCACTTCTGTGCAAATGATGAGCGCTGGCATTTTCTTCACCTGTCTCCTCGTCTAACAAACACATGTGTACAGGTTTTACCATGTTCTTTACAACTCACCTAAAACACATAATTTTCCTCCTGCTTAGACCACTTGTTTATTTTTTTTTTCATTTTTTCGATTTATAGTGTGCTTTCCTCCAAAAGGCTCCAGGCACCACGCCGTCAACTCTTATATAATCAACATTACATTAAACTCACCTTAGAAACCACACACAGGGAAGTCACCAGAGTGGAGATGGAAGGAACAGGCACGTGGACAGAAAGAAGGAAGAGCCGTGGGTCTGGTGGAATATGCAACCAAGCAGTCAGGATGGGAGGAGCCCCAGTGATCGAAGCTGTGTCCTGCCCCTGTCAATCATCCCCACCTGCAAAAACCCTGACAGTGACTTCTATGCCAAGTAACAGAGCCAAGATATCTCCCTCTCCACGCAGGGGTGAGGTGTGGGTGTGCAAGGGAGTGGGGAGATGGTGGAGGATGCTAGTTATCAGGCAGGACTCTGGAGAGGGTATCTGAAAACAAAGATACCTACACAGGCAAATGTGTTGTGAAAATCAGTGGGAAGAGACACATGGTAACGTTTTATAACAAATAGCCAAAATGTTAGATTTTTTTTCTCTTTTTAACAAATAGTTCATGCTCAGTTCTGCTGAGTGCCTCTGACTTCCAAAGGCTGTGCAGACTTTCAGAGCCAAGGCAGCCCAACAGTTCAAAGATTCTCAAAATCAAACAGTGACAGGGTGACCTCAGCTTTTAAATCCCAGGCCACATTGATTTAACAAAGCCACAGGACGATGGCCGTGCAGCGGTGAACAGGGTACACAGTCACTCTCCCTGCTGCAGCTGGTAGAATAAAAAAGGAGGGAGTGCATTGTAATTTGCAGACAGAAATGACCGTTCCCACTAAATGGAACAGACGATGTAATTCCTGTCAGTACAGAGTAGGAGAGACTCCAGCCAGGAGGAAGAAAAACAATAATAATCCTATTATTATTATTAGCAGGAGGAGTAGTTAGTACTAGCAGTAGTAGAATTAGTAACAGCATTATTGTAGTTGTTTTATTTAATGGGGACTCTGGGCCAGGCATTCTAGTGCTCCTGTTACATATACTAACCGGTTTACTCCCCACATCAAACCTACAAAGAGGGAATGACCATTTTCCTAATTTTACAAATAGGGAAACTAAGATTCCAATAAATTGTGTGCCCCAAGTCACTCAGCTCATTAAAGGCTTGAACTGGCATTGAGACCCAGCACACAAGGAGAGGTAAGGAGTGGCGAACAAGCCAGCACAGAGAAGTCCTGGTGTGAGTTGACAGAGAACAGTCACAGGGATCCAGGCCCCCACCCTGAAAGCTGTTGACAGAGAGTCAACAGCACAAGAGCCCCTTTGAGGCCACAAAGGAAGACCTTAAAATAAGGCTGCAGCAAGTGGGTGCAGAAAAGCATGGGATAAACTGCCTGCAGAAGACAGAAGAGGCACAGCACCACTGAGCCCCTGTGAACAGAGGAGCTCCTACCATGGTTATCCCAAACCCTGAGAGGGCAGAGCCTGGACATTGGGACCTGAAACCCATAGTCTTGTCTTGTAGGACAGACTGCGTATGCATGCCATGTTAACGGTAGTGTTTCATAGTGAGTCGCTTTTAGTAATCCTTTTGTGATCCTCCTAAATACACATGCCATGCATTGAGCACTTACTAAGCCCCAAGGACCTAATATACATCATCGTACTTAAACCTCACAGTGATATTATAAGGTGGATATCATAATTATCGCCCATTACGGATGAGAAGGCACAGAGAAGTTGAGTAACTTGCCTAAAGTCCCACAGAGCTGGTAAAAAGTAGAAATAGACCCCAAGCGTAGGGAGCCTGGCTGCACAGCCCATTGTCATAGTTGCCATGCTATGCTCCTTCTAGAAGCTGATTCTATTCACTCCACTCCAGCTCCCTACCCCTCTCTGCGAACCCCTCTGTGATCTGCCTGACCTCTCTTCTGAGAAGGAAACTAGCCAAGGTTGTCTCTCTTGTTTTCATTCCTAGAGGGCCAGCTTATTTAGTCAACCAATATTTTTCAAGCCAATAGGGAAAAAAAAAAAAAAAATTTGGTGCGGGCGACAAATGTAGTGAAGAAACCAATGACCAATGCCAAAAGCAGTTGGTCCAAAAGCAGTTGATGTCTCAGGTAAGCTTGGTCTGGCCAGAAATAACAGCTTACAGCTGCAGGTTGGCCTTCAACTCTCACCACCATCAATTACCCGTGTGCCCACGGGAAGGGTCACAGGATATGAACATCTTCTCTGTGAAAAGTGACACCGTTTCATTTATACAGTTACAGACTCTGCAACCCTTTTCCTTCTTTTCTTTTTGCCGCTTCATCCCCACCCTCCAGAACCCGCTAGAAGTAATCTGCCCTAGCCCCAGTGAAGGGCAACGAGTTTCTCCTACCTTCCACTTGATAAGCTGAGGTGGATGCCCCCCATGCAAACCCCTCAGGGAAAGCCATGGTTTCAGGAAGACGGCTGGCTGACGGGAACACTCAGCCAGCAGTTCGTGCCCTTTGGTCGAGCCTGGCAACTGTGCAAACAGTAAGGGAACTCTCACCCCTGACCAGAGTCTCAGAATGCAATTGTATTTGCAAACAAAAAGGGAGTGGAATTAAAGGATCCCTCTTGACTGGCTACCACCTTGATAGGAATCCAAGCCACTTTGTACCAGGAGCCTATCTTCTTTCTTCCTGGGCACTTCCTGATAACAGACCAGCCTGGGGGCCCACTGAGTCCCTGCTTTGGCAGGGCACCCATTCCTCTTTTCATGAAATGCATGGACGTGGTTTGCAGAAGTCACATAATCCTTCTAGAATTTTCCCTTTTACAATTCTTACCAATTCCTACGCCCCATTCCTTAAAGGTAACTATTTTCAACTGTTTCTTCTGGAACAGTAGCCCTCCCCTTATCTGAGGGGAAGATGTCCCAAGACCTCCCAAGTAGATACCTGAAACGCTGGATGGTACCAAACCTTATAAATACAATGTTCTTTTCCTTTATATACATACCCTATAATAAAGTTGAATTAATAAATTAGGCACAGTAAGAGATTAACAATAGCAAAATAGAACAATTATAACAATATACTATAACAAAAGTTAGAGGAATATGATCTCTCTGCTTCAGAATATCTTACTGTACTGTACTCACCCTTCTTGTGATGGAGGTGATACAGTATCTAGGTGATGAGACAAAGTGAGGGGAGTGGTGCACTCAGTGTGACACAGCATTAAGCTGCTCTTGCACTTTGGGGCCATTTTTAAGTAAAAGAAGGGTTACATGCACACAAGCACTGCAATACTACAATAGTCAGTCTGGTCACTAACTAAAGGCAGGGAGCTTCTACAGCTTGGAGACACTGGACAAAGGATTGATTCACGTCCAGGGGGAGGAGCCTGACATCAGGAGATTTCATCACCTACTCAGGAAGGTGCATCATTTTAAACTTATGAATTCTTTATTTCTGGACTTTTTCACTTAATATTTTCAGACCATAGTTGATCACTGGTAACTGAAATCTCAGAAAATGAAATAATGGATAAGGGACAAACACTGAATTTACTTCCATGTAGTTTAAAAAACAGGCTGATACTGGTGCTTCTTATTTTTCCATTTTAGATAATGACAATTGAATATAGGAATGGAAGATCCTAGCATGTGCTCGTGATCACTTTCTTTCTCTCTCATCCACCCAAAAGGTAAGATCACCTTGCAGTTAAATATTCGATATTTACATTACTATGATTATATATTGTTCAAAACTGAGCCACGTAGTACGCCATGCTTACATGCAACTTTTTATTTTCTCTGGGGTTAATCAACTGTCTGGTTTCTATATTTAATTTTTCTATACCTATCAAACTAATTCATCCCCAAACACTCTAACAGAACTATAAATCTCCAAGTTGTTCAAACACCTCTGTTTTCTGGCTCTATTCTGCACTGTTTTGTAGGCAGCCACAAAGCTAACTATATAATCTTCTACCTCCTTCCCCTGTCTCCTGGGCTTTCTCCCTCTTTGCGTCTTCTCCCCGTTTAGAGAAGCAAATCCTCGAGTAACTTTCTGATAAAAGGGACATGAAAGGTACATTTTCTGAAACGCTGTAGTTCTAGAACTGTCTTCATTCTAACATCACACTTGATATGTAATTAAGGTATTATGGGATTTTAGGATGGAAATAATTTTTACACAGAATTTTTAAAGCATTGGTGCATGGATCTCTAGCTTGCGGTGTGGCTATTGAGAAGATTGATGAGAATCCAGGTCCTTATCTCTTACACGGAACATGTTTTGTGTCCCAGCTCATGCTCCCTGCTTCCCAAGCTTCTATTTCTGAAATTTCACAACCACGTGCCTTGATGTGGGGCTTTTGATCCACTGTGCCAGGTGCTCAGTGTGTGTTCCATAATAACGCAGAATGGTGGCAAAAGGGGAAACGGGGTGAGGGGTACACACAAGCTCACCGTTCTATCTTCGCAACATTTCTGTACATCTAAAATTGAACCAAAATTAAAAGATCTGTTTTTAATGCCCAGGGAGACAGGAGTCAGGCAAAATCAAAGTGAGGAAAGTGACTTTTTCAGTTCCCCCAAGCCAGCCCTAAATCATCCTACACTGCATAATAACAGGAACATGATTGCAACAAGGTATAACTAGGTTGAAATCCTAACCTCTCCAGTTTCCCTAACCCTAAGGAGAGGTTAAATATACAGGAAGTTAGGGAAGGCACTTAAACATATGTTTGGTGAAATAAACATGAAAAATACAGGGTGTACTATTATATTGAGTCCCTACAGTCATTCAGGTCCAAAGCAATCCTCATAAATGGAATGAAAAAAAAAAAAAAAATTAATATATTTTTCATTATGAGACACTAGATGGCAGTATTGCAATTTTTTTAAGCTTACAAGTTGATGTATGAAGTGTTATTAAAATTTACTTATCCCACCAGCGGCCTCCTACCCCAACAACCCCTAGCTAATTGCTCCTGTTCTTCTAGTGGTTTTCCCCAGAAAGTACAATCTACCTTCTCAGCGCTCTACATTCTCTGAAGTTGTTAAATTCACATATGGCAGAATTTAATTTTTCTCAGCTCTGATAGGATTCTCAAACGTTCTGTATCAGGAACTCTTTACAGTCTTAAAACTAATTGAGGTCCTTAAAGAGCTTTTCAAAATATGGGTTTATTTATCAATATTTACTCAAAATTAAAACTGAGATTTAAAAAGTATATATTTACCGATGACTTCATACGAAATAAAATAGCAATAAAATGCCATGGGAAAACAAATAACATATTTTACAAAAAATAATCATATAATCCAAAACAAACAAACAAAAAATACTCAGAGAAGAGTTTTACAGTTTTGTAAAATCTCTTTGAGGCCTGACCTACGAGAAGGCAGCTGGATGTTCATGTCTGCTCCCTATTTGATCTGTTGCCTCTGGAAAACTCCACTGTACACTCAGCAAAGAACAAGAGATGAGAGTGAAAAAGGCAAATCATGTCTTCAGATCATTACAGAAATAGTTTTTACCTCATACATCCCAAATAGTGTCTCGAGGACCCCAGGGGAACCTTAGTTCTCCTGGCACTCTCTCCCTCCTTCCAGTACCTTCCATTGCTACCCACAATCCCTCTGTAATCTTCTCACCTTTCAGAGAGCTCACCCACTAACATTCCCTGCACAAAAGCCCTTAGGGCTGTAAGGCATATGAATTTGTAGCCACAATGCTGGGAGGGGGGATTATTTATTTTCTTTATAAAAAAGAATTCTGATTTCATGGCCCTATCTAGCAAGGCTGGCTGGTAATTTAATTTGTTGTTCTCTGAGTCCCCTCCATTCTATTTTATGACCATGCAAAAATGTAGGCCTAATGAAGACATTTTTCAAAAAAATGCCTGATGTTTTCATTGTCTCACCTCCCAGTTTGGGTCCACACTGGTGAATGCCAAGACGTCCACTCTCTAATCTTCAACCTGCCATGGTCCCTTCACATCCACTGACTTTGCTTTGGAAGCACAAGGGACCCTCTAAGGGTATAAATCCGAGGCCTTCGGTGCAACTCCCGCCTCAAACCCACACAGTAACTTCTTTGAGATCCTGCCACCTTTCCAGGGCACTACCTCAGAACCACACAGCAAACTGCCATTCATCAGAGCCACCAACCTCTGCCCACTTTCCAGGCTGGAGAGAAATACAAGTTACTTGCATTACGGTTTTGGCTACAAGTGTGCTCTCTCTAAAAGTCCTGGGAGTGCTAAGAGACTATAAATACACTGTTCTCTGGGGTAAAAAATATATCTTGCAGAAGCTTTTCGTTGTTAACTGCAAAACAAGCTGTTATTCAAAAAGGATTCAGCCCCATTAGTCACGACTGACCCTCCCAATGTGAAATGCCGAGATTCAAAAACCCTGGCATTTAAAATGTTCCTGTGTCCCTAGGTCAGGAGAACAGTACGGTTCTAAAGAAGCATTTTTCTGTCTGCAGCAAAGACAGACAAGAGCCAAGTCCTGTTTCCTTTTCCATCTGGGCACACAATGAGACCGCATTTGTCAGCCCGCGTGCAGTCAGATGTGGCCATATGACTGAGCCCCGGCCAGCAGAATGTGGGCAGAAATAATGCACCCCACTTCCAGGCGAGGTCGATGAAATCTGCCCACACAGTCATTTGTGTTTCATCCATATGTCCTCAGACCCCTTTCATCCACCGACTAGATACAGATACACCATTGGAACACTCTTGAGGCCCTTGGGACTCCTTTAATGGATGGAGACTGTTTCCCATATCACCTCATGGAGCAGTGCCCGGTAGAGACCCCAGAAGCAACCCACTTCCGACAATGGTATGGATGAGAAATACATGTTTACTTGGCTAAACCACTGAGATTAAGGAGTTGCTGATAAAGATTCTCTCTGAATAATGACCATGTTTTTTAAAAAAGAAAGAAACCCAAGGGAAAAGTTTAATGATTTCAAAGAACCTTTTAACAGCAGTGGAGCCTCTTTGGTAATATCATGTCACTGGAGAAAAAAGAAAGCAAAAGAGAAAGTGAAGGAGGGCCTTTGGGGTGACGCACCCCAAAGGGCCAATCCACCCACGGTTGGTTTTGCAACGGATTATTCATCTTGATTTTCTTCACTTGCTAAGAAGACCTGGGCAAATCTTGAGCGAGGATGCACATTTTAAAAAGTACTTTCCAAACAGGGCCCTGGACTCCTGAGAGCCATCCAATTGTTTTTAATATTGGAGTAATTCTAATTGCAATTGTAAATTTACTTCCTATCAGGTCTCCCAGGCTATCTAAGATGTCCATTTTATTGCTTTAGCCTGAATTATATAAACTCATTGTGGTAATACCAGCTTCCCATGCATGAAAATGCAAAAATTAATTCGTTATAACAATGTTTTTGGTTTCTTAGTAGACAGACTCTGTCAAAACATTAAGTCCAGAGAGTAAATCAGTTATAAAAAGAATCTTTGATTGTGAAAAGTCTGATGACCACGTGTGTGCGGTGTCGGGGGTGAGGTGCGGAGCCAGGGGTAGAGGTGTTTATTAATCTGGGCCACCCAGGATTCAGTCAACTCTCAGGACTCTTTCAATAACAGAATCTGATTCCCTTTGGGTAGGTGCCTTTCTCCTATGCAGCCTCTGGGCTCCTGGAGACACTGACACTGTACCCCACCCAATAACCTGCCAGCTCCAGGGATTAACTTAAGGTTATCTTCACATCTCATACACGGGTTACAGGGATTGGATTAGAGGTGAAACCCAGTCAAACAATGAGACGTGAGAAAATGGAGATAGGCTTTCTGAGAAAGTGGCTTTCTCACTCTTCAGTAGAAGCGATCTAAAGAGCCATGCTCTTCCTGCCACATATGAATGTGGAAGTTTTCAGCAGCCATTTCCTAAAAACATAAATAGGACTGGCTTTGGGATGTGGAGGAAGGATGAGTGGAACTAAACCTTTGAGAACCAATAAATTTCCTTTATGGTTTAGGCCACTTAGGGTCGGGTTTCCTGTTACTTGCAACCCAAAGACTCATATATGGTACACATATACAGAGGGTGCCAAAGAAATGTATACACATTTTAAGAAAGGAAAAAACTGTATTAAAATTGTAATACTCAATATACACCGATAACAAAACATAAATACAAGTCACATTTGACTTCTGCAATTACAAAAGTTGCTCAACGTGGTTACCATCAGTGTCCAAACCCTTCTGATTACCACGAACTACTGCTTGAGCAACATTCACCAAAGTGTCCACCTATATACAATTATTTGGCACCCCTGGTATATATATCTATGTACGTGCGTGTGCGTGCATGTGTGTGTGTGTGTGTGTGTGTGTGTGTATTCATATTCTATATATCCATACAGGGGGCTTTATGTAGTTAGAGACATATATGAGCACAGATATAGACGTATGAAAATGGAGGTATGTTGTATGCATGATTCACATGCATCATGCCTACAGATTATAAACCCAATCCGAATAAAGGAACTTTACTGGGTATTTTTGTAGCTGACTTGAATGTTGACCCATATCAGCAACTCAGAAATGAAGAGATATGTGAGATAATTAATGGCAGGCTCAAGAGGAATTCAATTATCATTATTTGCATTAATTTATGGAAGGCCATACCCCCCGTAAGATTTATCATGAAAGCAATATAATACAACAGCAGCGCATCACTCAACATTTCAAAAAGCCGTGCTGCAATACAATTAAGGATTTACTATTGAGTAATTGTCAAAACACACCCCAAAATGCTCTGCCCTTCAAGGTACTGACAGGGTGATACTAACGATGGCATAGAAACAATCATGGCATAGAAAAACTACTCAATACCACTGAAAGCTCAACCGTAGAGCTTGGAGGCTCTAAGAATAAAAGGCAGAGCCTTTAGCATGCCTTTTGGGAGCCTCCCAGCAAATACCCCCAGTGTGGTATCAGGTTCCAGTAGTAACACGTCAGGATATTATTCACAGAGCCGCTGCCAGTACTTCTGTCTAGTTCATTTAGCCACTCCAGTCATCCTCCACCAATGCAATCTAAACTCCCCCTGTCTTCCTATGGAGTATTTGGAGACGTGTTAACCAGAGCTGGAGTTAGGGTGCAGCAAGTGAGGCACCGAGAGCACACAATCCAAGGAGGCGCTCTGTCTCTCTCCTCGCCCCTTGTGTTAACTACCAGAAAGAGCACACTCAAGTTCAAACGCCTAGCTACAGACCGCAAACTAGTTTTGTATCTAAACTGTCTGTGGCACCACACAGGTGTGCCACATGCCTCAGGACTAGACTGTCGCTAATCCACCTATGTCCCATGAGCGTTCGAACATTTGAGAGTATGTTTGATCGTTAATCTCCCATCAGAGGCTGGGTTTGGAACTTTAAAAGCATTCTCTTCCTATGGTGAAGGAAATAATGCGTCAGAGTCCCATAATCTGGAAAGAAAGCATGAAAGAGTGGAATCGAGCCAAATAAAATGTAAAACCAGAGTGAAAAAGAACAATGTCAGTGACCATAAAAACGACTGCAGATGAACTGTGTTGGAAGAGTGAGCACGGCTTTGTGTATCGCATGAGACAATCTCGGAGAACCTGCCCTGACCTTTCTCTCTTGAATCTCAAAGACCACTGCATCACCTGGACACCATTCTGGACCCTCCTTCTTCCTGCCACATGCAGCCCACCTCCAAGCACTGTTGACTCCAATGCCTTGACAGGTTTCACATATGTCTATTTACCTTCATCCCTGTGGCTTCTTCTCCATGCGCAGGCAATAGAAATCTTCTGCAAAGTTCCAAGTGGACTCCCAATTTCCAGAGTTTTTTTTTTGTTTGTTTTTTTTTTCCCCATCCAACAGACGCCTACAACCTGAGCCATCTTTCTACACCACACATTGTTCAGAGATTGTCCCCTGCTCCTCAAGTTCAAACTGCGTGAGCTCTACAAAGCTCACATGATCCGGTTCCTACCTCCCTTCTATTCACATTTGCACCAGTGTTCCTCTCCTAAGCTCTTTTAACCTTTTTCAGCTTTTCAAATCTACCACAGCTCCATGCTGTTTCTCAACACTGATTCTTGACAAGTGATGCTTCCTCTACCTGAAACCTTTCCTTGGCACATTTATACAATGGAGTATTACTTGGCTATTAAGAAGCATGAAATCTTACCATTTGCAAAGATATGGATGGAGCTAGAGAACATTATGTTAAGTGAAATAAGTCAGTCAGAAAAAGACAAATACCATATGATCTCACTTATATGTGGAATCTAAACAGCTGAATAAATGAGCAAAGTAAACAGAAATATTCTCAGAAATATAGAGGAAAAACTGATGGTTGCTAGAAGGGAGGGGGTGAAGAAGAGGGGAAGGGATTAGACAGCATAAAATGGTAACTACAATATTGCCACGAGGATATGAAAGACAGTTTGGGGAATATAAACAACAAAGTTGTAAAGATTTTATAGGGTTTCGGATGGGCACTGGATTTATTAGGGAGACCACTTGATTGACAGTGTAGATACGTGACCACTGCACTGAACACCTGAAGCTGAAGCTGAATAATATTGTATGTCAACTATGATTTAATATATATAGGCATGGGATATGGAGTACAGCATAGGGAATAGAGTCAATGGAATTGTAATAGATATATACGATGCCAGGGGGGCAATAGATTGGGGGAGGGGATTATCACTTTGTGAGGGGTGAAATGTCTAACTATTACATTGCTTTGTACACCTGAAACTAATAATAAAAACATAATGAAAATAAAAAATTTTTTTTAAAAGCAAGGAATAAGTTGAAAGTAGTAAAGACGCTTTGGTGACAAGGACGTACAATTATAATATATAGATTAAGAAACCTTAAAAAACAAACACTCAAAAAAACAAAAAACAGACACAAACCCAAGAGAAATTTAAACTAACAGTGAAAGAGCAATGTCACGTTTTCACAACCTTACCATTTGATGATATAGGTAAATTATAACATCAAATTAGGAGATAAAATATTTCTGTTTCTTGCTAAAGTTGCTGTATAAAGATATACAACATGTGCATAACATCATTTCATTTTGGACAGATGATTTTTTTCTGAATGAGACGGTTAGGTGTGTGAATATATTGTTTCGGCCCTTAAACAAACCAACAAACGAAAAAAACCTCTTCTCCCTTTATCTGGACTAAGGCTTCCTTATCTTCCATTGGCCAGCTTCAGGTTTCCTTATGCAGGACACATTCCCCCAGGACAAGTTAAGTCCCCCTTTAGCGTGTTCCCATTGTACCTTGGGTGCCCCCTTATTGCAACCCAGCAACTTCTTTCCAGCGGACAGTGTGGGACAGCAGGTGCCTCCTTTTTTCCTGGACTTGTGGCCTTTGGCCAGTTGTTATTCCAGTCAAGTCCCCATGCAGTACATCAAACACTATGAAAATAAGTACCTGTTGTCTAGAAAAAACACACCCAGTGTTTTCCTTGACTCTAACACTCACAATACTTCTGACATCAGGGACGTGGGGTTTTTCCCATATCAATCAATCCTCTGACAACAACTGGGTGTCCTCCCATTTGATTCAGTTCTGACACTACCTAGAGTTCGTGTCAGATTCCACAAGTGGAGGGCTCAGTCCCACAAGGCTGCCCCCATTTCACAGGCCAGTCTCAAGCCCCAGGTTATCATGTGTACTTCTGACCAAAGAACTATAAATCGGGGTTCCCCCTACCCCCTTCCTGTTCAATAATCTGTTAGGACAACTCACAGAACTCTAAGAAACACTTATATTTATGAGTTTACTATATAATAACGGACATGATAAAGAATATAGATGAACAGTCAGATGAAGAGATACATAGGTTGAGGTCCAGAAGGGTCCCAAATATAGGAGTTTCTGTCCCCATGGAGTTGGGTGTGCCACCCTCCCAGCTGGCATGTGTTCACCAACCTGGAAACTCTCTGAACCCTGTACTTTTGGGGATTTTTATGGAGGCTTTATCATGTAGGCAGGATTATTAACTTCACTTCCAGCCTCTCTCCCTTCTTCAGAGAATGAGGGGTGGGGCTGAAAGTTCCAAGCTTCTAATCATGGCTTCGCCTTTCTGGTGACCACCCCATCCAGGAGCCCACCAAGACTTACCTAATTAGAGCAAGAGATGCTCCTGTCACCTAGGAAATGACAAAGGTTTTAGGAGCTCTGGGACCAGAGACTGATCGCACATATATGTCTTATTACTTCACATCAGTATAACCTTAAAAAAACTCTATGAGGTCATTCATTTCCATATTCCAAGCAACATTTGCTATATTTGCTTCAATTAAATTTCAGTCTGATAATACAGTTTGAGAAGTGCTTTATGTAGTTTGCGTGGGGTTGGCCTTATATTCGTTAGGGAGGCAATCAGAAACTAGAAAAATGAGAGAAGAAATGGGGATTATTAAGGATGAGGTCTGATCCCTTCCATTTTAGTGCATTTGGATACTTTGTTAGGACAAAATACCAACATGTGTCGTCACCTCCATTTCTGGGATACTTTCCCCATTTTTGCAGCTTTTGTTTTATTTCTGCCTCTGTTGTTTAGAAGCCTGGAACCTTCAGCTTAAAATAAGGACTCTATTTTATGGCATAATGGTTAAATGTACAAGGCAAATATTTAGTTTGGGTTGGGTATATTTTCCCCAAAACTAATTGACCCCTTAATCGATAATTGTTTTTTTAATTGGATTGCCAATGATTAAATGGCAGACATTGATAAATTCCCCAAAATTACCTTTATTTTTCTACAATGTTAATGTATTCCATTTTGCCTCTGGTCTGTTGAGCTATGTCTACTCTAATTTTTTTTCTCATTTTCTCTTCTGGTGCTCTTTTCTCTTCCTCTCATATATATATAAATCTAAGATTCCAAAAACTCTAGTGACTGAAATTTTGTGGCAAAAGAAAGGATACTTATGAAAGATCTTTTTTCCTTCGTGGCAATGACCCATATACATCCCCACTAAGAATAAAAAACTTCACCAATTTATTTATTTAACAACAACAACAACAACAAAACTCCAATTTAAAAGAAATGTGGATTCTTTATTTTACCTATCTTTTTTGATGCCTTAAGCAGAACTGTCAATTTTGCCAGGCTAAGAAAGAAAACATTTTTATTTGCAATATTCTCCACAAATATGCTATGTATGGCTCTTGTAGTTAAAAACGCATCATCTCCTCCAAGTGTAAATATTTTCTTGGGATGAGAAATCCAATAAAACCACAGGTCCCTGCCTGGCCTTTGTGGTTGGTATAAACAAGCTCTGTTTTTAGAGCTTTCGGTCTCAAGATGTGACAGCCACAATTTTATTTTAAAGGTTATACTTTGCATTTTTAAGAAGTGTTTGCAAGATTTATTCACATGTGGTTAAATGTTTCCACATATCTGAAGTCACCTGCTAGGATCAGCCCCACTTTACATATGGGAAACCATTTATGGGAAGTGAACAATATTTTCTTTGTATCTAACCACAAGCTGGCTCAGCCTCACCTTCACAATTAACTGAGTTTCCAAAATTATTTTCCTGGCGTGCACTGTGATTCTTTTCTTCTTTCAGAAATAGAGAACAAAATTGCCTTATCCCAAGTCCTTGCTTTTAGCTTTTGAAATGTCAGCAATGCTTTCACTCTTCTGCAATGTTAAGCTGAGCTCCTGAGGAAACGCGGTGCAGTATAAGGGATCTAGACTTGTTGCAAAGACTCCTTACCTTCTCCATGTCTATTTCCATATATACATGCATGGATTTCCTAAAACCCGTCTCACTTCGGCTTCTTATTAATACATTTCTTACAAGATTTATTTGCAAAATGTGGTCACTGTCGTGGTGTTGAGGTTCTGATATTTATCTTCATTTCCATTTGTAGTATCACAAATGTTTGATGATGGTATATGTTATATATCAGAAGGAGGAGGCATTTTTCTTAAAATGAGACCACATTTGGAATAGATAAATTCTACCAACCAGCACCAGACTCTGATTCTAATCACTAATATTCTTCGAAGCAGGCTGTGTGTGAATTCCACTCCATGATGCTAGAAGAGAGAAAAGATGGAGCTACGCAGGCCTGTTTTCTCTTGAGCACGTCCAACAACTGTTTTGAACAGCTCTATAGAGGCATTAATAAGTCACAATTGGCTGCCAATCATTTGGGGCTAAATAAAGCTAGCATTCCAGAGCCTCCTCCTGACCTTCCACTACTTGGTCTTTCTTTGTCCACTTCAGCATATCTTTTTTTAGAAAGCAGAAATGCTTGTAGTACAGCTGTTCTTTGTGCCATATGGTATAGCTGTTAATTGCCCACAGCCCCTTTCCAGACATTTCTCCTCCATTTGTACAGTGGTCAAGTGGAAGCAAGACCTTCCTTCAGAATTAAAAAAAATAAACACACACACACACACACGCACACAAAAAACACAGAGAACTAAAAAGGCCCTATTCATAGAGTTTGGAGAGGACTCTTCAGTGAGGGTCATAGTGTCTTGTGAGCTAAATGTGAGATGAAGGCCATTTAGCAAGGCACAATCATTTATAAACAAAGAGGAGGGCCAGAGAATTGCCTGGAAAAACACTATTACAAGTCAGCAACGCCAGAATTCAAGTCCAAGTTTTTCCATTCCAAGTTCTGTCTTTCTTTCCAGCATTTTTATTCCATTTGAAGTTACAGTCTATTATTATTCTAGAAAGTCAGCCACATTTCTACCTTAGTGCCCATGGAAGAGCATTTCCCAAATTTTCTTGGATATTTTTTTTAGCTTGCTAGGACATCACAGAGTTCTATATTCCTTTTTACAGGCGTTTATCTTTATTTGGTAGTTCCACTTTCCAACAGGCCTATAGCTAACAATACCCAAAAGGTTCATGAAAATTTCACTCCTGGCCAAAGTGTCTTCACCCCATGCCTTAAAACAAACAAACCAAAAAAAAAAAAAAAAAAAAAAAACAACTCCTTCTTTTCTCTTTCCCTCTCTCTGCCTTGCATGAAAGGAAAAATGGCAAAGGGAGAAACTCATCTGGCACTATGAGGTGATATACGCTTGGCACTGGGTTTCCTACTACTAGACTGGAGGACACTGATGACAGATATGGTGGCACACCCAAAATGAATTGGTAACATGTATTGACTAGGAAACAGTGAGCCAGGTCTCCAAACCAAGAGGGAGATTCCAAGGAATTAGCATATTTTGGACAAATATCTCTTGCCTGGATCAACATACAACCAGGATTCTGGCACTCTATTTTGTTGGATTGACACTACACTTAAACAGAAAACAAAACACCAATATATTTTTGTTTTCACTTTCCCATGATTTCGATCATTCTATAAAAAGAGACAAAGAATCTACTTGGGTTAATGCATGTAAATTAGAATAATACTTGCCTTTAACAGGGAAGAAGAAAGTCATGCTTCCCGAAGTCAGATTGGATCAGCTCTAGCACTTGAATTTGTCACTTCCGCTTGGACCTCATATTCTAAAATACAGCCTGATTCTAGAAAACCATACTCCAAGTTTAGGTTTGGATAAAAGAATATGGTGGGTTTTTTCCAAGCCAAGAATTGACAGCAGGGGTTCAGAACAGGCCTCCCTGAGAGGTGCTACTTTGGAATTTGCATTATTTTGAGCTGAAGGTAATCGAGACCCTGCAGGTTCAGGAGAAACTTCTGCTCCTCCTTTAACTACCTACAAGAATCTAAACTGGGGCCTTGCCCATAAGCAGAGTTATTACCAGAAATAACATTTTATGACTTGTCTGTAGGGCAGGGCAAACATCTAATTACTGAACATCTGCTCTTTTTATTGTCTTGCAAAGACCTTCCTCCCCTCTGAAGCCCCAGGTGCCTTACCTCATCCTTAGTTCAGAATGTCATATACACCTCATTTCCATTTTCTGTCTCTGAACCTCTTCTGTATATGGGGGTCTTTGACTCTCTCATGTACGTGGAGTTCCCATACATCCATGTGTAATTGAATGTATTTATTTCCTCTTGTTACTCTGTCTCATCTAGATTTAACAATTAGACCAATTGAAAGAATGGTGAAGGGTCAAGTAAGATGTCTTCCTCCCAGACATGACCAGTTGCCTCTCGTCTCCTTTCTCCCTTCGTAAGTACCTAACGCAAATGCAAATGAGTCGTGAATAGACTACAGATGTTTAGGCGGAGGGAGAAAGGTTGGAACAACAGGCATGTAGACATGTTATTCTTTCAATGACTGTTGGCAATATGTACAGGCAATCCTCAGGCCTAGGACAACTTCAACCACTGCAGTTTGTCTTAAAGCTCTTCCCATTCTTCATAGTGAAAGCAGGTATTTATGAAGGAGGGTGCAGGGCATCAAGAAGGGTAGAACACGGATCATCCTACCCACTTGCAGGCTTAGTTCACAATAATCCTGAAGGCCAAGAAGCCTTATTCCCTTTTAAAAGATTTAGCAACGGAGGGTTATCAAGGTTGAGCAACTTTGCTCCATCCAAAGCTAGGGAAGAGTGGCATGAGGATTTATTTGACAATAAAACCCGTTGGCTTAGCCCCAAATCATGATACTAAAAGCTGGTCACCCATGTGTAAAGCAACGGTGAAGATTTTAGCTCTTTACTCCTAGGCAAAGAGACAAACATAGAGGCCACATCCATTCTGCCTTTCTGTGAATCTGAATTCCTAAAAGACCGCCATTTTCCACTTAGGCAAAATACAGACTCTCTTCAAACAAATGGTGGCTGGGAAGGAGGAAGCTGAGCTGCGGGGTGGGATTGTGCATTCATGTTGATACATGAACGAAAAGGCACGTGGAGTGGGAGAACTCTGCCTGATTGACAGTACAAGAGTCACTGGACACAAAAGCCCAAGGAAGCCACCCTCCTTTTTTATTGGAAGCTCTATTGCAAGAATCATCTTTATTGGAAGCTCTGACTTCTGACTTCTTGGACTATTTAACACCTTCATTGAAAAAGATCTTCCTCCCAGAGACTGCTTCCTTCTTATAATGGTCTTATCCTCTTTTTCCAGAGGTAGACTTTACACTCCTTGAGTACACGAGCCCTGTCTTAAATGCCTATAAAATACGTGAACTTGCACTCTGGTAGTTCTCTTAAATAAAGCAGGCAAGGACTGCAAAGCAATGAGGTTTGGCTAATGCAAATTGAGAAGAAAAAAAAAAAGCTGCTGCTTTTCCCAGCTTTTCAAACTCTGCCACATTTTTTCAAATCCAGTTCCATGAATCACTTCGGCCCTTCTCTTTCTCATCTTGATGCCTCCCTTTATCTTTTTAAAACCATAAATTAAATAGACAATCCCTCACAAGTGGCTCAAATGTATCCCATCAGCAAAATTTAATTTTCTGTTGGTGGACAAGTCCAGAGCCTAAGACCTCAAGATTTGTGGCCTCTTCATGATGCATATAAGTCACTCCAGGAAAAGAGCTCAACAAGCTGGATCCAATGCCTGAGGCAAGTATCACATCAGTGGGTGGATGGACCTATTGATGTAATGATGTAAAGAGAAAGCAAAGAAAGGGATTGAGCTGGTGTTTCTTATTTATGATCAGAAAGTGTCTCAGAAGTTATCGGGTTGCCTGATTTTATAAGTGCAGAACTGAAGACACTTGCTCACAGCTGCTAAGATCAATGGGTGTTGACCCCATAACTCATTGCCTTCTGCTTTGTATCGCAGCTCAAAATTCTGGGTCAGCTGGAGGGGCTCATAAAAGGATCAGGATGCTACAAAGATCATCTTAACAGTCACTGGGAAACCTATAAATTTGAATTGTGACTTTCAAATAGATCACTGTATAGATTTATATTGTGATTGCCATTACAAAGCATTGTTAGGGATATCCGCTCCAGTCCAGAAATAATTCTCTTGTCTTGGAAATGCTGTTTCTTTTGCGTTTCTATTAACCACCCTCCCCCCAAAACCTCTTGCTCTTTGAAAAAACAGTAAGGTGTGATGGTTACGAATTTACATGCATGTCCCCTATTCCATGAGTTCAAATCCAGGCTCTGTCACTTAATAGCTGCAAGTACTTGGGGGCAAATTATGCTTCAATTTCCTTATCTATAAAATGGAAATGTTACCTATTTTCGATAGTTGTCATGATTAATTTATCTCATTCACAGGGACTACTTAGAACTGTGCCTGATATAGAATAATCATTAATGTGAGCTATTACCATTCATGCTAAACAGACATCTCAGAGTTTTATCAATTTCTTTGTGGGAAGAAGAACAAGACGATGGTCTAAAAAAGAAAACACAAAAAATGTAAAATGGCAGGGCCTACCATGAGGGTACTCAGAAAATTGTAGCTCTGGACTCCGAAGATGTGAATGTACCATGTAAGAACAGGATGGCTTAGGAACATTTCCTAAAATCTGTTTCTCAAGGTTCATCTCCATGATTGTTTAAGGATTATATTAGTCCTGAGCTGAAACCTGTGATAAACTGAGAAACATGATGCAAAACAAGTCAGTTTGGTTATTTGTCTTAGTGTTGATTTTTACCCAAATTTTTCTGAAAATAATTCTTACTCAAGTCTGTTATAAACTAATTCTATGTATACTTCCAACTTCTTAAAGCACAGTTTTAATCATGTCTCTCCATCGGTGGTTCCTACAAGTAAAATAAAACTTGTTCACAGACTGAGTATTTATTTATTCCTTTTCCAATGCTATCCCGCCATGTGGAATGCTTCCCTCTCTCCATCTCCATCTGCACAATTCTTAATCATCCTCCAAGGTTCAAATGAAACTCCTATGAGATCTCATGTAATTCCCCTAGAGTCAACATTATTTTCTTCCTTCTCTGAACTATGCCAGTGCCTTATTTATAATGTCGTGAGAAATCAAAGCTCATCGGGCATGCCACTGCATGTCAGCAGCCATGGCAAATGATTTGCTCTTCTTCAAACCAACTCTGCTTTTCTCTCCTGAGAATTTTTGGGCATACTGGCTCTACAATCTGAGGTGCCCTCCATCCTCTCATTCACTTAGTGGACTTCCAATCCTGTAAACCTTCGTCCAAGTGCTACCTTGTCAGCCAGGACTCCCCCATGCAGAGTTAGGTAAACCCTTTCTACCACCTCATAGCACCTAACAGTCTCTCCACACTTCAAGAAGCAATAGAATATATAGTATTTGACAGCCCTGTGTTTGAATCCTAGCTCAGTCACCTATCACTGTGATACTTTGGTTCAATCAGTTAAACCTTCTCTAAATTCCAGTTTCTTCCACCAAAAACAGAGAAAGGTTGCAAAAAAGAGAGACTATTAATTTGGGGGAGAAACTACTACAATAACTTAGAAAGTCTTGAGAATTTGCAGCATTGTGAATAGAGCACATGGCACATTTAGGGAATAAGTCATAAATATTCTCACATAACTCGGTGTTAACTCACAACTTTTTAACTGACGTTCCCTTGGTACCATGAACCCGTAGGACGCAGCTATCATGGAGCACACGTCTTAGAGCCTGACAAACACCTGTTTTTGAATATCAACTGTGTTACTTATAAGCTGTGGGTCACTGAGCAAGATCCTTCATCTCCTTATGCCTCAATTTCACTACCTGTAAAATGCAGGTAGTACTAACTATGGGGGAGGGGTGTTGTAAGGATCCAGTGAGTATAAATAAGAAGCACAGACAAAAATACAGGACATAGTAACTTCTCAATATGTGACAGTTATGACACCAGTAGCTAAATATAGACATAGAAGATGGTAAATGTTTCCTGAATGAAGAAATGAGTAGAACATAACATACCACACAGATACCAATTAGTACGACTATGGGTTTAATGAGGTTATTTCTACTCTAAGATTCAGTTCTCGACTTTGTAGGTCAGGAAATCTGATTTCATCATTTACTCCAGTCCCAGTGAATTGAACTCCAGGATTCAGATAAAAGAGATTCTGTCGTTTGGTTGTTGTTGTTGTTGTTGTTGTTGTTGTTAAGTGATAGAAAATATACCTGACCAATAGTCAAAATTTATTTGTATGGCACAAATTAATGAATCTAATTGTCTATCAGCAGGCCCCTTATGAGTCAAAGCAAACAATGGTGCATCTTTCATTCTTTGGAGATTTGTTGTCCTAAGTATACTTTCCAGCCCCTACAATCAACCAAGATATTTGTTGAAGGAGGATGAAGGTATAAAGTTTGGCATCTGTAAAGCAAGAGCTTTGGACTAACTATTCCTTAAGGTTCCTTCTAGGATGCACCTTGCTGGGTTCCATGGAGAGATGACGAAGTATGAGGCATGTTCCCTCTCTCCAAAGAGCATTCAGTGTTAACATTTTCAGCGTTAATATTTTTAAATAAAATAAGGAATAAAGAGGAGCTACTGATTCGCCCACTGGAGCCCACTGGTTCTCAATTTAAGGCTGACAACATGGAATATTCTTACTCTGGACCATTGTTTTTCTTATGACCAGAGTCTTCTGATTCCCCAGTTTTCCATGCATTGCAATATCACATATACATTTTCAACACCAAGTTTTACAGGAAAGACACTTTCAATGGGCCATCTCCTGACTGCTTCTTGCTTATCTCATGTATGTTCCTGACAGCCTAACCGAGTGTGTCACCTTTCTGACATGTTTCTGACACTTCTTGCAGATTCTAATGTCTTTCCCAGCATCCACATTATCTTGGACACTTGTCTGTTCATTTCAAATATGGCAGCATTAAAGGTGACAGTGAGTTTTGGTGTCAACAATAGGGAAATGAAGCACCATATTATTTTTGACTCTCACTGGAAGAGCTTTTAGGACATTTAGTTTAGTTTTGACTTTTTGAACAAAGAGTCACCTATTTTGTTGGATTTATGCTACTGGGTGCCTTCCTTAATTTTTCTTATATAACTGAGTCTTTGCAGCCATTTCATTTTTATTATTTTTCACTTGCATAATATCAATTTTATGTTATTTAAATGATTTGTATCTTTATCCTATTTTCCCTAACAACAGACATTTTTTTAAGTGCTTAATCTGTATCAGACACTGTTCGACATCATTTAGTCCATCTAACAATCCACATAAGAAAGGTATTAGTATTAACCGCATCGTACAGTTGAGAAAACATAGGTTTATTAAGGGTATATATTATAGGCCCAAGAAGCTACAGCCAGGAAGTAGAAAAACAAGATTGGACCACAGTGTTTCTGACACTAAATCCTGAATCTTTAATTACTATGTCTCAGAAGCTCCCTGACAAGATAGAACATTTCTTTAGAAGAGAAACAGTGAGTTGCTCTGATCTCTATATCTCTTCCTAATACCTAGCACAGAGCCTCTTTCTTAGTAGCTCCTTAATACATATTTGTGAAGACAAAGAAGCAGGAGGAGGAGGAGGAGGAGGAGGAAATGAATTCCAAGAATGGTGTAGCAACTATAAGGTGTCTTCTTTCTTAAAGTCGTTCATTGCGCTGATTCTCTCCAAACCTTGGGCTCCAGCCAACAGTGCCCACTCAACGTGGGGGTGAGGATGGGAAGTGGGCGGGCAATGCATTTCTAATTTTCTGCATGGATGCCTAAGTTACTATTAAGATATTGTCAAAGGGAAGTAATTTCAAAGAGGAGAAGCTAGCCTGATTAAGAAGATCGATTAAAATTGACTTTTGAGAAAATATTAAACGCTCAAAGGAAAAAGAAAAGCTGAAGATTAGGAGGCGGTCAAGGGAGCCCTCAGATGGCGGCATGGCTGAGGACAGCTGTTCAATGGCCCAGCACTGAGTCTTTACAGCGACAGCACCTATTGTGACAACAATCACAGCACAAGGGTGCAGGGTCCACCTTCGCAAGGCCACACACGCCTGTGGGAGCTGCTATTCCAATGGGCTTGGTGTCTCCATTCAGAGCTTGGAGGGCCTCTGTTTAATCATACGACATCCGTGTCTACTTCTCTTGCTGGGCAGATCAAGGCTCAGTCACTGACGGTAGCACATGGAGTGTAACTTAGTCGCAGTCCTTAGATCCTGGGAGTTAATTTGTCCTCTGCTTAGAGATTTGCTGAGACCAAAGTAACCACCCCAATCCCCTCTCACTTAAACAAGGGATTTATTACTTTTCACCAAGCGTATTTCCGTATGTCAACCTCCTAGCTTGTGAAATCCTTGGCAGGCTGTCCAGATTCCTCTAAACACCCTTTCTTTCTACCCAAGGCTGCCCCATAGTTGATGGTCTGGCATTTGGCCTCAGGAGTGGAGCCAGGAAAGAATATCAACGACTACTCCTGTGAGAGGATCTCAGAAATGTGCCCTCTCGGGACAGCTGACAAACAGATCTGTATTCCTTGACCTCTGCAAATCCTACCTGTTTCCAAATCTGGGTTTCATATCTTTGGCAGCATTTGAAAGCTGTCACTCAAAATGGACTCTGGCCACTTGTTCTCTGGTCAGTCCAAGTGTATTCCAAGTGTTCTTATCACTAACAAGTGAGGAGAAACCTGTCAGGTTGGCCACCGTGGGACTTGTCGCCAGTAGGGAATGCTTAGAAAACTCTACTGCAATGAAAACATTGGGTATCCTTGGGAGGGACCTAGGCTAGGAAGTTGGAATTACCAGGAAACTAGAATGTCCTTTTTATTTTATTTTCCTAAGTTTTATTCAGTGTAAAAAGCAAGTCCCTGAGTTTAGAAATCACACACTTCCACGGGAAAAGGGTTAATGTGTTGCCACCCTAAGAGTTTATAATGACAGATGGAAAGTTTCTGTGTTACTGTACACAGGTATGTGCTCAGCTATTATGGAATATCTCACCTGGTGAAGCAGAGCAGCAATGTCTTCCTCAATTTGCTCAGAGAAATGCGAACCTGAAAGTGACAACATCTTGCAACTTTCCATTTACCTCCAAGATCCATGTAATAATATTCTACTTTTAGAAACCCCCCCAAAACAAGTGTGTTTAAAGATTACGCCAGAAATATACAACATGCCTTGGAATTAGACATTAGAATCAGGTTATGTTCTAATGTTATGCCTGCCTTTCGATATTCTATTAGAGTAACACCGTAGGGATAAACTCACAAGGTCAAGAAGAATGGGAAAAGAGACAACAGCAACAAATTTCAAGAAGATATAAAACAAATAGACAAATAGTACCAGACTTAGCAGATCAGAGAAAAACATGAGAGACAGCCCAGAAGCAAGTTGCTTCAGTCCTTACAATTCCAAAATCTAAAAAGTGATATTATAGATGGATCTAAAAACTGGAGGGTTTATTGAACATCTGTCTAATAAGCAGCAAGAGCCAACCATGTTCTGGGACCCAGCTCCCCACCGACCCCATCTTACAAAAGCCCTGTTTGTCCATTTCCATGGTACAAAGGCTCCTACCATAGTATTTTGAACCAACTAATAGAATGTTACTGACACAGAATTAGGAAGCAATGAGCAAAATCATCCCAGACAGCTGGTTCAAGCTGGCTCCCATACACCTCTGGTTTGACACCCCCCTCAAGTAGTAGTTTAGCTCCCCCTGCAGCTAAAGAATGGCTGCTGACTCGTAGTCTATGAAGACACTCGTAACTATGAAGACAGTTAAGAAGGAGGTACAGCGCTGAAAAGGGAGACTATCTGGAAATGCACTGACAGTACAGTCGTTCTTTCCTCTTGGTTGCCAGAACCGGCTACTGGCTGAACCCCTGGGAGAAACCCTCTATGAGAAAATTGAAACCCATGAGCAAAGATCCATAGAAGTGGCATTTGAGGGGTTCCTCGATGAACAGCTCCGGCCACATCACACCAAAATGAAGACTTCACTCTTGCCCAGAGCTTCCACTCAGCTTTTCAGTGCATCACTTTTATAAATGAACAACTATGTACCGTGTTTCCCCGAAAATAAGACCTAGCCGGACCATCAGCTCCAATGCATCTTTTGGAGCAAAAATTAATATAAGACCGGGTCTTATCTTACTACAATATAAGACCCGGTCTTATCTAACAGAATATAAGACCGGGTCTTATATTAATTTTTGCTCTAAGAGATGCATTAGAGCTGATGGTCCGGCTAGGTCTTATTTTTGGGGAATCCCAGTATGTATATATGACAGCTGGTAGTATTGTTCTTATGGAACTACTGTGTATCATATGGGATAAAGCACCTGTATAATTATGGGATATTCAGCCATCCTGTGTCCCTGAAAATCAGAATTCTTAATGTAGAAGAAAGCAGATTAAATGTCATATAGAAGGAGATAAACCCTCACATTTATGGTCAATTCATTTTTGGCAACACTTTCAGAGCACATCAATGGAGAAAGGAAAGTACCAAGACAACTGGCTATTCATACGCCAAGAATATAAACTTAGATTCAACTTCATACCATCTATGAAAATTAACTCAAAATGGACCACAGACCTAAATGTCAGAGATCGAACTACAAAACTTCTAGGGGAAAACATAGATGGTAATCTCTGTGATTTTGGATTAGACAAATATTTTTTGAGAGGCACCGAAAGCAGATTCCATAAAATTTTAAAAAAAATAAAGACAAATTGGATGTTTTTGAAAAATTTCATCAAAATTAAAATCTTTTACTTTTCAAAATATACAGTTAAATAATGATATGGCAACACATTAACTGAGACAAAATGTTTGTAACCAATATATGACAAAGGGCTTGTATTCAGAATACAAGAAGAATTTTGAAACTCAGTAAGAAGCCAAACAACCCAACAAAAAAAATGGGTGCACACACACAAAAATATACACATGACTGATAAACACATGAAAAGATGCTTAACATCAGTAACATCAGAGAAAAGCAAATTAAAATCACAATGAGGTATTACTATATAGCAACTAGACAGCTGTAATCAAAAAGACTGCACCAAATGTGAACCAAGATGTGGGAAAAGTGGATCTCCTATACTTTGCTGGTAGGAGAACAGTTTAGAAACTTTGGGAACCCATGTGACCATGTCCTAAAAAGTTAAACATTAATTTATGATACAACTCAGAAATTCTATCCCTAGGTGTTTACTTGAGAGAAATGAAAACGGGTCCACCCAAAAGTGCGGATGACCATAGCAGCATTATTTGTAATCGTCCCAGACTGGTAAATGGATAAACAAAATGGTGGTATAGCCAGACACTGGAGTACTAGTCAGTAATAAAAAGGAATGGATTATTTTTACATAGTACAGCATGGAGGAGCCTCAACAACATTATGCTTAGTGAAGAAGCCAGACACAAATGACTACAAATATTAGACGATGTAAATGGAATTTCCGGAAAAGCAAATTCATAAAGACAGAAAACAGATCAATGGATGCCTGCAAATTGACTCAGGGGAACTATTTGGGTTGATGGAAATGTTCCAAAGCCGGATTGTGGGGATGGCTGCACAACTCTGTAAATTTATTAAAAAATCATTGAATTGTGCAGTTATAATGGATGAATTTTATGGCCTGTAAATTATATCTCAATAAAGCTGTTAAAAAATTGAGAGACTCAAAAGGCATATTTAAAAAGTGAGCAAGAATGAATGGTGGTGTGTAGTATGTACCCTTTGGTGATGAATCTAGAAAGAAATATAAAGAAGTGATTATTATCATACTTTTTCATTTCATATTTATTCTAAATTCCCATAGTGTTCACTATCCCCTGGGTAAAAAAGACATCATAGTAACAGATGGCCCAAATTTCCTAATTTTAGAACTATTAATACCTGTTCCTATGGATTTCCTGCTCTCTGCAAAGTCTTCCAGAGTTAATTCAAGGAGTCCATGCAAGTGTCTCAGTGGTCTCATAAGCTGAACCGTCAGCCCAAATTATCTCAGGGCGTCTTCCTCTCATCGTCCAACTCTCTTTGTTAATAAACATGTCTGAGCAATAAAACAAATTACGTAACTTCAGTGATTTTACACATGAGATACATGCTCTTGCAGTTGCATTTAAAACTGATACTGTACAGTAGGAAGATAAATATCAAAATGCACACTAATGATTTAAATTTTTAATTTTTCTTTATTTAGAATGAAATGGAAAATAAAAATGCTATGGTCTGAGAGAAAACCTGTGGAAGAAAAGAGAAAACTTCATATTTTAGCACCTTTAACCCTTTTTCCCCAGCTTTTTCCAACAAGGGGCCATGCATTTTCATTTTGCATGGGACCCTATACATTATGAAGCTGGCTCTGACCTGAAGGGACCATTTTGACTCCGACAGTGGTGTGCACGTATGACAAGTAAGAGCAGATACTGATAACTGGAGAGGCTGACCCAGCATCTTGATTTTTTTCCCTAAGACCCTGGGACCTATGTACCGGTCTGCTCCCTACCTTTGCAGCATACAGGACAAAACTAAAATTGGAGGGCCACATATGATATAGCTGAATAGAAGTTGTAAGAAAGGTTAATAAACACTTCAATAAAATATGTTCTGCCCTCTCACCCTGAGAAAAGGATTCCTTCATAACACCTGCAAAGTGAGGTGCAAATTCAGAAGTCTAAGACTTTTTAGAATTCTGTTCCAGGACATGAGGATGTAAGAATGGCTGACCCTGTCCCCAGTGCCCCACTGTGGTGTACGTCATCCCATTTTCTTTTCACCTGTAACTTTATTCCCTATGGAAAGGGCCTCATGCTAATGGGTGCAGGCACCATAGCCCACATGTTCAAGCTTCGTCTATACCCCACAAACAGACAGCCCATACCTTCCCCTTTCACCTAAACACTTAGAGACTAACTATACAAATGGACAACGGCCAGACCAGATATAAAAATAAAACCCTGACCCACAACTTGCAGCCACCTGCCCAGGAGACCATCCCCTTTCTCTACAATAAACAACCCAGGAAGCCAGCCTGCTGTAAGTCAGACTTACAGAAAGCCAGACTGCGATCTCTAGCGACAATCCAGGAAGGGAAATAAAAACTTCGGCCCCAAGTGGCCAGGACATGATTAATAATTGATGGTGTCTCTAATTTTTGTCCCTGCTTCCAACTTGATTTGGCTACAATTTTACCGGCAGTGCGGGCCAGTAACAGGAGTCCAGACACGTGAGCAGCTGCAGGGACCTGGGCTCTGAGCGTGCACTTGCACAGCTGCAGAGCATAACCCCCAGTGCATGCACAGGGATGGGTGCCGACGACAGGAGTCAGGGCCAGCAGCAGGCACGTGTGTGGCTGCAGGGGCTAGCTGCAGGCATGCGGCAGTGCAGGCCTCTGGTAAGAGTCAGAACTAGCTTATGCTGCATGAGCAGCTGTGGAGGCCTGAGACGTTGGTGTGCACTTGTGTGGCTGTAACAGTTCGCCATGGGCACACGCACGCCAGTGGGGTTTGGCTGTAGGACTTGGAGTGGCACCATGCACACAGACAGCCTCAGAGGCTGGGGCTGGTTACGGGTGGGGGCAAGACACTGGAGCCCAGAGCCCTGGTCACCGAGGGCAGCGCTGGCTGTGGGGCTCTGGCAGGTGGTAGGGGTGGAGAGGGATGCAGGCAGCTACAAATGCATAAGTCCCTGGACACCTTAGAGAAGCAATCTGCAGAGGGTCCACAGCTACTTTGCGGGCCTTTGGTTTTCTCAGTGGTGGGATTTTCTGGAGTCTTCTGTGCAGCAGTCTGCTGGAGTTTATGACAGGCTCCTCGGGGATGAAACGTGCAGAGGGTCCACAGCACGCACAAGGGCTGCAAGGTCCTCAGTGGTACAGGCCGCAGGGGTTCTCTGCAGAGCAGGTCACTGGGAACTGCAGTCCCTTCGCCACAGGATGGACACTGGTAGCCCCTGACCTTCTTCCCTGCTCCTGTCTCTAGATGTCTCAGCTAGGCCAGGCTCCGGGTGGAATGAAACCAAAGCAGGTCCTCCATGCAGTGCCCCAAAGGCCGGGGAAGCTGGGAGCTCACTCGGCTAGGGGAAGTCTCTGGTGGGAGCTCCTTCTTGGCACTGAGCAGTGCCAGCCTGGGGAGTGGGAAGCCAGCAACAAGAAACTGTTCTTCCGACACTTTTCGTGTGGTTATTCCCAGGTTTTGTGCTCCACTGTGTTGCTGAAACTTCTTCAATGGGCTCTGGAGCTCTCCCAAAGCTATTTTCATTCCTGGATCGTTGTCTATTGCTGCTCTTTGTGGGGAGAGGGAGACGGGGCACGGGGGATCCTACTCCGCATCTTGGTGATATCACCCAACATCACTCTTTCCTCGCTATCTTGTCTTCATCAAATCACGGGCCTATCCAGGAGCTGTTGCTGCCAAAGGCATCGCTTTTACCCTCACTTCCATAGTGGGGGGCGAGCACAGAGCTTGGAGGCAAGGAGACCAGTGTCTGAATCTGGACCCCACTACTGACAGCTTTAGGATCTTTTGCCAATTATCTGTCCTTGTTTAAATAATTTATCCTTACTTATACCATTTCCTCATGTATAAAATGGAGATAATAGTATCTGATTGGAACAAATGATGTTTATATTCAGTTATGTTATGACATCTGGCTTATAGTTGGTGTTCTGTAAATATTTACCGTTGCTGTTGCTCCCACTACAGTGGTTTTTGTCCATCCTTTTACTCAATGTGCTATTAATTCTATCTGATTTGGTTTGACGCTTAGTTCCTGTCAAATGTTGCTAAACATGTGTATAAATTGTGTGTTTATGTAGCTAAGAGAGAATTCACACACACACACACACACACACACACACACACGCACACACTGCATGTCAGAAAACAATCTTGCCTTGACAGCAAGAAGGATAATGATACCCAGTGGGTCTTTCTCATTTCTAATCTTAGTCACTCGCTGGTCCTGCCATTACTACAGCCAACTAATCAACTAAATGTAATTATGCACAATTCCAAACATATTATGAAGTAATAAGGTCTTTATTTTTCATTTTGCCCTAACTGCTTGCATCATTAAAGATATAAAAACGGAATTTAATTTGGGCCCACAGGATGGAAAGTCAAAGGAATGAAAGAGAAGATAAGAAGGCCTAGTTTTTTTTCCTTTTTAGCTCTGAAATATATAAACACCTGCGTCAAATTTTCAAAGTGTGTGAATAGCCTCACAGCTGCCAGATCGTGTGGGGGCTTCACCTTGTTCACATCATATTGCAGGAATTTTACCCTTGAATCCTCTGAGAACACCTGTAACAAGTCTCTGCTGAAATGCAAATGATCAAAAGAGTCCCAGAAAATCTAACCACCTCTGTACTAAGATCATCGGGACACGTTCTGATTGTCCCACAGCCTGGCAAACGTGTGTGACTTCACAGTTTTCTAAGTTCAGACTGTGTGGATAAACTGAAAAATTAATTCCAGAAGCATATTAATGAAAAGCAAGTAACAACCTAGGTTTTTACCAAATAGTTGTAACTCCTGGAGCATATCAATAAATTAAATAATGAATGCCACTCTGTTCTGTAACCTAGAACATAGTGGGTTAGGTCAAGTCGTTATTATCTCTAATGATGAAACCCAACAAAATTCTCATACTGAGACCAGAACTAAGTTATGCATCTTATCCAGCAGCTTCCACATACAGCCTAGTGTAGTAGATAGCAGTATACGTTTTGCAGAGAAAACCAAACAAAACAACGCATGCACTTTCAAAATGAAACAAACAGAAAATCCCACAATACATTTGGGAATTATTTTAACAATTCTTTTCTGAATTTGCAGCTGAAATATGGTGATACTAACCTCTATCTCTGAAAAAAGACAAAACCATAGGTTCGTTTACATTCCACATGTAGTACATCCCACTGTTTCTCTGTACCCAGCTCTAATTTTAATCAGTACAGCACAAAACTTTACGCTGTGTCCTCACAGGTCTTTTTTTGTGTTTGTTATTTAAATTTCCATGGAGAACACTGAGCATAGCTAAACATTTATCATTCTCTAGGCACAACCATGTATGAATGTAGATTCCAAATTTTGTCCCTACTACCCTATTCATGAAGATAAGTCAAAATTCTGACTAATTTCATGAGGTACGGTCATGAATGAGGCAGACAAAATTACAAGTCTTTAAATCCAACCAGTTGGAGCTGATATTTCAGGATCTAGGGAGATAACACACATTTCCCCCCCAGCTCTTTACTCTTATGCACTCCTATTCTTTTAGAAGTTAGAAGAAGAATGTTGAGCTTAACATCAAAGACAGATTACTCTCAAAAAGGAACATTTATCAGAGAAAATATTAATTGGCTGCTGGGAAGCGGAGCCATGAGAATTAAAGAATCTGGGTTGAAATGAGAGATAAAAGCGAGAACACGTCGCTAATGAAGAATGGAATTTCCTTTTATGCATGTGGGAGCTTGCATGCATGTGTTCATTTTTTCCCAAATATCTAAGCTGTTTATATGAGCACCAATGTCCCGTTAGCTTTGCCAGGCGAGTTTGACCTTTGCTTCCTCCGGTTTGTGATATGAGACTTTTCCCCCTTATCCTCTTGTCAAAGTGTTGTAATTCTGCTCTGTGTTGCAGAATACCTGCACTGCTGCTCATCCTCTGACAAGGGCAAGTTGGGGATACAGAGAAAGTGTGCCCCTACTTGAGATCTGGGCTAAGATACAGTGAAGAGAAGCCAGATGCAAGAAGACCACTTAGTGTCCTGGCAGAACACGTAGGTGATTCAGAATACGTAGGTGTCTCAGCAGGGTTTACATGGCCCCAACCAGATACATTTGCAATCTCAGCACAACAGCACCCACGTAAGAGTGGGGGCTTGGGGAACGTGCATGCAGACTGGCAAGGTAACAGCCTGTTGCAAATTCTCAGAAAGGTGGAGCAGATAGATCAGTGTCACCAGTCCTTCCTACTTGTTAATTTATTTGCCTTATAAAACCCAACAAAGGGATTAGGGATCAAAGGACCAGACATAAGAGGAGTGCATGAGATAAGTGACTTCCTTTGCTGTACCCCTGCTGTCCCCAAATTTCAGATCACCTTCTTTTCTCCTGCCTTCTTCAATTTTCTCCAAGACACACGCACACGCACACACACACACACACACACACACACACACTGACTAGTTTGGGATGTATAAAATGATTCAAAAGAATTTAACCTTGACAACTCATCTTTCTACTTTCCAGCAATCCTCTCATCTAAATTCTAGAGCCGTCATGCCCCAAAGGTCTGGCCTCAGTGTCAACAGTAATAATTATAGTTGATGTTTATTGAACATTTATTATGCGTCAGGCACTACTCTGAGCGTCCTTTACCCTTCCAAATAACACATCACTTAACATGCCTGTGATGTACGTACTATTATCATCCCCATTTTATAGATGAGAAAACTGAGGCTTGGAGTTTTTCAGCAGCTCGCCTATGATGATACAGCTTATATAGTATGGGGCCAAGATTTGAACCTTGACCTTCTGACTCCAGAGTGCACACTTCTACTCACTGCTTATGCTATCATTATTGTTACCCCTTTTCACCTCATCAGAACATAATGACCAATCAGCATTATCATGAATGAAACTAAACATATGTAAAGTTCTTAGGCAGCGGCTGGCTATACTTGGGCTCTATTATATTAGCTGTCCCTTCTTCTATTCTCAGTAGTAAATTATAATAAGAACCAGCCCAGACATTCATAATGAGTAGATATTTACGTACCTAATTTTACATGTATGAAATTTTATGCTTTATCCTAAAAATCTCCAAAATTATATATGGTTCTGGAGACATAAAACCCAGATGCGTCCCTAAAGGATGATCTATAATTGTTCGGTGCCGGAGTGAATGACCCTCCACAATCAGGTAAATTTCAATTTACCTGACACAGCATCTTAATTTCATTAAAGAAATAAAAAAAAATTGAAGGCATTAAATTAAATGTCTGAATCTTTAAATACGTCAATATATCAGGAAAAGTTGGTAAAAGCATACCCTTTCGAGTCAGACAGAAATGAGTTTAAATCCTTCCTACTAGTAGGTGAAACTTGATCGTTATTTAATTTCCTTGTGCCTCATTTTCCCCATTTGTAAAATGAGTACAATAATACTATTGTGCAGAATTATTGTGAGATTGAAATGCGGTGCTCTCTGTATAGCACCAAATCAGAGTACTAAGCATGTAAACGTCATTTACATGTTGGAGGCATGGCATAGGGGTCGAGCACACACAATCTGGGACGAATTATTTTATGTCTCTGTGCCTCATTATTAAAATGGGACTAAAAATGATACCTAGATGATAAGGTGATTATGAAGACTAAATGAATGAATGTTTCAAACACATCCTTGGCACAAGGTATGCTCTATAAGTATTTATTAAATTGTTGGCTATTTAGATACTGAAAATCTTTATTCCACTAGACCAGAACTGTTCTATTAGGTACATGCTATAGAAGAATAATCATAACATTATCTCTGAAAATGTGGGAAGTTTACTCTAATTAAATCCACATTTCATTGTTCGAGTTTCTTGTAGTTGCAATTTTATGGACAACTCTTTAAAAAGCCAAAGTTTTTAATCTAAAGCAACGTGTTCTGCCTTGTTACTATACAAAAAGACCCCAATTATACTACTTGGCTACTGCCTTCAAAAATATTTTTGGTAACAGTTTAAAAACAAGAGTTCCAACAAAAATCACTATTGTTTTCTCTGGGATCCAAGAAAGTTTAATTAAAATGCCAACATGATCAAGCAGGCGAAGAATGTTTTCTCATTATTCCAATTAAGAATCAGTAAGATTTGATTAATATTATTCTGAATGCTCTGGGCTCTGGCAGATCTGTGTATTTTCATCTAGTTATTCAACTCTAGTATACTAATCGTCTCTCTCTTTCTCGCTGCCTTTCTCTTCTTCAATGTAATCCTCTTTTTCTAATGGCCTCAGGAGCTTTTTCCTTAAAATAGTAAGAATTATTTTTAATGCTACAGTTAATTTTAGTCAAAACTTTAAATATCATTTTGAGTTCATTCATATCTGAGATTCTTCATTTAAAAGGAAATTGTAAGTTTAAAAAAAAAAAAAAAAGGAACTTTCCCAGGATTGATATAATTTACTATGTAATTTGGTATCTACCAGACAATTAAAATGATTATTTGTGTTCCCGAGACTCAGAGAATTAGGGAAATACAGAACTGGGCTGATTTTAAAAAACACATTTGGAATTGTTTAGTAATGCTTCATTTGCATGCCAAACGCCCAAAACATTAAAATAGGTACACACTTCTGGGTTGGTGTCAAGGAAATGAAGGTGAGCCAGTTTATCATTAAAGCTTGTATACTCCAAAATTAACATAAATGCAATGCCATGATCGAAATACTAAATGGACAGAAGCCTAAAATCCAAAGTTATGACTCCCATAGAAACAATAACTCATTCTTTTATATATTTGCAAAATTAAATTTCTTGGCTTAATATATAACTCTGAGTAGGTGTGTGAAACAGTTTTCTATGGGGAAAATGCCTAGTTAGTGTTCTTTTTCAGTCTGGTAATTTTGCTGGTATTTTAAAATATGTTATGATACCCAGAGGTTTTGGAAATAGTCAGATGTTTTATAAAAATATGAAGAAATGTGAGGGAATTATGCTGCAATTTCTATGAGAACCATAATTCTGAATTGAATGCCTTTTGTGTTTTTAAACCTCACCTACATAAACATGAAAATATGAGTTTTAAAGAGAAAGGCATCTATAATTATATTGTTTTTTGTGTGTATTAGTTTCATGCTTGTGTGTGCACGCATGCGTGTGTCCATGTGCACGTCTGTGTACAAGATTTTGGTTCCTATTCTATGGGAGAAAAAAATCTCCCCAAAATTGCATTGGTATTAAGACATAATACGTTAAACATGATTGTATAAAGAGTTCCCGCTTTTTATACTGGTTTACTTTGGTTTTTTATTGTTTTGTTTTCTTATTTAAGAAATAGAAAGAATAAACAAAATATGTGTACCCTTCCCCATCTGTCCAGTATCAATGCAGCTGGAAGCTACGATACCTGGCTCATTTCAACCTCCAGGTAGGAATTTATGTTCCAGGAAGGTAGAATTCCTGACAGTGATTTTATACACAAAATGCTTTGTAACTTCATTTATCCGGGCTGCATTAAGTAAACAGTGGAAATAATTATTATGATTTTAATTATTATAATTTCACATGATAAAAACACCTTAATTTATCCAGTTCTTTATAGATAACATAAAGAAAGGAATGCTCAGTGATGAAGTGCATCTTTAAAGAAATGAAAAAATAAAGCTCTTGAGTGATACTGGTAGCAAGGAAAATTCTTCCATGAAGAGACTAAAACGTAGCATCCTGATTCACTCTTTGGTGGCCAAAGGAAAAATACGATGTAGTATGGTAATGCTATGATCATTTTATTTCAAAATAGATGACAGCCTGTCACTAATTGTGTTATATCCTAATGTTCCATCTTTAAGGTAAAATGAAAAAAATATACTCCTTTCTGTGTTGATGACAGACCTCAATGAAATAATTCACATGAAATCATTAGGTAATACTTGATGTCTAGTGGGTGCTAAGCAAATGATAGCTCCTATTTCAAAACCAGATTTCAAAAAATTACTTGTTTTTTTTTACCATCTCTAACAATCGATGTCTTTTCTCTTTAAAACTCACACATTACTCCCAGGCTTATAATGTCCAACAGTGTTATCTTATGATTTCTCATCATTTTCCATAATTTCTTTTAATTTTACTATTAGTTTGCTCTTAATTATAAAAAGCACTCTTTTCTTTCTATTCCACAACTAGATGTGAAGATTATTATTCACTAAATGTTGTGAAACCAAGTTCCTCTCTTTTAAATATGAAATACTTTCATAATGTGTACAATTGTTTTTGCTTCAAGAATCTCCTTGTATTTTTATTTCCTCAGCAGCTGCTACATGTACAAATGGCAATAGCATATAAACCTCCATTTTTCCTTAACTGCATTAATGCCAACATAAGAAAGTCCCTAATTTTCTTTATAGATTCTTCGATTTTGTTTATAAGAAATAAACAACACCCACTACCCTAGTCTCCTGAACTCTCAACTATTAAATTAAAACTCAGAGTTAAACCTTTTGGAAAGAAAATGAAATGCTGTCTAAACTTCAAAGTTAGTGGAAATTCAGAAAGTGAAAAAGGAAAATTGAAAGTAACCATTTGTATATTACCCAACTATATGCTACCTATAAGAAACCCACTTTAAATACAAAGACACATATAGATTACAAGTAAAAGGATGGAGAAAGATACACCATGAAAGTAATGATTTGTTAAGGTTTAACTTAAGCATGTCTCTTTGTGACAATGCTTAATTTTAACTACGTACATTGCATTCAGGATGCACAAGCTCCTTTATCTAATCAGAGGCTGCCAAGAATTTGCGTAGACAGTCACCTGGGTTAATACGCGTATTATTGTTCCTCAGTTTGGAAAATGAAGCTTCAGACAGAATCCATTATCGGTGTTTGTTGGTTTGCAACAGCAATTGTTTTCCGAAAGCATATTAATTTTCTTTTTGTTATTTTTAGCTTTGATCTATTTGGGTCCTTGTGCCCTGAGCCCTTGGATCAAGACACCTGTAACAAATTATAGGAAGCTGAAAAATGATTCCAAGTGTCTAAGATGGTAACTCTCAGAGACCTTGACCATCCTGACAGTATTTGTCTATCCAGGAAGGACACCGGGCAGCAATCACCGAAGGTCTTCCAAATGTCTCCTCATTATCCACAGTGAATCCCAAGAAACATTCGTCCCTCCAATGCCTACAAATTAGTGCTCAAAACTTGGCAAAAGCTGTATACTATACCCCCACTGGAGAACCAACTTGTACATTATTGATCACAGGAAGGCTTTGCAAAGGCATAAAAAGAAGTTCTTTATTTAACCCAGAACTCCCCAAATTTATTTGAGCAAGGATCCCTTTAAAGAAGACAGCCATAAAGACTTTTCCCTTTTACTTTTATGTGAGTTTTCTGCAATGAACAACTATTACTAGAAAAGAAAGCAACAAATGTATGGAAATGACAAAATTCAAGTTGCCGCACTAATGGAGGAAGGAGAATACCAATGAGCAGTCTGTGAGAGCCAGACTTTCCTGACCATGTTTTTTTTTCCACATACTGTATACGGCACAACTGGAATCACATTCTCTGACCCAGTTCATTGTTTAGAGCAACATTTCTCAAAGTATGTCCTACAGACCATTAGTTTCCAGAGAGGTTAAGGAATGACTCCCCCTGCTCCCCGCCCTGCAAAAAAAAAAAAAAAAAAAGTTTCAAGGTATTAATAAAACACTTGAGAACTACAAAGTTGCGACTGGACTTCTCAGAAAAGTCAATATTCTAATGTACATTGTATATTTCTAAACGGGATGGATTTGCTGTGTTTCACCAAATTTATTTGACCATAGATCACCTTTTTGTCAGTAATATCTTAAAGAACTTACTGTTTTTTTTCCTACCAAATTTACTGTGGAGAACACTGGTTTAAAATTTTAGCTCAGGAAGTGTTTGAAGACCCAGAGAAGGGAGGGATTAAAATGGTTTTCAACAGTTGACTTAAGGCTCTTGCTGAGCTCTAAGAAATTTGCCTAATAATTGTCAAAAATGGTTTGGAAACCAAGGAATTTTGTTTCTATATGTCAAGGAAAGATAGATGATATTGTCATAATGACAATATATACATGAAATATTTTTCTTTAACTGAATTAGAGACTGTGTGTGTGTGTGTGTGTGTGTGTGTGTGTGTGTGTATGTGTTTCATTTTATTGGGTCAGCTAATTCTGCTCCCAAAACAGGTATAGTACTAAAGATACAAAGACAGGTGAGTTCATGATCTCTGAGAGTTTGCAGTTTTTTTAGGCATAAGCCCAAACCTTAGGAACAAAGTGACATCTAGACAGCCATGGGAGCAGAGAAAAAGGAGCAAAGGGTGCAGATTCCCTTCGGGGAAGGCTTTCTCGAAGAGTAGGTTACCGAGCTAAGACCCGGATCCCCACTTACCCATTTCCCACCAATGTCCCCAACTGAAAAATCTCATAAAGCATGAAATCTCACCCGATAAATGCGATCTTCTTTTCCTCCCACTGACAACAGCGGCCATAGCTTCAAAATTTGAATTGAAAGTCATGTTTACTCAGTGGTAATAAAATAATGTCATTAAGGTAATAAATGTGACCTCCTGTGCTTTATATAGAACAAGAAATTATCACTAATGAAGACAGAAAAATAATATTGGCTCCAAAAATGATGTGGGATTGTCATTCAGATCACCCATGTTGAAGAATACTGAAAACCCTCTCGTTTTGCTGACTGAATCTGCTGCTGAATTGAACCCTTGAACCATTGAACCATTAATTTACAAAAAATTGCATTTTGCAGCCAATTACTCAGCATTCCGTGACATGATCAATGATGTTAAAGGTTTTCAGTTCATTGTATTAATCAATTAAGCACAGAATATATACAAAAAACAACTGTCAGCTGATCTGGGTCCACTGCTGATGAACTGCTGCTTAAAACAATTAATAATGAAGTAATGCTGGAAAACGAAGGGCAAAGGCCTAATTGATTTTTCAAAAGTAAGAACACTCTAAATGCTCAATTAGTTAATAATTTGCCTACTAATTGATTTCTTCAAGGTGTCTGACTGGCAAAATTGAGAAAGGTTCTATAATCACTATCCTTCTACAAAAAGCTCGTTTCTAGGCATCTAGGATGGTGAAAGATCAATTTAGACTCCCACTAATAGCATAAAAAAATTTCTCCAAGGATGAAAAAAGCAACTATCAAAAACAAAGAAATCATCAACTATTAAAACTCTGGGGAACATTCTATGAAATGAACCAATTTCATGAAGAATATTAATAAATTAAATAGGGAAAATAATGAAATGATGCAAATATCTACCATAAATAAGAGCCACTTACTAAATGCAAAAGGACAATTTGGAAACTGAGAGACTTGTGATTAAAATGCTTTTAATTGCAGGTGATGAACTAAATAAAGAGAAATGAACATAGTAGAAGTTTTCTAATTTTTCATTCCCTAATTCTGTATTTTCACCGCACCGGACAGGTTACATAACTTTGTGGTAATGGAACTTAAGAATGATATGTGGATGGTGTAATAGAGATTATAGATGTTAAAAAAAAAATCCAAAAGCATCCTGAAGGTAGATTATACCTCTAACAGAATGAATAGTTAGTAGTAGTTAACAGTTACTGAACCGTCTACTATGGGTCAGCCACTATTCTAAGCATCTTACAAAGATGAACTCATTTAATCCTCATAAAGTCCTATTCGAGAAGTTGTTTCTCCAGAGGGTAAGTAGTATTTCAAGAATTGGACAACAATCTGGTTGCAGGGTGCACACCCTTACCTTCCTGCCCTCCTTTATCAAAGAATGCACAGTTTTAGTATTGACATTGGTTTTCTTGTTTACCCTCACAACGACCCTGTGGTACGTACTATTTTATCTGTATTTAACCAGCTAAGAAATTTTGATCAAGTAATTTGCTCAAGGGCCACGGGCCAAGATGTGGTGTCTTAGGAACTTAGAGCACTAAGAACACTTAGTCTTTGGGCACAAGTGTGAACAGACAAGCCGTGCGTCTACCACTAAGCAACTGGTGACCTTAGATCTTTTAATTGAGAGGTTTTATTCAAACTGCTTATTGCTTCTCTTTCTCTTCTCACTCCTCCTACACATTTAATACAACCATCTGACTTTCCTTCTTTTTCAAAGGCTCTGTGAACCTATGCTTAACAAGTACACATTGTGTGTAAAATTATAACGCAGACCGATATTTGCACAGGTAAAAATATAAAGGTTTATGTGCATAAATATTCTAAGTCCATGACTGTAAATTGCCTTTTATGGTGATCAGAAAACAAGGTTCACTAAAAACATCAAGCATATGTTAGTTGCTGAGCGAATGGTCAGAAAATAATCCCATCCTTCAGAACCACCCGTCAAGGGAGGAATGCAGAGGACCAAGAAGCCGGTGGGAACGGGCCGATGCGAGCCCACCCAGGGTCCAGGGGCAAGAGCTGGGACCCAGGGTCCAGGCTCTGGTCTCTGACTTCACAGCCACCCACAGGGTGAGCAACAGCTATACCATCAGCACTGAATGATCTGAGACCCCAAAGACAGGTTATGAGTTTTCCCTCACCCCTTCCTGTCTCTCTGCTTATCTCCTAGGTGAACAGAGATGTAAACAGAATGAATCAATTAAATACTTGATTTTAAAGCATCAGGAACATCCACCTTTCTTCTTGTTTTATCCCTGAATAATCTAGGGTTGGAACTGTCTGCTATGAATAAAGGACAAGGACCCTTAACTAGGGTTTTCAGATTTCTAACCCAAGGTCCTCTTTTTTTTTTTTTTTTTTTTTTAAATTTTGAAAGTGGACATCAGCTTTCTTACTGTCTAGTGTGGAAAGTCCATCTCTAAAGGAACTGAGTCACAAATGATATGTCTACCACTAGACTGGAAACTACGTAGTTAAGGGACCAGAATACAATCTGGATAAGTAGATGAGGGTTTTCTTCTGGGAGAAGAAAATAGTGTCAGCTGCTGGTGCATGTTTTTAAAAAGGTGGGACAGGCCATGGCGGGGAAGGAGAAGGGCACAGGACAGAAACCTAAGTGGGTTTAGGAGAAATCCCAGGGCAGAGGGACCTCAGCCAATGAAGCACCCTGGGTGGAGAGTCTTACAAACATCTTATCACAACCACCAGTGTGACAGAACCAGTGTGGTGAGTGGGCAGCAGAAAGGGTGGCAGGCTGTGTCCAGACAAAGAGGGCCTGAGTCCACGCACTGAGCTTTCCTCAGCTCCAGGGAGCACGAAAAAGAATCCAGAATTGTTTCATGATCTTGAGAGGATAAGAGATGTCCTGAGAAGGGGCATCCAACCAGAAAGGAACATTCGTCAGCACAGGGCAGATTTTGAGTGAGAGCATTCATCTGTTACGTACTAGCAACAGAATGGGGAACTACATAAAGTTTTCTTTATTGAGGAGGATGGCCCAGGACAGCCTTCACACATAGCTGCTTCGTTCTTTTAAAAAATGCGTATTTTTGTGCTCTAATACCATTATATCCCCCACAATGGAAGGAGTTTATTTCAAAAGATGTCTAGGCCTCTCTACATTCACTAACATGAACTAGAAGTTTTGAAAAATGGGTATGTTGACTAACAGTAATCCCAGCTTGTACACTTTTAATATGCCACAGATAAAAGCATTTTGTGGAGACCACCCATGTTCATAGCAGCATTATTGTCCATAGTCGAAAGGTGGAAACACCCCAAGTGTCCACAAATGGAGAAATGAATTGTGGTATATACGTGCCACAGAATATTATTCAGCCTTAAGAAGAAAGGAATTTCTGACACATGACACATGGATGAACCTTGAGGGCACTCTGCTAAAAGAAGTGTCAGTCACAAAAGGACAAACACTATATGATTTCAGTTATAGGAGGTATTTTCAATAGTCAGATTCATAGAGGCAGAAAGTAGAAGGGTGGTTGCCAGGGGCTGGGAGGGCGGGGTGGGAAGTTATTGTTTAATGGGGACAGACTTTCAGTTCTACAAGATGAAAAGAGTTCTGGGATACGGTGATGATAGCTCAACAATGTGAATGTACTTAATGCCATTGAGTAGTGCACTTAAATATAGTTAAGATGGTAAATTTTATAGGTATATTTTACCACAATTAAAAAAAATAAGATTAAGGCAAAACAAAACAAAACAAAATAAAAAAAACATTTATGGGAAGACAAGGGACTTCTGTTTGTTTCTATACACACAGCTACTCCATGAAAATCTTTAAAATATAATGCTCCTCTATACAAGGAAGTTATGTGACTAGGGCTTTAGAACTGCCAATTTCACATCAGAGTCTCCTGAACTAAAATCCACTGTTCTCTCCATTAACTCTAATAAATGTACAGTTGAGTATATGTGAGCAAATAGCATAGACACGGTCACACAAAAACAATATAATTGTGTGCAGCTCTTATTAGGAAGCAAAATAATAAATTCATTTGCTGAGCATTTTAATGTTAAATTTGATTTGTGAATTTCAGAACAATTTCTTTTTAAATAGAAAGTATTTTTAGAGTGTCTTTGATGCCCAGTTAATTCTACTAAGTCTACTTACAGACTTTTTCTTTGAAATAGTAAATCAAGTGTACTAAGTATTCAAATACTAAATGATTCATTTTCATGGTCTCTAGCTCTAAACCAACAAAACATTTATCCAGGCCCACTCCTTTAAAGGTGTATCTGAATTTTATGTGCTGCCTGTTCTTATGGAAGTCCAATAAAAATCTATTTAAATATAAATATAAATATATATTTTTGAAATAGGCAATAGATGTCTATCGTTAAAATTGAGAGTTATTTTCATATTATACAATGTTTAGATATCATTAAAAAGACCTCACAAGTTCAAATAGACTAAAAGCTCACATTTAAAGTGGAAAAAAGAACAAACATATATTGTATGTTTAAGAGCTTACTTTTTTTACATCTCGTATTCATTTCAAGTTTTATTTTGATGTGGATTTTAAAAGAAATTGGATTTTTTTCTCACAGTCATAGTTGGAAAGGTCACAGCATTTTATGGCAGAAGACCGGTGGCGTGAGCATTGGGCATCCAAGCTCCTCTGCTGTGCAATCTTATGCAAGTCACTTCACCTCCCTTGAGCTCATTTTTCTCTCCAATAAAGTAAGAGAATGAGAGTGACTGGACTCGAATATTTTTCCATCTTTTATATTCCAAGACCTCATGCTTCTGAGCCTCTGAGGGGCACATCAGAAGCAGGGGCGGCATCCAGCACTCATCAGACGGTGAACCCATGTTCTTTTCTTCAGCCAACTTGGACTAAACCAGTTCAACTCCCTGTATACTGAGTGAGGGCCTTCAGTGACAGGTAAGATTTCCTGAGCACTTCCTATGTGCCAGGCACTGACTGTGGTAGATGGATTGTAGAAACTGCCCCAGTTCTCCAATCTAAGCTGGTCTCCGTGCTCTTTGTAATGTGGCTTTGCAGCTCGACCTATCACACGGTGAAGTCTATATCCTCCCCCTCTGAATCTGGGCTGGCTTGCCTTGTGACGTGCTTTGGCCAACAGAAAGTGACAGGCATAATGATGTGCCAGCTCTGAGTCTAGGCTTCCATGCTTGCTCCTGGAACTCTGCTCCTACCAGGAGAACAAGCCCAGGTTAGTCTGCCAGAGGATGAAAGCACATGTGAAGCAGAGCATTCGCCTGAGGTTTCCTAGTCACAACGCCAGACATGTAAGAAAGCCCAGCCAAGATTAGCAGTTTCCTAGCTAACCCACATTTAGCTATGGAAGCCTGAGTGAGCCCCATGGAGCCCAACTTAGCAGAACCTCCGAGCTGAAATAATACAGGGTTACTGTTTTAAGCCACCAAGTTTTGGTGTGGTCTGTTATGCAGTGTCATTGTGGCAACAGGTAACTGTTACTCTGCTAGAAACACCTCACGTGGTTTTCTCATTTACTCCTCTCAACAGCCTTATATGAGAGATATTATTATTATCCCACTTTAGATATAAGGAAACTGAGGCACAGAGAGATTAACTAATTTGCCGAAGATCACAAACCTACTGTATTTGACATATTATAAAACACCATCAATTGTAAGACGAACCATTATTTTATATACCACTGAAAAAGAAAGAGTGCAACTAAAAGACGCAGCTGAATTTCAGAGATGTCAAAACATGAAAAAGAACTGCCATGGTTTCATGTTTCAGTGCTTGCTAGGGGTTAGGTGGAGGGAGGGATGAATAGCTGGAGCACAGAGGATTTTTAGGGCAGTGAAATTACTCTATACAATGTAGAACATCAAGAATAAACCCTAATGTAAATTAGGGACTTTCGGTGATAATGGCTGTTAATGTAGGTTCATCAACCGTAACAAAGGTCTCCCTGTGATGGGGATGTTGACAATGAGGGAGACGCCTGTGTGGGGACAGGGATTATGTGGGAAATCTCTGTGCCACATCCTCAATTTTGCTGAATCTAAAACTGCTCTAAAAACTAAAGTCTGTTGTTGTTGTTTTTTTGTTGTTTTTAAAGTGAAAACAAAGAAATACATCTTAGAATTGATGAAATGAGGTTGTAAGTGGTGGGACCAGGTCTTCGGGCTGGGTACTTTCACGTATCGGAATAATTTAAGGCACTTGAGAATTTAACAGGAGTGTTTAACGGGTAGTTTGGGAATTGTATCCACCTTTTACAGTTCTTTGGAATGGCAGATGACGTGTAAGGACCTTCTCTAAAACATATTTTGTTAGTACTCCGGGATTTACTTTTTTTTTTTCTCTGCCCAGTTCTGGGAACTGAGCTATATCCCCTATGCTCTAATCAGGACTCCTATGCTTCTCTGTATACTTCATTGCCTGCATTATTTCATTAACATTTCCTCTTTCTGAATCCTTCTCTGGTTGGTTGGTCTCCTAAAAATTCCTCCCATTTATCTATGTCTCTTAAAAGAAATTAGATGCTCACTTACTAAATATAGTATTAATGAGACCTAATCACTAGTGCTGAATTAGATTAATTACCTTGCTTGTTTGGAATGTGACACTCATCAATCAATTAATATTCCACATATGTGTGATTGCCCCATTGTATTCCCTAAGACAGATTAGTCTGACCGTGGCTTTTGGAGGTAATAGACCAAGATCAAATATTGCTTATTTCTGCCACTCGCTATTTATATAACCTTGGACAAGGTACTTAACATCTTTGAGATTCAGTGTACTCATATAAAATGTATATGAACACACTCCAGCCTGTCTCTTTCATGGTTTGTTCAAAGGAGCAGAATCACTGGAGAAAGATGATATAAATACAGATTTTATATAGATATAGATATATACACATAGATATAGATACAAATACATAGATACATAGATATACAGAGGTATGATTTATTCCATAGATTTGACCTTATACGATTACGGGAGCTAACGAGAGCAGTTAGGTGAGTCTGGTGCTTTTCGTCTGAGGCTATAGTCCCCAATCAGCAGAGTTGGCAGTCTAGAAGAGGAGATGAACATGAAGCAGGGAAATAAGGGCAAATAGGAAACTGCGAGGCTGAAGGAAATCCATGAAAACGTTCTGAAACTCACATTGGTCTCTCACTGTCTCCAAGCCTCCAGCATCAAAGATGGGAGTATGCTGCTGAATAAACTGCTGGCTTCTCACTTTTTAAAGGCTCCATAATCTTCCACTGGACGTACGAAGGTCAGACAATTAAGTTTGCGAACTCATCCTAGAAAAAGTCCTACATACATCATTGCTGAATATCACTATGGTCAACTTCGAAGTACTCCCTTTGGGAAGCTATGCACCGATGCCAACACCTAGTCCACCCTGCAAAGCAATTTTGGAAATCTTTTTCTGGAATGGCCAACAGGGCTATCGTCATATTATCCTTAATGTCCTGAATGTCATCAAAATGTCTTCCTTTCAATATTTCCTTTATCTTTGAGTAAAGAAAGAAGTCATTGGGGGCCAGATCAAGTGAGCAGGGAGGGTGTTCCAATACAGTTATTTGTTTACTGGCTAAAAACTCCCTCACAGACACTGCTTTCTGAGCTGGTGCATTGTCGTGATGCAAGAACCATGAATTGTTGGCGAAAAGCTCAGGTCGTCTAACTTTTTCATGCAGCCTTTTCAGCACTTCCAAATAGTAAACTTGGTTACCTATTTGTCCAGTTGCTACAAATTCATAATGATAATCTCTCTGATATCAAAAAAGGTTAGCGACATCGTAGCAACAAGTTCACACACTTAATTGTTAGACCTCGTATATACCACATTTTCTTTACCCACTCATCCATTGATAGACACGAGGAAAATATACACTTGGGATAAAAGAGTCAGTGAAACTGAAGGAGGAGATATGGCAGCTGCAGGAGGCACTGCAGATCTGGCTGATACCCCATTCCAGAGGGTGACCCACATATCCAAGTAGTATTGGGATATACTTATACTAAAAAAATAAAAAATTTGTTTACCTGAAATTCACTGGCCTATAGAGTATATAAAGATTATCATGGCTACTCTTCTTTTATCTTCCAAATCACACTTAAGAAGTCTTCTTGTGGGCAAATCAAAACCACAATGAGATATCACCTCAAACCCTTTGGGATGGCCACTGCCAAAAGAACGGAAAACAGCAAGTATTAGTGATAATACAGAAAAATTGGAACCCTTGTACCTTGTTGAGAATGTAAAATGGTGCAGCTGCTATGGATACAGTATGAAGGTTCCTCAAAATATTAAAAATAGAATCGTCATATGATCCAGCCATCCCACTTTTGGATATATATCCAAAAATCTCAAAAGCAGGGTCGCAAACAGACATTTGCATATCTATGTTCACTGTAGCACTAGTCACAATAGGCAAGAGGTGGAAGTGACCAACGTGTCCACCGAGGGATGAGCAGATAAAGAAAATGTGTCACACACACACACACACACACACACACACACACACACACACAGGAATAGTATGCAGCCTTGAAAAAGGGGATCTTATTTCATGCTATAACATGGATAAACATTGAGGACATTATGCTAACTGAAATAAGCCAGGCACAAAAGAACAAATACTGTATGATTCCATTCATCTGGGGTATGGAAAGATTGACCAGGAAAATGAAAAAGCAAAAACAAGCAATATTAAGAATTTACAAGGGAATACAACTACATCTGCATAGGAATAAAACCCCGGCAAGGTTTTAAAAACTCATGACCAATAAATTTTGAAACTTGAGAGGAAAAACTCTTAGAAAATACTGAATTACTAGAGCTGACTCAAAAAGAAATAGAAAACCTAAATAATCCAAAAACCAATAAATAAAATCACTCTTTTTAAATCTTTCCACAAAGAAGAACTATGCCAGTTTTACAGCCATGATCTATCAAATTTTCATTTCAATTTTACACAACTTGTAGGAAAGAATAGAAAAAATAGGAAAATTTCCAAGTCACTTTGTTAGGCTAATATAACTTTAACACACATACTAGAAAAGGACAATATATGAAAAGTAAGTTATCTCCCATATGAACATATATGTAAAATCTCAAAACAAAATGGTGACAAAAGTAAATTGATGGTTGCCAGATGGGAGGGGGGCTCGGGGGAATAGGTGAAAAAGGAAGGAATTAAGAAATACAAATTGTCAGTTATAAAAATAGTCATACAAGCCAGAAAAAGGAGGAGTTGGAGAGGTGAGAATTTGAGAGGCAAAATCTACAAGCAGATGGGGTGTACGATGGCAATAAATGGAAGATGGAAAGAAGAGGATATTAATTATTGTTGGGGCCAAGAGCTATAAAAAAGAAAAACACAGACTCAGAATTTTTATACAAGACATCTATGAGAAATACATCGTTGAAAGGAAGACGAAGAGGTCTCACCCGCCTGTGGCTGGAGACCACCACATACCAAAAGCTCAACACGTAAAGAAAAAAAGAAGGCTTTTATTTATGCCTAAACACATGTGAGACTCCGTCCAAGATTGCCTTGTGGTCAGCAGGGAGGGGAAGGACCTCTTGCCAATCGGACAGGGAAGATGGGACAGTTTGATGTTCAGCAGGGGAGAGAAAAATGGACTTTGTTTGAAAAGTCATGTAAAAAGCTCCCGTTAAGGGCTATTAATACTATACACAGTATTTATCTGGTCAAATATTTAGACTCTCTAAAGAATAAAGGTATTTGTGCAGAGGTGTATAAAATCAAGGGTTTCTTTGATTACTGAGATTTTATTTTAATGGTTAGAACGTGGTTAGAATTTCTGTTGACTGCAGAGGGAGTGAGTTCCACACCCATATGCCCCTCTCTGGATTGATAATGATGATGATGACGGTGGTAATGATGATAAAATCCACCAGTTTTTACTTGGCAATGCATCAGGCTTTAAATCTGCCTTTCCAAAGTTGTAATTGTTCATTATTTCTCTAAACTCTCCTGGAGGGTGGTGAACACAGTGAGATTCGGAGAAGGAAGACCTTCTAACTGGCAGCCATAAAATAGCTGAGTGGTTTTCTAGTTTGCAGCAGTGGTCCTGAGTTCCCAGATCTTTGAGACCTTGTTGTGGTCTCCCCTCAGCCACTGGAGAATGCCCCAAAATGATTGCCTTTTCCCGTTTTAAGTCTGAGGCTGCCACAAAATTACGATGTCCTTTCTGGGGTCTTCAAATCTTAAGGGGTAGCTGTGATTGAAAGAAATCCGCCTTCTTTTTTGGTCATTTGGACATAGTGAAGACCTAGAGTCCACAGGTCTGTTGTACAACGTACAGAGATTTAGAATGAGATGTGTGGACACGCAAGGGTGACCCTAAGCACAGTTCAATCATAGGGGCGGTCAAGAGAATTTCACAGGGCACAGTCCATCCAGGTACAAGGTAGTTTCAGTCCAGAATTTCTTTACTTAGATCTGGTCTCCAAATAGAAAGACCAGGTTGATGCGGAATGTATCATTGACTTGGTAGCACACATACATGCACAGCAGGATTACGGTCAGAACAAGAGTTTGTAAATGAACTTTCACACTCTCCACTGTGGAGAGAAACAGTCAGAATATGAGCTGGAGACTTTATATGCCGTTCATGATCATTTCAGTGGCCTGAGTTCCCCCAAGTGCAGAATTACAGCTCTCACATCGTCCTTATCATTAGGTCACAGACCACTTGCACCCCAATTCACTGAGAAGTTAACCTAGTCTTTCCTTAACATCATACTTTCTCTTCTCCACTTTGGAAAAAAAAAAGTTGATAATTGATATTTAGGATTTCACATACCTATGGAAATCATGTCCCATAATATGAGAAGCTGATCTAAGTCTACAACCCCCAGCAATAAACCTATTCCTAGAGCAGGTTATTTTTGATAATGGAAAGTTTTGGCCTATCCAAAGAGCAGGTATAGAATAAGCAGGATATTGGACATAAGCCCTGGACAGAAACTTCACAGTCATTTTCTGAGTGAGTGAGTGACCCCACCTACCTCATAGAACTCTTTGTTGTGCTGGTACGGACTTCCTGCTTTATAAGTATTATATGTGGCAAAAAGGGGGCAGAACACACAATGAGGTACTGTTCTTTGGGGAAAGAAGTTGCCTGTCATTGATATTGCTGTTGCTGTTATTCTATTATCCTCATATGTGTCACTTAGTGGAACAGGACAAATAAGGCCATGGGAAGCTTAGCTGATTATAGCCAGGTCCTGTTTATAGGGAGGAGTAAGTAGCTGTGGTGTAGGTAGCCTTTTTTTTTTCAATTAAAGTTTACTAGGGTGACAATGGTTAGTAAAGATACATAAGTTTCAAGTGTACAATTCTGTAATACATCATCGATAAATCACATTGTGTGTTCACCACCCAGAGTCAGTTCTCCTTCCATCACCATATATTTGACCCCCTTTATCCTCTTCTGATATCCTCCCTACCCCCTTACCCGCTGGTAACCACTAAATTGTTGTCTGTGTCTATGAGTTTTTGTTTCATTTGTTTGTCTTGTCCTTTTGTTGTTTTTAGTTTTATATACCACCTATCAGTGAAATCATATGTTTCTCGACTTGTTCTGTCTGACTTATTTCACTCAGCGTAATTATCTCAAGATCCATCCGTGTTGTTGCAAATGGCACTATTCCATCTTTTCTTATGGCAGAATAGTATTCCATTGTGTATATATACCACATCTTCTTTATCCAATCGTCTATGAATTTGACCTCAAAGGCAAGGGAAGTAAAAGCTAAAATAAATGAATGGGACTATATCAAACTTAAAAGCTTCTGCATAGCAAAAGAAACCATCAACAAAATAAAGAAGCAACCAACCAAATGGGAGAAGATAATTGCAAACAATGCCTCCGATAAGGGCCTAATATCCAAAATATATAAGGAACTCATACAACTCAACAACAAAAAAACAAACAATCCAATTTAAAAATAGGCAGGGGACCTGAATAGTTATTTCTCCAAAGAGGACATACAAGTGGTCAATAGACATATAAAAAGATGCTCAACATCACTGATCATCAGAGAAATGCAAATAAAAAACCCAATGAGATATCACCTCACCCCAGTTAGAATGGCTGTCATCAACAAGACAAATAATATTAGGTTGGTGCAAAAATAATTGCAGTTTAAAAGGCTAAAAATTGCAAAAACCGCAATTACTTTTGCACCAACCTATGAACACGTGTTAGAGAGGCAATGGAGAAAAAGGAACCCTCATACACAGTTGATGGGAATGCAGATTGGTGCAACCACTATGGAAGGCAGTGTGGAGGTTCCTCAAAAAATTACGAATACAATTACCATATGACCCAGCAATCCCTCTCCTGGGTATCTACCCAAAAAATCTGAAAACATTAATCCATAAAGATATGTGCTCCAATGTTCACTGCAGCTTTATTTACAGTGGCCAAGACATGGCAACAACCAAAGTAGGTAGTCTTTTTAAGAATCAGGGCTACAATTTGTAGGTTAGGAAGTTAGGCAATTAAGTGTCAAGGAACAGAATATGGTGACAATGTGATGCGATGACACTCTGTGGTGGAAGAGCATTTGCAGCTGGATCACAACAAAATTTTCCCATTTAAATATTACCATTGGCTAATTCAAGAAATAGAATTCTCCTGGATATTAAATAATTCTTCTAAATTAAATAAACAAAGCTAATAAACAATGGAAACCTAATATCTCTGATGAGATGTAAGTGTACATGATTATTTCTTAAAATCATACATTTAAATATATTATTTAAATGGATATTTCAAATTAGTTAAAAGACTGTGACTCCATTCAACCAAATGCTCCCATTTATTATTAGCATATATAATACTAGACAGGCACAACTTCTATCTGAACATGAAAATACAAATTCTAAAGATCCAAATCAGGCATTTCGGTACTTAATTCTAAATCTTCTCAAGTTAAAGAAAACATCAACTCACTAAGGAAATTAGTTATCATACTCATTCATTGACATTACTAAAAGAGATTTATGCCAGAAGGATGTTGTTTGTCACTCTGATGTGACTTGTTGGACCTAATTTTTGTTTGTTACATCAGTGATTTCGTAACTCGAAGAGGACCCATTAGGTGACTTCCGTGGATTCAAGTTATCTACATGATCTCATTCTTCAGTCAACTAACAGTTGTTTCACTCAAGTTTATAAACTTCAAGTTATGTAATGTCTTTCTCCTGCTGACTGTAAGGGTCTTCACAGTTGATGGGATCCTGAGAAATAGAACTTTAAATTCTTTGGATCTGATGGCGCTTGTATTTTTTCATTCTTAGAACCACAAAACTCCTTAAAATACTAATGTACATGAATTAGTTTACATATTATATCATTATATATAATATATTACTAACAGATATGTCTATATCAAATTTAATTTGAATATTTCATGTCAGATTTAAGGTCAGAACTTATGGTATCTCCTACTCATATTCCCTTCAAGTAAGAAAGTACATTTACCTGAAGTATTTGCTTTTTTTTTTTTGCTTCTATACTCTTTAACAATAAAATAAGTTAGTTGATAACACTAACATGATTGAATAATAAGGCTCAATACTTTAAGTTTTCTCTTTTGTACAAAATGATATGTTAATGGTTTTTCAGACTTAAAGTGTGTCAGTTGACCAGAGCCGTTATCCTCCTTTGGTGCTCAAATTGTCTCAAGTACACTTTAAATTGGTTCCTGTGGTCTTTTGACATAATCCCATTAATCTTTGGGAGCTTCCTAACTTTCTGGCACAACTAGATGCTCCGGTGTCATATTGAAGCTTCCAGCTCAGACATGGAATCAACGGTTTCTCCAAGAGATCCCATTCTCCTGGGCACGCGAGGGCATTAGAGAATGACCTTATTCCTGGGCCCTGTCAATGAAGTGGGCTAAAAATGACATATATCCCCCACACAATGGCCTGAATACATTTGTTCAGCTTTACTGATGTAAAATTGACAAGTAGAAATGGTATATAATTAAGATGTACAACTTACTGTTTTGATACACAAGTGTGTCCATTGAGAAACAATCACTATAATCAAGCTGATTAACATATCCATTCCCTCGTAGTCACCATTTTCTTTCTTTTTCATGGGGAGCATGCTTAAGATCTATCCTCTTAGCATATTTCAAATATGCAGTACAGTACCCGTAACTACAGTCAGCATGCTGTATATTAGATCTCCAGAAGTATTCATCTCGCATAAGTGAAACTTGGTAACCTGTGACCAACGTCTCCACACTTCCCCTCCACCTCCCCCCTGGTCACCACGATGCTACTCTACTCCTGTGAAACCGTTCTAGGTGCCACAGATACTATCATGCAATATTTATCATTCTGTGTTTGACATATTACTTAGCATAATGTAATACTTAGCATGATACCAGGTTTATCATGTTGATGCAAATGGCAGGATTTCCTTTTTTTTTTTTTAAAGACGAATAATATCCCAATGTGCTACGTGTGTGTGTGTGTGTGTGTGTGTGTGTATCTGTATTCCTATTCTCATTACCATATTATTTGTAATAGTCAAGGTATGGAAACAACCTACATGTCCACTGATAAATAAATGCACTGAGAAAAGGATAAATACTTTAAATAGGAATGTTATGCCATTAGAAAGATTAATATGAATTCATGTCATTCCACTATGGATGAAGAGGACAAATTTTTATGGACCACTAACAATCTCAACCACAGTCCATTTGATCTGAACTACTATGTAACTTTTCTTAAGTTTTAAATAGATGATTAAGTGGAGAAACACTGTATTCAAATACTGTTCTAATTACATTTTTTAAAAAATGTTAAAAGTTTCTGAAATACATTAATTTACACTTCTCTTACAAAAGCAAAACCTATCTTTCTGAAATGTTTATTGGAATATTCCTTATATGATGTTCAAAATTTTTTCAACTTACTGAAAATCAAAAATCAATGGCAGATATCTGTCACAAAATAATTTCCTTTCATACCTACTAAAATAAAACTGAAAAATATTTTAAAATTTTAAGCTGAATAAAAAAGAATTTATTTGAATAGCTTTATATGGGTAATATAATATCAATTGTTTAGAAAACCTTTATGACCTCTCATTTCCATGTTAATTTTAGGTGAACCACGTCACACAATGAAATGTCATCCAAGTGAGAGGAGAAATACTGACACCATAACACAATGGAAACCGGCGACTGACAACATCAATTCCTTAAAGCCCTCAACATGCTGGTTTAACCTAATTCATGTTTTCTGCAGCAACACAAATAAGTAGAATTGGTGGAATAAATCAATGAATGCTTATAAATTTAATCCAGTATTGTGATTGATGAAACCACGTTGGTAATTCTGTGACACCCCTCTCATAAACAGTAGTGCCTCCTCCTTTGAATATGGGTGGGCCAGAGGGTTGTTTGACCAATAGAATATGACAGAAATGACAATGTGCTGATTTCCAGACCTAAAGATGGGCAGTTTCTACTTCCTGGCCTTTGGGAACACTGGTTCTTGGAGCCCTGAGCTAGCATGTAAGAAGTCTGATGACTTTGCTGGAAAGATTAGGAAGTCCTGAGACTACATAGAGAGGGAGAACAAATCAACTGAGCCCCGACTTCCAGCTGCCCCCACCAAGGCATCAGACACATGAGTGAAACCCTCCACGAACTCTCCAGACTAGATCCACCAAGTGAACCCAGCTGGGATCCCACAGAACAGAAGAATCACTCAGCTGAGCCCTGTCCAAACTCCTGACCCACACAGATCATGAGCATAATCGATTGTTTTCACAAACCACAAAGTTTGCAAAATTCATTATACAGAAATAGGTAACCAGAAAAAGTAGATAGAGTTTTACATATTTAAAATGGGAACTAGAAACCCTACTTCCAGCAATATTGTAGGCTACATATTCTGAAAAATCTCCCATCGCAGAATACTAAAATACTGGATAATCATTTTGTTTTAAATTATTTTAAATGCATAGCTAAGCTCACAAGAGGAGAGAAAATAATTCAGAAATGAAGGGGCCCAGGATGAATTTGTACTAGTAAGGAGGGCTAAAGCTGGCAGCTGCCCAAAGACACTGGCTCCAGAAAGCAAGAACCTTGGGTTTTAATAGCTGAGAGCAAGTCTTGGGCCTTCACGAAACAAGGGGAACAATATAGGGAGATCCTGAATAAAGATCCAGAGCCTTAAGGGGTGTGCCCTGAATAGAAAAATACCAATGCTGCAAGGGGATATAACTAGGAAACTACTTCTGGCCTTGAGTGAAGGAAAACTCTAAAAGGATTTTTCTCCTGAGTATCTGTTAATGGTAGTCCTCAAATAGATTTGAGGTTCCAATTCAAAACTACTTGCGTGTTCAAAAAAGGCTAAGAAACTAATTTAAAGCGGTCTGAAACTGGGAACAGTTCTGCATACCTAACAAAAGCAAAGGGAAATCCCCTCTAAGGGGTGGACACTTGATAGTGATTTAGTAGAATTTCTACAGATAAGGGAAGGGGTGGCTGGAGCTGACTTGCTCAGACTGGCAAGAGCCAATTCTACTCATCTCTTCCCAATTCCACATTCAGCAGCACCAAAAGGGAGTTTCAATTGGCTACGGTGGGAGTATTTGCACCGCAGAAATTGGTAAACACCACAAAGTGGGGCCTTTTTTTTCTTTAACGGGAGCCAGTTCAATGAGTACAACACTAGAAAAAGGCTCCAAATACTGAGACACTATTAGAAACTCCACAACAAATCACAAACGGGAATAAGTAGAGAACAGCACAATTAAGCTCCTAAAGGCTCCATAAAACTGAATTATAGAGAATATAAAGTGAGAATCTTTCATATGCTTACAGAAAAGAATCACCAACATGGGCAAACAACAAGACATTATAAAAAGCGATTAATATATTTGGAAAATAATTTAAGGTTGTGGAACAATATGATAAAGGGATTTCAGAATCTTTAATTATTCAGTAACCTTGTCAGATTATGGGCTATCAGCTGGAGTCTACCTCTAAGAAAAAAGTTAACTCAGCAGTACTCCCACCAGCTGCAATTCTGCCATTGTTCCTTGCCCTGTTTTAGGAAATATGCTTCTGGTGCCACATTTTTTACTCACTGCTCAAATGGAAGTATTGCCGTATTTGATGAATCAAAACAATTCCTGCTTTTGGGCTATTTCTGAATTTTATTATGAAATATATCATCCTTACAAATATTATAGACATTACTATAATGAATACCCAGGTATGATATTGAGATATAGTAAGAAATATTTATTTGGTCTTCCTCGCCCGCTCCTAGCACAGGGCTCCTAAAACCTTTGGAATTTTATGAGTGAAAGGAGGGATATGTCATTTGTTCTAATGAGACCACTCTTAGCGGGCCCCTAGATAGCTTCAGGATGGGAGGCTGGTGGCCAGAAAGAACAAACCTTGATTCGAAGCTGGGAATCCCCACATCCCAGGAGTGAAATTGTGGGATCCTATCCTATACATAACTTTTAGGAGGTTTCTCATACTGCCTCGTTTGACATCCTCTCTAGCAATGTACAAATATGAGAGTTACACCTGTTCAACATTCTCGCTTATACTTGCTACTGTTAGTCTATTTAATTTTAGCCATTCTGGTGAATGTATACTGAGTGGTCTCTCATTGTGGTTTCAATTAGCATTTCCCTGGTAACTAATGTTGGTGAGGACCTTTCCATGGACTTATTAAACTTGGCCTCTCTTCTTTTGCAAAGTGTTTGTTCAAATCTTTTTGCCCACTCATTACTGGACATCTTTTATTGTTCATCTTCTTATTATTGAGTTATTAGTTCTTTATGTATTCTGGATACACATCCAACCTATATCAGATATATCTATAGTGGGGATATTTCCTCCCAGTCCATGGCTTACCTTTTTATTTTAATAGTATCTTTCCAAGAGCAAAAGGTTTAAATTCTTATGAAGAGAATTTAATTTACCAGGTATTTTTCGTCTATAGATCATTATTATGCCTATCTCAAGACCAGGAAGGGAGTTTTACAGCTTTGTGTTTAATGTTTTATTTATATTTGTATAAAAAGCTTTATACTGATTTACTTCTAGTACATTTTTATGTATGGTGAGAGATAAAGGTTAGGTTTTACTTCTTCCCTAAGACACTCCAGCTATTCTAGCACCATTTGTTGAAAACACTAGTCTTTCCTCTTGATTACTTGGCATATTTTGAAAGTTAATTGAATATAAATATTATATATACATAATTTATATACATTATATATAATTTACATATAGTATATATATTATATAATTTAAATATTATATTTTAATATAATATAATTATATTTTAATATAATATAAATATTATATGTTATATATATATTATATATATATAAATCAGACAATTCAGTTCATGAACTCATCCTAGAAAAAGTGCTACATACCTCATTGCTAAATATCACTATGGTCACCTTCAAAGTACTCCCCTTGGGAAGCTATGCACCAACGCCAGCGCCTAGTCCACTCTTGAAAGAAATTTTAGAACTCTTTCTCTGGAATGGCCATCAGAGCTGTCATCATATTACCTTTGATGTCCTGAATGTCATCAAAATGTCTTCCTTTCAATATTTCCTTTATCTTCAGGTAAAGAAAGAAGTCATTGGGGGCCAGATCAGGTGAGTAGGGAGGGTGTTCCAATACAGTTATTTGTTTACTGGCTAAAAACTCCCTCAGAGATAGTGCTGTGTGAGCTGGTGCATTGTCGTGATGCCAGAGGCATGAATTGTTGATGAAAAGTTCAGGTCGTCTATCTTTTTCATGCAGCCTTTTTAGCACTTCCAAATAGTAAACTTGGTTAACTGTTTGTCCAGTTGGTACAACTTCATAATGAATAGTCCCTCTGGTATCAAAAAAAGGTCAGCAACATCGTTGCAATAAGTTCACAAACTTGTCACATCTTGTTTGTGTGTGGGTGTGTGTGTGTGTGCCTGTGTGTTTCTGAACTCTATTTTATTCTATTAATCTATTTTTTTCATTTTAATGTCGTTACTATACTACCTTGATTACTGTAGCATTACGGTAAATCTTCACATCACGTAATGGAAGTTTTTCAATACTTTTTTTTTCAAGATTTTTTTTGGGGGGGCGTATTCTGACTTCTTTTCTTTTCTATATACAGTACTCTTCAGCATCAATATGTCCATTTCTACCGAAAAAAAAAAGTGTTCTGGGATTTTGATTGTGATTGCATTGAAATTAGAGGTCAATTTAGAGAGAAATGTCATCTTAACAATACTCAGTCTACCAACGCATGAATATGACCTCTCTCTCCATTCATTCACTTAGGTCTTAATTTCCCTCAGCAGTGTTTTCCTATTGTACAGGTCTGGCAAGTATTGTACTAAATTTATGCCTAAGTGTTTCATGCTTTTAGAGTACTATTTAAATTAATATTTTAAAAATTTCTATTTCTGATTGTTCCTTGCTAGTATTTAAACATTTAATTGATTTTTTTTGTCTTGACCTTATATCCTGCCAACCTGCTCAACTTACTTTTTAAATATATTCCCAAGATTTACATGATTTTAGATGTCTTTGAAATTTTTATTTCAATTTCCAATTGTTTTTTACTGATATAAAGATTGTGAGTACTGTGTTAACTGTATCCCTCAAATTTTGGTATGGTTTTCTGCTTTTTCATTCAATTTAAAGTATTATCTAATTTCTTTTGTGTTTTACTCTTTGACTCATGAATTTCCATGTATTTAGGGATATTCCAGATGTCTTCTACTATTGGCTTCTAATTTAATTTTGCTGTGGTCAGACAAGGTATTATACATGAACTGTTTTTACTCACAAGAATTCTGACACCAAATGTGTGTGCGTTTTTTCTCACCAACCAATTCTCCAACTCTCCAGATACTAATCCGATGTCCTACCATTTGATTCAATGCTGACATAACCACTCAGAATTAGTACAGACCCCACAGGTTAAGGGCTTAGTCCCACAAGACAGCCCCCACTTCAGAGGCCAATCTCAAATCCCAGGCCTCTGTACATCTGACTGACTGGCTATAAATCACAGGTCGTCACACCGTCCTCACATGTGATAACTTGCCATAATGCCTCAGAGAACGCAGAGCAATACTTTACTTACTATTACCAGATTATTATAAATGACTCAAGAACAGCCAAACGTTAAAAAGGCATGAAGCAAGGTCTGGGGTGAAGGGGTAGAGAGCATCCATGCCTCTCTCGGTGCACCCCTTTTCTAGTACCTCGGTGTGTTCAACATGAAAGCTCTCTGAACCCCGACATTTAGGGGGTGTTAGGGAGTTTTCATTACGTAGATGGACAGGATTGATTAAAGCACTGGCCATCGGTGAGTAACTCAATCTCCCCCTCTCCCCCTTCTGTTTCCAGAGCTTTGGGTGTAGAGCTGAAAGTTCTAACCCTTTAATCACGCCTTGGTCTTTTTGGTGACCAGTCTCCACCCACCAGTCATCTCCTTATCATCCGAGAGACTTTTATTGCTTGGAGATTCCAAAGGTTTCAGGAGCTAAGTACCAAAAACCAGGATAAACAGCAAATACATACTTTGATTCATACTACAATGCATGACTTTATTCATTAAAATGTATTGACGTTGGTTTTATTGACCAGCTTGTGATCCATGTTAGTGAATGTTTTGTGTGCACTTAAAAAGAATTGTGCTTTGATTTTGTTGGATGCAAATGTCCACTAGGTTAATTTGGGTAGTAGTGGTTAACAGTTTGCCTTCTATGTCCTTACCAATTTTCTGTCTACTTGCTCTATCAATTAATTAGTGGGAGCAGATAGTTGAAATCTCCACATGTAATTGTAAATTTGTCTAGTTTTCTTCTTGCTTCTGATAGTTTTTGCTACGTGAATTGTAACATTGTTACTGATATATGCTTATTGAGGGTTTTCTGTCATTTTGATGCAAGAATCCCTTAATTATCATTAGGACCTCTAACTCTTTACCCTTCATAATATTCCTTGTTTAGAAGTCTGTTTTCTGTGCTATTAACATAGCTGCTCCCGCTTTCTAATCTTAGTGTTTGGATGGCATTTTTTTAATCCTTTTCCTTTAAATGTATCTATAATTTTACTTGTAAACTGAGTTTCCTATAGACACCATGTAACTGTGTTTCCCCAAAAATAAGACCTAGCCAGACCATCAGCTCTAATGTGCCTTTTGGAGCAAAAATTAATATAAGACTCAGTCTTATATTATATTGTATTAAATTACATTATATATGACCGAGTATTATACTATGTTATATTATATTATATTATATTATATTATATTATATTATATTATATTATATTATATTATATTATAAGACCTGGTCTTATATTATAGTAAAATAAGACCGGGTCTTATATTAATTTTTGCTCAAAAGACACATTAGAGCTGATTGTCCAGCTAGGTTTTATTTTCAGGGAAACATGGAATTAAGAGATACTTTTTTCTTCTACTCTGACAATCTCTAGCTTTTACTTGAAATGTATTAAACACTTATATTTAATGTAGGTATTGATATGGTTTGGCTTATATTGACTTCTTTGCTGTTTGTTTTTTTCTTTTACTTATCTGTTCTTTACTCATTTTTTTCTTTTTTCCTACTTTCATTTCGGACTGATTAGATTTTAATACTCCATTTATCTCTACTATTAGCTTATTAGTGATAGCTCTTTAATTTTTTTTAATGGTTGTCATAGAGTTTAGAATAGCATCTTTAATACAATCTAACTTCAAATAATATCACTTTAAGTATAACGAAAGACACCTACAAAAATATACTTCCATTTCCTCACTTCTGTATTTTGTGCTAGTGTCATACATGAGTCAGATATTAATTTTATATATGTTCTATACCCAATGGTATATTATCATTGCTTTAGGTAATTAATTATATTTTATAGAAATTTTTAAATGATAAATATGAGGCGTGATCAAAACATATGGTGAATGCTGCTGCCGAGTGCCATCAAACGGAAAGGCAGGGATCTTCAATACCGGAAGCAGCGCGTCAAACCTTAGTAACACTGTGTGACAAGTTTCAACTGGTTCGGTGAAGTCAGTCAGGTGTGAGCTATGGTTGAGAGAAGGTGTGTTTTAAAGTGTACCTTAAATCATCCTCTACCATGACAACGCTCCATGTCCCACATTGCTTCTGGTATATGGCAATTTCTGTCAAATGAAAACATTACAGTGTGTCCTCATCCACTTGATTCACTGGATCTGGCACCATGTGACTTCTGGCTCTTTCCCAAAGTCAAAATGACCATGAAAAGTAAACATTTTGAATCAATTCAGGACATCGGAGCAGCCATAACAGCGCAACTTAAGATACTCATGAAAGAAGACTTCCAGAACTGCTTCAGAAAGCAACAAGAACAATGGGCTAAGTGTGTTCAAAGCGAGAGGGAGTAGTTTGAGGGTGATTAATGGCAATAGGTCTTTTACTATAATAATTTTTTTTTATTTAAACATTCACCATATTATTTGATCACACCTTGTAAGTATTTCTTTACCCACATATTTTCCACTTTTAGTGCTTTTTGTTTTTTTCTGTGTTGATCTCAAATTTCTACCAGATACCATTTAATGTTTCTTGTAGGTACAGGTCTGTCTATAACGAGTTTTTTCAGCTTCTGTTTATCCGAAAAAGTTTTTATTTAGCCTTCACTTTTGAAGGATATGTTCCCTGGATATAGATTTCTAGGTTGAAAATCTCTGTCAACATTCTAAAGAAGCCAATCCATTGCCTTCTGTCTGCCAAATGTTTGATAATTCTGATCTATTTTCTACTGTATGGACTTTCTCTTTATTGATCAAACTACTTTTAAGATTGTCCCTTTTTTCACTAGTTTCTGCAATTGTGGTGTATCTTGGTATTAGTGAGGTGATAGGGTAGTTTTATCTTTATTTAGGTTCACTGAGTTTTTGTGCTTGTGTGTTTATACTATACATTCTATTTGGAATTTTTCAGCCATTATTTCTTCAAGTATGTTTTCTGTCACACATTCCCCACCACCCCTGATAAGATCCCAATTAATAAAGGTTAGATTGTTTGATATTTTTCCACTGGCCACTAAGATATTTTTGTTTTCAGTTTATTTTTTCTATGATTCATTTTTTATCTGTTTTATTGTAAAATCTTAAGTTCATCGATCTTTCTTTCTGCAATTTTTTGTTACTCTCATTCAGTGAAATTTTCATTTCAGAGATTTTACTTTTCATCTCTAAATTTTCCATTTTTATATCTTCCATTTCTTTTCTCCTGTTCACATTTTGTTTTAAATGTTTAACATAATCATATTAGTGTTTTAATAATTGTGTCTGCTAATTCCATGATCTCTGTCAGATCTGCTTTTTTTGCTATTGATTTTTTTGATTCTTAATGAATTAATTTTTGTTGCTTCTTGGAATGTTCAAAAATTTTTCATAGTATACTAGACCTTTCGAATGTTACATTTTTGAGTGAATGAACTTTGCTGTCTTTTTTACAAGAGCTGAGCTTTGTTTTGGCCTTTTGATACCCGTTTTAAAGCTCTGGCAGGAAACTTACAGGTTAAAGATGGAGCAAGACCTTTGTGTGAATGGCAATTTTCCTTAGTATCTCTCCCTACTATACTGATCAAACCTTTTGAAATATATAAGATCTGTGTTTTTACAAGAACTCCCAGTTATACTTGAGTTTCTTTGTGTACATTTCTATTCCTTATCAAACAAACAAAGAAAAAGAAACAAACAAACAATAAAACAAAGAAGGAGAAGATGAAGAAGACGAGAAAAAGAAGAAGAAATAAAATAGCTAATACTAGCATGGGGCTTACTATGTGCCAGGCATTATTCTCAACACTTTATATGAAACAACTTATTAATATCCTTAAAAAACTCCACAAAAGGACCACTGCATTCACCTACCAGAACTTGAAGGAAAAGCCCAGACAGGTTCACTTCCCGAAGTTCACACAGCTAGTAAAGTGGGGATTTTACCCCAGGTAATATGGTTCTAATCACAGCATTATAGGCACTTTCTGAACATGTCCCTATATTAGTTCGCTAGGGCTGCCATAACAAAATACCATAGACCAGGTTGTTTAAGCAACTGATATTTAGTTCTCATAATTCTGGAGGAGGATAGAAACCCAAGAAAAAAGTGCCAGCAGATTTGGTTTCTTCTGAGGCCTCTCCTTAGCTTACAAATGGCCATCTTCCCACCGAGTCCTCACATAGCTTTTCCTGGGTGCACACATACACTTGATGTCTCTTTCTCTTCTTATGAGGAGAGCAGTTATATTAGAGTAGGACCCCAGTCTTATGACCTCATTTAACCTGCATTATCTCTTTAAAGACTCTATCTCCAAATACAGTCACACCGGGTGTTATGAATTTAGGAAAACAATTCAGTCCATCACAAACAGTCTCTAAATCTTCAGATGGAAATCTAACCTCAGAAAACTGGGTGCATGATGCCAGAATAAATCACTTAGGTAAAACAAATGCAGAAAACAGTGAAAAACAGGCAAAAATACCCTATTCATAGAAGGACTGGAAATCCTTCAGAATTTATAACCTAGAAAGGCATCCTTGCTCTATTTACATCATTGTGTTTTTGTGAAAAATGAAAAAAATAATTAGCTAATACACCTCTAACATTATATGTCTTCCTTCATCCTTCATCTTCCAGCAAGAAGCACTAATTTCTAACTGGATACTCTCACATGCCTACAAGAAGGAAAAAAAAGAAAGAAAAAAGCATTTAATGGTCTACAAGATTTACTGTACTGAAAATTTAAGTCAAATTGCAAGCTTAAAAATTATAATAAGGTCCATAACTCTATTATTGCCCTGAGTTATTGCCCTGAAGCCTCAAATTTTATTTTCTAAAAATCTATGAGGCATGAGGGATATTTTCAGGAACAACCTTACTTTGTTTATAATTTTTTAAATGTACGTATTATACATATCTTAGCTTTACCCATTGTTTTGCAAATGAGTCATTTACACATTCCAAAAATATGCATGCCTTATGGGTTAAGCTTAGCACCTTGAGCTTTGAGAACCTCTGAATATGTCATTTTTCAATAGAGATTTTCTTTTAAATAAATATGCTTTCCTATTATGAACAGGTAATGCCAACTGCCCCAAAATGACAAGGGAAAAAAACAACTCAATGCATCTATTAAAAGCAAAGCTTAGAAATACACTATTTCAAAGTCATTCCAAGTAGCTAGTAACTACAACTCTAAAATTAAGCAAATTTACGTAGTCTAATACATTTTCATTTCTTAAAAGAGTTATATAAAGAAATTGACTCCGTAGAATGTCATACTTTGGACAATCATTTAAATTAATGTTCCATAAATGACAATTAATCTTATTTAGCAGATTAGTTCACATAATTAGTTTACATACACATGATTGGAACAATAAAATGCTCTCAATTATGTAATTGTTCACAATTAGAATATTAAGTCACTGCCCTAGTTTTTCAATTTCCAACCAAATTGTCTAATAATTATTTAGTGTTTACTTAGCTTACGTTTTTATTGCTAAACTTAGATATCTACTTGGAAAGCTCAAATATAATTTGTTTAATGGAGGGAAGAAGATAAAACATTGAGGTTAATGTCAGTGTAATTCAATATGTCAATGTTAGAAATAGATGCCAGGTATTTGACTCCTTTCTGATAGCACCCTAAAACCTAAAAAGAAAAAAAAAAAAATATATATATATATATAATTATTATTTATTTTAAATATATATATATAAATATATATGTGTATATATATATATATATATATATGTATATATATCATCTTAAAAGCCTTATCCACGTAGAACACAGATATATTAGAGCTTTCTTTGAATCTGACTTTAAAATCTATGGTAATTCTACATCCTTTGTCTCTGACAGTCATATCACCAGGGAAGAATTAATCTATCAGAATTACTGTCTCTTTCTCTTCTTTCTCTCCTCCATCTGCTGCTGTGATTCTTTCTCCTTCTGTCCTTCTGTTCTACTTTCTTTTCGTCCCCTTTCTCCTTTTCTTGCCTAATGTCAAAAAAAAGCTTAATTAAACCACAGCTACTACACCTGACACCCTAGAATTTCATAATTAAAGGCTTTACCTTCATAGAAATATCTGTCATAGCCACAGCAGGAAATAACGGATTTTGGAATATATGGTAGTTACGTTTAATCTAGAATGTTTCTGGCATCAAACAAGAAAATTCAAATAAGCAAGAATTAGTCATATTTCAACTTTATTCCATGAATAAGAAATAAATACTGCAAATATGGAGATGTCATTTTCAAGTTTAGCATTTTAAGGTCTATTTTAAGGCTCTATGTGAAGGATTTGGAAAACAAGTAGCTACTATGGGTTCAGTTGTGTCCCCACCCCCCAAAAAAATTATTTCTTATCTGAATGCAGGGTCTTTACAGAGATAATCAAGTTAAATGAAGTCTTTAGAGTAGGCCCTAATCTAATATACCTGGTATCCTTATAAGAAGCAGGAATTTGTATACAGACACCATGCACACAGTGAGAACCCCATGTAAACATCAAGGCAGACATCAGGGTGATGCATCTGATGCTAAATAACACCAGATATTGCCACCAAACCATCAGAAGCTAGGGGACAAATATGGAACAGATTCTTCCTCAGAGTCCATAGAAGGTTCAAACCCTGCCAACACCTTGATTTTGGAATTCTAGCCTCCAGAACTGTGAGATAATACATTTCTGTTCTATAAGCCACTCAGTTTGTGGGACTTTATTACAGCAGAACTGGCAAACTAATACAGTAGCTAACATTATTTCCATTTTTTAGCTTTGGGGTTTCTAATTCTGATCATGTTTTCATTTGGCTTGAAAACTCACTGCTACCAAGGAAATAAAAAACAGAATGTGAGCAGAAGTAGGATTGTTACATTATAACAGTCATAGGTATTACAGATATATTTCAGCATTATTGTGTCAAAAAAGCAAAGGCTCAGAATTTTAAAGTGACTTGTCCCAGACCCAAGGCTGATATAACACCCCAAAAATATCAGTTAATGTAATACATCATATCAATAAACGACAAAAACACGTGATCATCTCCATGGACATAGAAAAAGTCATTTCACAATAAAACAACAATTTCTCCCAATAAAAATAATCAACGAACTAAGAACAGAGGGAAATTTCCTCAACTCAATAAGCACCTACAATAAAACCCCAGCTAACCTCATACATAATGGTGGAAGATGGAATGATCACACTCACACTTCCCAATTTTAAAACTGACCACAAAACTACAGTGATCAAGACAATATGATAGTCTAACAATAGACATATACTCGTAGGTTCTAGGAATAGATTAGAGAGTCTGGAAATAAACACTCATTTCTATGGTCAATTGGCTTGTGACAAGGGTGCCAAGATATTCAATGGGCAGTGAATAGTCTTATGAACAAATGGTTCAGTGACAACTGGATAGGTACAAGAATGAAGCTGGAACCATCCCTCATACCATACACACAAATTAACTCAAAATGGATCACAGTCCTAAATGTAAGAGCTAAAACTACAAGTCTTAGAAGATAATACAGGAGCAAAACTTCATGACCTTAGGTTAGGAAAAGCCTTCCTAGATATGACATCAAAATCATAAGCAGTAAATAAATTAGACTATGAGTCAGGGCTCTCTAGAGAAATAGAACCAACAGAATGTATACATCCACAGAAAGCAATTTCTATAAACAGAACCAACAGAATGCATATGTATATAGAAAGAAAGAGCAAGGAACTGGCTTATGCAATTATGAAGACTGAGAGGTCCCAAGATTTGCAGTCAGCCAACTGGAGAACCAGGAAGTCCAATGGTGTAAGTTTCAGTTCGATTAGCCACCAGGCTTGAGACCCCAGAAGAGTTAATGTTTCAGTTGAAGTCCAAAGGCAGGAGAAGACCAATGAGCCAGCTCAAACAGTCAGCAGGAAGAGTTCCTCTTACTCAAGGGAGGGTCAGCCTTTTTGTTCTATCTAGGTCTTCAACTCATTAGATGAGGGCCACACACAACGGTGAACACAATCTGCCTTATTCGGTCTATGGATACAAATGTTCATGTCATCCAAAAATGCCCTCACAGACACACACTGAATAATGTCTGTCTGACCCAATATCTGGCCACCCCCGACCATGGCCAAGTTAAGTTGATATAACATTAACCATCACATAGATTTTATCAAAATTTAAAAAAAAATTGTTTTATAAACATTGTATCAAGAAAGTGAAAGAAAACACATAAAATGAGAGAAAATATTTCACCTATCTGCTAAAGGACTTATTCTTAGTAAAGCGTTCTTATAACTTAACAATAAAAGGTAAGTAACCTATAATATCCCAAATTTATAAAAAACTCACTCAACTCAACTCCAAAAAAACAAACAATCCAATTAAAAAATGGGCAGAGGACATGAAGAGACGTTTTTCTAAAGAGGACATACAGATGGTAAACAGACATATGAAAAAATGCTCAACCTCACTAATCATTAGAGAAATGCAAATAAAAACCACAATGAGATACCACCTCACCCCAGTGAAAATGGCTATCATCAATAAATCAACAAACAACAAGTGCTGGCGAGGATGTGGAGAAAAGGGAACCCTTGTGCACTGTTGGTGGGATTGCAAATTGGTGCAGCCACTATGGAAAACAGTATGGAGGTATCTCAAAAATTTGAAAATGGAACTACCCTATGATCCAGTAATTCCACTCCTAGGTATCTATCCGGAGAAATCCAAAACTCTAATTCGAAAAATTTTATGCACTCCTATGTTTATTGCAGCACTATACACAATAGCTAAGACATGGAAACAACCAAAATGCCCATCGGTAGATGACTGGATTAAGAAAATGTGGTACATTTATACAATGGAGTATTACGCAGCCATAAAGAAGAAAGAAATCTTACCATTTGCAACAACATGGATGGACCTAGAGAACATTATGCTAAGTGAAATAAGTCAGACAGAGAAATACAAATACCATATGATCTCACTTATACGTGGAATCTAAAGAAAAGATTAAGTGAATGAACTAATCAGAAACAGTCTCAGAGACACAGAGGAAAAACTGAGGGTTGCTAGATGGGGGGAGGGGGAGAAGGCGGGAGGTGAGGGGATTAGAAAGCACAGTCAGTAACCACCAGAAGGCCACGGGGATATGAAAGTCAATTTGGGGAATGTAATCAATAATGTTGTACAGATTTTGTAGGGTATCCGATGGACACTTGTCTCATTAGGGAGACCACCTCAGGGATGATGTAGATGCCTGATCACTGCACTGTACACCTGAAGCTGAAGCTGAACAATAATGAATGCCAACTATAATTTTATATATACATATATATATACACACACACACATATATATATATTCACAAGAAGCGGAGTACAGTATTAGGAATAGAGACAGTGGAAATGTAATGGCTGTGTGCGATGTCAGAGGGGTAGGAGATTGGGAGAGGGGGCTATCACTTTGTGAGGGGTATAAATGCCTAACTATTACATTGATTTGTACACCTGAAACTAATTTTCAACAATGTTAAAAAAAAAAAAAAAAGGTAAGTAACCTAAAATAAAAATGAGCAATGGATCTGAGCAGGCCTTTTTTTCCCAAATCAGATATACAAATGGCCACTAAGCATATGAGAAGATAATCAATATCATTACCCTATAGGGAAATGCAAATCAAAACCTTTTATACCCACTAGGGTGGCTATAATAAAAAAGAAAGACAATAACAACAGTTGGAGAGGATGTCAAGAAATTAGAGCTCTCATACATTACTTTGCTGGTGGGAGTGCAAAACGGTACTTTGGCATTCCTCAAAATTTAAACAGAGTCATCTCATGTGACCCAGCAATTCCACTCCTAAGTACAGCCATACAAAAATTGTACAAAATGTTCAAAGCAGCATTATTCATAAGAGCAAACAAATGGACACAACTTAAATTTACAACTGAAGAGTGGAAAAATAAATGTATCCATACAGTGGAATATTATCCAGCAATAAAAGGGAGTGGGATCAATACATGCTACAACATAGAAGAATCTTGAAAACGTACGTGAAGTAAAAGAAGTCAGTCTCGAAAGGCACATATTGTATGATTCCATGTATGTGAAATATCCAGACTAGGCAAATCTATGGACGCAATAGATCAGTGGTCGCCTCAGACTGAGGCGTGTTGAGAGGGGATGAGGAGCGATTGCTCCTGAGTAAGGGATTTCCTTCTGGGGAGATGAAAAATGTTCTAAAATTGTGATGATGGTTGCACAACATACTAAAAACAATTAATTTTGCACATTAAATGAATTGTATGATATGGGACTTATATGTCAATAAAGCTGTTTATTTTTAAAAAATAAATAAAATACATGTTAAAACCACTTACAATTGACTTGTCCCGTTTATAAGAACCTGCATTGCAGAAAAGGGAAGTTCTCATCTAGGACCACCTCCTGGTTCCTTAACGCATCAAAATCACAAAAGTTTGTTTATAGCTGAGTGTACCAAAGACCCTCTCCAAGATTTGTGTTGTGGTCTGCAAAAAAGAAAGAGCCCTGAAACACCTTCATGCTCTCCAGGGGAGGGAAAAGTTCATCTTATAACAAAACTGATCAAACTTCCAAAGGGCTATTTTACCATACATTTGAAAGAAGTGACAGGATTTGTCAAAGGGAGTAAAACATTAAGAATATCTTTGCCATCCGAGATTTTTAACTTTTAAAATATTTGACTTGTAACCTTGTTGTTTATAGGAGACTGGCAACGCTGTCCGTCTCCGCTTTGGAACCATACAAATCCACATACTTCATTCACCATGTAGTCATTTTCTCATTATGTGTTCTCTAACTAAAAATGTGTCTTTCCAAGGATTATCATTTCTCACCATCATTTTAAATGCAATTTGAGGAAACTGGACATGGTGAGAGGCAGCAGGAGGGGACATTTCTGTGGGGAGCAGCAAACTACACATGCCAGCAAAGTAAAGACAGTTGTGAACGCTCCTGTGGTTGTCTGTTTCCTGGAACGGGTCTGAATTATTTGTGCCACGTCACCAGGCCAGTCTTTGGAATGTCGGGTAACCACACAGAATCCGCTCTTTGTTCTAGACTAGAGCTACGTGCTAGAAAGGTAAAAACCTGGGGAAATTCCTTCCAGTACTGGCCTTAGGTTTAGGCAGCAGGGACTCTTGCCCTAGGCCCCAGATTTAGACGACCACTGAAAATCGCAAAACACTCCAACCTCCCCAAGCATTAAAGAGCACTTGGGCTGCTGCAATCATTTAGGACCTGAGTCTAACTGCCACTAGGCACCAAACAGCTTCTCTGGTGAATAACACTGTTCAGGGTCCAGGCGGTCCTTTTCTACTTCTCTTCTTTTGTGTCTTTGGTGGTAGAGATGGGGATGGAAATCAGTGTTAAAGCTGATGATGCTGGAGATTGGCAATGGCTGCTTCGGAGTGCAGGAAGGATTTCCTCTGAGAGTCAACAAATTCATCTATCAGATCCTTCCTCTCAGCATGAACGCCATAGGTGCTAGCAATAGAAAGTATCATTTCCTATCACTGTTCCAGCATGTGCTTCAGGAGGTACTTAGGAAGAATAATTAGCATTCCTTGTTTCCCCGAAAATAAACCTAACCGGAAAATAAGCCCTAGCAGGAGTTTGCAGGATGACATCCCCTGAACATAAGCCCTAATGCGTCTTTTGGAGCAAACCTTAATATAAGACCCGGTCTTATTTTTGGAAAAACACGGTAGTATTTGCAGCATTGCATACAGCAGCTGATGGACATTCTATAATGTCCTTTGAGAGTAATTAATATTGCTCTCAAATTTGCATTAAGTAATTCAAGACATAACATGTGTGAAACTTGACAACAATCCTTACATTAGCAATTTAATGGACAGTGAATACAAGTAATGTGAATGGTTTTATTTTTAGAAATGTATTTAATACGACAATTATATTTTCAAAAATGAATAAACTGCAACTAATAATTTTAGTTAGAATGTTGATGTCTATTATATTATTTGTATTTGTATTTTAGTTTCGAATAATCTACAATAAAAATAATTCTGAAAACTTAAGAAAGGTATTTTAATTTTTGATATTGTATATTTAGTGTGAAAATATATTGAAATTTATTCATTTTGAATACAATAGAAGTATTTAAACTTTTATACAATGGCTATTAATAGACTATAACTCAAGGGGAAATAATGATTATAATTATTGATATTGCTGAAATGGAGGCAAGAAAAATAAATTTTATGGAATAACTACATAATAATTCATGTATTATTATCAGTCATCCTTCCATCAAAACAATACCTAGACACATATAATTAATAATTAAATTGAGTTGTCTTCACTATTTTGCTACCAATCATATAAAGAACAGTTTTACACATATTTTTGAGTTTTTTATTGTAAAGATGTATTTGTCAAGGTAGGCAATTAGAACGTGTTTTACATAATAGTTTGAGGGCTTAATTTATAACTTTTAAATATGTAGACCTACGGTGCAGATCCCTTCATTTGAGCTTTTGCTTCAGGGCCCCCAAATATCAGGGGTAATGACATGCCCTTGTAAGCTAAGGAGATCATAAGGGCTATTTTTCATTTGCACCTTCTTTTGATGGTGGTTGTAATATAATTTACCTCTCTGTGTGTATATGCATATATATGTGTGTGTGTGTGTGTGTGTGTGTGTGTGTGTGTGTGTGTGTATATACATCGTATATGTGTATATATATACACTATATACACATATACACTATATATAGTATACATATATAGTATATGTATATAATGTTATATATAGTATATGTATATGTACGTATACATGTGTATATATGTACTTATATACATATGTGTGTATATATGTACATATATACATGTGTGTGCATATATGTATATTTATTTGTATATTTACATCTATAGGTATATATAGATTCCTTATCCTTATTTTAGTTACAAATAAACCAAATGTTGAATTCAGAAGCCACTGTATATAAGCAAATATCTATTATTTTAATGTCATGCAAGTTCATACTTGTCAATTAAGAATGTTATAAAATATTAACCAGAGTTTATCAAAATCACATACAATTAAACTTTCAAAAACTGAAAATTATGTAAGATATTGCACAACTATATCATAATGTTGGGCTGAACTGTGTCCTGCCCGGATTCTTATGTTGAAGCCCTAACGCCTAGGACCTCAGACTGTGTGTATCTGGAGATGGAGCATTTAAAGAGGTGGTTCAGGTTAAATAAGGTCATAGGGGTGGGTCCCAATCCAATCTAACTGGTGTCCTTATAAAAAGAGGAAATTTGGACTCACAAAAGAGATACAGGAGATGTGCGCACCCTGAGAAAAGTCATGTGTGGACACAGTGAGAAGGTGGCCATGTTCAAGCCAAAGAGAGAGGCCTCAGAAGAATTAAAACCTGCTGACATCTTGATATTGGACTTCTAGCCTCCAGAACCATGAGAAAATAAATTTCTGTCATTTACGCCACCTACTCTGTGATATTTTGTCATGGAAGCCTTAGGAAATTAATATATAGACCCAAAAAGTTCACAAAAAACTATGATTTCGTAAGTTTTCTAGATTACCTGGGTCTTGCTCAAAACATTTTACATAAAGTATTAATTTTAGGGCAAAATTTAAAGATGTTACGTGAAATCAAATATAAAATGCCCCTAATACACAATGTCACATTTTGTGAAAACTGTACTTACTATAGTTTTCACACTATAGAATCAATAAATTTCCCAATTTTTGAAATCAGATTTTGAAATATAAAACATTTATTTTTAAAATACCTCAATTTGGAATAATGGATGTGGGGAAAAAATGGCATTCAAAAATATGTCTTCCAACGAAAAAGAAAGTTATTTTATCCAACTCTCCTTTTCTCCCATTATCTTCATTCTAAAATTTGGGCTTTTGCTATTAGACAAGATTTTTTTTTTTTCCAGTAGTGGTAAAATACACATAACAAAATTTGCCATCTTAACCTGGACAATATTTCAAAGTGCCGTTTTTTAATTTCTTTTACAACCCTAGCTTCAGGCCAAACCTTTTATTAATTGGTCTATGGTTTGTTCTTGACCACTGAAGTTAAATTTATCATGTTGGACTTTAAAATTCTGTGAGAAAAATACAGTGCTGTTTTTTTAAAAAAAGTTTATTTCTCCATTTTTTTTACTGTCATACAGAGACACTCATCATCTTACCACGTGTTTACTTATTCTCCCTCTTATAGCTTAACTCACATCCTGGTTCTCAACACATCAAAGTTAAAAGATTTTTTGTTTGGTTGTTTGGTTTTTTTTTGGTTTATTTTTTGTACCTAAGAACTTCCATACCCTTTAAGACTTGCCTTGTGATCTGCAGAGAGGGACGCCTTGTGACCCCAAGTAACTTGAGATATATGAATACCCTGGTGTTCAGTAAGGGGTGGAATGTTGAACTTAGTGTCAAGAATTGGGAAACTTGAAAAGGCCATTTGAAAGTAGTGCTGATGTAATTTTTTGGAAGAGTTTCTAATACTTATCAAGTAAAACATTTAGTATTTATAAAGAGATTAAAGTATTTGTCCCTCAAAATATAATATACAAGATGATCTATAAAAGAATCATATAATTTTCCAGGAAGGAAATCATTAGGGATCTCTTTATTTTCGAGATTTTTGAATTTTAGAATATGAGATGGCAAGTTTTGTTGGTTACAGAATGGTCTATTTTCCTCTTCGTTTCACTTTGCCATGTGAATTGTAACCCCATTAAAAGTCTTTGAATCCAAAGGCTTTCTGACGTGGAAAAGTGAAACCCACAAATGCAGGAGTATTCACATAGATCATTTAACCCTAATCCAAGTGATATGTCAGGCACGCAAACACTACACGTAAAAGTGTTCACAAAAACACTCAGAGTCTTAAATTTTAAAAGCAATCTTGCTGTCCTCTTGAGGGGTTTGGCTCCTGGTTAAAAACCAAGGTGTGGTGTTTCAGGCTTGACCATAGCCAATTACAAAGGCTCTACCAGGCAGGCCTTACAGGAAGGAGCTGCCACCCCCATAGCACACTTGGTGCACGGCCAGTGCACTGCAGTCTCTGTAGGGCTTCAGTCAAGGACTCATGCCGTCCCCTCACTGGCCATGCTCTTACGCTTATCTGCACTCCTAGCCTGAGCGCCTATATTCCTAGGTTTCTTTATCTGAAGCCTTTGGCTGAGGTCTTCTTTGGGCGCCTCCGCCAAGGCCTTCTTATGGGGCGAAGGGGAAATCCTTGAAGACAGTTTCCCCCCTCTCAGTACCCAATAGCGCTTTTTCCGACGTGAGGTCCACAAAAATGCCAGAGCCTTTTGCCCCACGTCTGCACTGATCCACCTGACCCTGGACTGCTGCTGCATTTCATGGGGAGAGATGCAACAGGAGCAGTTGGCACTTTCTCCAGTTTTAGCCTCTTGCTTACACAACCTCAGTAAATGATTAAAGACTTAACTCTTTTATTTTTGACTTGTTACTTTAATCAGCTACCTGGCATCTGGCAGCTCAGCTCTCTCTTTCCCAGCTCAGTTAAGCTCCTGATATCCCTCTTGATGTATCCAGGTTATCATGTATCATAAGCAATATAATTAGACCAACTCTGAAATCCCCTACTCTTGAGTTTGTCAGGGTTGATTCTTCCTAACAAAGAAGCCAGAATGGACGCTGAGCAAGAGAGTATGGTGAGCAAACCTGACTACGTAGTCTATGAAGTTAAAACTTTCTAATGTGATTCTATTACTTATTTTGCAACATTATGGATCACTATGGATCAAACACGTTTGTATTCAAACATAATAATTACCAAAACGTATTTCTCATAGTCCAAGAATCTTATCCACTTTGCCATGCATTAATATGGCTGGATCTGAATGTTTTTCAGTTTCAGGTAAAAGAAAATTCAACACAAAATGACCAAAGAAAGAAAGAAAATGTATTGGCTGCTCTAAACGACAGACCAAGAAGTAGGGCAGACCTTAGTCAGGGCTGGATTAAAATGGAATATCTACATCTCAGTCTTGCTGTGAAATCTTTCACCCCGTTCTTTCTCTCTGCACCCTCCTTATCCACAAGCAGGCTTTACTAACAAAACAAACTGGCTTCCAGAGTTTTAGACTTCACGTCTTGGGATCATCCCATCCAAAGCAAAAGAAGGCTTTGGCTTTCCCAGAATTCCCTCTCTCTGATTATACTAGTTGTCATGTGCCAACTCCTGAACCAATCACAATGGCTAGAGCACTGCATTGTTCTGACTGGCTTGGTCTAGGTCATGTGCTCTATTCCTAGAGCTAATGGATGCAGTTACTATATTCCCTAAAACCACATAAAATCCCAAATAGCAGTCAAGGTCTATTGGAAAGAGGTGAATGGATACTGGGGAGGCAACCACAAATGTGAAATAAATTGTGCAATAAAGAATTGACTGTACTCTTGTAATTGGTCCAGAAATGAACATACAACCCACACATTTTCTTACTACTCCTAGCTTGCTTAATTAATACAAATGCATTTTGTACAACCAGTATTTCAGGGCAATATTTAAAGTAATGCACACGGAAACTCTTTTTAAGGAAAATTTCTTTGTCATCAACAAATTTTAAAACATCACTATTGTAATAATTTTATGAAAAACAAAACAAAACAAAAAAAAATGTTTAAATGTTTAAAGTATTACTGGATAAATTAACCTAAACAAGATGACAGCAACTTCAAAACTATCTCAATTGTTTCCATTCCTAAAAATAAATTGGTGACAACAGATGACTTGAAGCACTCAATCGATGGCAGCGTCAGTCATATGTGGGTGAGCCTCTGTGCAGATCAGAACAAAACGAGTCGCGAGTGATATACTTGCAGTGTGTTAAAGGAAAGGAAAATGCAAATAACAGCCTGCAGACCTCCCGAAAGTCTTCGTTAGCTTGCCCAAAACACTGAATAGTTTCTATAGAGCTGGGCTCTAACACACGAATATATTAGCCACTTCTTCTAGTTAGAGCTGATGGCATGACATTTTAACCAATTTTACATTGTCATTGGTGTAAAATATGTAACTTAATTGTTACTCTTATTCAGTCTATTTAATTCATTCATACTGAAAAAAGCAAAAAGTATTTCCACCTTACAAAAAGTTCCAAACTATACCTTAGGTTGTACGTAAACCAGATGACTAATGCCATCCTGAATGAAATCTACAAAATGAAGTCAAGACATAGCCCCCTTTCACATAGCAATAGTTCATCGGTACATTTCTTCAACTGTGAATCGGATATATGGATGATTTTATCATTTGTAAAAACAGATGTTTATAGAATGTCTCTGTGTGGTCACACTGGGAATGCAAAGGTAAACAAGACAGTCTCTGTAGGTAAGGATGTGACAGTCCACTGTTGGAGCCACAGACGTAAGGAGACATTAGCCCCGAGAGCCCAGGAGATAGAGAGACTGGATTTACCCAAATTTATAAAAGCCACACAGAGGAGGTAACATTTAAACTACATCTTAAAGTATGGTTAAAATTTTTATAGTCAGAAGGGAGAACAGGGCTTTCTAAGAAGAAAGTCAAACACCAGTGAAGAAAAAGGAAAGTTTAGAATTTTTGGAGCAAAGGGTGTTTGGAGATTTCTGAGGCTGGAGTTAGGTTGGAGTTTGAAAATGACTTTGAGTGTCAAAATGTTAGGGCTTGGGACTTGATGTTACATGTAGTAAGTCTACAAAGTATTTAAGAAGGGAAACGGTGCAACTGGTTTTGATTTTTAGAAGGATGGTGGAGTATGATTCTAAACTGTAGTAAGGACAGAGACCAGCTAGGACAAGATTTGAAAGTCCAGGGAAGAGATAACCACGTTCTGGTTTAAGTCCATGGCAAAGAGGTCAGAAAGGAGAGGTTAGAATGCAGAGGTGCTTCTGAATTTATCACTAAGATTTGGTAAATGAATGAAGAAACAACATTGCATAGTAGAAAGAACAGTGGATTTGCTGCCTGGAAGAGCTGGGTTGACTCCAGGTTCTGCCATTTATTTGCTTTTTGATCTCATAAGTTGTTTTACCCTTATTATTTATAAGATAAATACAGCCATACCTACATAATGGGTTATTATGATGACTAGACATAATATTTATAAATCTCCAAATTATTAGTTTTATTATGACTATTAATCAGAGTATGAGAGAGAAGGAAATCCTAGGATACCTGCTAGGTTTTTGACATAGGAGATGGGGTGGATGATGAGGCCATGAATTAGAAAAGGGATAGAATAGGTTCTTGGAAATAAGCATGAATTCATGTCCAGTCTCCACAGGGTTCCAAGTCCAGAGGTCAAGGATACAGTACAAAATATGGACCAGAAACTTGGGAAAGAGAGTCCGAGGTTTAAAACACAGATGTTGGAGTTTGTCAGCTTGTAAATGATTTTTGAAGCAAAAGTAGTACATGAAATCGGTCAAAGAGAGAAAAGAAAGAGCTAGAAAAAAGTATTCCACGTACTGAACTCATGTGAAATGATCGAGCCCTCCTCCCACCAAAAAAAAAAAAAAATTATCTGCAGTTCTTTTAAGAAAGGTCTGTCATTTCAATACTTCCATTTTGTATTCATGTGGGCTTGCTTTTGTCTTTGGGGAATCCAGACCCTCAATTTAGGTATATACAGGCAGAAAAAATGTAAAGGTGGAACCCAAGTTCTTTCTGGACTGATTTGCACAATGTCTTCACCAGGGCCAATGAGACGACTGCAGAGATCAATGGTGCTAACTGGTCTCCTTCGCCCATGCATCTCTCACAAAGACTCGCAGTTCAGCGCAGCTTCTGGTGTACACTCTCACAATCTTATCTAGTATTGTGGCCTTCAATACAAGGTAAATAATGATGACTTTGAGATTTCTATTGACAGCTCAAACCTTTACCCTGCGCTCCAGAACGGCATAACCCACTGTCAAATCAATACCTCCATGTGGGTGTCAAAGGCATGTCTCAAAGTCAACGTGTCCAAAATGTAACTCTTGATTCCTTCCTCCCTGATAAAATCTTCTCCTCACAGAGTTTTCCCTAGTTCAGAAAACAGCAATCACATCTTTCCAGTGGCTCTTGCCAGCAACCTTAAGAGTCATCCTGGGCTCTAATCTTTCTCTCTCACTCCATATCCAAGGCCTCAGTAAATATTATGAGTTTGAACTCCAAAAATACAGAGGGTGCCAGAAATATGTATACACATTTTAAGAAAGGAACACACTGTATGAAAATTGTAATACTCAATATATACTGACAACAAAAGATGAATACCAGTCACGTGTGACTTCTGCAATTACAAGAGGTTCTCAGAGTGGTGACCATCAGAGTCATTTTCTTACCGTATTTTCCTTTCTTAAAATGTGCATACACTTTTTGGGGCACCCTCTGTATATCCACAATCTGCATAAAAAGCAGGGATTCGGGGACGAATTAGCACCCCACACCACAAACAACTACAGAAATACCAATAGCCGTTAACACACCAGTGACATCCTCCCAGGTCTCCTTGCCCTTCCTTGCCTCCTCCTTCTGACAGGACTCCCAGTGATCCCACCTCCTGGCAGCTATGCCCTCACGTAATCTCCTTCCCAGGAATGTGGCCAGCACGTAATGATTTACTCTGAATGAACCACACACAGTAAATGATGGGATGTCACTTCCGAGATTAGGTTACGAAAGACTGAGATTTCTCTGGTGAGGCTTCTGGTTTCCCTCGCGGGCTCTTCGTGCTTGCCTGCCGGGATGGAGAGGACAGCCGTGCGGGGAACTGAGGATGGCCTCTGGCTATCAGCCAGTAAGGAACCAAGGCCTCAGTCCAACAGCCCTTGAGGAACTGAACTCTGCTGACAAACACCGAGTGCGTCCGGAGGCAGACCTGCCGCAGTTGACCTTGAGATTACTGAGGCCCCAGCCCAGGCCTTCACTGCAGCATTGTGAGACCTTCAAGCGGTGAAGTCATGCCCACATTCCTGACCCATGGAAACTATGATAGCAAGTGTATATTGTTTAAAGTTACTATTTTGTGGCAGTTTATAACAAAGCAATAGATAACTAACCCATTTCACTAAACCTCTATCCCGAAGTAGCAGCCAAAATGACTGTTGTAAAAATCAGATCAAAGCACCCCACCACTTAAAACCATCCAATGGCTTCCAGTGGAGTAACGGCCAAAATTCTACAAAAATCAACATGGTCCTACCTGATAGTTCTCTATCTCCTGTGAGTCTCTCTCTCCTGTCTTTATTTCACACTGGCCTCCTGGCTGTTTTTGAGCATGCAAACACGCTTCCTTTCTCAAGAGAATTTGCACTTGCTGTGTCATCTGCTTGGGAGACTTTTTTCCAAGCACATGCTTTGCTCTCTTTAGTCTCTGCTCAATGTCTCATCAATGAAGGCTTCCTTGACTACCTTTTAAAGTATCAACAACTTCTCTCCCTAGCACTTTCTATCTTCCTTCTGTACTTTATCCCCTCCCCCCATTTACAGCATCTTACTTACGTATCGCTTTACTTATTATACATACTTGTGTATTGTCCTTCTCCCATTTCTCCAATAAAAGCTCCAGAAAGGAAAGGACTGATCTATTCCCAGCACTAGAACAGAGCTTAATACATAGGAAGCCCTCAATTTGTCGCATAAATGAATGAACTTCTGGTTCTTTAGTGGTAAAACTGGTACATTTAAAGTTATAAACGTTTCATGGGAGACAAATGAGGATGGCACAGGGCTGTACTCAAGATGCAAACAACACATAAATAGCCCTAGGAATATGAATTGCTATTTAACAACCTACCATTGGTTACGATATGGAGCAAAATTATAATGTAATGCTATTATAAGCAAGTAATTCTTCACATAAAGAAAAAAAGATCTATTTCGTAATCACAGACTGTACCCCTAACCTTGGCTAATCATCTTGCAAATGCATGTGATTATTCACCATGGGTAACGCAAAAGGGAGTGCCAGTGGCTCAGGCAGCACAATCCATCATCAACACAGGGGACATAACTCAAATTCCGTGTCCTACTAATGGCGGGTCAGTAGCATCAATTCTGTACTTGAAGGGCGAGCCAAACCCAATTCCCTAAAATGCACCAAAATGTTGAGAACTGCTCTATGACACAACTAACATTATCCAGCAAACCACAGATGTAACAATGAAAGAATTTGTAGCAGCTGGGAAAGCAACCGAATTAAAAGCCTAAAAACAATTCATGCAAGGCAATTTTGTTGGTTGCTTTGATAGAACGTCTAAATCTATGACTATTTAAGAAAACGGCATTTTATCAAAATGTCAGAAAATCTTACTCCTTTTTTTTTTGTTTGTTTTATAGAAACTCACAATTTGATTTAAATTGCCCTTGAATACAAAAACCATAGATTGAAAATGGGTCAAAAGGTAGGACAGATGGCCCTGCGTGGAATTACCGCTGTATCAATTGTGGGATGTAATGTTTTAAGACGGGGAGGTGAATATAAAACAATAAGAAGAACCTCTAAGAACAGTCAGAAAGGTAAAAAGAACTATTTAGAGTTGGGGTATCTAAAGACATTAAAGATGACAGAAAGGGATTTTTCAACTGTTTGGAGCCAGAGAAAATGACGGGGTAGGCCTCCTGTTTAAAGACTATAGTGTTAACAGGTGATAGGACACTAAACTATTTCTATTTGGTCTCCTTCAAGTTGGAAAGGTTCAATTTAAAAAAAGGAATTATAGCGCAAGATAGTTGAGAAGATAGTAAAAAGGGCACATAGACACTTTAAGTGAATTTAAGTCTCTAAGACCAAGCAAATTAAATCCTTAGAAGCTGAAGGAATTTGTAGATGGAATCTCAGCACCACTATTTGGTATGAGGAAAGGGGTAGAAGCCAGAAAATTCAAGGTAGTAGCTCTATTTTTTCTTAATGGGAACTATATTGAGATATATATATTTTTAAGTGGCAGACATAGATTGTAGGCAAAATCCAAGAATGGATTTATTATGCATATTGTTTATTATCTAAACAATAATGTAGTAATAGTTACCGTGTTTCCCTGAAAATAAGACTTAGCCAATCAGCTCTAATGCGTCTTTTGGAGCAAAAATTAATATAAGACCCGGTATAATATAATACAATATATATTATGTAATACAATATAATATAATATATAATACCTTGTCTTATTTTACTATAAGACTGGTTATAATATAATACAATACTCGGTGAATTTAAGACCAGATCTTATATTAATTTATGCTCCAAAAGACGTATTAGAGCTCATGGTCCGGCTAGGTCTTATTTTCAGGGAAACACGGCATGCAGCAATAAGGGTTTACAAACACAAGGTCTAAGCTGAGCTAATTTGCATTTTTGTTTTGCTTTTGGTTTGTTGTTTGTCTGTTTTTCATTTAGAAGATCCGGGTTAGGTGAGAAGAGTTCCCTGAGCTTCAGAGGCAGGGAGCTGAACATGGATTTGAATGCTGGATTTACTATTTTTTTTCCTAGGAGACTTTAAGGAATCTCAATCTCTCAATCTCTCTCTTTTTGTGTCTCTCATTGTCTCATAATATTGCCTCAAAGGACTGACTATTATAAAGATCTTGTAGGCGAATCAAAGGAAGGAACTTTGCACAACTCCCAGCATCTAGCCGACTTAGTATTCCGTGTTACGGGCAATCCTCCATTTCTATAGCTCTGTATTCCTTTGGAGAGAGGCTTCAGCTACCGTAACAATCCTGGCTTCTCCCCAAATTCTTATTTACTTTAACTGTGTATGAGAAGGAGATAGGCTTGTCCAACTCAGACCTTTTTCCTTCTCTTTTGGAACCAGCCTATTTAAAGGACACATGCATTCTGGTCGCCTTTTCTGCCAAGCAGAAAGCTTATCCAGGCAGATGTGGTTCACGCAAAGGGAGTGATGTGGTATCCAACACTGCCTACGACTGGTTGGTACAGTGACCTAATGAAGGAGGATATTAGGAGGCTGTGGGGCCACGGATTAAAACACATTCTTCAGTTCAGCTTTATCAACAATAAAGCTGATATTATTCTGATCTCCATCTAAGTCTGACTTTCGTATCTCCATCCTTGGGGAGAAAATTTAGGGTTGAGAGCAGAGAAAAATGTGTTATTTTTTCAGTCAACCAGAACCATAAGATGATGACAAAAATGCTAAATCAGGGATAATGCTAAGATACTTTATACTTGGAACTCAGTTCTTTAAATGACAATACTTTCTACTACATTCTGATGGAGAAAATGGTGAAATGCATGTAAACGAGATAAGTAATACATTATATAATAGCAAGAGGATTGATTAATAATACTTAATAGTCCTTTAGCACTTAAAGAACCCTAGACATTTAGCTAAGTCTGCACGTGTACCATTTCATTCAACAGTGGTGTGAGGCAGATACTATAGTTCCCCATTTTATGGGAAGAAATTAAAGCTCAAAGATTAACTGATTTGCCCAAGGTCACAGAGTTGACAAGTAGAAAAATAAGGATACAGACTCAGATCTAATTCCAAAGCTCATATTCTGATCCCGGGGATGGCAAACTACAGTCCGCAGGCCAAATTCAGCTTGTCCCCTGTTTTTAGGAATAAAGCTTTATTGGCACAGCCATGCTCATTTGTTTACATATTGTCTATGCATCCTTTTGCCCTGTAATGGTGGAGTTGAGCAGAGGTGACAGAAACCATAGGACCTGCAAAGCAGAAAATATTTACTATCCAGGCCTTTATAGGAAGAGTTTGGAGACCTCTGCTCTAGTGTAAACCATTATTTCATGTGAACATCTGGAGGGTTACCATTTCATGTCATAAAAATGACTCAAATCTGGTCCCTCACTTAACACTGGGTAATGACATAAAAACTGGGAAATCTTTGATATGTATTCTTTTATTCAAACATTGAAATTTAACAAAAGATTCAGTGATCCCATAGTGTTCTTTCTAAGTTTCTTTGTCCTCTCTAGAGCCTCAGTCAGCATTGTTCAAATCACTATAAATCCCTTAAGCGGCATCTCTTGACTGTTATCAGATTTGACCTCTTGAATGAACTAAGACAAATCCTAACCAGTACAACTGTTCCAAATTGCACGTGTAGTATTTTTTTCCCACTTTATTTTATGAAAATACTCAAATATATACAAAAGTAAAGCAAACGGTATACTAAAATCTCACACATCCATCATCTACCTTCAAAATTATCATCTTTAAGGCTAATTTTATTTCATCTATAAACCCTACGTCCCTAACCCTCATCAGACCATTTGAAATAAATTGTTGACATCATATCATTTCAGCCATAAATAGAAAAGATGCTTTTTAACAGTCAGGGAACATATAGCAATTGGATATCAGCACACAGGAAACATACACTCCTTAGTATCTGCAGACCTGCAATTCTTCTCACATTCAGATACTTACACTAATTCTCTGCTTGTAGGCATGACAATGTATACTACATTTTCTGTCAAAAGCAGGGTCACTTGAAGAGAACATGCTATTTAAAATCCATTGGGAAAAGAGTGCGGGAATTGTTTGTATCATGTGATCGCAATTATTCGCCCAACAGTGAACCTCTGGAAGGTCAGAAATAAGAGAGAGTCCTTGTAATAAATGAATATGAGGGCAAGAAAGAAGACAATCATAATCCTATTTACTATATGCCAACAAAAATAATAAGCATACTATATGCCATATATTCTTGAAAGTTCCTATACCAAAGTTACTGAGACCATTATTATATATGTCTCGGGATTACTATGAATCTGTCCTTTAAGTGTGTATGGAAAAATTATAGTAATACATCTTATAAAGAGGCCAACACAAATTGGCCATTTATAAAAATTTTTGAAATCTAGAAGCGTAATATTGCTCTATGCCAAACAACTAAAAAAGACCTTGTTGAAGGCTGGCTCCTCAAATATTCCCAAACACAAAGCTAAGTGGTAAGACAAAGCTAAGTATATTACTTATCATATTCACAAAGAACATAACCTGCAAAACTTGGTAATGTCTTACTAGGAGAATAAAGTCAGAAGTAACTGAGAATTGGAAGATTAGTTCAAGGTGGGTCTTTCAGTGCAGGAGGGCTTCATGAGAATTGTGTAAGGATTAAAATAATAACAGTGCAGGATTGTTGAAAATAGTAAGACAAGGATTTTCGAGGCAAGACATTCAAAGCATCTTAGGGTGTCAACTGTCTGTTGATGCTTTCCATTGAAGAATTGATAAGTCTTTTGAAAGCCACACCACTAAGACAATGGAATAGTAAAGTTAGGTTAAGGTAAACAGCTGTAGGGAGTGAGGGCAGTCCGCATTTTAATTCCTCAATGTACAAGCTGTGGGTAAGGGTTGGTGGTTTTACTTCTCAACCTTAATCTTGGTATAAAAAATGTTGTCTTCAAATAAGCTACAGATAGGTAGATAAACTATATAATTAGATAGATGATAATTGATTGATAGATTGTTAGACTGTCTGTATATATGTTTTAATAAAATGTAGTCTGAAGGGGTTCAGAACAGACCTCCCCAAGATATACCATTTTTGCATGTGGATTATTTTGAGCTGAAGACAATTGAGACCTTGCGGGGTCAAGAGAAACTTTTACCTCTCCCTTTAAAAATCTAAATTGGGGGCCTTGTCATGATAAAAGTTATTATGAGAAATAACATTTTTATGACCTACCTATAGGGCAGTACAAACATCTAACTACTAATCTTATTGTCCTGCAAATGACTTTCCTCTCCTCTGACGCCCGAAGGCACTTTACCTCATCCTTAGCTCAGAAGGTCATATACACCTCATTTTCCCTTTCTGTCTCTGAGAAGCTCATGTGTAGGGCGTCTCTGACTCTCACATATGTGGGGTTCCCATGTGTACATATGTAATTAAATTTGGTTCTTTTCTCTTGTTAATCTGTCTCATGTTAATTTGACTATTAGACCAGCCAGTAGAACCTAGAAAGGTAGAGAAAATTTCTTCCTTCCCCACAAGTCCATATAGTGTTGAATGAGTCTACCAGGTTTGTGGTTAAGATGCCAGTAAAGAGATTCTGAATATGATTCGTTGGTATCTTTCCCTTTCTGTGTTTTGGCAATCCTTTTTTCTTATGTCTCCTGAGCTGTGGCCCTACTGAATTCTCAATGTCCTCAGTCAGCGACTTTTTTTACCTGTTGCAGATAACATCCAGACTTGGCAGAGAATTGCCAGGCTCTGCATCTATAATTGTTCAAAGTTCAGATGGTTAACGCAGATGCTTCATCACCTGTAGTAAGAGGTTGGGTTTTTTCCTTCTAATTCTTTCCACCTAATGCTTGCTCGTTATTTAGAACTCAGAATATTTGGTTTTTTTCCTTTGTTTTATGCAGCCTGTGCCATGGATATTAGCACTATTAAACTTCCTCCCTGAGAGCAGCAGTTTAAGGCTAAGAGTTTAGTGTTTCTATTTCTTAGCTTTACACCCATATTTCCACACCGTATGTCTGGTATCAACAGATGATGAATTACAGAGACACTGGAGAGGTCCTAAAACATTTCACTAGATTAGTTATGTGAGTGGGAAAAATCCAAAAAGTTAAATTTCCAGTGTCACTTCCTTAAGTGACCATGTCCGTACGGCTGATGCTCATCCTTACTCAAGATAAGACTCACGCAATATATGTTCCACCTGCCTTTGAAGTGAAGAAAACATTCCCAACTTTCCTTGGGTTGCTGGCATTTCCTCTTAGAGACCAATTCACATGGAAAATTCAGTTTCTGAACTCATGGGAGAACTAACCCCTGAGACGGGACCCTACCGACCAAATCACTCCAACGGCTCCAGGGAAGGAGTATCCTAGTCGTCCCTTTCAACTGCCTTACCTGACGAACGAACCCAGCTTTTAGCCTTGACAACCTTCCCCTATCAACAGACCCAAGCTTCCCAATTATCTGACCATCTGTTCTGTTTATCTTGTATAACCTCTCAATCTCCCTAACAGGCATAGCGTGCTCCAAACCACTGAGTCCCCACAGTTCATCGGATGCCTGGTCTTGACTTTCCTAAAAATGCACGTTCCTTATAAGGGGCCACCAACTCTGCTCTTTTCTTATGTAAGGACACTACTTTTCCTTATAATAAAATCCAAACTCAGCTCACCCCAAATTTGCAACTCGGGAAGAATATCTGATGGGGAGAGTTTTGTTCTCTTTTCCTTTGTATGGTGTGGCAGGAAAGGACAGAGAGAACAAAGAGGGGCAAACTTTGCGGACCAGAGCTTTAAAACTTCCTTTGCCGTGACATATAATCTTAAAGAAGCTGTAGACTAAATTTCAGGCAAAAGACAAGGAATGACCAAGCTGGGTGTCTCCAAAGCTCATATGAGTGGATAAAAATCCATGCTGTTTTCAACAGGCTTTTCAGCTTCAGGTGCTAGCAGATGTTATGCCTTAAACTCCTTAAGTAGTTTCTGTCACTAAAGCAGGTTGAGCAATGGGGAGTGTGTGGTGGTTGAGGAAGGGTTTTCTTGGGAAACAGTTATTTCAGTTTTTTGGGGGTTTTTTTGGTCAACCAAGGAATTTTCTTTATCTTCCAGATTCTGGCTACTAGTCTGAGGTTTGATTTTGAGAATTTTTCTTAGACATCCTGGGAATTACAGATTTTTATCATGCTCTTGTTATCAAAGTCTGAGGACCTCTAAACATTCATGTCTTTCAGTTAACCTTATGTAGTGCAGGGGATCCTGCCAACTTCGCCATGTGTCATGCAGGGCGGCAGGCGGGGTCTCTGGTCCCGCTCCACACACAAGAACGCAGGATATGGCTAGGCCAAAAAGGAACACCCACGGAGCAATAGGTAGGGGAGTCACACCACTATACTCTCACTGACGGCTGGGTTGGAGACACAGGAAACAGGAGCCACACAATTCCCAACCCTCACTGTGCCGCTTGCAGACTCAGCCACCATCTTCTTGCTAGCCCCCATTTTTGCTAGCCTAGCCACGGCAGTTATATTATTGCCCAATGGTTCACTGGTTACAGCTGATGGCCAACTAGCCACAGCTGATGGCCATTTGATCACAGTCGATGGCCATTTACTACCTGAGCCAGCACCTTTCTATGTGAGGCCGAGAGCCGGGAAACTGCTTTCTGGGGCTCTGTCCCCACACCTTATCATAGAATTAACTTTTTAGAAGGTTCCATTGTTGTCTATGTCTTAAATTAGGTAAAGAGTGGGAATCTAAAATAAAGGCTTGATCCCAAGTTATCATCATGAATTAGTTTTATTTAAGGATGCATTTTATAGAAAAAAAATTGATTTTTCTGAAATGGAGTCATCAGATCGTCGTGGATGTAAAACATTCAGAAGAAATTTGAATGACCTCATTGCTTAAATTTATGTCAGGTAGCTTGGAACAAATACAGATAATAAAAGACTGTAAAAGGAGTTGTACCACATTCTAGCCTACTTGACATTATTGGCCCAAAGTAACTTCAGGCTAAAGGCTCCAGAAACGTTCAAAATTCATTTCAAGAATTCATATTGATTTTGCAGGCTGATACCAAAAGAAGTTCTTGGGTTAGACTCCCTCCCAAAATGGATCTAAGTGCTTATAATTACATTTCTACCATCTGCTTCAACAATCAGCTCTGTGCTGGCTTTCGCAACACGTGGATTGACATACATCATTCTTACTGACAATCGTTCTGATTCAACCTCGGCTTGAGTGGTGAGAATTTGTAGTTGGAAGCCTTATCTGAGCTGTCACCATTATGTCTTATCAACCCCAGGCAAATGGCCATTCCTGGATGGTGCAGACTACTAAGGTTGCCTTAAATACGAATGTGGGGAGAACTGGACTCCAATATTTGCCAGGTTTTTTTGTTCCCCAGGGTTTAATATTTTCATTTTCAACCACTGAAATTCAATTTTCTGAATTAATTATTGGGTGGAGGGAAGAAGGAGGTGACAATTAGAGTTAAGACCTGCTATGATGGTCTCATCGACAGCAGAAGTCAGCCTACCATCGATTTTTATGAAGTCCACAAGCTACGATGGTTTTTGTATTTTTAAATAGATGGAAAAAAATCAAAAGAATAACATTTCATGACACATGCAAATTATATGAAATTCCAAGTTCAGTGACCATAAATACAGTTTAATTGGAACACACTGGAGCTCATTAATTAATATAATGCCTATCACTACTTTCACCATAGTAGTTGTAACAGAGACCATATAGCTGGCAAAGGCTGAAATATGTACCATTTGGCTTTTTATAATAGAAAAACTTTGCTGACTCCTGCTTAGCCTGCTGAGGACAAAAAAAAAAGAGAGAAACAAAAGAAACAAACAAAACAAAAACAAACAAACTAAAAAACCCCAAAAAACTCCCTCTGGAAGTCAGCCCTATAGTTTTACCTGCTTTTGTCACAGGACAAAATTTTGCTGGAAACTTTGTAAAGGACTAGATAAGTATCTTTAAAAAAAAACATAAATGGACAAAAGATGGTCTGGGTTCAATGATTGATCGATAAGGTATTTTACTATTATGACTTAGTGACAACAGTATCCTTAAGAGCGTCTCCTCGGTGCCATTTGGGGTGGAAGTTTTAGCTCTGTCTTCTGAAAACTGAGTAGAGACACAAAGAAAAGAATCCTTCTCCCTTGATTCCTGCAACTGCTGAAGAGAAGTGAGCTGGAATTTTCATACTTGTTACTAAAACTCAGAAGCAATCTTATAAAAAGCTGTGCCACCAACAGTAAAATGATTCTGTCAGCTGAGGGGTCAGAGGACACAGGGCTGCTGGGTGTGGTAGGTAGGACAGGTGATTTTGTGCTTTTCGTGTTAGTGTTTTTCGTTCCTTTGGTGTTTACATTGGTGTTCACTTCCTTTGTGTTCTGGAAGGCAATTCAAGAAGGGTTGATTCAAAGTAGATAATTGCTCTTGATAAAGAAAGGTTTCTTCAAATCTTACTTATCACTCAGGGATCTAATTAACTAAGTAAAATAAGGAGAAATGAAATGGTCGTAGGGATCTATCACCAGTCACTTATTATTCCATTGTGAGTTTTTGGAATGCCACACTCGGGCTTTATTCTACTCTTTTCTGTTCCCCTCTCTCTCTGCTGCCAACTGCTTCTCTTACTTCTTTTGTACTGGCTTCTTCTCTCCCAAAGTCTAAGAGTTGAATTTCTTAGGATAGATGCTAGCTAATCTCTTTTTCCTTTCTCACTCACTATTATTTTTTTTCTTACTTAGGAAATCTCATCTTCACCTGTGCTTCAAGTAAAATTTATATGCCCTGACTAAAAAAAAAAAAAAAAAACAACACGTCTCCAACTCCTGCTGTAAACTCTGGACTATAATAGTGCCTATTCATTCACCACCACCTCTTCAGTGCTTAAAATGGACCTCAGTCTCAGCAAGTCCCAACAGCACTCATGAATCTCCCATGCAGACGGCTGCTCTTCCTCCAGGGTTTCCCATCTTGGTGAGCGGCGTCCTCAAACACTCAGGCAAAACAAAACACTGGGCAGCATCTTTGACGTCTCCCTCATGTCCTCTATCCAAACAACCACAAAAAGGAGTCTTGCGGTTTCTTAAAGACTGTTTCATTCATACATACCCACTTCTCTTCATCTCCATCCCAGTATCCTACCGGAATAATTTCTCATCTCTGGCTAGAAATACCTAATTGTTTCCCAGAATCTATTCTTGTGCAGTTCTCCATGCCACTGTGATCTCTATGTAGGAGCCAAAAGAAGCATATAAAATGGCAACCTTTATTGTGTCTTCCCTCTGCTGGGAACTCTTCAATGGCTTCCAACTGATATGAAGGTGAAAAACAACCTTCTTCATGAACAAAGCCACAGCCCCTGCCAGATCCTACCTTTGCCTACCTTACCAGTCTCATTCAATGGCACAACCCCCCCCATCTGAATCCCTAACAAATCGGTCTTTTCTCATGTTCCCAAATACTCCATTTTCTTTCCAGCAGCAGAAGCTTTCCACAGGCAGTTGTCTCTCCGAGTTCAGCTCAAATGTTACTTACTCACAAGAGAACTCCCTGAAGACCACCTAAGTCCATGAGAGATATAAAGCCATTGAGCCTCAGAAAGGTCCTGGTCTCCATCCCTGGGCTCCCAGGAATCTCCTTGGTCCCTATGCAAATTTATTCCCCTTCCCCAGTGACCTACATTTGAAGGGACGTTAAAAAGAGTAGTTCTGGTAAACCTGTTAAAAAAAAAAAAAAGAACTTCCTTAGAGGAAAGGGTATCTTCTCCTTTCATAGTTTTTCCACTTACATAATCATATTTCTTACACTTAAATAGTATAGAGGCTGCCTTCAAGAGATCCTTCCGGAAACAAATAGGACATATGCTGATCATTTGTTGTCTACTGATGCCGAAAAATTGAAAAATAGATTTACAAGTTTTGCTCTCAGTTTATTTTTAAATCATTTTGCCTTCTTAGGAAAAAGTAAATATATGTGTGGAATTTTTTTTTAAATCAAATAATATAAAAGGTACACAATAAAATGTAAGTATCCTCAACATCGATCCCTTTCCCAACAGGTAAAATATCTATCATTAAATGTCTTTATATTCTTCCAGAAATAAATACTCCATGTATACACAGTACACACACACACACACACACACGCATTTATTTATAGAAATGAGGATCTACAGTATCCCTCTCTCCCCTTAACTAGGAGATCATTACACATCGGCATACACAGAGATCCTATTAATTCTCTTTCCTCAAGCCTTTGCTTGAGATGAAGTGCCCTCCATTTGTGGTTTAACATAATTTATTGAACCCATTCTACCCATTCTACTTGTTAACAGACATAAATGTTATTTCCAGTCTTTTGCCATTCCAAAAAAAATGCACCAATGCTCGATGTGTGTTACCGTTGCACACATGTAGGTACTAAAAATTCCAAGCAATGGAATTGCTATATCAAATGGAATTTGCTGTTATTCTTTTTGAAAGCTGATACCAAATTGACCTACAAAAAAGTTGTATCCCTAATTTACAGCAGGGTGATTCCAGCTCACAATACTGTATCATACACTTGAACGCTCCTAAGAAAATAAATCATCAGTGTTCTCACCAAAAGAAGAAATGGTAACTATGCGACAGGATGGAGGTGGTAGCTAATAGTATGGTGGTAATCATTTTGCTATTTTCAAATGTATCCAATCAATATGTTGATATCTTAAAGTGTTATACGTCAATTATATGTCAATAAAGCTGAGGAAAAGAGCAAAGTTGCCTCCAACCATGTAGGGAAGGTTGGCTTCCCTACCCTTGGAAGTCACCAAATATTATCTCTTTGTTTCCAATTTGATGGGTGAAAATTAATATCTTGATTTTTGTTGGTGGGTTTGTTTGCTTGCATTTCTTTAATTACTAGTTTCTTTAATTTCTTTAATTACTAGGAGGCTGAGCATCCTTTCATATTGTCCACCTTTTATTTTTCTCTTTCTGGGAGGTAGCTATTCATACATTTCACCTGTTGAAAGTTTTCTTATTCATTTGTAAGTTTTTTATATATATTAATAATAAAGAAATTATTCCTCTACCATATATATTGCAAAGTTTTTTTTTTAGCAAGTTGACTTTTGATTTTTTTATGGTATTTATTCAGGCAGAATATAAAATTCTTTGAGAGAAAATTTATCAATTTGAGCTTTGTGTCTTGCTATGCTATACATATATACACACATATATCTATATAGTAATATATATACACAAATATGATTTTAAAATGTTTTATGATGATATTTTAAAATATTTTATCACTGTTATGAAAGAGAGGAATTTGGGGATAAGTAATGAATAATAATAGCTGGTAACTTTTAGATAGCAATTATCCTTTGCTGAAGGAAGTTAAGGCGCGTCACAGCAATAATTAAATGAGTATGCGTTTGTCCTTCCCATCTGGCAACAAACACCCTGAAAGCAGTAGCCAAGCCTATTTTACTCATTTAATTTGCTCTCAGCACTCCAAAGAATACTTTATACACAGTAAACTCAGTAATAATATTCATTCATTTATTTCACAAAAGGAATAAATTCTGAAAATAGTATGTAACTTTAAATTATATTAGTAATTTATGCATATTATAAAAGTAACGAATATGAACAAAAATATAAAGAAGGCCTGAAGTTTAATTGCAAGCCTCCATACAGAGATAACTATGATTAACATTTTGTGATTTTTCCTTCCTATTTTTTGTTTATGTGACATACTATTAGGGTTCATACTACTATGAGGTAGTATAGTAGACAGTTTTTTTTGTTTTTGTTTTTTGTCTTTTTCTCTGCCATCAAATATGTATTTTGGAAACTCACTCAATCCTACTTTTTCCAGGAGGTGTATTTTCAACCCAGGCCAGGTCAGTCGGAGGACTTCATTGCCCCCACCCGCCCTTCAGGGATATTACCCTACAGGCTAATTATGACCCTCACTGGAAACACTGGGAGACACAGGATTGTGTTTTGTTTTATTGTTATTTTATTTTTTTCCTAGGATTTTACAATGTGAGGATGATGTAAAGGCAGAGCTGCCAGTGGCTCCCCAATTACGGGCTGAGTCACTCTTGCCAGAGATAGAACAAAGCCAACACAGTGCCAAGAGATGGAGAGAGACAGACCTGGTTACTTCAGCTTCTAGATCCAGCTATGCCTGAAGCAACTTCCTGTTTACATGAACCAATGTATGCCTTTTTGTGCTTAAACTAGTTGGAGGTGTGTTTCTGTCACTTTCACCTGAAATAGATTTGACCAACATAGGAATAGTTTTGATAGAATTTCATGTTTGTTATCGCAAGGGATCTAAGAATTCTTGACTTCCTCTCAGAGTCCTACTGTGGGGATGTGGAGAGGGTACAGAGAACAAAGAAAAATAAAAGCAAAAAATATTCTTAGCTGACTGAGAAACTAACAATCCCTAAGATTCTCAAGTAAAGGCACAGCACTGGACGGCACCTTTGACAGAATCTCCTCCTCTCCAAAGACTCTTCATATATTGCATATTAGTAGTTGCCAGACAGGTTGTTTAGATTATATACACCTATCAAAAGGGACTGAGTTTTATATAGTAAAGATTAGAGAAATTAATTAAGTGGATTTAGAACTTAATATACAGAGTTTTTACAGCCAAACAGGCATCAAACAGATTAATAGCTTTTCCTGATAAGAACAGATTTTGGAGTCAAATGGCTAGGATTTCACCATTTATAATCTAGCAGTGATGGCATCAAATAAGCAAATAGTTTTAAGGGGTAAGTGCAAGTATGAGAGATTTAAATGCATAGTCAACTGAGCTGAGAGTTAACTTCATAAAGAAAAAAAAATTGCTTCAGTTACCATACAACAATTAAGTTGCGGTTATTTGTAGTCATGAAAAGACAAATTAATGCATAGAGAAATAGTATCCATCCTTTGCTTCCTTCCTTCTTTCCTTCCTTCCTTTATTCATCTATTCATTCAACAAACATTATGGAGTGCCTATTGTACATCAGGCACTTCTCAGGTGCTGGGGACACAGTAATAACTAAGACAAAAGCTTTCCTTTCGTGGAATGGACCTCAGAAGCATCTCAGGTATATTAAACTGAACTTAGAATGTCTGAGGTGTGATAAAAAAAATTACAGTGAATGTTTAAACAAAAAAATGTGTTATAGTAAAAGACGTATTGCCAGAATCCCCTTCAAATACTCGCCCTTGCTTCAAACACACTTATCCCACACTTGCCACTTTCTGCAGCGGTTCTGGAAGTCCTCTTTCGTGAGTGTCTTTACTTCATCCTCCATCATGACAATGCTCTGTGTCATACATCGCTTCTGGTATGGCAATTTCTGTCAAATAAAAACATGACAGTGTGTCCTCATCCCCTTATTCAGAGGATCTGGCACCGTGCGACTTCTAGCTCTTCCTCAAAGTCACAATGACCATGAAAGATAAACGTTTTGAATCGATTCAGGACATGGAGGCAGCCACGACAGCGCAACTACAGACACTCATGAAAGAGGACTTCCAGAACTGCTTCAGAAAGTGGCAAGAATGATGGGAGAAGTGTGTTTGAAGCAAGGGGGAGTATTTCGAGCAGGATTAATGGCAATGTGTCTTTTACTGTAATAATTTTTTTTCATGTAAACATTCACCGTATTTTGTGATCACACCTCACATGAATGTTCATCTGTACAGTGATGGGTATTAACTCACAAAAGGGTTAGGACAACTGAAGTAATTACCTGGACAAACAGAACTGTAAAGTCAGGCTCTATAGAGATGGTAAGTTGGCTTTCTCCTGAATTTTCTGTATAATTGCCTCAGTTCTCCATTTTGCCTTGCTAATAGAACTAACAATTGTCTAAGAATGTTCACAGGCATTTTGGAGGAATTTAGAGATCTAGAGATAAAAGGAGCTTGTGTGTGTGTGTGTGTGTGTGTGTGTAACTGTAATGTAGTATTATTAAAGATGAAATGTTTTTCGTAATTTATAATGGCTCTAATTATATATTAGGATTACACACAATGATTTTCCCAGTGATTTATTCCATGCATTACTTCTTTACCTTTCCAATATTACTAGAATGTAGGGGGCAATTATTAGTCCCACGATTTTGCAGGTAGGGACACAGAGCTACTCAGCGAATGACTTGTTTAAATCATAATTTAGGACCAGGATTATCAAAAAGCCTGATTACAGGTTACACCTGCAATTATATCAATTATATCTGCAAACTTTTCCCAGCTCTCTGGTTCAGGCTTTCACACGAACCAAGCTCATGACCTTACACACATTCACTTAACCTCTTTAGGTTTCAGCTCCTTCATTTTGAATATGTAGCAATGGGCTAGATTCAGGTTCAACTAACTTTCAATAGGGAGCTATTACGTGCAAATTATGTGTTATGTGCTTTCTATGTTAGCATACTAAACTGAATTACATTTTAAATATAATTTAAATTAAACCTCAAAACAAATGAAGACACTTAAGCACCAAAAAGTTAAGTCATTTGCCTAAGGTAAGCCAGTTACAGATTGAGTCAGTATATTAATACAGATCTCCTGGCTTAAAAAGTCAACGCTTTACCTCTAGTTTAACATTTTTCTCTATATTTTAGCATTCTATAAAGATACAGAAAAATGTACATGCATTTTGATTTACTGATATATAAACTAAAACAATCCTATTATCCAAAATACATGTGAGTGTAGTAATGTATCTTTATTAAAATTTAAAAGTTTGATGAAGTTTATATAACCAAATTGTTTATGGTTTAATAATGTTTGAGACTTCTAAGTGACATAAGAGTGTGTTAAAAGCACATTATAGAAATCCAAATAGCAAGGAGTTCAATGTGTTATCAACATACTGATTCAGAGGTTACTTCAAAATAGTAATTGTTGAGAAATGTGTAATTCCAAATATACCTTCTCATTCTGTTTAGTTCAGCAAATGGATTTTAATATGTTAATTGACACTAAGGAAGAAGGACTCTACTGTTTTCTGTTTTTTTTTTTTTTAATTTAGATAGAAATTTCATGATTGGCATATCTGCTACTATGCCTATCATTAAAAGTTATTAGTCGGTTGATAGATTTTAATCATTATAGTTGGTACATAGGACTAAAACTTATAATAACATAGATAGTTGATATAACAAGATAGGTTATGTACATTATATTTGGGAAACAGAAACTCAGGAAATACAGCTATTTGGGGAAGCTATCTACATCTCTGTTATGGACTATATTTCTAAATTTCTCCCAAGTTTGTTGTTTCATCTGTCATGTAACATGTTTTCTGTATTATTTTGAAAGTTAATACTGCTGTAGAAATAATTTTGAAAACGAAGAATAGATGACAATAAATAGAGAAGCAAATAGCTTGTGAGACATGGTAGACACGGATAGAATATGCCAGTAGAGTACATGTATGGTGAACAGATAGAAATTATGGGACAAATAAGAAAATTACTTATACGTAGAAAAGGATGGAAGGACTGTGTATGCACAAACATTTATGACTCACTACATATACCATGTTTCCCCGAAAATAAGACCTAGCCCGAAAATCAGCTCTAATGTGTCTTTTGGTGCAAAAATTAATATAAGACCCGGTCTTATATCATATCATACCATATCATATCAAACCCGGTCTTATAGTAAAATAAGACTGGGTCTTATATTAATTTTTGCACCAAAAGACGCATTAGAGCTGATTGTCTAGCTAGGTCTTATTTTCCGGGAAAGACGGTATATGCACAAGGTATTTGTGGCATTCAATATTTATTTGGTTGAAAATCAGCTATCTATTGGTGACATCCAATCTGGCCCAACGTGTCTTTTGTCGAAGAATCCCAGATAAAATGAATAGGTACTTATCAAGCAAATTAGAATTGTGGCCAAGCACCACTGCCCCTGCCTGTCTCGAATAGAGATGTTAGCCCCAGATATCGTACATCAGTTGGGTTGCCTTGTACATATTTAAACTCTGGTCCTCGTAACCACACCAGCAGTGGGGAAAGATGATGTGTATGAGTTAGGACAGAGACAGACAGACAGATAGATTTACTCAATTTATATGGACATTGTGGGACCCAATATTCTGCTGGTCTGATCTCTCATTTGCCTGCATCCTATCCTTTGTGGGTTAACCTATCCCATCTCTTTCCCTGCTTCTCAGTGTGTATTTTAAATGAACAGAACAAGCTGCGTGATTAGAGCGTCTTAATTTGGACTGTGGGCCTTCCTGTTCCACAACCTTTGGGCTAACCTGCCTGGTGTGTACCTGGACATGACTGTTACATCAAAGTAATTCCCCATGTGCCACTGCTGGCCAATATTTGCCTCATATTTCTTCTTTATATTTACAACTGATAGTAATTACATTGTAGTGGGTAAAGAGTATACCATTTCAGAAAGATATTTGGTCATCTAAAAAGAGCATTTAACTGTCACAGGGATACGTTCCAGTAATTGTCTGGCTGCAGCAGACAAACAAGAGAAGAATTCATGGTTCAGCAGGATAAAATCAAAGCACTTTAAAGCTGGTTCCAGTTCAAACTCTCATTTTGAAAGATGAGATTTAGTGACTTGTCAAAGGTCACTCTTTCTACTAACTAGTAAGCCAGAACAGAAGCTGAGCTGTCTAAAGAGGCTTGGGGGTTATTTGAGTGAGATACTGTTGCTGTTCCTATCTGGATCCTGGATAACGACCAAGCATATATCCTAGCACACACTATGTCATGACTAAAAATATAAACTACAGTTGTTACAATTACTAGATTAACATTAAATGATGCAAAAATAAACAGAGGATGTCTGTTTATTAACAGAGTTTATAGAGGTGTCACTGAGACATTTCAAGTGCTAAAAGTTGCTGTTCTTTCTTGCTGTCCCCATAATCATGAAATTACACATTTTCATTTGCTTCTAGGAGACTGAACTTTAGGCAATCTTCCTAAGTTAGTTGATTTTAGCTGGGAGTTTATGCCCAGTTATCCAAATTATTTAATTCAAAAAAGCTTTTACTCACCAGCTAATACATATGAAGAACTGTGTTCGATGTCTGGAACATAAAGATGAGTAAGATTTAAAGTATGTGAATCAGCAAACACTTAGGACTCCATGCTATGTGCCAGGCACTGTTGTAAGCACTAGGAAAACCACAGGAACAGTGGCTTAAACCAGAGAATAATCATTATCAACAAAAATAAGTCCAGAGGGGCCGGCCCGGTGGCTCAGGCGGTTAGAGCTCCATGCTCCTAACACCGAAGGCTGCCGGTTCGATTCCCACATGGGCCAGTGGTCTCTCCACCACAAGGTTGCCACTTCAATTCCTCAAGTCCCCCAAGGGATGGTGGGCTCCGCCCCCTGCAACTAAGATTGAACATGGCACCTTGAGCTAAGCTGCCGCTGAGCTCCCAAATGGCTCAGTTGGAGCGCATCCTCTCAACCACAAGGTTGCCAGTTCAACTCCTCGAGTCCTGCAAGGGATGGTAGGCTGAGCCCCCTGCAACTAGCAACAGCAACTGGACCTAGAGCTGAGCTGTGCCCTCCACAACTAAGACTGAAAGGACAACAACTTGAAGCTGAATGGCACCCTCCACAACTAAGATCGAAAGGACAACAACTTGACTTAGAAAAAAGTCCTGGAAGTACACACTGTTCCCCAATAAAGTCCTGTTCCCCTTCCCCCCCAAAAAACAAAAAACAAATAAACAAAAAAGAAAAAAAAAGTCCAGAGGCTCGATTGGCAGCTCAGCTACGACCTCCGTGATTCAAACGGCTTCTATTTTCCCACTTTTATTTTGGGATTTTCCTTTAGGCTTTTTGCTTAGTGGTCAAAAATCCATGTCAGCTTCAGGTAGGTATCATGCCCTCACAACACCTTCTCCAAAGCAAGAAGAATGAGGGTGGTGAGAGAGATCTCCTTAAGTCTCTTTTTATCACACAAAAATTTCCGTCCTAAGACTTCTCAGCAGACTTCCCCTTGGATTGGTATCAACAGAACTTTCTGTAATATCGGAAACATTCACCAAGTTGTGTTGTCCAAAACGGTATCTGCCAGCCACATATAGTTAGTGAGCACTTGAATTGTGGCTACTGTGACTAAGAAGCTGAACTTTTAGTTTTATTTAAATTTAAATTTCAATACTCACATGCATCTAGTGTCTACCATATTGGACAGTACAGCCTTTCATTATTTTTGGCTAGAACTAGGTTATGGCCACCAACAGTTAGTTGCAAGGGAGGCTGGGAAAATGATTAGCTTTTTCAGTCTCCAAGGGAGAAAAAGTGTGGGAATGCTTTTCAGCAGCATCTAAGAGTGTCTGCCATAAAAAGTAAGTAAGACAGAGTGTCACACGTCTGGTATTGTCATGGGGGAGGCTAACAGTGTGAAAATGTAAACAAATCAATTTTAAAAGGTAGCTATCTTCAGGTTTAAACAAGCCACGTTATCTACACTCAGTCTGGATAATTGGTCTAGATTCTAGAGTAACGTAATAGAAAGTGATTGAAGATGGAAGGGAGTAATTTAAGAAGGGGGTTGAGGAAAGCCTGTAGGGCCTCCTAATGTGGTAGAGAAGGAACAAGACTGGCATGTAAAAGACACTGTTAATAAATAGGGTGCCATACATGTATATACACACACATGCATTCATTACATATATATTTACATACATAAGTAATACAATGTGTATATTAGGAGAAAAAACAAAGCATCTTTGAGTGTTTCCCTGGTATCTCCTACAAGCCTTACGTAACACAGCAAGACAGGATTTGCAGCACTGAAGCTTTGGAATGTGGTCCATCTACCATCCTTAAAGCAACAGTTGATGCAACAATACACCTTTCCTGGACTGTGTGCCCATAAATATGGTTAACGAGCAATTTCACCAACAGTTTCTATAGGATGTTTGAAAGTGGGACAATCACAAACACAGTAAAAACTTTGAATGGTAGATGCTCTTGATGCCGGGGGGGGGGGGGGGGGGGGGGATCAGCAGTAGATAGACCTGTCTGGCGAGAGGCTGTCAGAGCTGGGGTAGCTTAATTAAAACAAAGATTTTGGTGCGACTGAGGGGAAACGACGGTTACGTTGCAGACAGTACCGTCCTCTGAGATCTTTGTTTGGTGTCGAAAGGATTATTTCCATGTCCGTATGAACCCACCCTGGTACAGAATAATAACGGAGGGTTGGGTGCATTCAAAGGAGTACAGTGTTGAAAGATATAGTTTCTAAAGCCCTTCCCAGCTTTCACATGCTACTATTCTATGATCTAGAATAATTTTCATTTTCAAAGATAGTATGAGAGATTGCTATGCAAGAATGACGGAAACTATCCATATAATAAAACATTTCCTCCATGTTTTTCCTTGGATTCATGGTACCACTTGAAATTATCTCTTTTTTCCAATACTTTCTATACTTTATATAACTTTCTCACCTATAGTGAAGTAGAACAAGGCTATGTACCAAATTGATATTAGGACGTGTGGTAAACAAAGTTCAGAAGAGACATGCACATTTATTTAAACTATAGGTTGAAACAAGATGTGAAAATATTCAGATTTTAGGTTCACGTGAGAATTTGTGGCTATGACAATAGTAATATGGCTATTAAAACTCCCATTTCGCGATAGTAAGAATTTTTATCTTTATAAGGAAAACAGATGATGAGGAGGATTATTTTGTTAATGAAATAGTTCTTTAAATTGAAGAGAGATGTGGCCAATTTCACCTACTTAAATAGAGGCTAACATAAGCCTTCCAAGCTTATTTGTAGATTTAAAGCTACTTGATGGCGATGATCTCCCACTTTTTCTATCCATCAGTATTGAGACCTGCAGTGTTCAATGTGGAACCACTGGGCACCCTGGGCTATTTACATTCAAATTTAAATTAAATAAAATGAAATAAAATGAGAATAATCTTCTAAATTGACACTAGTTCCATTTCAAGTGTTAGACAGCCACCCAGTCACTGCATTGGACAACACAGACCTAGAACGCTTTTATCTCGGAATGTACTATTAGCGAGCGCACTGTTAGGTTTACATAGAATCTAAAAAAAGTTGGTCAGATGAAGTGCTGTTCAAATTTAATGCAATCGTGTACCTTAAATGAAGGCCATTTTCCTACTATTGAGAAAGTCCTAGTCATAGAAAGCTTCCTGGGAATTGGTCCCTAAGATAAACTCTGCAGGGGCTTTAGGCAGTACTGGCCTTAGACTTGGGCAAGAAAAACTCTGCCCTGGGCTCGACTTTTTAGAGGGCACCATCCTAGCCTTCTGCAAGGGATGAAAAGTCTCGATCAAGGCCCTGTATCTCCTTCCAAATCGCTAGACCTTGCCCAAGGTACCCAGGACCCTGGAAGTCACTGATGGAAAATTCTCCAAGGCTACTTCCAGGCCCTGAGCAGGCCTTTTTCCAGAACTATCCTCCCAGGTGGAGGACCAAACCACTGGTGTGTGCACTCCTCTTCCCAAGAGGCCACCAAGAGGTGGCTGTTTGAGGGTGTTGACAGAGCTTGGTTGAGTGGGTTAGGGGTGTCCACACATGTGCAGAGAGCCCCTCTTGTTCAGGAACGGAGCTGGCACAGGAAGCAAAGGGGGTGGAAGTGCGTTCGCCAAGGGCTGAGGTGTGGCTCTCTGCTCCCTGCCATGTTTCAGGGTGGATGAACTCCAAGGTATCTGAGTGCTCTGTGCACACACCTGGCCTCCCAGGTTGTTATTAAGGTGTATTTCTAAAGGCAGGAGAACAGAATACATTTTGTAAGCTTAATATATTCCTTGTAAATATATAAACATAGGGTATGTGAGCCCTGGTCTTGCAAATCAAAGGGCAGCGCAGGCAGCCTTACAGAGGAGAGTATGTAATGTATTCAGCTGGGGTTTCTTGGCTAGTTTGCTCACTTAACCGCTCTAAGTGGTTACATCTGAGGTATCTGTACATGTCAGACACCTCAAATCTACTGGTCCACCGAGGCCCCGATGCACCCTTTGCAGGGACCAAAGCCAGAGCAACCGAAGGTCAGCGACATCTCTAAGAGGCCACTTTTCTGGAGAGGAGCCTGTTTCTAGCTCTGTTGTATTTGGGACAAATGAGGCTACTTACGGTGTGGCAAGAGAAGGCTTGAAATCCCTTCCGGGGAGTGACGTGGGAAGGCGATCCCTTTCAAGAGTGTTGGTTTGGGACACTTTCCCTCGCCTTTCCTTTCTCCCAGGAAATTCAGCCCTGCCCTTCTCCCTGACTCCAGGCCAGGGCCGGGCTCCTCAGGCGCAATGGGCGGCCCCCAGGGGCGCACAGGGTGGCTTTGTCTGGAGGGCGGCCACGGAGGAGGGAAGCGTGTGGGAGAGTGGCCACCAAGACTAGAATTTGGACTAGAACTTTCTTCCGCCCTCTCCGCGGGAGTTACCATCCTCCCGTGGGGCCCTCACAACTCCTGCGCCGAGGCAGACGCGGGGTCCGGCCCCGGGGCGGGTGGGCGGGGCAGGGCCGGGAGCGCGCTCCGCCCTCTCGGAGCCTCTGGTGGCGGGAGGCGCGGGGAGAGGAGGAGACGACGACGAGGAGGAGGTGGTGTTGGAGCTGGAGGAGGGGAAGGGGCGGGGAGGGGCCGCCGCGGGCAGCTGCCTGGGTTGGAGGCGGCAGCCACAGAGGAGGAGGTGGCGTTCCCGCCCGGTTGTAGAGCGGCGCTGGGACCCGCGCGGCCGTGACCCCGCGGCTCCCTGGAGGCCGATCCCGGCCTCAGCGGACAAAGGAGCATGCTGGCGGGGAGGAGGGCCCGTCCTCCGGCCGCCATGAGGCTCCGGGCACCGCCGGGCCCGCGCCGCGCCCCCGCCCGCCGGGGCGCTGGGCTGGCCCGCTAGGCCAGCGCGCCGCCACTCGGCCCGCAGGCCCCATGGAGCCGCCCGGGCGCCGGCGGGGCTGTGCGCCAACGCCGCTGCTGCTGCCGCTCGCGCTGCTGGCGCTGCTGGGAAGCGGCCCCTGCGCCGTGGCGCTGCCCCCGGGCTGCAAGCACGACGGCCGGCCCCGAGCGGCCGGCAGGGCGGCGAGTGCCGCAGAGGGCAAGGTGGTGTGCAGCAGCCTGGAGCTTGCACAGGTCCTACCCCCGGACACGCTGCCCAACCGCACGGTCACCCTGTGAGTAGCCCGCGCGCCCTCCGTCTCCTCCGGCGCTTTCTGGTCGCCCCGCCTCTCCGCTACTTTGGAGAGGAGTCCTGCGGGCACCTACGCGCCTTTGTGTGAATGAAGCTGCAGGCAGGGGGCCTGCTGGGTGGTGGGCCTGGCTTGGGCGCATTTCTGGGAGAGGCAAGTGAATCGGCCTCCGAGCCGCCTTCCACCTCCGCTAGTTTGCAAAGTAAAAGTTTTCGGGTTCACCGGCGCGCCCCGCGCTGTCCGGGCGCAGCGCTTGTGTCGCTGCGCGGTGCCACGTGAGGATGCGAGTAAACATGCATTCGGCGGAGTTACAGCTCATTCATCCTGTGCTCGGGCTTCCAGAAAACGGCGCTCGAGTCCAAGCCTCAGGCCTTCAGCTTTGTGCCGGTTAAGTTACACTCAGAGGCTCCTTTGCAGTGTATCAAACACAAGGACGTTGAACGGCCCAGTGTGTGATCCCCAAACCCCCATACTATTGCCTTGCCTTTTGCTATCCTTATTTTATTATAGTTAAAGAGCACCTTTCAAAATGGAGTTGTTATTTAGGGTTAGAAACATAATATAAGGTGAAGCCGTGCTCCTTTCAGCCCTGTTTTCGCGTGTGTGAGAGCTCAGATTTAAAAGCCGAGAACTTCGGGATTGAAGACTGGGTTTGTTAGCCGGCTCGAGGGACTTGATTTTCAGATTGAGTTGTCACCTGGAAGGAAAAGTTTTTGGTCTCCTAACTATGTTTGTGCTGAGATTCACGGTCCAGTTTTGCAGGCGTGGTTTTGCCGATTCCAAATGAAAAGTTGCAACTGCCCCCGTGACTCTTGATTTTATTTTCTGAACCTTGAATTGGTTCAGAAAAGTTTAAAAGTTAAAAATGGACATTTGGTCGAAGTGAAATATGAGTCCCTAGTGCTCCGTGTTCCCTTATGTTGTAAAGAATGAACGCTGCCACTATAAAAACATGAAGGCGAGGGGGAGAAGCAAGACCCGTGAAAAAACTTAAAATATGGCTTTTAATTTAACCCAAATTAGGCAGGATATAAGCGTAAGACAAGTATAAATCTCATTACTCACACCTTTGCTCTTAATTTCCATTTGTTTAAATCGGGAAAAGTTTAACCCAGGAGTGTGTGTGTGTGTGTGTGTGTGTGTGTGTGTGTGTGTGTTTATGGAGGCATGAAAATCGGTAAAGTAGTTGTTGTTTTGTTTGACTCCTTTACAAAGAGTTGACCATTTGGTATGGGCAACAGCTGTATTTATTTATTTCTTAGCCAGATTCTTTGAAGTGGAAATTTGGGCTATGGGACCTTAATTACAGCCTTGATCCAAGGGGAGAAAAACCCCTGTGTTGAAGATGCCCCTTATTACTCTGCAGAAATTAGTCATGGTACATTTGGGTTCTGGATCAGTGTTACTTAAGGCAATTCAAGTTTAGGTCGACTGTTTCCAAATGTCAGCAGTTCCAGCTGGATGAGATAAACTACTTGTCAATTGTTGATTTTGCTTTGAAGTAAAAAAAAAAAAAAAAAAGGTGATGTTGAGAATCACTTTTCAGCATATTATCAGTTAAACTGTTTTACTGAATTTTTCATGAGCTGATTAGAACATAAGTGCCTTTGAAATGTCATTGTAATCCAATTATTTTGCACCTGAAAATTCTTTAGATGAAAATGAAATTAATAAAGTCTATTTAGTGAATGTGAAGAAATTGTAATTCGTTTAAGGATCAAATAAAGCTGATGTTCTAGATGAAACTGGTTCAAAGTATATTGGACCTGGTAGAGAGTCTTCTGGTCCCGTTCCCTCATTTCACTAGGGATTGAATCAGAGGGTCTCTGTGGGTAAGTGACTTGCCCAAGTTCTCCTGGTGAATGAACGGTGGGGGTCCACGTCCCACATTATTGTCCAGCAGTTCAGCTGCTTCTCATTTTTCTCCACTTGTCTTCATTTTTCTTCTTAGTTCAACACAGTTTCTGTTGAGTGGCTCCCTAGGTAGAAGGCAGCATGATGAAGTTTGGACTAGGTGTTAGTTTCTTAGGGCTGCTGCAAATCACCACAGTCTTGGTGGATTAACACACATTTCTTCTCTCACAGTTCTAGAGTCTAGAAGTCTGAAATCAAGGTTTCAGCAGGGCCAGGATCCTTCTGGAAGGCTAGAGGAGAATCTTTGCTTTTTCCAGCTTCTGACCTTCCTCCGATTATGGCAACCCAAGTCCAGTCTCTGCTTCTGTTCTCACCTAGCCTTCTTCCTCAACGTTTCTCTCTGTCTAAAGTACTCTCTCTTATTAGGACACCAGTTATTAAATTTAGGGTCCACCCTAAGTCCAGGGTGATCTCATGTCAAGATTCATAACTTGATTACATCTGCAAAGACCCTATTTCTGAATAAGGTCCCTTTTAAAGATACCAGGAGTTAGGACTTGGACACATCTTTTTGGGGTACACTGTTCAAGTCACTGCAGAATGTAAGTATAAACATGGGCTTTCTTCACCAGGATTTGAGGAGTTATTTGGGGAGAAATATTCACCAGTAAGTCTCAGAACAGTATGGTAAATGCTCTAGTACTGGGTGTGTACATGTAGTAAAAGGAACCCAAAGAGGCAACCAGGACCCCCTTGGGGCACAGTTGGTGAGACTGAGGAACTTAGGATCCTGAGCTGATTAGAAAAGGTTGAGAAAGACAACTGTGAAGAAAATGGTAAGGGGAGGAAATGAGATGAAGGTGGGGGGACCCCTGCATGCCCACCCATTTGCAGTTGGCTTTGCTGGAATGGCAATGGCAGTATCCACTGCCCGGAGTGGTCAGAGGGAAGGCTGTCAGGACCAGGTGCAGAGCAGGCAGGCTCTCTGGCTTGAGTTTCAATCTTTTAGGTGTGGCCAACTGTGTGTAGCTGATCTGTGATATGGGTGAGGCTTGGAAAGTTGATGAGGGTTGAGACGATGGCAAGGATAGTATAGAAATTTTTCTTTTTTTTTTTTAATAATGAAAAATAAGGCTTTTTTTTTACTTAGTGGATGAACTGGACTTAAATGTAGCCTAAAGCTCAGAACCTTCAACTGTCTTAGTGAACAACACTCGTTTCCGAAGCCACGTTTATCGAGAGCTCTCACAGAAATTCTTGGCGTGACCACGCTTGTTCCCTGTATCTCGTGTAGCCTTTTGTATTAAAGGATTAAACTGCGTTTATTATTTTTATACACGACATTGAATAAAAATTTAACCACATTTCATGTTTTTGTTAGGGATGTAGTAAATAAATTTCCATATTTTATGTGCAATGTTGCTCAGTGATAGAAAGCTTTACAGATTTAGCCCTTGCTTTTCTAAATGGTAGTGTTTTCCTTCTGATGTTACATGGTGATTCTAGACAAAGGGTTTTTTTTGTTTTGTTTTGTTTTTATGATTTGTTAAGTCTCTTAAGGACAAAGTCCAGATTTTTCTGAGACTGTTTAATGGACTAAAATAGGACATGAGTTTTTTTTTGTTTTGTTTTTGTTTCTCTTTTTCCTAAAATGTTATGTTTGTTTGCTCTCTAAAACTGATAATTGGACATTTCCAGTATGTCCAGCTCAGTGCCAGGTACACAAAAAGGAATGCTTGTATTGTTCAGAAATGTAACCTAATTGGGGAGAAAGGATTTCCACAGAAGAAGCAGACATTTAGGGAACAACTGCAGAATGTCTAAAATGAAGTAATAAATCCTATGCTGCTGACTGTTTAAATGCTGAGGTAGCCTGAAAAGAGGAGAGATGAGCAGGGCTGTGGAGGCACTGGAAGATTTTGTATTTTCCTGGAGGACTACAGGAGTTAGGACTTGAGCCTGGCCAGAGGGAAGGGAAATGATTGAGCTGTGGGGGCAGGGCATTCCCAAGTTATAGGGGAGGGGTGATGACCACCGACTGGCCCTACTGAAGTGGAAAGATGTTTTCCAGAACCATTGGTGTATACATGGTATTGAAAACATGGGTCTGGGTGAGGTTATTTAGGGGAGAGTGTACAGCTGGGAGGAGGAGATGGCCTGGGCAGAAACACACTGGAGCAGCAGGGGGGCTCAGAAGGAGCACATGGTGAGGTCGGGGGAGCAACCTGGGCGCATCTGGTCATAGAAGCCAACAGGGGGTCAGGTTTGAAGATAAGGATGGGCGCCCCAGTTGAGAGATGCTGAGAGGTCTAGACAGTAAGACCGAGAAGTTGACCCCTGGGTTTGACAGCCTGGGGCTTGGGTGCCTTCCATGAGCTGTGTCCATGGACCAGAGGTCACAGAAGGCAGGTTGGGGTGGCTCGAAGGGAGAACAGGGTGAGAATGGTGGTGATAGCACCTCGATGAGGAAGAACTTCCGTTGGATGGAAGGCTTTTTAGGAAGGAATGAGAATGTTGGCGCATGTCTGAACATGGTTGGCAATAATTCAGGAGCGGGAGAAATGGATGGCGGGAGGTGAGATGTGAGGGGCACTGGGACACAGTGAAGGGGTTTGGCTTTTGATGGCAGCAGGGACGGTTCATCCCCACATAGTGAGAGGAGGAAAAGTGGGGAGCGTGGGCCAAAATGCAGGTGAGAGGACAGTGGAGGTGGGGTGAAGAGGGGGTTCCTGCCCCATCGCTGTTATTACCTGAAGAGGCGGAGGCGGAGGCGGGGTGAGGGAGGAACGGGAATGGGTGAGTACGGTGTGAAGGGTAAGGTGAAAGAGGGGTGCAGCTGGCCTTTTGGATACGGAATGCGAATGTGCTGAGGTTGCAGGAATGTGAGCAGGGCAGAGTCATGTCCCTCTTGTGATCCGAATGAATAGGAGGTGGTCAGCACAGGTATTTATCCCCAGCTGCATTCAGCCTAAAGATGCAAATAGTTGGGATTAAGCAGCCTGCTCCTTTGCCAGGTGAACGTAACAGAGGGAGAGAGGAGCAAGGTGATTTTCGTGAATAGCCCAGCTCGCTGCTGTGGCCTGAATTCTGTAGGTCAAGGGTAAGGTTTTTATCGTTGGATTCAAGGTCTCACATACCTCTGTAGCCTTATTTCCCTTTACTCAGCACAAATAATTTGTTCTTTCCATGCACATTGACTGACGTGCTGGTATAGGCTGAGTGTAGGGGTTCAGGGGTAAGAAGACAGGATTCTTTCATCCAAGGATCAAGCTTATCCACAAATTCTCTGCTTCACCAGAATGTGCTTTTCATTGTCCCTGAGCAGAGTTTGTACTTTGCGTCCTGTGTGCCTTGGCTAAGTCAGCCACTCTTGCCTGGAGTCCCTGTTCTGGTAAGTTCTGGGTCCTTCCCAGTCTAGCTCAGCGGCTGTGAACTCTTCTGTCACTCTTCCAGCATTTTGCTCCTTCCCTTCTCGCACCCAGGCACTGCTTATTATCTGTGCTCTTGTGTCACTTATGTGATGTTTGATGTTGCTTTCGTAATTCACATCCGGTTGAAGGGAAGGATTGGGAGACCTGTCTTAGGTGCCTGGAGTATGGGTGGGAATGAATTCGTTCTTTATTGAAATGCTAACAGAGATACGACTGTATGGTGGGAGAGCTGGACAAGTGGAGGGATGGCAGAGGGATGCAGATTCAAATTCAAATGAGAGCATTTATTTAGTTTCGGTCAGCATTTCATAGCTGTGGGATTCCCCAATTCAAGAACAGGTATATTAAATCGATTCACAGTTATATTTGACTTACATGATCCTATGTGTATGGTAAGCACACACATTAGACAGTGTGTTGACGAGTTGCTCAGAAATATTGCAGAATTTTGGGCCAACGTAGGCATTTGACCTATAATGCAAGTCGTAAGTTTTTCCAATATGGGAATGTTTTGCATGACCCCGCCTCTGAATCCTGTCCCTTCTTGCCTGCTCGGAGGCCGCCAGCATCAGGAGTGTATGAGAGAAGTTGGTGGGTTTGGCAATAACCCAGAAATCAAAATTCCAGAAACAAACGAACACAGGAACGTTTGGAGATCCTTGCCCCCATCTAACTACAGCTTCTGTTCCCAGGAGTCTATAAAGCTGGTTTTTTAAAAACAGAAGTGAAAACTCCTCAAAGTAACTCAGAAAGGAACACAGGGTGAAGTTTTTTATAAGAGTATTTAGTGACCCCCCCGCCGCAGGTGCTTCTCTGAAAGCAGTTGTTTTTGTGTCGGCTGTTTTCCTATGGAGGAAAAACAGAGAACATAACGAGTTATTGTTGTGTCAACATTTTTCTCAAAACAAATAAAAATTAGGATACGGAGTTCTATAAATTTTAGTACCTTATTAACTCAGATTTTGCAAAGGTTAGGAAGCTAGATGTAAACTTGCTCAATAAGTTTTTAATTGTAGCCTGACTAAATTTATTTTAAAACTTAATATAATTTTAATGCCTTATGTATGGTTTAGCTTACACTTATGGTCAAATGTAGGTGATTTTAGTCTGAAGAGGGAGTTTTTAAAAAAGGTAAGCACTGTATCTCCCACCGTTTCTTTTTCTTCATGATGAAACTTTTTAGAAATTTTGCACCTCTAGTACGGGACTCATACATGTTGCAGTGGGTGGGACAGGGGTGTAGTAGGTACCTCCTGAGAGGCAGACATCTGTCTCAGCCACCACATTTAGGACCATGCTGAGCCCCTTGTAAATGGGGCTTTTCACCCAGGGAAGCTTTTTTTGTTCTCAGATGCTTCCTGTTCAGGGCAGGAAAGGAACAAATGGAAAGTTTAAGGGATTAATATAAAAGTAATCCCGAAGCTTCCCTCCTCCTCTTTGTCAGCTGCAAGCACAGGTTTGAATCTGTGCCTTCCCCGATCAGGAGGGCCTGTCCAAAGACCAGAATGTATTTTTGGTATTTATTCTTCTCTAGTGGCATTCTTGATCATTTGCAGCCTAGTTTTGTTGTTGTTGTTTCTGCTTGCTTTTGCATTCATTCAGCAAAGAGTTACTCACTGCCTACGCTGCTTGTTGTAGACTCAGGTGGGCTTATATGACTTCTCTGGGCATCCCTTTTTTGGGGATGGTCGGGGAGGGCGCTTATTAGACCAGTTTTATCCTAATCTGATATCCCTTTCTGGTACTCTGCCTCTTGCCTTCTAGCTATACCAGATCTATCACACCTCTGTCTGGTTAGACTTGACCATTCGCTCTTTTTGATGAGATTTAACCTGAATTTCCCTCCCATTATACCGTCTGCTAAGACAGCAGGAGATAGGAGAGCAGCTGGTGGATTTTTAGAAATAATTAAAGGCACTGGATTTTTAAAGGGAAATTTGCAAGACTGGCTTAAGAACAACCTTGCTAAAGGGACTGATAGACCTTTTTGTTTGGTGATCGTCATTGCTTTTTCCTGTATCCATCTGCTGGGCACAAAACATTCCCTCAGCCGAGTATGTCTCAGACCTTGTGTAGCACATAAGCATTTCTGTTATTTATGGCGGTTCTTTCCAGGACTTTGCATGCCATTATATGCACAGGCAATAGTGATGTTTGTGTGAAGGATGTACCAGGCCACAGTCCCACTGCCCCAGGCCCTGCAGCCCAGCCCCAGGCATCAGGGGATCAATTATCTCCAGCTTCCTGTAACTTAGTTGGTGGGTTTGTTGTTGAGGTTTTCAATCTTCCATTGAATCACCTGGGAGCATTAAGACTTCAGATGCCTGGGCTATGGACCTCATGCTCTGATTTAGTTATTTATGGATGGGGCCTAGATATTGGCATTTTTCAGAACCTGCAGGTGATTCTGATGTCCCCTGGACGGAGAACCTGTTGTTTAGTAGCCCAGTGACCTGAAGGTTAACCACTGTCACCAGCTGTCCATCCACTGCAACAAAAGAAGGTAGAAGAAAGAGCAGAGGAACAAATTGCAGGCAGCTGCCTCACAAGGGAGGGAGGGACTGTTCCAAGTGGAGCAAAGACGGATGAAAATCAAGAACCATTTTTAGGATAGATAGCTGAGAGCTTGAGCATTGGGCCTTATTCATAGGAGTCAAGAAAAATGACTATTTGTAAAGTGGGGATTGATGCGCTGAAGCTGTATTTCGTATCAAGTCATGAGGTTGAGGACAGTAGGTTTTAAAGATGCGTTGTGGTGCTGAATGAAGTCACTGAAATGGTCTCACAGCAGCAAGCATTTGTCCAAATCAGCATGTGAGGACCTGGAACTCAGATGGAGCAGGGGACATAACACATAATGGCCCCAGCCTTAGAGTACCTTAAATCCTTCATATTAGATTTAAAATAGAGCAGCTCCCTGGTAAACATGCATCATTAAATTAATAACATAGTATAGACAAACAGTGAGAGGCCCAATTTTCCGAGTATGTACCGAGCTCTGGCAATTTTGTTTTTATTTTTTAGGCTTTACTAATCTCATCAGTAAAAAATAAATAAAGCTTATTTTAATTTGCTTTCTAATTATAAGTAGAGTTTAATATCTTTTGATGTGTCTACAAAAGGGTCATTTGTATTTGGTCAACTTCTCTGGACATTTTTAGTTTCTAATAGTTTTTGTTTTCTTTTCTAGTTGACATTCTTGAGATTTTTAGAGGCAACTCATCATCCGATAATGTATTTCTTCCATTATTGTCTTGCTGCTTTGGTGGGAACTAAGAAGGCAGCACTGTGGGCATCCTTTTTATATTCTTGATTTGTAGAGTGGAAAGCATGTTGGGCAGACCACATGAGATTTCCTCCATCCCGGTGTGGAACTGCTGCTGGGCTGTGAGCCTGAGTCAGCTCAGGCGTCAGGAATTTGCTAGTGGCTTTCAGCTCTTTGTCAATTTAGATGACTGACACTCTTGGTTCTTCATTTAAATAAAACTAAAAGCATGCGTCTTTTGCCCGTTTTTTTTCCTCTCCCATATTTTGCCTTCTTAAGTTTAAATCATAATATTTGTTGTGCGTATTTGCAATCTTTTATTCCTGAGTAATCACCGTGTGTGTGTGTGTGTGTGTGTGTGTGTGTGTGTGTGTGTGAGAGAGAGAGAGAGAGAGAGAGAGAGAGAGAGAGAGAGAGAGAGAGAATCAGGTCTATGGAATTATATATCCCTTACAAAGAAGGCTGAATTGTCCATCACCTGCACAGTCTACGTTTTAGAATCGTTAGTAAATCCTCTTGCCAGGTTGCCAGCTCCACTTGTATTACAGTTGCTCCCACCTATTCCAAAATTGTACTCACAGGTCAAGATGTCTCTGCAGAAGAGTAATAAGCACGCCCCCTACCGAGCCTGCAGGGAAGTAGAGGATCCCTGGGCTCATCTAAGCTTCCCAGTGCACCCCAACCCCTTACTCTCCCACAGCACAGAGCATAATGCACCGTGTGTGATTGTGAATTAAATTCACTCCCTGTGTGAAGACTTTTCTGAATTGGAAAACAGTGTTCCAAATATGTGACTTGGCCTTATGTAGAATGTCAGTTCCACTGAGGCCAGAGCCTTTGTTTTGCTCCCTCCTGCAACCTAGAGCATCTAGAATAGTGGTAGCCATTTAACAGGCACTTCTGTGATGCCCTTATACTGTGGCCAGGTACAGGGCAAGCTGTAAATTGTGTTGGATGACACTTCAGTCTAAACCCTCCTTAGATTTAATAGAAGGAAACTTTCAGTAGCCTTAGAGGCATAACAGTAATACAGGTTTTTAAATTGGAATTGTTAAATTTTTCTTCCTTTAAGCCGGCTTGAATCTAAGTTTAATTAAATTGATTCGGGGCTGGCCCGGTGGCTCAGGCGGTTAGAGCTCCATGCTCCTAACTCCGAAGGCTGCCTGTTCGATTCCCACATGGGCCAGTGGGCTCTCGACCACAAGTTGCCAGTTCAATTCCTCAAGTCCCGCAAGGGATTGTGGGCTCCGCTCCCTGCAACTAAGATTGAACACGGCACCTTGAGCTGAGCTGCCACTGAGCTCCCAGATGGCTCAGTTGGTTAGAGCACATCCTCTCAACCACAAGGTTGCTGCTTCGACTCCCACAAGGGATGGTGGGCTGCGCCCCCTGCAACTAGCAACTGGCAACTGGACCTGGAGCTGAGCTGCGCCCTCCACAACTAAGATTGAAAGGACAACAACTTGACTTGGAAAAAAGTCCTGGAAGTACACACTGTTCCCCAATAAAGTCCTGTTCCCCTTCCCCAATAACATCTTAGGAAAAAAAAAAAAGATTATACAAATGCAAGTTATTATTTAAAAAAATGATTCATTTCCCATCAAGATAAGACTTAAAAGCATTTTTTGTTTTTAATTGTGCAATTCTTCCCAACTCTTTTCTCATGAAAGAGGAACAGAGAAAGTGACTGGTGGTGTATTCCCACGACTGTGTTTAAGACAGATGTGCTTTCTAGTTCATTAATCTTTTTAACTTGCCTTTTTGTTTGTTTGTTTTAAAGATCAAACATTTAAAACTCTCCCTTTGTGGTCAAGACTCCATTGGAATTCATAAGTCTTTCAGAGACCATGACACTTGCAGTTCTCCTTGGCGGGACTAGGATAAGACTTCCATTCCTTGTGACCTGGTCCTTCCTTGTGTCTGCGTCGATTATGGCAGCTGTCGTACTGTTTGGAGTTGTTTATTTGCAGTTCTCACTCTCTTACCAGAGTGTGAACTCTTGATGGTGATATTTATCTCTATCTTCAGCATCCAGCACATAAACACTCAATAAGTCTTTGTTTAAAGAAACCCCATTTTCCCCACTATTTTTTCTTAAATGGGACTAGGGAAAGAATCTTGCCTTATTCTTAACACAGGATGAATCTATCACAGATATGTTTGCGACTCTTCAAAGCAGAATACCCAGCCTACAAAGTTAAGGCTTAAATTCCCACTTTTCATTTGATAGTGAAAAGTGTCTCATGCCCAAATTCATTCGTTTTTCCCAAGTTTTCTGGGTTCAATTCCCTCCTACTTCTTGAGAAACTATCACTTACCTTTTCTACATTCAAAACGTTTCCCTTAGTTTCTAATGTTTCTCCTCAGCATATCATAGCTATGTCCTATTTTTCGTCTGTTAAAAAAACTCCCTTCCCCCAAACACTTTCTTATACCATCATGTTGTAGTGGTCACTCCCCTTCCTTCATAATTAAGCGTCTTGAAAAGGACCTTGAATCCGCTGTCTTCATTTCCTTACCTCTTGTTTCAGTTTCAACCCATTGCTGTCAAGTGCCTAGATTCAAACATCTTTCATTCACCGTATGTGTGTCGTCCTTTGGTCTTGTTGCTTGATGGTTACCACATCTGTTCTCACACTCACTGAATTATTGAATTTCGGCCATCTCCCTTAGTTTGAGCTCCAAAGCTCTTACGAGGAAATGGCTGGCTTGACAGAGTGGTTTCCCGGCCAGGACAGGGTCATGATGGCCTGCCTTTCAATGAAAAGCTCTTGGGAATGGCTGTCGTCCAGGCTGAACTCATGAGAAATAGAGATTGTCTGTTTGAGGTTATTGCCTACTCAAAGAAGCTTAGTTAACTCTTCTACTATAACTTGATTTTTAAGGCTCCTTGCTGAAAAAAAAAGTATTTGAGTTATTCCCTCTGGGATAATGTTGAAAAACTTGTCCATCAGCTCAGCTAGAAGTTAGCAACCACAGACTGAGACATGACTATAAGAACTTTGTCAGACTTTCTATTTTTTAAGCTTTGTAATGTTCTCAAGTCCTTGTTAGTGTTTCTATCTTTTCCCATGTTGGTGGCTATAAAACCCATTAAATTGCAGGTGCCCTGTTGTCACTGCATGCAGCAAAGATGAGAGGGGAACTATGGAGACCTTTTACCCTCTGCACATCCAGGCTGAAAGTAGATGGCGGCAGCTTTACATGGAAAGGAAAATGTTGGGAGCCCTGGGACCTCCACTCAATGACTAACAGGCTCCCTTTGTGCCTGGAATACTGTTTCTGGGAGGCGAACACAACCTGCTTCACTCAGGTTCTCTCTGGTTCCTTTTCATTTCTTTGATGTGCTGCTGGTCTATGAAACTATCAGTCCTTAATGGTTGTATTTTATTCTGACCCTGAGTTTCTTTTCCAGGGATGCATTTGTTTTTCTGTTGGGATGTTGCAGGGTAGTAAAGAAAGTCTAAAGATCCTGGTCTTCTTCTCATTGTTCTCGTTCAAGATAATGGAATTTAACGGAATTTCAGAAAACACTTCTTAGCCTTCTGCAGAAATCAATTTGATAGACTTTCTGTTTCTAGCTTTGGTGTTACCTTAAAGGATCCATGATTGAGTTAATGGTTAAACCTGTTTCTTTCTGATATTACTGTAGTTTGACTTTCTCCTAAATCTGGTCTGCTAAGTATCTTGAACTACCATGACAAGAGAAAGCTAAGGCATCTACAGCTCTTTGGCTTCCAGAACTTTATATATAAGCACCCGGCATTGATTAAATGTTCTAATAACCAACATTTGGACACTTACCATGTTCCAGGTATTGTGCTAAATTTAGCATCTCGGTTGTTAAATCAACTTACAGGTGTGCCAACAGACAATGGGCAGGCAAATTGAACCTCTCAAATGGCATGCTTTTTAGGTTTCTGGCCTAGGACCTTGACCTCTAGGACTGTAATTCTCGTTATTGTTATGTTCATAGCAGTCACAGACAACCTAAATGCTTACTGTGACAGTAGAGTTGGGGGTAAGCCTTCATGAACAGGAGAGATGGGACTTCTTTACTCTGAACCAATTCTTCAGAGGTAGCTGACTAATGGGGAAACAGAGTAATCGAGAATTCTTACCTAGTACATATTATGTCCTAGTAACTAACTGTTGAAGGAAAGAATTTCAACATCTCATTTATTGTCATTAGGTGGTTATGGGAATGACCAGGGGTGTCATACTTAAGTATGCAATGTAGCCTTTTCTTTAAGATTTTAATTAAAATACAGTGGACATAGAATATTTTTTAGTTACAGGTGTTATTTTAGTTTCAGGTGTACACTATAGTTATTCAACATTTGTAGACCAAAAATGATCACCATGATAAATTCAGCAACCATCTGCTACCATACCATGCTATTCACAGTGTTAGTGACTATATTCCCTATGCTGTACATTACATCCCCATGACTTCCTTGTTTCATACCTGGTACTTTGAACCTCTTATTCCCCTTCACCTTTTTCCTGCCCTTTTAAATTTTTCAATTATAGTTGACATTCAGTATTAATTTCAGGCGTACAGAATATTGTTTAGACATTGATATAATTTAAGAGGTGATCCCCCTGTCTAGTCTACTACCCAGCTGGCACTATACGTAGTCATTGCCATATTATTGACTCTATGCTCTACATTATATCCCCATGACTATTATGTAACTACCAATTGGTACTTCTTAATCCCTTCCCCTTTTTCACCCTGCCCCCCAAACCCCTCCCATCTATCACCCCGATAAATCTAGTACCCGTCTGACACCGTACATAGTTTCTACAATATTATTGACTATAATCCTTATGCGATACCCTACATCCCCATGGCTACTTTGTAACAACCAAGTTGTACTTTTAATCTCTTTCTCTTTTTCACCCACCTGCATCCCCCTCCCATCCTGGCAACCAGCAAAATGTTCTCTGTATCAGTTTGTTTCTGTTTTGTTTGTTTATTTTGTTCTTTAGATACCATGTATAAGGGAAATCACATTGCATCTGTCTTCCTCTGTCTGACACATCCACTCAGCACGATACCTTCTATGTCTATCTGTGCCGCTGCAGATGGCAAGAACCCATTCCCTTCCATGACCAAGCAATATTTCATCTTGTATATATGTACCACCTCCTCTTTATCCATTCATCCATCAATGGACACCCAGGCTGCCTCCACATCGTGGCCATTGTAAACAATGCTGCAATGAACATACGAATGAGCATTTAGCCCCTAAGTAGTGTTTTGGGTGTCTTTGGATAATTACAGAAATAAGATTACTGGATTCTTCTTTGTCACTTTTTATAGCCTTTGTTTTCAAGTCTGTTTTGTCTGGTATAAGTAAGTATTGCTACCCTAGATTTTTGTTTCCATTTTCATGAAAATGTATTTTCCCCATCCCTTTACTTTCATTCTGTGTGTGTCTTTTGATCTGAGGTGAGTCTTTTGTAGGCAGCATATGTAAGGTTCTTGTTTTCTTATCCATTCAGCCATCCTAAGTTTTTGATTGGAGCCTTTAATCCATTTACATAGAAAGTAATTGTTTGATAGATATGTAGTTATTGCCATTTTATTATTCATATTTTTGATTTTTTTTTTTTTTTAAAGACATCCCTCTAACATTCCTTGTATTACTTGTGTGGTGGTGATGAACTCCTTTAGCTTTTTCTTGCCTGGGAAGTTATTTATCTGTTCTTTGGTTCTAAATGATAACTTTGCTGGATAGAGTAATCTTGGTTGTAGGTTCTCACTTTTCATCACTTTCAATATTTCCTGCCAATTCCTTCTGACCTTCAAAGTCTTTGTTGAGAAATCTACTGATAGTCTTATGGGAGCACCCTTGTAGGTAACTAACTGCTTTTCTCTTGCTGCTTTTAAGATTCTTCTTTGTCTTTAACCTTTGGCGTTTTAATCATAATGTGTCTTAGTGTGGGCCACTTTGGTTTCATCTTGTTTGGGATTCTCTGCATTTCCTGGGCTTATATATTTATTTATTTTGCCAGGTTAGGGAAGTTTTCCATTATCATTTCTTCAAATAGGTTTTCAATTCCTTGTTCTCTCTCTTCTTCTGGTACCCCTATTATACGAATGTTGGTACACTTGACGTTGTACCAGAGGCCCCTTAAACTATCCTAAATTTTTTGGGATTCTTTTTGCTGTTTTTTGGGGGTGTTTTCTGCTACCTTATCTTCTAAATCACTGATTTGATCCTCTGCTTCATCTAATCTGTTCATTCTAATGTAGTCTCCAGTTATTGTATTCTTCATTTCTGTCTGGTTCTTTTCTATGTTTTCTATTTCCATTTTTGTTTCCTATCTCTTTGTTGAAGTTCTCTCTGAGATCATTGAGCATCATTATAACCAGTGTTTGGAACTCTGGATATGGTAGGTTGCTTGTCTCCATTTTCTTTAGTTGTTTTTCTGTTCTTTTATTTGGGACATGTTTTTTGTCTCCTCGTTTTGGCTGCCTCCCTATGTTTGTTTCTGTATATTAGGTAGGGCTGCTATGTCACCTGGTTTTAGTAGAGTGGCGTTAATGTAGTAAATGTCCTGTGGGGCCCAGCAGCGCAATCTCCCTGATCACTGAACTAGGTACTCCAGGTGTGTGCCTTGTGTGGGTTGTGTGTGCCCTCCTGTTGTAATGGAGTCTTGGTTGCTATTGGCAGGTCAGTGGTAGGAATAGATCCTCAGGCTGATTGGTTGTGTGGACTGGCCGTGACTACAGTGGAGAAGATGTTGTGCAGGGGCTGACCCTACAGAGCAGGCTTTTATTATGAAGTGCTCTGGTGCCTGCCCAGTGTGCCTTTGGTTGTGTCATCCCGGGAGGCAGCTGGATGATGTTCTGGCTGGGTCAAAAGCTGGCCACCGGGTTTGCCAGTCCTGGGGCCTCCTAGGAGGGGCCCCACTGCAGGCCAGGTTCAACCACGGCTTGTGCCCTGCCCAGGGCCACCTGGCATGAGCCACAAAGCAATCTGCAGATGGCTACCACGTGCTGGGATTGGATGTACCTTGAGAGACCAAGCCGCAAACCCAGGCTGGCTGTCATTAGTCCCGAGCTTGGGGCTGCTCAGCCAGAGGTACAGGACATGCCAAAGCCAGCTGTTGCTTATTTGGATTTTGTGAATCTTTAAGAGATTTTTAGGAAAGTCAGCAGCATGAGCCAAGACAAGCTATTTATTATATGGACAAGCCACTGGAAGTGGCTTGTGTGGGCCCAAAAGTTGGGGGTGAGGGGGTGGAAGGGGTGTGCGTGTGTCAGAATCACCAGGGAAGGGCGACAGAATGGTGTTAGCCAGGTTGATGGAGAGTCAGATGTGGTGGGAGCCTGCTTCTGCCCATGGGGGGTGGGGTGGGGTGGAGTGGTGCTCAACAAAGAAACAGGGACTTCTGTCAGCACCTCCTTCTAGGAGAAAGCTGCCTCTGTAGCCCTTGCTCTGAAGCCAGACAGTTCAGTTCCTCCCCATATGTCCCTGGCACCTTTCAAGCTGCTGCCACAGTGCTGGAGCTCAGAGCTAGTGAGTCCACTGGTGAAGAAGTCCATCTGTGGGCTCTGTAAGAGAAGCACCTGGGAGTGCAGCCACCCTAGTCTCACTCAGCCACAGCCTCCACTGGTGTTCACAGCCAGAACTAATCGGGATTTCTCTCCTTGGCACTGAAACTCTGGGCTGGGGAACCTGATGTGGGGCTGGGACCCCTTGTTCCTCCAGGGGGACCTCTGCAGCTGAGACATCCCTCCCTCTTTTTAATGATCACACATGGGTGTGGGACCAGTCGGTTCCACGTCTCTGCCCCTCTTACCAGTCTCCAGGTAGCTGCTTCTGTATGTCCTTAGTTGTGGGGCTTCAGTTCAGCTAGACTTCAGGTGATTAATGATGGTTGGTCTGTCTGTAGTGTAGTTGTAATTTTGATGCCGTCATGAGAGGAGGTAAATACAGTGTTTATGTACTCTGCCATCTTGACTGGATCTTTGCAATGCAGTATTATCGATTACTAAATAATCAGTCCTTTTTTCATCTGCATTCTTGAGATTGAAAATTTTGTCTTAGAATAATAAATGGCCCTATCTCAAACATAGCTGCCATGTGAAGATGAAAGGAATAACAACATCATCTGGAGGGTAATTGCATTTTTGGTTGGTCTCCATCTGGAGTGAAAAGAAGCCATAATATTCTAACTCTCTTTTTAGGGAGGGCTCACATCTATATGTCAAAATTGTGCTGGAAAAGCAGGGCATTCCTTTCCCTTATTTGGTAAAGAAGATCAGAAAGGAGGATACATTGTAAATAGCACTGAGACTGAATGGATACGGGCGTCAGGTTGGCTTTGCTACCAAGTAGAATTGTGACCCTTAGCAAATCATAATTCATCTGACCCTCAATTTCCTGAATGGTAAAATGAGGTTTTGAACTAGATTATCTGTAGGGTCTCTCTGACTGATGAAATTCTGTGGTTTTACGTATCCCACAAAACCAAACCAAACTTGATTAGGTTATTGACATATTTTTAAAAATCCAGACTTAAAATGCTCATTTAATGAAGTTCAAATCATGTTAATAGAACTCATTTGTTGCATTATAGGAGTAAGTGAGTGCAGGGGCTAATTTTTGGGGTCTGGAGGTGGATGTTGGGTCTGTTTAGTCCTAAGCTTCTTGTCTGCATGGATCCTGAGCCTTGCATGCCTTTTCTCACCACTCTTAGCACTAATTGCCGCCTATTTGCTTGCTGAGACCTGTCCTCATTCTCTAGTGCTAATCCTCACCTTGGGACCTGGTGCTCAGCTCCTGGTAACTGGATTTTTTTTTTTTTTTTTTGGTCCCTGAGTTTTTGTCTCTAAGATTTAAACACTTGAGGAGCTCTTTCAGCATTTGAACTCTGATTGTCACTTGGCATATCTCTCTTCCTTCCTCTGTAATAGGAATACAGATTTTTAAACCCCAGCTCATTGAGTCAACCAGTCTGTTTGTCTGAATTTCTGAGTGTGAAAGGAATGTACAGCATGTTCACGACGTTTGGAAACAGGTTTTTTGTTTTTTTTTTTTAGCATAATGATACCTTCATTACACACACACACACACACACACACACACACAGACACACACAGACACACACATTTTTTCCTTTTCCAGACTTTATGGGCATCCTACAGATTCTATATCACAGGATTATTTTTCTTGCCTCCACCCCTCCACCCCTTTACTGCGTTGCCTGTGTTATACATATTTATCATGAATCCTTCAACACCAGTGTTCTGGCTGATTCTGTTTCACAGCAGTCCCCTGTTGACTCTCTGCAGCTAACTCCCTCCCTTTCAGTGGCAGTCAGGTCCCTCTACCTGTCACGATCCCTCTACCAACTGTAAGAGTACATTTGGGGTCATAGTCGGCTATGATACCATTTCTGTAGTAGAACCAGGATGACAAATAGATTTCTCAAAGCTCTGTGATTAGCCATCAGGAGTGCTGTGAGAGCTGATCAGGAAAGTATCAGGACTGACTAATGACCTGCCACCAGGACTGGGTAGTGGTAACACATGTGCCATTGTTTGCCAATGGCCCTGGAAGCCCCAAACTCTGGTAATGACTAGATTAATTGTTTCTTAATTTTTATAATCTTAAGATCACATGAAGTTTTGTACATATCAGCGTTCTTCGCCGTTTGAGAATTCCAATAGCTGCTTTAAAAGAGTGGCTAAGCCATGTCTTACCAGTAGGATTATTTAGATTCCATACTTAGTAGTAAGCTCTATCCTTCTCAAAAATACTGCTTTCATGCAGTGATAGTTTCCAAAATGTGCTTTTCAAATATCTCCTAATAGAGAGTAGCTCTCAGCTTTTGGACCAGCTGCTTAAGGATCTTTGGGAGATTGTGTTGGAGAAAAATGTCGGTTCCTGTATATTAAGAACTCCTACAAAATTAGTAGAAAAAGACAGACGATCCATTAGAAGTATGGGCCAACAGTAACATGCAATGTTTGCTGAGTGTACAGCAAAGTGTTGTAAGTGTTTTATTAGTTAATTCTTATATTTCCGTAATGAGGTCATTATTATCACAATCCCTCTTACGTGTCTGAGGATATAGGGATAGACACTCATTAATTCCCTCAGGTCACCCAGGTACTAAGTGATAGAACCAGGATTTGAGCCGAGGCCTCCTGACTCCAGAATTCATATCTGTAACCAGTATGTGGTAGCAGTCAAAGGACATTTCCAGACCTTCCCAGGAAGGAAACACAAATTCACAATGGGAAGTGCAAATTAAAATTACAAGGTCCCAGTTTTCGCTGCTCTGATTCAAGTGTGACTGTGAGCAGCATAGGTCATAGATGATTTTTACTTCTGTCTCCCCTTGCCCTACACCTCATTCATTCGCTTGGGAACATGCCCACTGTTGGTGTCCAGGTTCTCTGCAGCCAGCTGCACCTGAGCGGAGAACCCACCCACCGTGTGCCTGGACTTCTGACCTGCAGAACCAGAGCCAGTAAGCCGGTGTTTGTGGTAATTGGCTGTGCAGGAGTAGAAAGCTTATCCAGACCTTGGAGGGGTTACCTCTGTAGGAAAGGATTTTCCCCTTCCTGTCTGCCTGCCTTTTGGATTCCTACTCCTTTTTTTTTTGAAGAGCAAACAATTCAGAAAGGCCTTCCATAATCATTTTGCTATTCAACATTGAAACCGTATTCCCTTTGGATCAGTTATGCATCCCTCTGGTAGCATTTCACACTTAGATGCATGTGGAGTATTAGGCCTTGAAGTCCATTTTTATATCCTTTGTGTCACTCCCAGCACACAGTAGGCATTCAAATATGTTCTCAGTTAGTGAGGAGTCCCTCATGAATTTCAGCTTAAAAATAAGACTCAAAATCATAGAAGAACCTCAGTATGGCCCCAGTAGAAAGCGCTCAGTTTGATTAAAATGCCAAATAAACTGGCTGTTCTCGTATTCATAAATATTAAGCATCCACTGTTCTTTATGATGTATAGACACATTGAAAAATGGGCTCCCTATTCTCATGGAGCTGATGTGTTCATAAGATAATTTGAAGTGTTATTTAATAGGCAGTTTTTCATTTTTAGGCATTTTTGAAAGATACCTAGTATGGCATAGAAAAACCCGTTAGTGTCTCATAATCAAATGCTATTTAATTTCATGTAAATTTAATGTTTAATGCCAAAGCAGGAAAATAGATCATTTTCTTCTTATTTATGAGACTGCTGAACAAAGACTCTGAAATAATTATAAGAAAAACAAGCCTCAAAAAAAAAAAAGGCAGGTCTTTGATAAAACTGCCTGGAAATTTCAAAGGTTATTTAATGAACCATTTGCGTAGTTAAGGTGACCATACACCATTAACACTTGTACGAAGACACCTGTTGTCTTAGTGTAAATATTAATGGCACCTCCTTTTATTCTCAGGTGTCTGTGGGATGATAAATTATATTGTGACCCCACGGTAGTATGTTAGCTCTAGATATTTTTGACTTGCAGTCTCATTTTAAATAAGTGTTCACCTTGCAGAGATAGATTGCATGGTTTCAAGAGAGCAGACTAAGTATACTGAAAACTCTTCCGTAATTCGCCAAATCTATAGAAAATATATTAACACCAAAAAATAAAAACACCCATGTTTTCATGTCTGTTTGGAAATTTAGAGGATCTTTTTCTTTATCATGGAATTCAGAAATTTAACTAGAATATGCCTGAATGTACACGCTTCCCCACCGCCCGTTGGTTTGCCTGGCACGTGGTTAATCTTTACAAGTCTATCTTTAAACGAAAGACATTTTCTTTTTTTAATTTTTTTAAATTTTTTGGGCTATGTACATATCTTTATTAGACATTAGTTTTTCATTGTAAAATATGCATAACATTTGTCATTGTAACCATTTGTAAGTGTACAGTTCAAGGCATGAAAGACATTCACTATGTTGTGTAACCATCATCACTATCTATAACCATTTCATCATTCCAACCTAAACTCTGTTCCATTAAATATAACCCCCATTCCTTCCTCCTCCACAGCTCTTGGTGGCCTCTATTTTACTTTCTGCAGAGACATTTCCTTTTATTTTTTTATGACAGCCATTTTTCTACCTGGTGGTCCCTGCGCCCCCACCTGGAACTCCTGTTTTTGCATATATTGCAGGTTTCTTCATGATTTGCTTCTCGGTGGTCACTATGTTTATCTACTGAATTAAAAAGTCAAGTCATGGTTTTCCAAAATGTTTTAATTTTATATGTCATGATGGAATCTCCTTAGGTTGTCTCGCTGATTTCTCTTGATTTTTGTGCAGTGTTATCTCATGTCCCATCTGATAATTCCAGGTCATTCCCAGCAGACTTCTGGATTGCTTCCTTGTTCTCTCTGACTGCCAGGTCCTTGGAAGTGGTCTGGTGTCTTTTGTCACCCTGTGGCCCTCTTTCACAGATGCAAACCCTCAGTGCTCTTGGAGCAGTGGGGAACTTCTGAGGGCTTAGCGGAGCTCTCAGCCCCTGCAGGCTGGTGATGCAGGTGCCCAGTGGGGGGTTGAATGATGTCGGATCCTTGTGCCCTAAAATTTTTAGTTAATGATCTGAGGGGGTAAGGGGTAAGCATTTCTTTGTTTGTTTGTTTGTTTGCAAAGCTCCCTAAATGTTTTGGATGTACAGCCAGAATGGAGAATGAGTGCTGTATGCCAGGAGTGGGCTCTGCACCTTGACTCTTTCTGTGAAGGCTCAGGTAGTAAATATTTCAGGTGTGCAGGGCACACAGTCTCAATTATAGCTACTTAACTTGGCTACAGAACAGTTCATGAAAGTGGACATGGCTGTGGGCCAGGAAAACTTTATTTATAATAATGTGGGGGCTGGAGTGTGCTGACCCCTGCTCTAAACAAATCAGCACAATTATCCCATTTATGGATTCTAACACCGGAGGTCAGAGAGAGAATCAATTGATAGTTTATACTTGTGTAAAGTGGCAGCACTGGCTTCAGATCCAGGCATCCTGACCTGCAGCCTCTGCTTTCAGTAAACACACTTGTATCCCTGGCAGCTGACAAGTATAGTTCGGCTTTCTGCCACGTGGGTTTGGCAGGCCATGGCATGGTTATCATGTAAGGAAGTCTGGTTAAATAGATTTGAGACATGCTCAACTGAAGAGATTTGAGTATCTTCAGTTCAGAATGATAAAATAAATGTGCATTCTGAGTTTCTGAGTAGGGGGTGTGATGTAGCAGTTAGATTTCCTCAATGCCTCTGGTTAGAGAGCTCCTTGACAGGTTGTTTCTTTGAACACTCATTCTGTTCTGTGACTTCCTTGTTTGTAAAAAGAGTAATGTTTCCCAATCTCACACGTGTGTGCATTGTCCTTATTTGTCACTGGTCACCACTTGAACTGTTATTTATAAGATCTTATCTCGATTTTAATTTTACTTTAAAATAATTATTTTAAACAGTATCTGTGAAGTTATGGGTTGGAGTTCCATTTGTTTTAACAATATGTTAAAATAGAAAACAACAACTCGGACAAGATGTTCACGAGCCTCAGAGCTGTGAGTTACCGGTGTGGAGAGCCGGTAAGGTGGGGGGGACACTGCTGATCCTGGCAGAAGGCAGCCCCGTGGCCTGGCCTGCTTGCTCAGCAGTGGATGCCGCCGGAGGGACACATCCAGGGCTCCACTTGACCATTGTCCAGTTGTGATGTTCTCCAGTTGCTTGGATCTTATGAAGCCTCATAAGGACTAGCTTCAAGTGCCTTGCTACACGTTCATTCACGTCTATGCTCGCAAAAGCCCCGTATTTTCTCTCAGAAATCCCCGGAATGATTTACAGATGAGGCACTAAGTGAGAGGTTAAGGAACTTGTGCAGAGTCCTGAAGCCAGATCCTAGAGTTAAGATTCAAATTCAGGTTCTTTGTCATCCAGAACTTTCCTCTGTCATTGTTTCTCATACTCAGTCATCATCGGGACAGAGCAGAGTCTGGCAAAGTGATCTCAAACAAAAAGTTGGTTAGAGTCGCCAGGTCAGGGAACAGAACCTCTGCTTCCTCCCCGTGGGCCCGCCCAGCCTCTGACTCCCTGGCTGTGCATTTGGCGGTCGGATGTCGGACCAGGATGATTGTGGCACTTCTTGGTTGTGCTCAGGGATACCCCACTGTTTTACAGGGAACCTGGGGCTCTACCTTGGGTTAACATGTGAGATATTCTGTTTTAACAGGTGCCCTTGTGAGGAAAAGTAATCATTCTGTGAAGTGAAAGCTGATGGAGGTTCTGGCAAATTCGTAAAGGAAAGCATTAGCCTCTCTGCACGAAGGGGAGGGGGTGAGCTAGGAACGAAGCCTGCCCCTAATCATTTAGCATCCAGAGGAGAGGTCAAAGAGAAAAGAGACCTCTACTTGTAGGAAAAGGCCCCTTTTCAGTCCCCTAAGTGCATATACACTGAAGCATGCTTATTTGTTGAGTCTTTCTTCTTCCAACATTCTGTTGACAATGACAGAAGAAACATCAAAATCTGAACAGACCCATAACTAACGGGGCTGAAAAATGAGGAAGGTGCTCCAGTGATCCAGAAGCATCGAGGACATTGTGGGATAAATAAAACAGATGGGATCAGATTGGTGACAAAACTGCACAGCAAAGGAACGTACAGCTCCGTAGAGACAAACGTGGAAATAACTAGAAAAAATGAATTTTCTCAGCAGGATCCTGGAAGATTCCCAAGAATTGAAACTATAGGGAATGGCAACAAAAGTGGGTAAGGAAAGTGCTTGGCCCGGAATTAATAAGCCTGAAACATCTGCTGTCGTTCTGTCTTCAGTGAGTTGAGCTCACAGGGCTTGGTGGTTGGGTTTGCCTCTGCGACAAAGTCGTTTAACTTGGTTTTCAATAAACTGGGAGATTTGCCAAGGCAGAATGCTGGTGGGGGAATAATAGCCAGAAAGAGAAGTTGCAGGGGACCCTAGGTTCTTTTGTGTCCCTACCTTCCAAAGATATGCAACTTCTGAACCTTGAAATAAAAGCACTTTTGTTCCACCTCCTTTTCCTCGCCATGCACCATTATTCTCCTGTGCTAAAGAAATCCTCTGCTGTAACGAATCCCCGTCAATCCAGACCCCCGTTGGTAAGTATGAGCAAGCAGCCGAGGGTCGTCAGACATTTGAGAGGAAATCAACGGAATGATTGGGGGGAAAATTGTAATTCCTCGTCTCAGATCCAAGAGAACGGCAAATCCATAAAGCAAGAGCATCCATAGGAAAAGAGCTGTTGAAAAAAGGAGTTCACAGTGAGGTGGTAATGCTAGAAAGTTCGGGCTGTGGCAGTAATGGGATCTACTGAGCAAAGTGGGAAGGACATAGAGAATTAGTGGTCTGGAAAGTTGAGCAGAGGATTTCTTCCCAAATTCAAAGCAAAACGGTTCAGGTGACAATTAGGAAGCAGAATTAAGAGCTGTGAAGGATGGGTCTAGGAGATGAGGACCCAACAGAGAAGCAGATGGAGAAGGAAAAAGCAGTGGGTATTTCTTTGATTCTGAGCTGCCATCAAAGGTCAGATGCCTGTTTCCAAACAGCTTCTCAGCGACATGAGAGGCAGCACTTGCATGATGAGCTGGTTTTCCTGCCCGTACCCCGAAAAATCACGTCTGCCGATTTCAGTCAACACCAGCCTTCTCATCAGAGCTCTTCTGATTCACTCGATCGTTCTTGTTCTGCGTAGCGTCATTTTAACACAAAGCTTTTTTACACCACTTGTTTGAAAATGATTTCAAACTTAACACGAAAGTTAGAATAATAGGTACAACTTCTATATTTTTTACCCAGATTTACTAGATTTTGCTATTAACATATTATGCCTTTGCTTTAACAGTTTTTTTTTCCTGTGTAAGAATGATACATGTTTTAAACTATTGACAGTATGATGTACACGTTATAACCCACTGAGACTTTTAGAAAAGTGATCTTGATTTTGTCTTTTGTGTCTTTAGTCTTGATAATATAATTTGTATATCTGGGAAGATAGGGTTTTGTTTGTACTTGTTACTAGGTTAATTTCACAAGCTTTTTCTTTTCCCCCTTCCATATTTAATTTAATCACACATCACTGGAAGTTTAACTGCTTTCCTTATAAATTAGCTGGCAGCTTATGAGAGATGTGAGCTGCTTGAGTGATAGTTCTCCCACGGCACATGAATGAATCCCACCAGCTTCTCCCAAATGTTAAATTCTGAAAGATTTAACATTTCTGCTGCCTTTCATTACGCTGACTGCCATAAACTATGCAATCTTCTATTACACAACTTTTTATTTCAGTGCTGTATCATATGAAACCTTAATGTATAAACATTAAGCCATAATTAAGGATCCCAACTTAAAATTCAACCACAGTTTGTGTGTGTGCCAACAGTGACAACCACGGTTAAATTCATGACTTATTCCTTTTCCTAGCAGCTGGAAATTTCTTTTGATATCAATTTTAAGATGGTCCTCATTTGCGGAAGGTTAAAATGTAGAAAAAAAGTGTCTTAGGACACTTTTATTGAAACGTCCTAAGAAGAAAAGCAGACGTATTCTGGTAGAAATTTTGATTTCCCCCCAAAAAAGTTTTCATAAGCCTCGGAGAGAAGAAAGACTGAGCGTGAGACTGAGATTTATATAGCTGTATTTTTATTTCATTCATTTATTGAACAGATATTGTGGGCATCTTGTCTGTTGGATCCTCTGGGAAGCACATGCCAAGGTGAGGTTAGAAGTACAAGATTTTTACTGGGGGACTTCACTGAGAAACAAAGGGAGACAACGCAGATGTGGGCCTGGGAAGCCTGCACGCACTGTGCTGCAGGTCTAGCACCTGTGGAAGGAGCAGGGGAAGGGAAGACAGTTGGGTAGTATGGGCCTCAAACCAGGTGCCACTACAGGAATGTCTTGGCCCCCTGACAGGAAGCTCTGGTGCAGAGACTGCCCCTCAGGAAGTCTGTACTGTCCAGAAATGGAGAGTCCTCTTACCAGTGCTGCACTCAGTCCTTGGCTGGCATCGCCTGCAAAGTGGGTGGCCTCTGCTTGGAAACGGAGGCAGATCCTCTAGACAGCTGTGGCTACAGGCTGTTGGCGAACTGCTCTCCTGCACAGGGTCTCTCTGGAAGGGCGCTCTGAGCAGCCCACCTCCATAGCCACAACAGTTACTCTAACTCTGCCACTTAGTCTGAGTGCGGACCTGGGCATGTCACTTTAATTTGAAAGTTTTGTTGTTATTGTTTGGGAGAAAATAATAGGATTGATACCGTTGGGTTCTTGTGAGGAGTGACTGTATCCTCATACAAAGCGTGTGGCTGCACAGTGGAATCACTCAAACGTTCACTGTTACGTTTTTTGTTGGGATGCAGTGACGGTCAAGATGTCTAGCCTTTGTGGGTTTGACCTTGTCATGGGAAGCGTCGTAAATACACAAATACCTGTCCAGAGTTATTTCAGATGATGAGAAGTGCTGCTAAAACAAGATAATGTGACAAAGCGAGAGCAAAACATTTTTTTGACACACAAGAACTGAAGTATACAACTCAGAGTCCTTTCTGCAGGAATGAATGAATGAATAATGAATGAATGCAGTTAAGAGGAAGACAGATTGGTGAGCAAACTAATAATACTCAGGACCAAATGTGTGTATTTGCTGATGGCATGTGGAATTAAATGTGATTTTTAAAATAAAGATTATTTAAATTGATTGGGAATTTTGAAATCCAGTAGATACTCTTATTATTTGCTAAGAAGAATTAATTTAGAAATCAGCACTTGATATTCATTTGCCTGAAAAAAAGAGAATAAACTGGTCAGAGTACGTGCCAACAGGATTCGGCAGATTTTTTTCTATAAAGGGCCAGGTAGTAACTGTCTTAGGCTTTCCAGCTAGTCTGTCTGTTGATGCCACTCAGCTCCGCCATCATAGCACCGAGGCCGCCAGAGACAATTCGTAAACGAATGGGCATGGTTGTGTGCTAATCAAACTTGAAGGTCATTGACTTTTAAATTTTATATAATTTTCACGTGTCATAAAACATTATTCTTTTTATTTTCTTTTAACCATTTAGAAATACAGAAAGCATTCTTAGAGCCCATGGTCTGTCAGGAGAACAGGTGGAGGGTTGGATTTGGCTGCCCCAGGACTAGAACGTGGAAGAACTTGGGGAGTAACCAGTTTTCAGTGGTGGGATAAATGGAGCAAAACACTAAAAAGTTACTTTTGTGGAGTTAACTCTCCTGATGTTGGCTTACCACAGCGGTTCTAATCGTTTAGGCCACATGCCCATTGACGTGAGTGACTCAAAAGCATGGCCTCGCTATCGTGTCCATTTATCTTGTACTTGATAAAGATGGAGCAATAACAGGCATCATCCTACATGATAAATCTAATATACAGAATCAGATTGTATGACTACAATTTGTATCACTTGAGCAAATTAGAAATGTCAAGGAATGGAAACTTAGTATTTGAATGGCACGCCTTCAGGCCTCACATGAGTATGGCTCTGATCTTTCTGTATGAATACCTCAGGGTATCCTCTCCCCACGTCTCTCCCCATGGTAGCTCACTGTGTGGATTACCAGCCCTGTATCACGGGAACCAACCTAACTACGCAGTCATCAGCTTTTACAAACAGTAATGCAATAAATAACTTTGTTATGTAAATACACAATTATACAACATGGAACATGTAATAGATTTTGCAAAAGTGTATCTTCAGGATAGATTTCCAGAAGGGGAATTAATGGATTACTTTGTATTTTTGCTCTCCATACTGATTGTGCTGATTTATATAGCAAAATATGAGTGGCTGTTTTTCTCTGAATATAAAAATGGTGTTAGCACATTTTTTCCCCCATTCTAACTGATTTATGGTATCTTGTTTTATTTTTAATTTACGTTTCTCTCATGATCGAGATTGTATATCTCTTTATATGATTATGATCTACTAGTGTTTACTTTTATCGAACTATCTGTTCAGGATCTTGGCTGCATTTTCTATTGTGTGTGTGTGTGTGCGTGTGTGTGTTTTTAAGAGCTTTGTATATTTAGGAAATTAGGGCTTTGTTTTTGATAGTTGTAAATATTTGTTATCTTTTAACATTGCTTATAAGTTTTAAAATATTAAAATGAAGTTTTTAAAATGTACTACAGTTTCAAGTGTAATCCTATTTGCTCCTTTCCTTAGGTTTGGAAAATCTTCAGTTGTTATAACTTCTCAATCTGCCTGCCTTCCATTTTCTCTTTTTTTTTTTGCTCTTTCTGAGTAGGCTTTCCTTTTCACCAGATCTTCTCTGAATTTCTTGCCCCTCTCTTTTAAGGACTCTTGTCCTTGGATTTAGGTCCCACCCTAATCCAAGGATGATCTCCTCCCAAAACCATTAACTTAATTACATCTCAAACACCGTTTTCTAGTGAGGGTCACATGCACAGGCTTTGGGTGGGCGTGTCTTTTGGAGGCCACCATTCCACCCACTGCAATAATAACCCTCAATCTGATTTTTCCCTCCAATGGTTGACTTTAAGAATTATATTCCTAACATTTGGTCTGAATATTTAGTGCTCTTGAAATATATTTTCATTGCCTCTCAAAAGGAGAATGATTCTCTGCCTTCTGCCATACAGGGCGTGGGTGCTGTTAACAGCTTTCCTTTCGGGGACTTGCAATAGCAAGCAACTGAGAACTTGTAATACTTAATTTTTATTTCTTTCTGCTCCGTAAACTTTTGATTTAAAAAAAACAAAACATGGTTACATTAAGTCTTACTCCTTTTTTCATGTTTTAGCATAAATGATATACTGAACTACCTTGGTACTGTGTTAAATGATAGCAGTGGACATGAAACTTGTGGTGTTGAAATTCAAGAGACGGGAGTCCAGAATAGCATTCCTAAGCATCGCCTATAGATCATGCAGTGCTAACATCATTAGTATAGAACAGAAATGGGTGTGTATAAGCTTTATGACTTTGGTCAAGCTGTATATTTTTTCATTTAGTTACCTCCTAGAAAGTTTGAAGTTTCAAACATGTCAGCAAAAATATTGATTATAAGTGGGTTTTAGGTTTGTAATGATACATATTATGCATTTGCTAGTTGCACAGTCCCCCCGTCTCAAAATTGAGTATAAAAGCTGTCTGCCGAGTAGATTTATTCATACTGGTCCTGTTTGCTTGCACAGAAGCCTTAAACACGTCAAGTAATGTGTAGACTGAATATATTAACATGAGGTTGTAAACTATATTTCTAAGGTTACAGTTATAACTTTTTAAGTGTGATGAAATGTCTTTTTACTCTCCTCAATAAAATCTATCATTTATTGTACTAAAGCCTTTATGACTGAACAAATGACAGTGCTTTTGCTGAAGTGAATGCAGTGAGTGTAATTCAGTCACCACCCTGGCAGTTTTTCACAGGCTACTTCCGTACTTGGGTTGCATTCTTCACTCAGGAACAGGGCACTCATGTCACTGAGCTTGGGAGATTGTCTAGTTTTTGTGTTTTTGGTCAATCGGTTATAAATTCTTGGTCACCATAAAGTTTGTCAGCTTTGCTCGTTAAAATACGAATAATTATATAAAATTAAAAGAAGCTAGGAGAAATTTTGGTGAGTATTCTTATCTACTTTTTTCCATCTTTAAAGTGATGCGGTTGAAGGCTCCCTAGAAAAGTGGAGTGACCGTTACAACGGAATCATTTATTACTAGTGGAGTCTCAGTTATAACCCTGGACTCTGGCTGTCATCACCATTGTTCTTCTCACTGCTGTAAGGGCCTGCTAAGTTGCAAACAGTCACCACATAAGCAGATTTTTTAATATAAATAAACACGAATCTTTCATCTCAAAGTATAAATAAAGCAGTCCTTACTTTAGTTTTTATTGCTAAGATATAATTGTATTCAAAATTAATTCAGTGTTAAGCTATGCTTAGTTATTGAGATTCCTATGTTTATCATCAGGAGAAAAATATTTTAAAAATAAGAGTCATATTCTAGATGTTGAAAAAGAAGCTGCAAGAATATAAAGAATAAAAGAGGAACTACTGGAAGCCTCATCACTAAGAGAGTGATCATTTTGATGTATTTCTTCTCTCTTTTTTTGATGGTCTCTGCTTAGATTCCTTTCTGTCAATGGTATCAGTTTTGTTGTTTGCTTTGAAACTGATTGTAAGCATTTTCCTTTTCATCAAGTTTCCTTTGAAAGAATCATTTTTTAATGGATGAGTGAAATTTTGTTGTTTGGATGTACCACAGTTTAATTCTCCATCTTACGTGAAGTGACCTCTTTGGTAGTTTCTAATTTTTGTGTTACAAGTCATGCTGAAATAGGTCATTGAATATACTTCTTGTCAGATTGGTGACTTGTTAGCTTAGGGTTGCTGCCCTAAGTGGGAGGTGGGAGGCTCTGAGGTGAGCACTGCCAGCCACGCTGCTCGGGGAAGCCTGTTCTGATGATCTTTGTGGGCATGTGCCAGTCTGAGTTTACTTTTGCCTGTGTCATCTAACTCACTTTAAAAAAACCTTTGCAATTATGATTAGGGAACATGGTATTATATTTGAATTGGAATGTTTTTGATGATGTTTTCTTGGTTCCCATGGTTGAAGCCTGTCCTTGCTTTAGTAACAGCTTTGGGGAGAGGCCAAACACTACACGGTAATATATGTTGGTTGCAAGAAACATTAGATTTAAAATAGATTTAAAAATTTAATGAATATACACTAATTGAGTGTGTGATGCATTTTCTAATTTCCTTCTAGTGTTTATGAGGTAGGTATTATTCTTCCCATTTTATGAATGAGGGAACTCTGGTACATAGAGGTGACTTGTCCAAGATCAGTGTCACTTGAAAATGATAGAGCTGGGCTTCTGACACAGGTACACTTGGCTAGAGTATCTCCTAATTATCATCCCACAAAACACGCTCTGAAATAGTCATCTGCATGAGGAGGGATTTTTTTTTTTTTTCAGTTCTGCTAATATCAAAAGAAAATCAGATGTCAGATGGGTATTTTTGTTTTAATACAAATAATTAAAGGTGGGTTTTTTTTTTTTGAATAATGAAAGTAGACAAAGGAAAAATGTACCTGAAATCTTATGACCCAGAGGTATTCTGTTACCATTTGTATATACATAGAATTGCTGTGTTGGACTGTCCCAGAGAGAGAGGGGGTCACCACTCAGCCTTGGACCCCGTGTGGAGGGTGCTCCTGGGCTGTGCGATACTGTGTGTGATGGAGAACTTTCTGCCCAAGATGCCGTGTTGGAGAATGTAGGGTTTGGAGTAGAGATTTCCTGGGGTCCCCATCTGGTTCTGCCATTTGCCAGTGCTATTAATGTAATTCTTCTATGCCTTGGTTTTCTCACGTTCTTATCTTCATATCCCCACAGCCCAAATCAGGTAGCTTTAGCAGTTTCACTTTATTTATGGAAATTCTTTATTGGTATTTGAGCTTCAAAATGTGCATAGTTACATAGCCTAGAGAGGAAGTACGATCATGTAGACATATTCTCTTCTTAAGCGAGTTCTGCCTTGGGGGTGGCTCAACTCTGACTTATTTTAATAAATTTTTGTTTTCAGTTCCTAGTTTTAAGAACATTGTCGTGATACTTGACATATAATACTGTGACACAACTATTTGTGTCTGTCTGTATGTGAGTGGATGCGGAAAGTCTATCAACACACGTATAGGCGTGTAGATTTGTATACAAATGATATTCAGCATAATTGAAATGATATCTAGAGGATACGTTATTTCTTTGTAAGGTCAATATTTTATAGATCACATTTTTATATTAAGTTTCCAGTTTTTAAATTAGTGTTCAACTTATGTAAGTGATCAATTATATATATGTATGTGGTATTCTTCTTACAACGAACTGAGAGCTATTTTGTGTTGAATTCTCTCTCTTTTAAATTTTTTGGTTCAGTGTGACAGGAACGATTTAAGAGAACATGTGTGAATGAGCTCTTTTAGTTGGTGTCTCAAAAAAAAGAAGGAAGCCCCTTTTTTTTTTTTGTCAGACACCTCAAAAATCGGCGGCGGAGGTGTAATTAAAGACATCTTAGAATTCCTCATAGCTTTAAACGTAATGAGCTAAATTACTTTGATATTATATTGATGGTGTACATATAATAGGCAACCTACATTTTATTTTTCTGTCATTCTAGGATTCTGAGTAACAATAAAATATCCGAGCTGAAGAACGGCTCATTTTCTGGGCTAAGTCTCCTTGAAAGATTGTGAGTATTCTTTTGTTACTGCCTTTTGTTGTTATTTTACTTAATGCATTTTCATTGTAAATCTATTACTAAACTCCCAACTTTTCAAAACAAAAATTGAGTTTTCCCAACATTTTTTTAGGAAAAATTCAAGAATTGAGTTTTAAAAAAACAACTAGCTATGGTTTCACTCATATGTGGAATCTGAAAAAAGAAAACAAAACCCGCAAACAAATTGACAGATACAGGGAACAAATTGATGGTTATCAGATGGGAGGGGGTTGGTGGAATGAGTGCAAAAGGTGAAAGGAATTAAGAAGTACACATTTCCAGTTATAAAAATAGTCATGGGGTGTAAAGTAAAGCATCGGGAATGGAGTCACTAATATTGGAATGACTGTGTGGTGCCAGATGAGTGCTGGACTCATCGAGTGGTTAACTCTGTGAGGTAGATAAATGTGTAATCATATGTTGTACACCTGTAGCTAACAGAATATGTCAACTGTGATTGAAAAATACATTTAAAAGAAGCCACGAGGCAAAGCAGAGATTGGCAAACTGTAAAGGGCCAATATTTTACAGATCACATGACGCGTTTTGTATTAAGTTTCCAGTTTTTAAATAAGTATTCAACTTATGTAAGTTGATTAATTATATAATTGTATGGGACATTCTTTGCCACCTAATTGAGGCTTTGTGGGCCATAAAGTCCCTGTCACAGTGACTCGATTCTGCCATTGTCATTAGGAGGCAGCAATCGATAATAAATAAATGAATCAATGTGGAGGTGACTTCGTTTACAAAAAGGGCCACCGCTCGTAGATTACTGGCCACTGGCTTTTAAAGCACAGATGCTGTTTTGAAAATGCCCCATAAAATAATCAAGTAGAATTTAAAAAGCACATCAAGGGGGAACACTTTTAGAGAAACTTTGATATTTTATCCAGATGTCTCTGAATGTGAATCAGAGTGTTTTGCTTAGCAATTAGGTCTAGTTTTGCTTACGATGGGATGTGTAATAGGTCGCACTCATTTTTTGCCTTGGTGAATTACGCACAATGGTATGTATTTTGCCTTTTGTTCTCAGTGCTATTCTAGGACCGTGTTTCAAATTCCCATGTTACTCGTACATTAAGGAAAACATCTCAGAATGCATTAGGGAACCATACTGTGAACCTCTCCACTTCTGTTGAATAACAACGTTTCCTCATTTTCTTAGCTCTCTTTGCTCTGCTTCTCTTTCTCTACTTCTAGGCAGCCTTTCCTTGACCATTTCGCCTACTGGCTTTTCTGTCAATTGTAGTCCCACTCCCACAGGACTATTGCTCTCATCACTGACGTATTATTTATGCGTATACCATCTGTGTTCTTCCTCATCCTTTTGCATATGTCTTTTCATAGTTTTCTAATGTCTTTGAGTTAGGTTACATATATGCGTTTATATAACATATAGCAATACACTCGGTACATTTGTATTTACATACAAGTGTGTGCACAGAAATATGTATATACATTCACATATATGCATGCATATGTATATACATACACATAAATAAAATGTGCTTGGCCCAGCAGTGCCTAATTCTCTGATTGGTTGATTTTGTTGGTTGGTTGATTGATTGATTTTGCTGTTTTCATTCAAATATTCCTGTGCTGTTTCACGTAGCACATGATGCTGGTGTCCCCTCGGCTCAGTCCTTCGCCCATACTCCACGGTCGTTGTGGGGACAGAGCCAGGAGTGCAGTTTCCAGGCTCTTGCCCTCACGTGGAAAGGTGCTCACTGGGGTAGTAAATGGCCATCAACTGTGATTGGATGGCCATCAGCTGTGGCTAGTTGGCCGTCAGCTATAACCAGTGAGCCATTGGCCACTAATATAACTGCTGTGGCTAAGCTAGTAGAAAATGGGGGCTAGCAAGAAGAGGGTCGCTGGCAAATGTGGATTGCAGTTAGGACGGCGGGTTGCGGACAGTGTGGCTCCTGCTTCCTGTGTCTCCAAACCAGCCGCCAGTGAGAAGAGAGTGGTATGACTCCCCTATCCATGGCTCCTTTTGGCCTCACCCTATCCTGCGTTCTTATGTGGGGAGCGGGAGCTGAGACCCCACCTGCCACCCTGCATGACAGTCACTGACTCGGTAATGCACAGTTGACCCCATTTAATTGAGTTAAGATTTGCTTGGGGCTTTGGGAAGAGAAATCTCCTCCCTGTCATCAGGGAGGATGGTTGTACTTCTAGTCTAGAGACTGTTCTGCTCGCGGTTTGGCCTGGGTTGTGCCTGTTCTGGCCCTGAGAGGGAAGGAGAGGGGGACAGAGGTCACAGCCAGTGCTCACCTATTGCTAGGGCGCTGCTAGCTCTGGGCCTGCGCCCAGATTCTTACTTCTCCAGGTTCCTGCTGGGCCTGGTGGTGGACCAGGTCTGAGAATGGAGGTTGGCCAGCTTCCTGTGGAAACACCACTGGCCTTTGTGTCACTGAATTTTCAGAGCACAGGGTAGACCAGAGAGATCCCATCGTCAGTTAGTTGCTTGACCCTTTTGGGAGGATTCATGATCAAAGGCTGATTAATATCTTCTCAGCCTTCCCTAGAACAGCCCCGTTCTTCCTCCTGAGCGTGGAAATGGGTGTTGGTTCAGCGGCTTCTGGGAATGGAACCGGGCTGGGAGCTTTCCTTCCCCCAGAGCCCAGCACCATCTTTGTCCTATTTATAGTTTTTACTGTGTTGCTATTTTCTGATTTGATTTGATTTGCTAATTTTCAGGGAAAGCCTCTATCGATTTAGTAATTTCTATCCCATCGCCTGGCATAGTCTTTCGATTCATCCTTTGTGCTGTTCTCATAGCTCTCCTTAATTTCCCTCTCTACCTGGTTACCTAACTTACTAACCTACTCTGCCTCCTGCCCTGCTGTCCAGTTCCTGTGACTGAACCCCAAGGGTAACTCTCCCTTGGTGTCTGTCAACTCTAATTACGCTTGGTGTGGCTTTCTTCACTGTAGGGTTCTTATGGACTCTGGTTTACTCGTGGATCTCAGCATGCTATCCATGGCGTATCTAGGTGGCTTCTCTCCTAGGACTCCGCACACTGCACAACTTTGTCTAGGCTCTCTATATTTCAGACACAGTCTTGTAAGGATAGTGGTTGTATGAGCCTGTATTAGGGCTCCAGAACAAGGCCCCACAGACGGGATGGCTTAAACAGTAGAAGTTTATTTCTCTCAGTTCTGGAGACTGGAAGTTCAAGATCAAGGTGCCCATCAGTGTTGGTTTCTTCTGAGGGTCATGAGGGAAAGGACGTGTTCTAGATCCTTGGCTTGTAGGTAGCCACCCTCCGTGCCTCCCCATGGTTTTCCCTCTGTGTAAGGGTCCCCATTTCCTCCTCTTATAAGGACACTCGTTATACTGGATTAGGGCCCACGCTAATGACATCATTTTACCTGAATTACCTCTTTAAAGACCCTGTCTCCATATACAGTCACATTTTGAGGTACTAAGCATTAGGACTTCAACAACCCATGTTGTTCAAGGGTGAACTGTATATTGCTATTAAAAGAATTGTCTGGAATTTATACTTCCTATAAATTTTCCCCTCAATTTTGGGGGTTTTGTTTTTTTTTTTCTATTTTTAAATTATTTAGCCTGTTTAGAATTGAGAACTTCTATTATTTATCCCTTCATCAAGGCACTCATTCATCCCTCCTTCTTCCCTTCCATCTTCTCTCTTCATTTTGTAGTATTGTCATTCTTGTGTTGTGGTACACATTTGTCAGAATTCAGCGACACTTCCCTATACTCTAATTACTGACACTAGAATTGCACAGTGGTCCATTGTGTCTGACCCTCAGTGAGCATTCCACCCCAAATGATGGGTCTAGGTCACCAAAGCGTCTCTTTCTAGTGATTGACAGACAGTCTTAGCCAATAAGAGAGGAGGGGTAGTTAGCTTTGAGGCTTCAGAGAAGGATTTCCCAGTTCCCGAGGAGATTCAAGAAGAAAGTCTCCACCTTTTTTCATGTCTTTGTGTTGGGAGGTGATTTTTGGACCTGGGATACGACATCCTGATTGAGGGTCAGCCTGCAGGCAAAGCTGACCTGAAGAAGGGTGAATCGGAGAGATGGATGGAACCAGCCACCAAGGCTGCCTTACTTCTTGATTTCCTGTAAAGCCAGAGAATTATTTTCTTTATTATTGAAGGTGTTTTGAGAAGAGGTTTCAGATAGCTGCAGTTAAAAAGCATTGTAACTGACATACTTCGTATTCTTTCCTGAAGAAGCAAGTAGCTCTTTTTCTAAGAACTATTAGAATATTTCCTTAATTTCATTGAAGCAATTTTATTGCACCTTTTTATTTATGTTTTAATGATCCAGCCTATTCAGATTTCCCTCTACATCCTAACGTTAGACTCATGTTCACTAGGGAAGCTGGGGGTTGGTGACGGGGATGTTAAATGAGAGAATCTGACTATAAATATCTTTTGGCAATGCTTGATTAATATGGCTGTTATTAAATGTTATATGTCAGGCATTTTTTTATTATTAAAGAAAAAATGTATCTTTAAATCATATTACAGTACTTAGTTATTCATGAGAGGTATTTTGTAGAAACACACGCAGTACATCATGGACCACAAATTTATGTAGTGCTTTAGCTAAATCATTTCCTGTTCTAAGATGCTTTTTAAAATCTGAAAAGGGAAACATATGTTTTTAAAAAATGGAAGTGACATTATATATTTCTGTTTGCAGAGATTTTTAGGTTAGGCAATGCAAGTCAAACACATCCTGATTGAATTTTATCTCCGAAAATCTTATCTCCCTGTGGTGTAGGCTTGGGATCAGCTGGGGAGGAGGAGATAGGAAGTAGTACCTTGGGTCCGATGATTGATTGCACTTCCTGGGACTTAAAAAGTTGGGGACAAAAATTAATTTTTCTAATGAAAATGTTCAAACCTCCAGAAAAATGGAAAGAATAATGTAGTAATCTCCCATAGCACCAATTTACTCACCCAGATTCAATAATTATTAATAATTTGCTGTCTTTTATCTATATTGGAATAGGCCTACACATACACCTGTTTGCTAAATTATTTGAAGGTCAGTTGCATACATCATAATTCTCTACCTTTATTGAGAAGTATAAGTGGCTGTGAGTGATATGCAGTAGTCTCTTCGTGGTCTGACTTTTATGAATATTTTAATGATTTTGTGGCTAACCATAATTTATTAAAAAGATTTTTGTAGTAAAGTTCAGGTCATATAATTTTGTCTCAGCCACGGTTTACTTTTTCATCCGTTTATTATCTATCCATCCTACTCCATTCTGGCTGCTATGACAAAATACCAGAAACTGGGTGGCTTACACACAACCAACATTTATTTCTCACAAATCTGGAATCGGGCAGTCAGAGATCAAGGTGCCGGCAGGTTGGTGTCCAATGAGGCACCACTTCCTAGTTGGCTTTTCACTGAACCCTCATGTTGCAGAAGGAGGCAGAAGGAGGGAGCCCTCTGGGGTCTCTTTTGTACGGGCGTTAATCTCATTCTTTTGGTGGGTTGCTGGCCTCCTTACCTGGTCACCTCCCAAAGGCCCCGCCTCCTAATTCCATCACCTTTGGAGTTAGGATTTCAACATAGGAATTTGAGGGGAGACACAAACATTCAGACCATAGCACTGTCCATCCACCCTCTCTGTGCGCAGTGTCTGTCTGTCTCCCTCCCTCCTTTTCATTGATCAGACAGACATGGGGCCTACCCTTGTGGAACTTCCAGCCTCTTGGATTAAGCAATCAGAGTAAAGTGTGTTCAGGCCATGATAGGGCCACCACAGGGCACTGGTATTCAGAGGTCTTTTTTTCTGGAAGAAGGAATGGTGTTTACACCAAGGCCTAAAGGATGAGTAGGAGTCAGACAGGAGAAGCGGGACAGGGGTGAGGCTGTGGGGTGGGGAGACTGGGATGTGTCAGGGATGCAGAAACCATGTGCAAAGGTCTAGAGGTGAGAGAAATATGTCTCTTTCTAGAAACATCTCAAAATATGACCGGTATATATAAAGAGAGAGAGACTGAATGAATGAGTGTGAAAGGAAGGTGTTGAGGCCGAATGGGAAGTGAGAGTTGGAGTAGAGAAGGTGGGCAAAGCAGGTGGCCGTGTATGTTACTTCAAAGAGTCTGAACTTTCTTCTCAGCGGACTGTGGGGCTTTTGGAGGATTTCACCAGCACAGAGACACGATCAGATTCATGTTCTGGAAGATCGCTTTCAATGGGGAATGGATAAGAGAAGCAAGGATACAAGTTGGAGCTGTGTGGTATATAACCTGGGCTACAGTGATGACAGTGAGGGAAAAACATAGGATGGGTGGCCTTCAGACATGGTTGAATGCATGGGCATTACCACATATGATATTTTTTTCAACTGAAAATTTTTTTCAAACACATACAGAAGTTTTTTCTTTTAATCTCTAGCACCTTGATTTAATCATGGACAACTTTTGACATGTTTGCTTTACCTGTCTCCCTCTTGCCTTAGGTATAAATTTACACGGTTCCTTTAGTAAATCTTGACTGTGTCAGTCAGACAGATATACTTAAACCCGGACTTCTGGCATGGCCACTTCTTAACACCAAGAACTTGGCCAAATTTTATAATCTTTCTGCACATGAGATTCCTCATACCTCCTGCGATTGTTTGTGACATTTTAATGGGATGACAAGTGACTCACTGAATTTTTTTGTGTAACTGGGGAGCCCAGGGTGAGAGCTGGAGTTCAGGCTTGGCCAGATCCAGTGGCTCAGCATTCATTCTTTTTCTCTGTCTGTTGGCGTCATCAGACACGTTCTTCTATCATGGTAGCAGGAGGGTTACTAACAATTCCAGGCTTACACCTTGACCTCTAATCCAACCGATGGAAATGATCTCCTCCCACAGGTAGGTTTGCTTAGACCAGGGTCGGGTAGACATGCCAATTACTAGGGCTTGATTATTAGGGGTTGATCAAGTGCCACACCTGGAGGGGTGGTGCTGGGCATTCTGAGCACTGTCTACACCACATGCTCTGTGGGAGAAGCAGGGGTACTTCCCCCCAAAGCAAGACAGAAGGCTGCAAAACCCAACAAACAAAAATACCCCAGAAACTGTGCTTAGCACAGTGAATACATTAAATGATTGATAGCAATCATAGTTGTTAAATCAGTGTTAAATTGTGGAATCTTGTTTAGTTAGAACCCTCCCCCACTTTTACCTACCCGAAAATTTTTGCCTTTTTGACGTCTAGTCTTTCCCTTTCTGCCATATGCCCCCAAAGTGGAGTGGCTGGGGAGAGTCTCCTTAGATCTGTGCACTGGATGTTAACACTTGGCCTGGGTGCTGGTAGGTGCACCTTACCAGACTAGTATCTTAACCTGGGTTTCCCCAGATGCCCATCCTGAGATGAGATTTTGAGGTCAGGTGGTTTATTTGGGAGGGGGTCCCAGAAAGCTCTCAGAATTGGGAGTGGGACAGTGAGAGGGAAGGGAAGGAAGCTGTCATGTGGTGCCTCAGTGGAACACACCTCAGGCCCCCGGAAGCTGGAGTATTACACTCCGCTCCCTGCTGGGGTGAGGGTTCTTCCCAGGGCCAGTCATGCCCTGGCTCACTTCCGGCCTTCCTGGAGTGGCTCTTAGGAGCTGGTCAGGAGAAAGCGGGCGGCGGAGAGTTGCATGTGGAGAAGCAAGTGTAATGCTGCTGTCAGTTGGTGTTTGCCACAGCAGCCACTTGGGTCCCCGGTCAGGTATCTGGGGACAAGGGATACTGGGCCATGGTGTTTATAGCAGGGAATTTATTTCCTGCATGATTTTTCTCTTGCTGTTGAAATTGCCACAGCAGGGACCATTTGTTTTACTCACAGTTAAGGGGAGAACTTAAAGGCTGGTTGGAAGTCCAGAGAGATGGGTAGGATTTGTGACTTTATCTAAATTTCTTCTAACACTTTTTAATCAGCATCCATATGTATTACCTGAAGCTCCTTGGCCTATTCAGATATTTTCAATTACTTTATTTAGAAAATATCTTAGAGGCTGGGGTTCAGAAACCAAAAACGTGAGGGCAGGTACCATCGTTGACAGAGCTTTTCCTTCTTGTGAAATATAAAGTCTGAGTTGCCATTAATGAAGTGCTTATTTTGTGATGGTAATCAGATCATAGATTTTATACTCTGTTTGTTAGTCGTCTCCTTTTTTTTTTTAAGACTTGCACAGTACCGGGGGATGTTCAGGTTTTTTTTAGAACATCCTGGCTCTGATTTGGGGGGGTGGCGTGGAGCATGGATGGAATTGCAGCTCTGCCCCTAGCTACTGAAGAATGCCTGATGTGCCAGGGTGGGATTAAGGCATGAGAAAGGCGGAGCAGGATCTGCTGGAGGGCACGCCGTTCCCAGGATTCACGGGTTGTACCTCCACAGAAACTTTCCTCTGAATTCCTAATCTGTCTCTCTCCCCACGTATGAACAGCGTGGGTAGTGTGGGAAGCCAATGACAAGGACACATCAAGGACATCGGCTCACAGTAAAGGACTGACTACCCCTGCAATGAGCAGAGGGCCATCTCATTAGGATGTTTCTGTGAGATTTCTAGGAAACCTAGAAACCAAGCCCAGTGTTGTAACTTGTCTATAGCGACAGTTGGAATGAGCTGTTAGAAACAACCAAAGAAAAATAAAAGTGTGTTATGAAGCGGGCCATGCTTCAGAACAGTTTTCATTACCTGACGGGGCAGTAAATTGAATGTGCCTCCCTAATCGGATGGAAGAAGACAGGTGGGTCAGCGCCCATTGTAGTAAGCCACGTGGAGCCCTTGTCTCACGCACAGGTAGACAAGGGAAGTCAGCTGCTTTCTGAGTTGGAGTGGTCTGAGAAGGCACACTGAGACATTTTCTCAAAGTCACTTAGACTGCCTGGGCACGGGCTAGAATGCCCACGATGGAGCAGTAGGCTTAAAAGGTCCCAGAGACTTGTCACCTCAGTGCTGTGATGACAGGTGGCACCAGTGGTCCAGGATCTTCTTCCAGGAAGGCCCTTAAAAATCTCAACTAAGTCAGGAACTAAAGGAACCCTTGAGGTACATGTTACCCTGGGTTTGTAATGAGCTTTGCTTTGCATTTCTGGTTGTTTCACCAGCTCTGTGCATCCTTAAGCCCATGTATAATTGTGAGGAGCGGGAGCTCACACTTACCCGGAAGAGACAGAGTTGCCATTGTTAGGTAAAGAGGAAGAAGAAAGGAAGAAGAGACGTTGGAAAGAGTTTCTGTTCACAGTCTGACTCTAGGTGCCCTGAGCGATGACCAGAGGCCACTGAGAACTACAGTGGGCAAGGTTAGGAGTAAGTGACACTCACCTTGGGTGTCTGGCAATGCTGTTGTGGGCCAGCCACTGGCTGGAATGTGGTCTGTGAAACGGGCTCAGTTCTGTTTCTGAGTGTTCCTGATGCTGTCAGCTTTCTCTGAGGTCTAACCGAACTCTTGTATGGGGTGAACTGGGAGTCTTCAGCTGAACCAGGCACCCGGAGGAGAGCACTGATTTATTTTGGTAACTAAAGTATGACGTACTAAGGAAGAAATTGTAGAAATAACGTATAGGGTTGTAGTTGAGTGATAACTTTGAATTTGAATATTGTGCTACACATATTTTTTTTGACATACACCTTTCGTCTTATATTTATCAAAACAAATGACCTTGGAACCAGCCTTCTTGAATTTGAACTCTGGCTCTGCCACTTACTACTCGGGTGGTCCTCACTTAACCTTTTTGGCTTCAGTTTCCTTCCAGTATTATCGTTTTCTGTAAAGCAGGTAAGTGCAGTGTGCCTAAATACTTGTTAGAGTGTTAGTATGTAAATAACTTTTTATTTTATTTTTAACAGGGACCTCCGAAATAATCTTATTAGTAGTATAGACCCAGGTGCCTTTTGGGGACTGTCGTCGCTAAAAAGATTGTAAGTGTTTGAATTGTTTGCTTGTGAATTTGAACTGTTTCTTTTATAACTAGCTGTTCACCTACTTTAAGCTTTAACACGATAAAAAATGAAAATGGGTTTTTAGTAAATTTTAGAAGTTCACCTGACCAGGTCGATGATAGAAAACAGAGTATTTAATATAAGAAGCTTAGAAGGTTGGTAATTGGTACAGTAATTTGATTTGTTTCATGGTAGATGGTTGTATCTGGCTTTGCAAGTTATGAATGCATTCAAACTCGTCCTGTTGTAAAAGCCATATCAACTGAGGCCCCATTCTGTGAATGATCTAAAGTCTTGTCATTTTCATGTATATTTTATCTAGGTAGTATTCCAAAACCTAAAGACCAGATTTTATTAATTCGGAAGCTAAAACTTCCCCTGCCCCTAACCCCCAGCCCTTGTGCTGTTTCCTAGTTGCTACGTAAGCTTGCTCGTAGTTAAGAAGTAACCCTACACTCAAGCTATGGGGAACGGTTCTGCCATCCCTTATTCCTTCTGAAGATATTTATTACATGCTGGCTGCTTGCCATGCTCTGACTTCTCCGGAAGAACTCACTGATTCTTAGAGACAAATAGATGATGAAAATACATCATGCCCATGTGCTATAACAGATAAAATAATAATAATAATCAGCCAGGGAAAGGAGGAACCACCTGCAAAGGGAATGGCCTGCCACAAGAGCAACCTACCTTTAGATTTGCCCTTGCTCCTTGTAGTGAAGAATAATAGAAGAGTGGGCATAGGTGTGCGAGAACATGTGTCCTAGAGCAATAGTTTAATTCTTTGGCCAGAGCATAAAGTAGAAAGGGGGAAAGGCTGGGAGGCACGGCTGGTCAGGGAGGGACTGAGGCTTTGGTAGGCTTTGAGGGCCTACTGCCATGTTAAAAAATTCCAAAGCTATTCTTTAGACGGGGGCACTAGCAGAACTTTTGAATTGTGGACTTGACATAATCAAATTGGTGTTTCAGAATATTTCTGATGACTATAAGGAGAAACAACTTAAGTGTAGAAAACCAGGGACAGAAGATGATGGGGAGAGGTACTAGCTCCATGCTTTCATTGTCTAACATCGTCTTTTCACCCATGTCTGTCTGTCTGTCTGTCTGTCCCTCTCTCCACCCCTTTCCTCACCCTTTCCCCTCTCTCTCTCTCCCTCTCTCCCTCCCCTTCTACACCCCTTCATTCTACCGTTCTAGCACGCTTTCTTATTATTTATTTAAGATTTTTTTTAAGAGTTCCAGGTACCTGGGTATTATTTATATCTTGTTTTCTATAGTATATATGTAATAAAACCAGCTGTACTTGGTCTTAGTTTAATCTGCCATGACTTACTTAGATGTTGGCACTGGCCTTCCATTCTAATACTTTTACTTTTGACATTTTATGTCTCTTATTCTGTCATTCAAAACTTGTTCATTGTTACAGTCAGATCCAGCTATAAGAATTGGCGATGCTGTTTTGGCAGCAATGTTTTTTTTTTTTAGATTACTTTGGCAAGTAAAATTATCTTTCGTCTAAAACTTACTCTCTCTACCTCTCCTCTGAGTTCCCCCTCTTGGGCGGTCTTAAGAATCAAAGTGATTGAGCGTAGTAGGAGTTAAAGGATTCTCTCTTAGTCTTTTCACATTACTTACAGTTTCAGTCAGACTCTGGAATAGGGGTTTCATTACCACAGTCCTCGTTGAGGATGCGCGTGGTGGTCCATCGTGTGTATCGGGCTTTGTGTGTACTCAGGGAAAGAGGCTCAGGTGTCTGGAGGAGATCAACTACTAATAAGTTTTCTTCTTCCCATCCACGCTGTTCCTCACTGTTTCCCAATGAAAGCTGTTTAATGAAGCAGGTCCGAAACACTAGCCCATCTGGGGTAGGTCAGCGGTCTTCACGGAAACCAGAGTTTTAAATGAGGACTATGAGTCGGCGGTGGGGAGGGGTGGTGGAGATGGGCGTTAGGGAGGCATCAGGGTTGCAGTGGACCCGGGTTTAGAGTTCGGTAAAAGGAATATCAACTAGGCTGAATGACATGAAGTGGGAAGACAGAGGTCAGCATCCGTTCCGTTGCACACAAATCCTTGAGTCCATTCTGTGCCCAACAGTGAGGAGCCAGGCTACAGAGACACAAAATAACTCGGGAACCCCTGGAGGGATTGCAACCTGGTGGTGTCACATGCACCAAACAAGAGCCTGGGTGTGGGCTTGAATCTACTTACAGAGAGATGGAGCAATAGCTAGAGATGAGCTGCTGAGGCTCCTGGAAGCAGTTAGGACTCAGGCAGACTGGCACCGGCAGGGGTTATGGAGTGCGGCCACGGAGAGGCAGCAGCTAAGTGAGCTGGACTTAAAACAGCAAGGCACTTTCTTTGTGCTTCTTACCAGGGGCAGACTGACGCCCTCTTTGGATGGAGCAGTTTGAACCTATGCCCGGGAACACAAGTCCCCAAGTAGGAAGCCGAGTGTAGGTGCTCGACCTGCCCTCAGAAACTCTGGGGCCGAGGTCAAACCGTCTTTGTTTAACCATCTCTCCCGGTGATTCTGAGGCTGAAGTGTGAGAACGTCTAGAATATTTTTCCTCCAATTTTTTTTTCCCCCCAAGGGGAGTGTTGTGATGTCACACAGCCAGACAAGATCACTTATTCTCCCTCTCTGTGATCCACACCACTGTATTCACAGCTTTTTTGTAAGGAACCTTTTTGTTTTAGGAAGATTAATGCTAACAGTATCCTCCATGTCAAGATGGAGGTTGAAGGAAACTGGATTGTTAATAAAAAGCCGTTTCATTAGGATGTTTTAAGGACACTGCAGAGTATCTTAGGTTCTCCATCTAGTTCTTTATCCTTCAGTAATTCTCAAGTACTGCCATGCAAAATAAATATATAAATTTCTTGTTCAGTAGCATTTAATTACTAATACTGTGCCAGGCATTTCCTTCGCATTTTTTCATTACATTACACATTAAGTAGTCTCTTGTGTTCCTGCCTAGGAAGGTAATTGCTACTTCTAATGTTCTTCCCACTAGAAAATATATTCTTAATTCCAAACAGCTGACTTGTAATTGAACTTACAGTATACAGCTTGCAAGCTGAGAGAGTCTTTATACGTAATTCAATGAAATATAAAGGTATACTGCAGTAGTAATGTTTGATAGTTGCTTATAGATACAGAAACTTTTTCTTATGGGGCCTTACATCACTCATTTCAATTGTGCATCTCACTTGACAGCCACACATAAATGTTTTTGTAAGTGTACCATGCCTTTGCCTCTATTTTATAGATATTTGAATGAGGAAGATTAAGTGGCTTTCTACAGAATAAACTACCAGAAGTAGGTAAAACCTAGACCCACTCAGTGTCTTTTTGCTTTAGCAACAAATTCCAGCTGATTCTCAATTCAAATGAACACCCATTATCAATACCTAAATACCATTTTAAATAGATATCACTATAATGAAATTGTTTCCCAAAGAATCAATGGTAATTACACCATTTAAAGCTCAGAATTGAGACAAGATAATGAATAGAGCCCAGAAATGCTTGTTTAAGCAACAATTCACAAGATGATACCTCATTTTCTTAAACAGTAAAACCCGAATTAAAAGGAGAATCAGCTGGAATTAAAAAAAAAAAAGTCCTGCACGATTAAATACTTAACTTTAATAGTCTGAGGAGCTGGAGAGTAGCAAGTGCCAATAAATAGTTGTATTGCTTAAAATTCTTTTATCAAAAATTGCCATAAGAAAGGGAAAGCAGAGCTGTGAAATTATGGAATACCAGGATTACCTAAACTACAGAATATCTAAGTGAAAAACTTAGTTAGGTACCTGATTGAAATGCTGGGTCCTTATAATTTCTCATCAGACTAATACATTTTCTTCCATTGCCAAGTGTACAATTTAGAATCCATCAGTTTTAGTTTAGAAGTGGGTGGTACAAATTGCTTCTCTAAAGAGTGTATTTCAGAGTAAACTCAAAGTGTGTAATTCTCCATTACAAAAAATAATATAGACATTGAAGAAAATGTGATAAAAATATTTTGAAAGTTTTCTCTAGAAAGCTTGTTCTAAATTCTAATTCTTTTATCGAGAGTCAAGTGATGAATAATTCCAAATCTAAGAACTTTGATAAATCTAAGATAAATCTAAGAGTTTGATAAATCTAAGAGTTTGATAAAAAGTAAGATTCATTGTTTTAGGGTTTTCTTGCAATATAGTTTATTAAGTTCACTGATAAAAAATGAGGAAAGCCATACCATCTTATTTGAAGGTTGCAGAAATTATGAGTTATCTCCCAATTAAATTGTAATCTCCTAATTAAAGAGGAAAGTTGTGTTCACTGTTTTTGGTGTGAAGAAAGCTAATGAAGAAAGAACAAAATATTTAGTAAACATTTCACTAGATAAACAGGAAAACGTTTCCTGGATTGAGAAGGAAAAATATTTAGAAAGTAACATTTGATGGGAACTGCAAGAAGTTAGGAGTGACTGGAAATAAGTAATTGGGCCATTGCCTAGATATTGTTAAAGTAATTGGATTTGGAGACTAAATGATAGCTCTGCAAAGTAAAAGCTAACTCAGTTGTGTTTTCATTACACTCAAAACTTCTGAATATTTAAAGAGTGAAGTTAGAAAGCACTAAGTTCCAAATGTTCTTGAGGAAGAAAAAGTTGCCGCATTTGTTTTGATAACGTGCCCTCTTACCCATTGTCTGTTAGATGGGGGCTGAGATGGGCTCTGCTCCCTCACTTCACGCAGCATAAGTAACTCTGCAGGTCGTCTAAGGAACTGTATCACAGACAGTAAGATAGATTGAGTCTCATTTGTACCAGTCCTGCTTTATCTTGAGTCATTTCACAGAAGTAAATGCTTGAGATACGAGGGCACTGTAATTAAACAGCATTTAGTCTGTGCGTGCCAGAAGTAAGTGAAAGTGAGGATTACTTCCTCCCTTGTTGCTGTCTGTTTCTCACTTGAGGTAGGTAAATATGTCAGATATGCTGAAAAGAAAGGTTTTGTATGATACCTGGGTTGCTGTTCTTGAATATTGAATGTATGGAAACTTCATTGACCAAGAGAACTAATTGAAGACACTTTCTTGCCCCTTCTCCTTAGGGATCTAACAAATAATCGAATAGGATGTCTGAACGCAGACATATTTCGAGGACTTACCAATCTGGTTAGACTGTAAGTACATCTTTCTTTCCTATTAAGATATAAGGAAACATTTGAACCAGTACCCACATATTTATGAATACCTATGATATGTTTGATATTAAAGTAGCAACTGTAGAGTAGCAAGTGAAATGTTAGGGGATAAAGAGCTTGGAATTAAATCATGGAGGTAGTTAAAATGCCATCAGAACATTATGTTTCTGCACACGTGGACCCACACAATGTATAATATGCCCCAGAGAACATGTACATATTGAGAACTATGGCTGAAAGCTTTGTTGGTCTGGGAAAGTTTTTTTGAAGAGGTAAAACTCAAACTGATAGTCCAGAAGATGGCAGAGATTTGGATCCTTAGAAAGGAAAAGAAGCCTTGCAAACGATGCTTAGAGGTGGAAGAGTGAAGTCAGTTTGTCAAGAAGGCCAGTGGTATTAGTAAAAAGAACATTTGAATCATGCCTCTGACCTTGTGACTCTGGATGGTTTTAACTTTTCTAGGCTTCTCTGTTTTTTATTGGTAAAGGATTCATAGTACCTCCGAGTTATTATGAAGAGTAATTAAAATTTGAATTAACTATACCTCTTATTTATGTGTATGTTAGGTTTATGTTTACTATATTATTATATATTTATATTTATGTATAATATAAATGTAGAACTTTGTATAAGCCATCACATACATTTTAATTTTATGTTTTAAATGGAGAGGCTCTGGCGGTAACGAGAATTCAGGCTGATTATCTATGATCGAGCTTTATATGGGAGTGTGAAAAACTGACAGAGGCTTAGAACTGATTCAACAATAGGAAGCCACTGACAGACGTTTATGTGGGAAAATGGCATATAATCAAATTTTAAGGAAGAGCAGTTTGGGACTAGGATGTAGGATGGAGTACAGGATTTGAGATAGAATTTCTACTATAAGGATTGTCTGTGCCTGTTTCTTTAGCTTCTTAGAATGTTTTTTCTATTTCACTCAAGTTAACTTTGAAAAAGTTAATCAGCCTTAAGTAGTGAGATTGTTTCATCTGTAATGTAAGGAAGAGGATTTCAAATCAATTGTTAGAGTAGAACAATTAACAAACTCTTAACAAACTTGTAGTATTTTCCAGGGTGCCCATTAATTTGGGGCTACAGCTATATGGCCTAATTTATATTTTTAAATACAAGATTGATTTCATGTACTCATAACTTGAAATTAAATTGATTGCATTTTTCTATTTTGTAACTGGATTGCAAACAATTTTATTTCAGTGCATTTATTATCTTTTTTTGAGAGTTTTAGTTTTGAGGGCTGTATAAGAGTTGCCAAAGTGAGGAATCTGTGAAGAAAAAATGTGTTATTATTTTTACATAGCTATGACTTAAGTAATGAAAAAGAGTCAGGAGTTTACTGTTGATTTTAGTTCCAGATGGCCAGGGGATTTGACTCATTAGCAAATGTTCTTTAGGCAAAATAGCAGAGTGGGACAGTGTTTATGCTAAGGCAGCTTACTAGTTTCTTAGGATTTTTTTTTTTTTTTTTTGATTCCTGCCTCACAAGCTAAAGTTTTTGGAAGTTCTAGAGCTTGGATCATCTCTTCCTGTTTTACCAATTATCTGACACCTGTTGTGAGAATTTACAAGGTCATGAAACAGGATGGACTATTATCCAAGTGAATCTCTAAACCATAAAAGTAGCACTACCAAACTTCCTCCCTTGCATGTTGGTTCAGATGACTTTGTAACCCATGTGACTCTTTTAAATGCAACAGTCTATGTATAGCACATACAGAAATATACCTTACTTATGTCCTTTAACTCCTGTCCCAAAACAACTTGGCATTTGAGGTAGCTTCTTAACACTCACGAATCGGGGTGGGCAAAATGGGTGATGGTGGTCAAAAGGTATAAAATTCCAGTTATTAGATAAATAAGTCCTGGGGATATAATTTACATCATGGTCACTATAGTTAACAATGCGATTTTGTATATTTGAAAGATGCAAAGTGAGTCGATCTTAAAAGTTCTCACACAAGAAAAAAAAATTTGTAATATTTGTAAAACATTGTGAAATATGTGTAGTGATAAATGTTAACTTATTGTGGTAATCATTTCACAATATATACATATATCAAATCTTTATGTTGTACATCTAAAGCAAATACAGTGTTACATGTTAATTATATCTTAATTAAAAAATTAAAAGAACTAATTGTTCAGCAGGGGGAGAAAAAGATAAACAAAACCACCACCACTACCACCCCTTCTAAAAAAAACACAACATTTCAGGAATGTATTGCAGTAGAGTTGTTTATACTAGCTTGGGTTGACATAGGTCTAGAGTTATGGACCAAGAAATTCCGGGTATGTGCTTTGTACAGGCAGTTGCAGTCAACAGATTTCTGGGCCCTCCGGCCACATGTTGGTTGTGAATGAAGGCTGGTAACAATTTATATTTTAGACTTGGAGAATATATTATTTTCTCAGTCTAACAGGTAGAAAGCAGATTCTGATGAGTAATGGGGCATGTAGTACATTTCTAAGATTATTGCCTCCCACCCAAAAGAGTAAATATACAAAAGGGAGTCTAGAGTGAACCAGTATTCTGGCTATTTCCTCTGCTACCTCTGCAGCTGAACTCCCTGGGTTACCCTGGAATGTGGGATCTTAGAGTGACTGGGCCTCTTGGCCCAGGCAGCTGGAATGGAGGCCCCAGGGCCTGGATGAGACCTTGGCAGACAGCCTGTAGTGTTCTCGCCCAGACTTCTCATCATTATGAAACAGGTGTTGGCTTTGGAGGTTTAGCTTAAAAATTAAAAGGAAACTTTGTTTAGACGTATCAGAGGCTCCAGTGGCCTTGGGTGTGTGTAGGGAGGGAGGTAAATGGATTAACTCTGTGTATTGACCTCTCTGCCTGTTGGAGAAGTTCAGGGAAGGACTATCCCAGAAAGGTGAAGCCAAAGCTGACAGGGTCCCACCCATCCCACTCTAACACTGGAATACCTGGCCGACCAAAGATCCAGGGAACAAGTAGTGGTCTTCTGACACGTCTCTGTCCTTCATGTAGGAAAGGTTATTTACAGAGAAATTGTCAGGAGATCAACAAACTGAAAGCTTTCCTTTTTTTCTTTTCAATGCATTTTGATCAGTTTAAAGCCTGTATTTTTTTCCACTAAGAATTATACCTTTAATAATCTGCAAGAAATAATTGGTGAATGATAGTTATACCGTGTTTTCCTGAAAATAAGACGTAGTCAGGCCATCAGCTCTGATGTGTCTTTTGGAGCAAACGTTAATATAAGACCTGGTATTATATTATATTGTATTATATTATATTATTATATTCCTGGTCTTATATTAACGTTTGCTCCAAAAGATGCATTAGAGCTGATGGTCCGGTTAGGTCTTATTTTCGGGGAAACACGGTAAGAACTTCTTTTATACAATTAAAAATTTACTGATGTCATTTAATAATATAACAATATGAAGATAGGAAGGGAAAGTTAAATCTCCCTTCCATCACTTGGGGCACATCACCCTGAGATCGCCTATACTAAGGATTTGGTGTATATACAGACGGTGCCAGAAAAATGTGTACACGTTTTAAAAAATGAAAAAAACTGTACTAAAATTGTAATACAGTAAATGACGCTAGCAGTCATTTGATTAAGGCCATCTTTTGAGCGAATGTCCTACTACACACATTGCTACCGTAATTCAATTCAACTTTGAAAAGTAGTAAATTGATATAACATCTCTTAAAATGTGTACATTTTTTGGCACCCCCAGTATTTTCAAATTTTCTATAACTCCTACAAATATATAGGTATACATATGGGGCTCTAAAAATTGACTATACTTGGCAATTTATGTACTTTTAAAAAATTACCAGCATATCATTAATATCTTTTCAAGAGTGTACATGTTGATTTAATTCATGCTTGTATTAATAGCTGCGGAACATTTCAGGTATACAGCATTATAATTTAGTCAGTTATTCCTCTGTTACAGGCGATTCTGTTAGATTGAATTTGTCCCTCCTTTAACAAACCTACCCTTGTAAACACCCCTGTGTATACACAGATGATGCACCATAGACATACTTAACTTAGAGGAATTCAAATGTAAGTGTTTAGCAAAAAGTAAGTAAATAGAGAAAAATTAAGCCGGAGAGTAAGCCACAGCATTGATAAGGGGGGCAGTGGAGTGGGCGTGGCTAGATCATTAACCTGCCACTCCATTCAGTGACATTCCTAGGACAGGGGAGCAGTGGCTCTGCTGTGCCCCTTGGCACTCTCAGTTCCCTTTTGCTTTTTTTTGTGCAAGCATCTCGGATCTGGAGTGTGATTCTAGGGTTTTAAATTATGTGTAAGTTTTTATGGCCCCTGAGCCGAAGCCAGTTACTTCATTTGGTGCTCTGCCAAAGAAACAGCAGTCTGTTCCAACCCTGGAGGAAAAATTGGTTTGTGTTGGGATTTCCTGGGAGGATGGTATGTCTCTCTCCAATGTGATTCCTTTTTCTGTGATTTCTAAGAGAAAATACCTAACAATACCTAATAACTAGAATCTGACGCTCCCTGGAAGATGCAATTGTTTTGTTTATCCTTAAATTCTGTATCTGTAGGATAGATTTATTTTTTTATTTCTAAATTACTGTTATAGACTCTTAAACATCTGAAAAAAAATCAGAGATAACTGATAACAGGAATTCCCATATACCCATCACCCAGTTTCAACACTTAGCAACTCTTAGCCAATCTTGTTTGCTTATACCTCCCATCTCTTGTCTTCCTGCCTACATTATTTTAAGTGAGTCCCAATGATCATATCATTTCACATTAGGATAGCTTCATAAAAACATAGTTGTTCACTTTAATTGCCATCTAAGTTACTTTCTTGAAATGTTACGGTGATATACACTCCCACTAGCGGTATCCTTTTCCAAATCCACATTGTGTATCTCCTCTGGTAGGCCGAAAAAGGAAAAAGGCATCTGTTTTATTGTTCTTTTAATTTGCAAATATTCCTTTTTATTTGTTTGCTTTTTAAGATCCTAGGCAATTCTTTGAGGACCAGAATTATTTTATTCTGCCTTTTTATATGAAAAGAATATGTAAAAACCTATATAAAAACCAGTCCACCAGTATTGTTCTTCTTCAAGTTCATTATACATTAATTTGTGACGGATTGGCATTTGTGTAATATTAAGTCTTACCATCCAGGAATTCGTTGCTGCAAGTGTCATGGGAATAGCTGATTTCTCCCCAGTCACTTCTCTTCCCTGTCCCCACAGGGGAATCCATCTACCCAACTGTCAACTTTCTCTCACACTTGAACCCAGACACCAGAGGCTCCCTAGCAGGTCTCAAGATTTCCTCCAGAACCCTAGGTCTAAATTGTGTCTATGCATACGTGATCTTGTGGTGGGTGGGTCCATGCTGCTGTTCTCCCAGAGATCTCAGTCCCATTTGAGTGTTAGAAGCCTCCTGCAGGGGGGTTCCACATCCTGAACAGTCCCCCCCCAGCACTGAGCACCTACTGTATATCTCGGCATGTCGCTAGTTGCCAGAGGTACCTCAGTAAGTAAGACACACATGTCCCTCCTCTGCCGGAGCTCGTAGTCAAAGCAGGGAAGAAATACTTCTCTCAAATCATTATGGGTGTAACAAACTACTCACATTGTAGCATAGGGTGTTCTGGATTTTAATCATACAAAACTCTGCAAGGGTTTAGGCAGGTATTTCTTAAAACCATCTGATACAAGGGGAAAACAGCAGAAAAGGCCCACACTGCATTATTTGATGTTTCATTTGAAATCCTGGACTCATTCCACTCTGCTGATGTTTTTCACTCAGTTACTATGGGCTGCTGTTGGTGGTCATTGGGATCATCCTTTTCCTTTTTTTTTTTTTTTTTTTAATTTTTGTTTTCTTAAATGATACTGAATGAAACCCGTGAAGAGTACTACTAGTTGCAGTGAGAGCACACATAAAGTTTAGTAAGATAACTTTCAGAAAAATCCTCATCTAGCAGGAATAATTCTAAAATAATTTTGTTTACTGCTTTATATAAGGTTCAGAATAATTTTCTCCTTCAGGCTTGAAGAAATAATTTAACTACTTGTTTCCTCTTTATAATATTTGAAACAACTTTTATAAATTCCTTAAAATAGTTTATGATTATAGGATACTTTAGGGAATGTGAATGATATATAATTGTTAATATTTTCAAAAGTGAAATTATTTCCATTTTGTTCCCCCAGAAATCTTTCAGGGAATTTGTTTTCTTCATTGTCTCAAGGAACTTTTGATTATCTTGCCTCCTTACGGTCTTTGTAAGTAAGAAATTTTTTCTCCTGTTTCAGTAAATACATCTTAGTTTTTGAAAATTAAAAACAGTTATTATGTGGTTTAAGAGACTTTGTGGGGAAAATCTTGTGATTTTGCAGAAATTAGAATCTCTTGAGAGCTTGCATTCACATTGAAAAGCATACCATAAAGCTTAATAGACTATGCTTCAGATGGGAACAACCATGTTCTCTTAGAGGACTGTCTAATCTACATTTCAAGTAAATAAATTGGTAATTCATTCTCTTTGACTTTGTGAAAACAAATTACAAAATATTTTGTTCTTTGACTAATTAAATTCATAAAGTGTAAAATATCCCTCCCTTTGGAGATTATGTACTTGAAGAATTTTTGTACTTTAGGCATTTAATTATATCCTGTAACCCCTTCCCCACACTGAATTCACCACTTACTACATTTCTAGGAATGTTTATGTAGGATGCCTGTCTTAGGAAGTCAATGTAAGATCATATTTATACAGTTCTCTGTAGCTTCAGAATTGGCTAATTTTCCCCACCAAAACTCAGTTTTGTTTACTGCGAGAATGTGTAGGAGTTACTTTTGAAAATAACTGTATTTCCAGATAAACCTTAATGTATTTCAAACTATGTTATACTCATTTCTAATAGAATTAGTTGAATGTAATGGTTTTCAAAGTTTTATTGTGTATAACTCATATATTGAGTCTTTTTCCAGTGAAAATTGTCTTCCCTACCAGAGTCCTCTGTTCTCTATGTGCTAACTCCTTTCCTGCCCTTCCTCCTCCTCCTTCCTCTCTTACTTTCCTTGTCCTTTTCTCCCTTCCACTTTTCCTCTCCTCTCATTTTCTAAACCTGTCATCCTATCCTTTATATCTCATTTAGCGGTTTTCATTGGGAGCAGCTACTAGCTATTAGGTTAGGCGTTCATCTAGTTCCTGACTACTATGGTGGACATAGCAATGTACTTCTAGAGTCCCTGGGTTGAATTCTATCTGGTCTTTCCTGTTGCAGCCACTGTCATTCTTATCCAGAAGGCTGCTTTTTAGTGAAATCATCTCTTTTTGGCGTATTTAGTAGGCTTAAGCCAGCCATTGCCATGAAGTTCAGGAACTAAAAAACACTGCAAAGAATGACCTGTCTTGTGAGACACCCTTGATGGCAGGAATATGCAAAATATTTTTATCGAAATATTGGGGAAAATTGCCAGTGTTTTTGCCTGGTAGCTCTAGAAACTGACCAGAAGGTGGTGCTTAGGAATTAGAAGTCAGCCTGTTCATCCTTCGGTTATTGTTCTTTTAGGTTACTTTCTCTTTGCTATGTCTCATTCCAGCTCCTCACCCCACTCCACCCCACCCCCCCTTTTTTTTGGCCAAAACTAATGAGGTGAAGTTGTGCCAACGCAGTCTGTTAGAAGCAGTCAGTCTGTTAGAAGCAAACATGGTTATATTTCCTCTTTGCACCTTGTTGATGAATTTGTATTGAGCACTTTGCATTCCATTTTAGGTGTATTTACGTTTCGTTCCCCCTGTTACATAATGTCGTCCCAATTGGCGGGGAACAGTATCCACAGTTATTTTTACCAGCTGGACTTAGGGGAACCTGTGACACACAAATAGTGCTTCGTAAAGCAAGTATTCACAAAATGATTGTGCTTATACTCCAGCTGTGTATGTCCTCTCATTGTTTCTTATAGCCAAGTGCCAAATTATAAAACTTCTTGCCACATGTGAAGATGATTCTCTATTTGTTTTTGTATCAAGTATGAAGTATTCTTACATTTGTATTTCGGATTGGTTGAGTCTGTGTCCCCTTCAGTTTGTAAAAATTGTAGTATCACTTGGCATGTAGCAGAAAGTATCTGAAATGTCCCCACTCTTGAGGAACTTACACTCTAGTTAGGCAGACAGAATATAACCTTGTGAGACACTCCTATATTGCCTTATGTTGCCAAAATTAACCAGAGGGTTTGTAGGCATTTAGGCCAGGAACATGGCCACAATGGCTGGAAAAACTGGGGATGGTGTCAGGATCTGGTACTGGTGCCCTATGCTTTAAAAGGAATGGGTACAAGTTTGACAGACAAAAAGGGTGGGGCTTTGGGATTCCAGAACCCTGGGATTAAGGAGGTTGTTGAGTAGATGAGGGGGAAAGAATAGATTTTATTCACATGCCAACTTCAGTGGAAAGCAGCATCAGTCCCAGGATTACTCCGAGGAGCCGTAACCGTCGGTCTGTGGTAGAGCATGGTAGACGTGAGAACCAGCATCTTCACCATCCAGAACATGAGCCCATATAAAGCAAAAGTACCATTTCATTTTTTTCACCATAATGTCTCATTTCTATTTTGTATGCGACAGAGAGTTTCAGACTGAGTATCTTTTGTGTGATTGTAACATATTATGGATGCATCGCTGGGTAAAGGAGAGGAATATCACTGTACGGGACACGCGGTGTGTTTACCCGAAATCTCTGCAGGCCCAGCCGGTCACAGGGGTGAAGCAGGAGTTGTTGACATGCGGTAAGAGAGAAAGAACAACTGAGAGAGCACTGACCGAATTTTACCCGCCGCCACGTTTTTCTTGACAAATTGTAAAATTCTGTGTACACTTTGATGGTACCAATTGCAACCGTTAATCTTCATGGATTTGATATTATTTGGTTTCCGCCCACAGTTAAGTCAGCTGGATGAAGAAACATTGTTAACGATTGGTATTTAAGATTCTTAGGTTCTGAATAGCTTAATGGAAACCAATTGCAAAGAATAGCACAGATTTTCAGATTTTATAGCAGCTGGCAAATCAGGAATTTGTTGCTAGTAATAAAATCACAGGCTGCAATCCTGTTCGTTGGTGGGAGTGTGAGTTGATACAGCCTTTTTGTAGCATAGTTTGGCAATATTTGTCAGTGTTCTTAGAATATTGATACAATTTGATCCAGTAATTTTACACGTAGGGGTTTATTTCCAGGAGATGATCATCTATGTACGTAAATCTTCAGACTTTATATATAAGCATATCCAAAATTCTCAAAACTAGGAGATTGGTTTAATTACCTGTGACACATCCATTCATAGTATACAGCTATTGAAAAATCATGATTTTTAAAAAACATCTGAAGACTCAAGGAAAATAACACATGTATCATGTATTAAATGAAGAAAGGAAAAAAGAAACCCACATAAACCAAAGTCCTTAAAATGACAGGAGATTCCAGTTTAGTATTCCTGTTTGGAAACAAACAATCCCATCGTTTTTTTTTCCTTTCCTCTTTATTGTCATTTTTATTGTTACACTAGTGAAATATGCCCATTGGATAAAAATTAAGATTCATGAAAAGAAATAATGTATATGTTCATCAAATCATCATGAGACACACTGAATATTTTGCAACTTAATTTGTTAATTACACTTTAGTTAAAGCTGAAAAAAAAACTAAAAGAAGCAAAAAAAACAAAGCTCATGCTACATTCTTATCACTCAAAGGTAGCTAATGTTAAAGATACCTTGGTGTATTATCTTCTGCACCTTTTTTCCTGTGTCTTGACTAAAGTATCATATTCTCATGCTATTTCATGCCCTTCTAACTTGAAGTAATGTAAACTTCATGTCCCATCATATAAAATAGATGTGTACCAATCTATTGTATAGCTACAGTCATAACTTCACAACTTCCTTATTACTGTGTATTTATTTAGGTTAATAATTTCTCACTCCATAAACAATGCAAGGATTAATTTCCCTCTATACATCTTTGCATATGTGCTGGCATTCTTTACGATACTCTACTACTGAAAGTAGAATTACTGTGTTGGACAATGGACTAAATATTTCAAGCCTTTAATGTGCCCATGATTTGTGTGTACATTTTTGCATATATAGAGGGTGCCAAAAAATGTATACACATTTTAAGAAAGGAAAACCTATTAAAATTGTAATAATATATACCGAAAACAACAGATAAATACAAGTCACGTTTGACTTCTGCAATTAGAAGAGATGCTCAGAGTGGTTACCATTGATGTCCAGACACTTCTGATTACGGCGAACTACTGCTTGAGCAACGTTGACCAAAGTGCCCGCTTGTATACATTTTTTTGGCACCCCCGGAATAGTTAAAATTTCTCTTTTATTTTTTGTGACTGGAAGGAAATACATCACCTTTTATAAGAGATTGTAACATATGGGATCTTAAAAGATTTTTTTTCCTTTTCCTGAAATGTTCTCAATTTTGTGCTATGAGTATGCATTACTTTATAACTAGAAAAACCAGTGAAAAACTAGAGAAACCAGTGGTTTAATTAAAGGTAATACAGTCTCCAAAATGTATTTCTAAATTGTGTATATATATCAACATGTACCTATCACCAGTTCCATTTTCCAAAATTAAGTATCATTTTATGATTTGTTCTTTTAGTATTGCTTCTGTGATCATGTGTTAGTCTTGTGATACCACCAGAAAGGAGCAACTCTAAATGTCAGAACTGATTATGAAATGGTTTCATTTTAATTTTGCTAATTTTGTTTTCATCTGGGGCCCACTTATCTCAGTATCAGCCTTGTTGGTGCTAGCATTTAAATGCTGGTTACTGAGGAATATTTTTTTTCCATTTTCAGAGTTTTAATTAGAATTTCTATAACTTTTAATTCTGGAGTGTGAATTCTGTGTGTCTCTGTTTTACTGTCTCTAGATCCTCCCCTTGAATTACCATCTTTCTACATGACTCCATCTCATCGTCAAGTTGTGTTTGAAGGAGACAGCCTTCCCTTCCAGTGCATGGCTTCATATATTGATCAGGACATGCAAGTGTTATGGTATCAAGATGGGCGAATAGTTGAAACTGATGAATCCCAAGGTATCTTTGTTGAAAAGAACATGATTCACAACTGCTCGTTGATTGCAAGGTAAACTTTTTAAAGTGAGGAATGGTCTCTGTGGATTTTATTTATCTTTTGCGAATTGTAATGTTTAGTTGGAATTCGAATAAATATTTTATCTTTTTGCACTTAAAAGTGCAAACATTTGGCTTTCCTTTTCCTGATTGTTATTCATCTTGTTAAAATTAAAAAGCTATTTTTTTCCATCCAGTTTTTTGGGGGGGAGAAAGCATATCCTATGGGAAAGACTGTTAAAAAGTTGGAGACCTTTTGTTTAAAGTTTTAGGGAGAAAAATGTAAACTTTTAGTGCCAAACTTAATTTCTAAATATTTCTTGCTGCTAAGCTCAGGTTTTTACTTTTAGGAATTACCTAATTTTCACTGTTTTATGATTAATGCTACATTTTAAGATACTTACTTTCTCTACCCCACTAGTATAAAAGAATATGACACCTGTCCTGTTAACCCTGGTGTCAGCACTAAAATAGTTAATGCAAATCAATTTTTTAAAGTGCAAAAAATAGAGTAAAACATATATATATATGATATTATCACTCAATGTATATTTTATTCTGGTAAAATCTTAATTTGTAAGCATTGGATTTTCTCCTCTCTTTCTCTGTGTCTCTGTCTCTCTTTGTGTGTGTGTGTGTGTGTATCTGTGTGTCTGTGTGTGTCTTTCTGTGTCTCTTTCTTTCCTTCCTACCAGTTTCTTAAAGACAGAACTTGGCTTGAATTTTTAAGAGTAGATATGTAGTTTCCAGACACTGCTGGGGCACTGTAGGCTAGTATCAATACTATTTTCATATTTCAGAATTAAAGTATCACAGCAGACTTCACAGCATTGACATGAAAAAATTATTAAGAAACTAAAGAGTCTCATAATTAATAATTGTTTCTGGGAATTATGGGGTAGAATATTCTATTTTATAATTTCTGTTTCTCTATTGAGATATCCTATCTTTTTTTCTTCTGAAGCATGTTTTCATTTATGTCTTCTAAAATATTTATAGTAGATGCATTTAAATCCTTGTCCACTGAGTCTAACATCTGAATCATCTTGGGATCATTACCACTGACTACTTTTCATTTGAATATAGCTAGTATTTTTCTATTTAAAGAAAATTATTTGTATTATTTGTATTTCTAATAATATCCGATTCTATTCTGGACATTGTGAATGATTCACTATAGAGGACAGGCTGGCAAAGTGCAGGCTATGGGTCAAGCCTGGCCTGCTGGCCTGTGATCTAAGAACATTTTTTCCAATTTTAAATTGTTACATTTCAAATGGTTATATAGGTACCTACATAGTATTCCTGGTGTGGCTTCTTGGCCAGCAAAGCCTGAGATATTTACTATCTGGCCTTTGAAGAAAAAGTTTGACCCCTGACTCTGGATTTTGTTTTGTTCACCTGAAGAGAGCTGACTTTTGTTTCCTCGCGCACTTAGTTTGGCTAAATTCAAGTTCCTAGCTCTGCCTTTTCTGTGGTAGGTAGCAGCTGGAATCTGCTTGGTGTCTGCCCTATCTGTGCGTAAGTCCAGGGTCAGTTAGAGATCTCGGTAGATTCTGTATGTGCAGAAGTTTGGGCTTACAGCCAGCCTCCTTTCTACCTCTGTCCTCTGAGTTTTCAAGCCCCGAGATTGTGAATTTCTCTTTGAGTAGGACCTGTCCTGGGGCAAAAGTCGTTACAAACAATTTTCTGATTACTCCCCAGTGCCAATTCCTTATTCTTAGTGTCGGTTCCTCTCTGTTTTGTGTCTGGTTTCCGCATGCTTTGGATCACTCTCCGTGTGTTCATATGGCTGTCATTTTGTAGTTTGTCCAGAGCGTATAATTGTTAACTGCAGTGATGGTGGTGTGATAGGAGCTACTCTGCTATCACTAGAAGCCTTCTTCCTTTATTAGATCCTCTAAGATTGTCAGACAGTATATTAGGTCCCGTGAGAAGACTGCAATTGTTACATTATTTTAATAATAATATAAGTTATTTAATTATCACTGTGGTGATAATTTCATAAGTGTGTATATGTGTTAAAACTCATCAAGTTGTGAATTTTAAGCAGTTATTGTATGAATAGACAATAGCTGACATATACAACAATAAAGCTTTAAAGTACATAGCCCCTTTTCTGAATAAGAATTTTGATTAATTAGGAACCCTTAAATTTTATGACTAAAGTAACTGAAGTTGACTTTATAAATTTATTTCTGCAAGTCATACTTCAATCTAAATTCTGTGTCGCAGTACAAAAAATTTGAACTCTAAGGGCAGGAACCTGGCCTGACATTTTTGTTGCTGGGGACACTTGACTAAAATGAAAATCTTTCCTAAGAAGACTGAGAAATCCTTTACCCAGAGTGAGCCTCGGAATAATAAAGAAATTGTAGAATAAGGAAATACAGTTATTGAATAGGTACCTGAGATACCTGTTGAGTCTTCATCGGTCTCCTCATGCTACTAATCCTTCATTGTAAGAATTAGAGTTTCTAATTTTCCTCAAAGATGAAAGTGAAGCTGCTTCTTTCTCCTTCAGTCTCCAAATATGCTGCTTTGACGGTTCCTGAAAATTTTACTCTGAAAGTTCGTTTTAGACATTGAGTATTGATAAAAGTTATCTAAAAAAACAAATTTGTAAAATATACTTACTGTCTTTCCCCGAAAATAAGACCGGGTCTTATATTACTTTTTGCTCCAAAAGATACATTAGGGCTTATGTTCAGGGGATGTCATCCTGAAAAATCATGCTAGGGCTTATTTTCTGATTAGGTCTTATTTTTAGGGAAACACCGTAGGTCACTAAACCAATGGTTTGCTAATATGCTCTGAGGCACCACAGTGAGTTGGCAGAGGTGCTGTGGTAGATTTTAAGCTTTTGAGGAAGCATAGTGATACTGGACATTTGTCAGACACCACACAGCTTCTAGCTCCAGACAGTGATGGGGTCAGCATTCGATCGTGCTGCATTCCTTTTGTTGGTGCTACACTTTGAGATACAGGATTTGGGGTGATTACCGGGGTACAAAGTTAAGTACTGTGTGAAAATCATTGTGGAACAAGAAATAAGAGTATCACTGATGCTTGATTACTTTTGGAGTGCTCAACAGGTACACACAACCCATTAGGAAATAGCTGTGGTTATTTAGGAAGGATATAGAATTTATTTCAAATTGATGTTAATGATGCGTTACATTTTCAAATGGCCACTAAATTATTAGGATGTGCTTACACAGTTTGGAGATTTAATTTAGTAATTGGTACCACCATAGGTATTTCTTTGGGGCTAGGGGTATCATGAAAAAATTACCTAGTCAGTGAAGGTGCTGTGAACCAAGAAAGTTTGGGAACTCTGTGGTAGAGAATGATTTTTATTGCCAGTTTTTTTATACACTTACTCCTAGTTCAATAGAGTCATAAAGTAGAAGATTTGACAAACTTTCTGGTTATTTAAATTTAATGTCAAACTGTTTTGTGTCACTTTATCTTGGAAAATATTTATTACAGTGTATTGGTTTATTTACCAACTTAGTAAAGATGATAAACATTTTCTTTGATTCAGAATAACGGTGCCTCAAAGTCTTTATTAGAACATTTGTTGTTGTGTAGCCATTAATGATTTAGGGGACTAGAAAACTGTGTATTAACTTCTACACATAATTTTATAAGTTGCGTAAAATGATACTTTATGTCTAATGATTTATCATTTCTATCTACTCAAAGGCAAAACATAATGGGTCCTGTGGGAGGGGGAATAAAGGTTAATTGAAGGTTCTGACATTCGCTCTTTAGTTAATAGGTTTTATATTAGAGAATTATGACTTCATCTTGCAAGTTAAATTTACTGACAGCTATTTAGAAATACAGCTGTTTTGTAAACTCAAGTGTACCTTTACATGGAAACTCCTTTTGTTAAACCATTAATTGGTAATTTACTGTCTTTTTAAAAGACTTAACCAGTTGTTTCTTGTATAACCCTTTTACCTCAAATATTTTCTTAATTACACACTTCATAGTATTACTCTCCTTTCTTCATGCTTGAATGTTGTCCTCAGAATCAGTGATAAGGTAGATGTAGCTTGGAAACTTCTCCATTAGAACATGCCATGGTATTCTGCCTTTGCATCCATGGTTCCCCCTCCCTTCTGTACCCTGCTCTCTCTTTTTTCTGGAACAAGGCTCAGGCTCGTGTCCCATTGCACCTTGTTCATACTTCCATGAAAGCTCTTACCATCATATTTTAAATCTCCCTTTACCTGCTTGTCTGGAGTTGTCCCTGTAGTACTTACATGGAGGGGTCATTTTTTAAATTTGTTTTTATCTAGCAAGCGCTTGGCCCACAGTGTGCATTCAGACGTGTTTGCTAAGTGAATGATAGAAGCCCATGTTGTTTCCCTGTGTGCCTGACCACATTTTCTCTCTTTTTAAAATCTTTCTTCATGCAGTGCCCTAACCATTTCTAATATTCAGGCTGGATCGACTGGAAATTGGGGCTGTCATGTCCAGACCAAACGCGGGAACAATACCAGAACGGTCGATATTGTCGTGTTAGAAAGCTCTGCACAGTATTGTCCGCCTGAGAGGGTGGTGAACAATAAAGGTGATTTCAGGTCAGTGACATGGAAAGTCCTGGGAAAGTGATTTGTCCCACGTTCCTTTTTATTCTCAAAGGCACGTAATTGGTCTCCTAACCTCAGTAAGAATATTGGAGAAATGTATGTGTATCCATATATAGAGATGTATATGTGTGGGTGTGCGCCAAAAAAAACATATACACTTGACTTGAATTCATCTTTTGTTATTGGTATATATTGAGTATTACAATTTTAATACAGTGTTTTCCTTTCTTAAAATGTGGATTCATTTTTTTGGCACCCTCTGTGCATATACCCTCAAATATCCAAGGAATACCCTTGAGAGCATTGATTTCAGAATCTTTTACAGATATTAAAAAAAAAATAAAAAAAATAGGTACCTGAACTTTATCTCAAATCTGTCACTTTAAGAGTGTCTGAAGGTAGAGCCACAAGTGTTCATTTTTAACAGGTGGTTTTGTTGTAAAAGTGAAGAACCACTACCATAGGGAAACATTTTGGAAGTTTTACTTAAAAGAGTGCAAAATTCAGACAGGCTAATGGTATTTCCCGTTTTTTTCAAGGGCTCTTTGGTGGATGAACTTGGGAAGGTTCGGTATTGCTAAGTTGGTATTGCTAGGTCACTGTTTAGTAGACACCCTTATTTGGAGAAACACGTATCCAATTTTCCTTCCCTCTTTTGATTCTTCTGGCAGTTAAGCAAGAAGGACTTTGGGAAATGAAAGCTGTTGTTCGATCAGAAACTTGGGGAGCCATTGGTGTTGGAGTCTGTTGAGATAAGAATAAGTTAAATGTTACGACTTTTTTAGCAGAAAGTTTAGAATTTGTGAGAAGTAACACCTTTTACCTTAGACTCTCCTTACTTTCAAAGTTGCTTTAAAACATCATTAAATACATTATTTACTTAATGCTCTTTATGTTTAAGAATTTAATGAGTCTACAGTTGATTTAAAGGAAGGGAAATACGTTGCTGTGGAAAGCCGTGGAAAGATTGTTGAATACTCAGTTTGCGCTGTTTGTGATTGGTACTATTGCTGCCTCGTGGCTATAAGCCCAAATTTTAAGGAGAAGAAAACCCTTTGATGTTAATCTTTCAAATCCAAGGTAAAGGAGCAATAACAACATCTGTAGCTCAGTTTTTCATTGCTTTTATTTTTGTCTTTAAAAAAAAAAATTTCCTTGAGATGAGTTTATGGAAATCAGTATTTATTATTGCCAATGGTAAGTCTTTTATGTCGATTAACTATTAGTCTATGTTTACGAATATATTGTATACTTTAAAGTGAAATAGATAACATTTGTTAATTTTGTTATATTCAACATCTTTTGTTAAATAATCATAATGTGATTTGTTTATGGTTGATTTCCTATTTTTACTCATAATTTTTGAGTTACTTTGCATTTTTAAAAATAGAAGAAGAATCTTAATTATTTAACCTATTAATGAATTATTTATCTTTCAACACGCCTTAAGATATGCAGTTAAACTTCCACTGCATTAATAAGAATTTAGTTTAGTGTTGCTTGATCTATTTATGCAGTTTTAGGTAACGACTCATATTTTGGTGTGACTGATAATATAATTTAGCACTTTCTGTGTTACGGGTCAGCTGTAACTTTTATTAAGTATGTTCGATTTCACTGTCAGTTTTGGAGAAATGGAACTCAAATAACAGCGATCCATGCCAACATGCGTGTGTTATCACTTGCGTAGTGAGTGGCTTCTCCCTGACATCTTCAGTTGTACACTGTGTTGGAGGTCTTCAAGACCACCCCCAAGTGCAGAAATCTGCTAGGAGGACTCACGGGACTCAGCATGTAGTTGTAGTCACAGCTGAGATGTAGTATACCATGTTTCCCTGAAAGACCTAGCCGGACAATCAGCTCTAATGCGTCTTTTGGAGCAAAAATTAATATAAGACCCAGTCTTATTTTGCTATAATATAAGACCAGGTCAGAATAGAATAGAATAGAATAGAGTAGAATAGGAGTAGAATAGTGTAGAATAGAGTAGAATAGAAATAATACTGGGTCTTATATTAATTTTTGCTCCAAAAGACGCATTAGAGCTGATTGGCTAGGTTTTATTTTCGAGGAGACAGGGTAATAATGCAATCAGATACACAACTGGATCATAAAGGGAAAAGACACAGGTGAGTTCTGGAGAGACCCACATGCAGGCTTCTTCATGTTCTCCCCGTCCCATGAGGCTCACATAGAACCTGCTCCTTCTCCAGCCATGAAAAGGCAGCAACCTCTAGGCAGTGTTTCTGCCCAGGGAAGCCCGTGGAATCCCAGCACCCAAAGTTCTTACTGTGGCTGGTCACGGAGGCACCCTCTGCCTAGCACGTACCAAAGTTTCAGACTCCCAGGAAGAAAGCAAGAAACAATATTGCTTGTGCAGGAGGTCTAGGTATCGTGAACAACCCGAGCCACTTAGCTGTTCATGAGAACGCTCCAAGTTCCAAATACCCAGATGCCCCTGAAAGACCAGAGTTGCAAGCAGGCCTTTCTAAGGATGGCAGTCCGGGACTTGCTACGGTAACTCTATCTGTACATATAATAATTCTGCTTCTGCAAAAAGCCTGATTCTACTTATATTGGACAAGATTCTGACCTTACATATCTAATGGTTATATAAACCAACAATACAATAACAGTAGTTAAAAAGAAAGGCAAAACCATTTCTTGATACAATTTCCATGTATATTTATAGCAATACTTAGAATATTTTAGGAAAATACCCTATGGTGTTATGGTATTAAAATACACTTGGTGGCTCATCGTTTAAAATGGTTTGGTTCAGGTTAACCTTTTTTACTAAAATATAATTTTGGTCTTTATTCTTGAAGGAGTTTCGTTTGTTTCTTCTCCTTGAGCTTTTGCTGTGATTATACAGGACGTGATCTCATCCTTGATTTTCTTGTGTTATTATTTGTGTCAGTGTAGGTTTCCTTATACTATTTTGTCCTCATCTCTCTAGGTGGCCCAGAACGTTGGCAGGCATCACTGCCTATCTTCAGTGTACTCGGAACACGCATGGCAGTGGGATCTATCCTGGAAACCCGCAGGACGAGAGAAAGGCTTGGCGCAGATGTGACAGAGGTGGCTTTTGGGCCGATGACGACTATTCTCGCTGCCAGTATGCAAACGATGTCACTAGAGTTCTTTACATGTTTAATCAGGTAACGAGAAAGGCTTCAGATTTGCTGAGACGCGTTAATAAAACATGGTATTTAAACCAAATACTTATATCTTTTTATAAAATATTAGTAAAGCAGAAAGATTTGGTGTTTATACTTCGGTTGACTGATCTGTCTCCGGAAGAAGGTCTGGTCTTCTCAATTGGTATGCAAGACCCTCTGTGTGGTGTCACTCTTTCTTTCCTGACACTGCCTGACTTTGTGCCTTTGTTTGAATACCTTTATCATCTGTTACCCACCAGACAAAATCCCAACCATTCATCACATCCATCTAGGAAGCCACCTCTTGGGTTCCTTTTATAATTTCTTTGTCACAAGTGATCTCTTGTCATATTTGTAATAATCAGATGCCTTTTCCTATCTTTGCTTCTATGCATCTTTTATAAACTGTACCAGATTATAAGTAGTTGGATGATAGCTTCTATATCATGTATTTTTTTTGTGATCCTTAGAACCTAGTGTATACCCCTTTTGCAATGGTCGGTACTTAGTCGTGTTTAAGTCAATAAATAAATTAATGTAAAACCTGATTGGCAGTGCTTGGAAATACAGATAAGTGCTAAATAAGTGGTTCATACTCCTGTACAGGGGAGGTATTGATCCTTCCCAGCTGGAATCGTCAGGAATGACTTTACTAAGCAATTGGAATTGAGTATGTCTAGAATGTGGAGAAGTAGAGAGGAAGAGATGTTTACCTGATAGGGTTTTATGTATTGTTATATTTCATTCGAAGTTTTAAAAAACTCCCCTCAGGTTAGTTTCCATTAAAATTTTATTTTTCTTGGGTTTGAAAAAGCACTTTAAGAAGGTCACTGTGACTAAATGATAAAGTTTGAATTCATTGCAGTGGTTTCAAATGCAAAGATAAAACATCACAGTTTTGTTGATCAATTTGCAAGGACTTCTTTTTGCGTTTTTAATGTAGATGCCCCTCAATCTTACCAACGCTGTGGCCACAGCCCGACAATTATTGGCTTATACCGTGGAAGCCGCCAACTTTTCTGACAAGATGGATGTTATATTTGTGGCCGAAATGATAGAAAAATTTGGAAGATTTACCAAAGAGGAAAAATCAAAAGAGGTATTTTTCTATTTTGGATTTGTAGCATATAGTATATCAACAAATGGTCCGACAATAGACTTGAATCTCTATTGTTAAAGCCTGTCTATGTTTGCTGTATTTGAATTAAATAAATTCACTTTTAATTTCCAAAATTATCATTGAGAATCATGCTCTGGCTGTTATAGTGACCTTTTGTGGGGAGGGCTAGAGTTGAAGTGTCAGTCCTGGGAAATTAAATTTCTGTGATAGAGCATAGCCAGCCTTAAGAAAACAGCCTTTTGCATACACGTGGTTGGTTGGCCTGGGCTGACTATTTTGGGCCTTCCAGATTTTTCTTCTCCATACAGCCGTTCGTTCATCTTTTTTAATGTGAATTTTAGTCAACCAGATCGTGGTTAAATTGCTTCATTCCTTTTGTAATGTCTTGGAAAAATGAAAGACTGTTTTAGGAACTTTTTTGAAATTCCAAATGATTGGAATATAAAAGTTATGAAAATGTAGTGACTTTGAACAGGGGTGCATTTTAACGGGGTCACGTTAAAACTGTGATGTGCTGGTCAACATGATATCCCATGGGGAATAACATTGACAACCGCAGCTTTCATAATGAATGAGGAGCAACTCTTGCTTTGAATGAGTTTTAAGGCTCACATGAACATATTCTTTGAGTTACGAGAGAACTCTCTATATGCTATTTCTTGTGTGACATATGCACTTACACAAAAATGCATCATAGAGGTAGAAGAAACCAAGATCAAGTCATAAACTGAAGCCTAAAGATAATTAAATGATATATCCAAGGTTATACAGCTAGCTTAGGGCAGGGCTGAAACCAGAAGCCAAGAACAGTGACTGTCTATTGCAGAAGAGTTTTCTGCAGCATGGCATGTCTTGTACAATGTTACCACGTCGTCGTGACATTCCAAAAGTACTCTTTATATAACTGTGGGGAAAATACTGTGCTAAAACAGAGTCTAATATGTGGGACATCTCCGATGCGTGAATATGCTAAAAGGTAAATAATGCATATATGTTTCCCTATGCCCAGGCACCCGTACATCATCTAAGCGAGGGCATTTTTTTGTTGGTATAATGTGTTACTATTTTGCATTAGATGTATGTATGTAAATGGGACTCAGGGAAACGCACCATTTGACAATGAGATAACATTTCAGTGTTACTCTCTGAACTTCAGACCACAGTTTTCTAATGAACTGCTCTGCTTTTTGGCTGTGTCTCTGTGCCACAGCCTGCTTCCGGTGGTGAGTTTTCTCAGCACTGGAAGAAGCGATCCAGATTCTGGCTCTGTGGTAATCCTGCTCTCCATTGTTGATTATAATCACAGGTTAGCTGCCCACATCATTACAAGTCATTTGTGGAAGTGGGATGTTTTGAATCACTTGAGTAATTGGAATGACATTTGGAATGTGGACATTGAAAAGGATTGTGCCGTCGCATAATACATAGTTATTCCCATGCCTCCCTGTTTTGAAGTAAAGGACCTTTGCTCCCCTCCCAACTCATGAAGAGCAGTGGGGTACCCAGGGATGTAGATTTCACTGTGTTGCCAGCGTGTGGTATGAATGGTCTGCTGCTTTGGTATGGGGAGGACTGAGGGGAGGACTGGAAGTAGGTTTTGTTTCGTGAGTTATTAATTTAACCATGGGCCCTTTATTTTAAAAATAGGGATGCCACTTGCCCTGTTTTACCTGCAAAATTTGTGTGCACAAGTGAGAAAATACAGGTGAAGGTATTATGCAGAATAGTTGCAATGCTAGGGTGTAATTTTATAGGGTTAGGAAATTTAACATTCTTAGGCTCTCAGAAGCTAAGAGGGTCTTTTAAAAAAATCGTTAGAGTGTTTTCGGTACTTCTCTGAAAACTTTGTTTGAAGTTGATGGCTACAAGTTTCACTGGTTGACGTAGGAGGTCAAGTATAAACTATCTTCGGAAACAAATGATGGCAACTTATTAAGTATAAATAGGAAAAACAGAGGGAAAATATTCAGGTTTGAATAACTGAAGTATAAATGTAATGTTACTTGTGATGCAGTGACAGACATCTGAATTAACTTATTCTTTGGAAAGTTAAACTGAAGGCCATAGCTTCCACTGTTTATTAGTACGGTAAAAGAAAATCAGGAGGGTTAAAGGGGGTCATCATTTTAAGTTGATTACTACAGCATAAAAATTACACTCAGGTATCCTGAAATGCGTACACCTTAATTGAACAAATAATGAAATTGATTTTTGTTTGATGTCCAAAAAGTTACTTTGTGATGGATAATTTCATAACTGAAATATGGTGAAGAGTTGGCTTTTTAACCTGTGATTGAACCTGGCCAACACTGCTGTCTTAGGGTGGGTGCTAAAAGCTGTCAAACTGCCAGATCTAAATGGTATATTTCGTGGGGTCTTTTGAAAACATCTGAAAATTGTCTGTCAGGCAAAGTAAGCATCTGTTCCATATTTACAAGAGTGATTTCTCTTAGGAAGACAACATATATGTATTTCAGAGGATGAGAAAGTATATAAAGATGAGATTTGGCTGTGTGTTATAGTTCCCTTACTGTGCTCTTGTTTTGAGTATGTAAGTCAGGCGTGCACCTTTACACTAGTTTACTACAGAATGCATTTGGCACATTTTTTTGTACAGATTTTTTAAAAACTCTGAAGTTCTTTCATTTATTCATTTTAAAACATAATCACTTCTGTATCGGTACTTACGTTTCTTTTTTATTTTCCGTATTTCTGATTTTTTTTTTTTCTTGACCGTGTCATACTTTTCTGTATGTTTCAGCTTTTCAAAGACCCAGCTTCTGGCTCGGTGATACTTTCTAGAACACTGTTTCTCAAACTTGAGCATGCATTCATATCAACTGGAGGGTTTGTTAAACTTTGCGGTGGGGTCTAAGAAGGTTTTCTAGTAAGTTCCACGTGATGCTGGGGTGACGTATCTTTGAGAAAAGCACAGGCTTTGAGAACCACCATGGTGTTGTCATGATCTATACTTACCTTGCTTCAATTTTTTTTTCTTTTGGGTTTAACTTTTTAAAAACTTTTCAGAAACTTTTTTTTTAATTAGGAAATTCCAAAAGTATAGAAGAGAGAATGCTCTCATTAATACTTATGTTTACCTTTCACCTTCAACAATTTTCAGTATTTACCAATCGTGTTTCATTAATCCACATATTTCCTTTGTCCACCATCCCTCCCTCCTTTTTCCTCTCCCTCCCTCTTTCTGCCGCTCTCTTTCCTTCTTTTCCTCTCTCTCTCTCTCTCTCTCTCTCTCTCTCTCTCTCTCTCTCTCTCTCTCTCTCTCTCTCTCTCAATTCTGGAACATTTAATAGTAAATTCTAGATACAATTTTGTCTATAATTGTTCTAAAATATAAGGCACTTCAAACAGAATTATGATACTGTTATTATATGATCAAAATGAGCTCTGAGTCCTTTATATCATCAAATATCTAGTCCATGTTCAATTTTCCTTGATTATGGTTTTTTAAGAATGTAGACCTTGTGTCTGGTTACTTTATGAAATTCATCCATATAATTTTGTGGTTGTTTATGTCGGAGTTTTCTAGATGGACAGTTGTAACCAGCAAATAATAATCAATTGATCTGTTCTTATAAAATGTTTTGGTTTTTTTCTTTCTGGTTATACGTTGATGAGGACCTCAGAACAATGTTGATTAATGTTGTTGATAAGGGATATTAATGAGAATGGTCTACTTTATCATTATTAAGTGTGATATTTGTTTGCTTCTGCCAAGTGCCATGGGACAATTTCAGGGTAACTGGTGGCTTTGAAATTAGTTCTCAGCTTGAGGATTTTTAGACCACAGAAGTAATGTGAAGTCTGGCCTCAGTCCTGTATAGGGGTCATCTGGTGTTTACAAGTTGTCTGGGAAGAGGTTTTTTAACCTCCTTCTACCTCATGCCAAGGTCAAGGAGGCAAGTTTCAAGTTTCCTCGCTCTCCCTTTCCTTCGTGAGGCTGATTGAATGCTGGTTTGCCCTGACCCTGCTGGTGTCCTCTTGGGGTTATCAACTTCGCGCAGTGGTGTTTTCTCGTCAGGCCCGTGTTGGTGGGTGCTAGGCTTTGTGTGGGTGACAACACATATCCCATGGTCAGCAGAGTTCAGCCGCAGAGCTTCTGGGTTCCCGCTATTGTGTTGCTATTGGCCTCTGGAGGAGTGTTTGTATTCTGCCTGGTCACTGATGCATTTAAAAAGAGAACATTTTCCCTCAAGCATTTTCACTCTTAGCAGGAGAATTGTCCAGAATACTGAGTCCTCTGTTCTTCCAGAAAGGGAGATATACATATATTTTTGTAATCAGAAAAAAACAAAACCTGCTTCCATTGCGACAGTTGGAGGAATCTTAGGAGTGAAGCTTTCCATTTGTTGTGAAGGTCCTCCTATGGCTGAGGGCCGTGCCTATTAAATCCCGCCTCTCTAGAACAGGGGACCTCGCGGCTTCCAAGAATTTGTGATAAAACAACTTCATCTGCCTGGAGGAAATGTTTTCCTTTCTGTTGATAACGGTAAAGTTGTCTTCATTGCCTTGACTAGAAACATGTCAAGAATCCATTTCCCCAGTCACAGATGCCCTACACTGATGCAGATGTTGAATTTCTCTGTGCCTCTTTTTTTTCTCTTCAGAGAGGAGAAAATAATTACTTTTAAATTTTGTTAGGCTCCCTCCAGTCCTTTCTGTAAGGTAATGAAGAATAAATCCACTGTTACTCTCAGCTTCTTTCCCCTCTTCCCTTCTCACCTGTTTCTCCAGTTCTTCCATCATCACCATCGTCGTCATCCTGTTTACTCCTCGACCACAATAAAACCGGAAATTTAATAGGTACCGTAGGTTCTGATGATTATCACAGTGGGACCTCTTAATGAAGACTGACTGCTTAACTAAGCAAGCAGCCGAGAAGCCAATAATGGGATCCCCGAGGCAGTCAGGTCACTGACGCTCGTTAAGAGTGACGTAAACACCCTTTTAAAACTTGACTTTCACAACAGAGCAATTTTTTCATTAAACGTAATCAGGGTAATACACTTTAAGATAGGTACCATCTCAATATTATATTTAATTTGCACCTAGCAGAAAAATCATGAGGACTGCTTGAACTTGAATAATAATAACATCAGCGGCTGTTATTATTATTTAGTCAAGTTTGGACTACATGTCAGTTCCTGTACTTTGCATTGCCATCTTGGCTATCCAAAACGACTGCCTCGCTTGCTGCCCTCCGCACACACACGTGGGTCTGTAATTCTTGCTTTTCTGGTTTAGACCCAACATGAATACCCCCTGCTGCTTTGCGCTGGAAAGCATAAATGTGGGAAGGGGTCTGGATTCCCCCCCGGCTTTTCTCAAAAGATGGCATGAATTGCTTAATGAAGGTATTTTGCTTTTCCTCATTTACTGTGGGATGAGATGTTCCTAGCACTTCTTATAGGGTTCTTGATCTCATTTTACAAATGACCAAACTGCGTCTTCTGAGGCTAAATCATGTGATTAGAGACATCTAATTTGTGACGAAGTTGAAATCACAGCCCGGGAATATTTAACTCCCAGGCGCATACATATTCTGCCTTCAGTGTGACAGTATACTCCTACTACATTAAAGCTAAATATCATCAGGTTTAGGTTATGTATTACCTTGTGTATTTCATATGCTAACGTACCAAATTTGTGAAGTTGACCGATGATTCCTGGTCTCATTTTGATCAGAATTCCAAACACGTATATGAAAAAGAACAAGAAATACTCTGTCTCTTAAAGCAGATGGCGTTTAACACCTTCACTGTTATCATTGTGGCATTTTCATTCTTTACCCGGTATCTTTGATCAAGTGTGTTCACACATAATTTCATTTGATCCTCACTGTCAAGTGTGACAGGTGGCAAAGCAGGTGCGTGATTCCTTCTGACCCTTTTGTGGCTGGAATGGCCTTCAGGGAATGAGGTCAAGGAGAACTGCAATGCGTTGGAATGCTGGTTGCTGTTTTTTAAACTCTGTGTGTCAGATTTCAGGAATACTTGTTTAATCCAGTGTAATTTTTCATGCACTGTTATCCATTCTATGTCCTTTGTTGCCACTATGAAGGATTCAGGACTACTTCCGTCACCAAGGTACACAAGCATACAGCGTTTTATGATTACCTGCTCTAGGGACTATTTTGGCAACAAATCCCTTTCCTTAGTCCTTAGCCATTTAGAGTGAAATAATGAGAAAAATAGTTTGTTCTCAGCTAAGGCTATCACTCTAGTTAGCTGTACACCTTCTCAGAGATATTTCTTTTCTTTACAGTTACTAGCACATGAAATCCCGTTACTGGCTGTAGTTTTTTCAACATATAATCATCATAGTTGTTCAGTAGAGATGATGATGTATCTATCAGGTCTCCTGTTGGATCTTCATAAAGTTTGTACATTTAAAACTTTTCAAAAGTACAGAACAGCAAGTTCATTTGTAACCATGCTAACCTGTAAACACCTCCTATATTTCAGTTGTGCCTTAGAGGAGAATCAGTATTTTCCTGTAATTTTTCTTTTAACCTTTTTCAGTCAATGGGAATTTTCTTTTCTGATAGCCAGAGAGCATATTTTACCACATTATCTTTTGTACCCTATTTATTTTTGTATAAAAAATTTTGAAATAAGAGTAGGTAAGAATAATAGACCAAAACTTAACCCAAATTAGTCCAGCTACTCTGAATTCCCGTTAAAAGGTGGCAGTTATGGGGCGGCCGGATGGCTCAGTAGGTTACAGCGTGAGCTCTCAACAACAAGGTTGGTGGTTCAATTCCTGCATGGGATGGTGGGCTGTGCCCTCTGCAGCCAAAAGATTGAAAACGGCAACTGGACTTGGAGCTGAGCTGCGCCCTCCACGACTAGACTGAAAAAACAGCGACTTGACTTGGAGCTGATAGGCCCTGGAAACACACACTGTTCCCCAGTATTCCCCAATAAAAAAAAAAAGGTGGCAGTTATTCTGATTGCTGTATAAATGGCTGGTGCACATATTCAGTAACTGACATATCGGAGTCGCTACCCTTCTTCACAACTCTAGAAATAAGGGCTTTTTCGTTAGAATGAAATTCACCCCCATACCTGTTTGTTTACGAATATGCGCTAGGATGCTAGTGTTATCCATAAATTGTGTAAACAGGTTTGAGGTTCTGCAAAGCTTCACTATCGGCTCTTCCTAATTCTCTGTCAGCTGATCCTGTTAATTTCTTGGCTTTGGGAAAATGCCCCTTGACAATCTCTGAGTCCATGAAAATAGGATGTTTGGATTTAATTTCATTACCCTCCGTCATATCTTGCTCTGCTTATTTCCTGCATTGCAGTTACCACAATCTAAATCACTTTTTACAACTGTATTCATTGTGTATTTTCTTCCCCAGTTTATATTAATTAATACCCTCCAAAATAGAGTTCGTATGTTTCTTTCACTGTTGTATCTCCATTGCTCTGTCTCTCCGTGGTCCCCAATACGTATGTCGTCAGTGAGAAAATGAATATTGTGTACCTGTTGGCTTTTACACCAGGAGTTACGTTAGTGAATAAGGGTAGAAATATGAGTAGGACATTGTGCTGTCCCTGCCCTCAAGATGTTTACACTGGAAGTAAAATAAGGACAGAATTAATGAAACACTGTATGAAGGGCAGTATGAAGTCAGTAAACTGTTTTTTAGCTGCATGAGATGGTGGGACTTTTGCAGAGGAAGAAGAGTCACTTTTGCTGGATGTATATTGGTCCTGTTTATATATAAACACAAGCGTTAATACTGTACCCTTTCTAACACTTCTTCTAGAGGCTGTCATCTTCAAAGAGGCTTATGTTGGTATTGAAATGGGACAAAAATGGAGCAATATAATAACAAGGAGAGCTGCCATTTTTTGAGTGTCTGCCATGTGCCAGTTATGCTTTCAAGAGCATTTGTGTGTCATTGGAACTTACTCTTCACAACATTCAGAACAGACAGGGGATTGCTGTTGTCCCCATTATACAAATAAAGGGAGGGACGGCAGGTGAAGTGTCAGGGCAGCTCGGGGTCAGGATTTGAAGTCCTGTTCTTCACCCCTGTACTTATTACAGTTGTTTTATCCCATGATTCCAGGCTTGGTATCTGGTAGGTTTCTACAGATTGTCTTTGTGAAATGAACCCTGGGTGGGAAGGACTGAACATTGTCCAAACCTACCTCAGCCTTTCTAATTATACATCCTGGGAAGAGTATTGGATGCAGAACAGGTTGCATCTTCTGGGATGATCACAAGACATTTGCGAAAATGGCATTGGCTTTCTGGCTTGACTTTGGGGCTTAACACCTTTGATGCTTGCTTCATGATTAGAGGACTAGCCAGCTTATAAATCCTCCGATCCTACCTCTGGAATGCGTTTGTTCTCACTGTATAGATCTCCCTCTCAAGAACATTTTGCTCAATACCAAACCCCCTGACACCAGGACGTCTCCTTAGCCCTGCATGTTCAGTGCCTTTCTCCGACATGGGACCTGCGAGTCAGTTTCAGCAGTCATCAGTGGACATTTCACTGGCTTTGCATGATAGGTGTTTACATTCGGATGTTTACATTCTGTATGAATGTAAACTTTCATTTACTGGGTTCTTTTTATTTACTCAGTTCATAACTTAACCAAACAAGCGCTGCAAGTGAGCACCTCTTAGCATCCGTTTATTTCATGGCACTGGGTCTTCAAGCATTCACTGAGATGGGAGAAAGGAGAAGTTCATTCAAGGTAGACAAAACTGCATGTACAAAGACACACCATGGCCCAGCAGATATGGATGGGGCTCTTGCAGTGGTTGGACATACCTTCAGTTTTGAACATGACAGGATACCAAAGAGCTAGGCAGTGTACATGTCTTAATAATAATACTCAGCTAACACTTACACTAACAGAAGTGTTTATAAGTGATTTTCCAGACAAAGAGTGTAGATGTTTTTATTCTGGGTCACGTCATGTCTTTATCTTCCTCTTGATTAATGTATCGTTTTCCCGTATCGGCGCTGAGGAACGCCACCAGTGACTTGTGTACTTAAAGTTATTTCAGTACAGTGTATTGAGCTCAATATTACCAGATGGTCATAACTGAATGTGCTCTTCATACCTGAAGAGTTTGAATGAGAAACGAGTACAGTGCCTATTGGGTTTTCATGGGGAAATTTAAACTGAAGGCCAATCTTGGTGTCTCGTGAGGATTTTGATTATGTAAAACCGCCTCTGTTGGTTTTAAAGATCTTTCTTTCTTCTCTTTCACGCCTGCTAGCTAGGTGATGTGATGGTTGACATTGCAAGTAACATCATGTTGGCGGATGAGCGTGTCCTGTGGCTGGCGCAGAGGGAAGCAAAAGCCTGCAGTAGGATTGTTCAGTGTCTACAGCGGATCGCAACGTACCGGCTAGCAAATGGAGCTCATGTTTATTCAACAGTAAGCGTAACATTTTCCTGGAATTCTAAGAAAAAATGTCTTACACTGTAAAAAAAATTTTTAAAGGAAACTTTGTTCATACATGGTACTTAGAATGGTGCCTTACCTGTATGGTAGGGATAGACTTAATCATCCTTGCAGAAAGGAAAGAGATGCCTTGTTGTCCTTAGAATTTACAGGAAATCCTGTCATCCTCCTGGATGTGAAAGACTAGTCACTTCTTGGGCCCTCTCTGGTGTGGTTCTGACAGGTGGGTGGGCGTGATGCTGGCAGTCCTCCCGGCATGGGCGTGGTGGTAGCCGTTTGCATCAACAGGCCCTACATTTGGTGGACCCCAAGTTCAGTCTCACTCTTGAATTCCTTAAAATTTGGGGCAAGTGCCATCTTTTTCAGGTGTTTTCTGGCTTAATTTGCTTTGAATATCTGTTCATTTACTACTATTTAGACTAGCACCTTCCTTCCTTTTCTAAAGAAGCACCTTTGGAGTAAGTCTGTGTAAAATTTTTATCGGTGAAACTTAATGCAAAGAGTTAACTAGAAGTTCTTGTAAAAGACAAAAGTGAAGGTGGATGAAATGTTGAACAAGGAGACTTTTAACTATACCTCCCAAACCCTGATACTTCTCCCATATTCTGATCATTAAGGGTGTCCACTGATTTCTCTAGCTGATTTTTGGTTATAACTTCCATTTTTAGCTTGTATTTTCCTGCAAAGTGGTCTTAAAATTATTTTTAATTGACTTCAAATTTATATCTGATCCTCCACACCTCGTGACTTGTTTTTTTCCTCTCTATCGGTATCTTTCCGTTTTCGGACATCCTTTTGTTTCCAGCATCTTATTTTATTTACTTATTTTTAATTCTACCCATTTATCTACACAGTATCTTTGTTTGCTAAGAATCTGAGTGTTCTGTTTTAGTTTATGTACGGTGTTTTGTGTTTGAAACTCTTTGAAAGTGCTTTGGCCCCTATTATAAATCTTTCATAACTCCTGTCTGATTAACTTTTAAAGTATTCACCCAATATTGCTCTGGAAGCTTATGTCATCAAGGCTACTGGCTTCACCGGCATGACATGCACCGTGTTCCAGAAAGTGGCAGCTTCTGACCGGACAGGACTTTCTGACTATGGCAGGCGGGATCCGGATGGAAACCTGGATAAGCAGCTAAGCTTTAAGTGCAATGTTTCAAATACATTCTCAAGTCTGGCACTGAAGGTATGTTTAGTCTATAATCTTTCAAGACCCATTGCAGTTATATTAGAATGCTCAATGTTTTGCTTTGCAAAATAACCTCATTAAAAGTTATTTAGGGGAGAGGAAGAGGGTACGGTATTATTTTTGCTGTTGTTTTAAAAGAAATGCAGACCAGGATACATATGCCTCGGCATTTTCGCCCTCTGGACCCGTCTTAACACAAAAATATCAAAATTAACGTTTTATGACTGCAGTGGTAAAAATATGAATATATTAATATTACATATTAAAACTTTTTCTTTGACCTTGAAATTCATTTTTATTGCTCCTGATTTTGAAGACATGGAAGTGTCATGTGCCCTTGGCTCGGTGCCTACTGGACCTAATGGAGAATCCACCTTGACTGGGCAGTTAATCGGGCAAGCTGTACATCAAGTCTTGGGCCAAGAAAACATGATGTGTCTTCAGAAAATGTGTGTTTTACTGCAGCAAGCCAAATTAAAAGCGTTTTTATTGATTTTTAAAATGTGGGGTTTAGACGTGTTTCATTAAAGTATATCAAAGCGAATAGTGGAGGTGTAATGCCAACCCCTAATGGAACCACATTTTTTCATTTAGCTTTATGTGGCCATATGTAACTGTGTTCTCTGTGGATTTTAATTACGAAGTGCTTGCTTTGTTTCTGGCTTATTCCTGAAGTCTATCACAAACAGTATTCCAGTCACTTTAATGGCTGCATAATAATTGATCACATAGGTATTAAGGGTTAATCCATTGTGGGCACTCAATAAATATCGAACGCATGAGTGAATGAATGAATGAAGAATTAATGTATTTTGTCATTCCTTACCCTGGTGACCTCCAGAGGAAAAGCCAATTTGCTAAATTTAGAAAGAGCCCCCTTCCCCCCACTACCCAAGACAATCTCTCCTAGGTCAAAATGTCTAATGGTCATGTATTTACCTGGTACCATATACTCAGGGAAATCGTCAGGATGTAATTGTTATTCTTGGCTCTGAGAGTACTTGATGTACCCAGCAATTCTACAGTAGACCTGCTCCTTTCCTTACTGTATTTTTCATTGGTAAAAATATACCACAAAAGGCATAGAAATAGCATTGCACACAAGCCCGTGAGAGAAAGGTGTGAGTCTTTGAGGAGCACATAAAATTGATGAATCCTTGTAACTTAGGTGATCATGGTTGTTAGAAAGGGATTTAAAAACATCGAAGCCCTATACATTTCCTCAGTTTCACAACCTACCCCCTCTGGGCAAGGAAAGCTTCCACTTGCTCAAGTAGAAAGCTTTAAATGAACACTCTCAGATTTATCAATTTCATACATTTCTATCCTTTTAAGATCATCTTGTGGCCAGAAACAAAGGACACATTACACTCTTACTCGTGCATCATAAATGGACACTATTAAACTGAGTGAAAGAAGAACAGATCGTGACACAAAAGTAAACATTTCATTGCCTGAAGAAAGTGCAAAATGCTTAAGCACTTTAACAAAAAAACATTCTGTACGTTTTAAACTGTATCCTAGGGCAAGTTTTACTCTTTGTGTGCGCTGTTTTTTCTAGTGCCTGAAATGTAATACTAACTAGACAACTTGAACATCCAGTAATTGATTGTATTGCCCTCGAATGGAAGAAAATGCTAGCATATGAATTAAAACCCTAAAAGCGCAGTCCTCAGCAATAGGAGCCTTACTTGAATTGCTCTCTACACATTCCTTGAATGTCTATCCTTCTGACTCCACTACCATCACAGCCTTGTTGGATTCCCATCCTATGTTGCCCGAACCGTGTGACCTATGTAGTCTGTCTGTCCAGGCTCTTCATTAAAAATCCGTCTTTCTCCTATGGTTAGGTCTATCGAGGGCTGACATGGGCCAACAAGCACCACTACGACATGCCAGTTAGTACAATATTGAAATATGTCCTTAGCTTTTTGCAGAGAGCTGGTGCGCTCTCCCCTGAGTGCTCCCTCAGCCAGGCTGGTCTCTGCTGGGGACAACAGCCAGGGCTGTCCACCCTTTAACAACTGAAGGGCTGGTGCCTGCAGAGCACAGGCCGCTCGAGTCTTCCCCTCTGCGGACGCTGTTTTGATAGTCAGTGTGGGTGTCATTTCAGGTGGTTAATATCGTGAACATGATCACTGGATCCACCCAACATGGAAGTAGACCTTGCACAGTCCCTGATAAACACCTCCTGTCTCTCCAGAGGCTGGCTGTCAAGTGACTTCATTATTTGGCATTTATCCCTTGCTCCGTATCTCTTCCTACCTCCTCTGCTTTCCGTAAACAGCAAATTTCCCTTGGTTCCTCTCCCAATCTCTGGCCATTTTTAGGCCAGGCTCATGCTGATTCTTCTGCTAGAATTTCCTCCTCCCTTCCTTCTCCTGCCCCATGATTGTGTGTTAACACCCAGCAGAAATGGCACCTGCAGGAAATCTTACCGATGTCTGTCAGTCCTTGCCTCTCCCACCCTCATCTCCTTTGTTTCTCTGCCTCACTTTGCCTCTTACGCTCTGCTCATCTCTGTCATTACGCTTTTCACACAGGAGCCCAATGGGTATCTTACCTCCTACACTTGACTGAGCATTGCTCGAACACAGAGCTGGTGCTTGAGTCACTGATGAATTCCAGTGCCTGGCCTCCGTTGGTCAGCCAGGTGGAGATAGGAGTTATCTGTCAGCCACCTCTTGCAGCACCAAATCTGCCTACTTTGTTACCAAATTTGTTACCAAAGTTTTTTCATCACCAAATGCTTCGTTCCACGATTGGCACCATAATTCAGATATGTTAGCATCACAATCTGTTTTCGATGAACTACTAAGAGCTTTTAGAAATTGTTGGTGTTTTGAAGTTAGCTGTAATGTAGCCAGAAAGAACTGGTCCTTTAAAATGTTCTTGACTGGAATTTAGAAATCAGTTTTTCTCTATATATCCCATTTTTCCCTCATCCTGAACATCTAGGGCTTGATCCCAGCGGAAGTCCTTTTAATTTTCCAGGCCAGTTGTATACCTTGTCATCGCTGCCCCTTTCCGTGCCCTCAGTCCTACCCCTGCCTGGTGAAGTCCCTGCTGTCCTCCAAGACTCCATTCACATGGCACCTTTGTGAATTCATCATTGCCTGTTAGTCCCAGAATGCTTTGTTCATTCTCCAGAATAATTAAAAGCTGTTATGATGGCGAATTGAGTTATAGTGAGAGAGGCCATGGGGTATGGTGGCCTTTCTGTGGCCAGGCGGCCGAGATTCACGTTCTGGTTCCCCAGTTAACAGCTGTACAAACTTGGTCAAGTACCTTAACCTCTCTGAATGTCAGTTCCTCGTCTGCTACGTAGGAATTATGAAATGGTACTTAACTCAAAGGATTATTAAGAGGATTAAGTGAGGCAGATGTATAGACGTTTACATCAGTGCCTGGGACAGAGTAAGCATTTAATAAATGTTAGCTTTTATTATTATTGTTTTGTTGTTGTTGTCTCTGTCTTGTTAATTATGAATATTTGAGAGCAGGAACCATGGCTTATTTCACTGTATTTCTCTAGATTCCCCACACTGCCAAGCACAGAGTAATGAAACATTCAATAAATGATGTTGAATAAAAATTAACAGCCATACTTAATTAGCGAAGACAGTTTAAAAAAAAAATTAGTTCTAAAGGCAAACATAATCCCTGTGAATCGTTAGCAGTGAGATACTCAACAGGTGGTATGCAGTTAGAAACTAATTATACACAAGAAAATAATGAGGGTGTGTCATCAGAGCTATCTGTTTAAAATTGAGTGTGTAGATAGTCAAGAAAACATGGAAAAATTAGTATTTTATTTTAAATCAGGTGGCTCTTTGACTCATTCTAATTTTAGTGTTAGAATTCTATAGACTTAAACAAACTAGGATTTCAGAAAAGTTTAATTTATTAATTACATAGTGGCAGAAGTCCTGATTGTTTTATAAGGAAGGATGTTAAAATCTAGAAGTATTTGAGTTAACATCAATTATGATACTTGACATTTTTGTTCTTAGCTTAATGTCATTGTAAATAGGGAAATATATATGAATTTAGAAAATAAATTCATGATAAGAGCTTTATGATAAATTGCTTTCATGTGTGTTCATACTTGATCAATTTTTAGTATCGAAATTAATACTAGAATTATAGAAGTTAAAACATGATGAAGGTCTCGATTATTGTTGGTAAGTCAGTTAGTTACTTTAAGGAATTTCTCTCGCTTCCCAACCTCCAAATAACCACTTGCCACAAATGACAGTAATAATAATAATAATGAAAATATCACCCACAGTTCTGGAGCCTTTTGTGTTTGTCACGGTCATGACCCCATTTGGTCCTCAAAGATGTTTGTTAGAAAGACCATTGGCTGTGTTTGACACACAAGACTAAGAGAGGGAAACAGAATTGGGCCATGGTAAGCAGCTACTAACTGGTGAAGCTGGAACCCAAATCCTGGTTTCTTGTTTCAAACCCCATATGAGCTTTCCATATTAAATATTAGGTACCAAAACCATGGATCTCCCCAAGGATTTCAAGAGAGATTTTTCTCATTTATTAGCTATAATTCATGTGTTTGTATCTATTGCCATTTCTGTAATCCATACTTTTAAAATTAAATATATGTTTCAATGAAATTATAAACTTGGTATTCCTTGACTTCAGGCCAAGTGGCTGAAGGTCTAATTATGATTAATGTAAAAAATTAAACAGGTGTTCCTCAGTGTTTTGTGGTTTTTTTTTTTTGAAAAAAATTAGATTTTGTAACCTTTTCATAATAAGTTATCAACACTTCTTTTTAAGGAATTAAATATACAGGTATTACATTCTTATTTATAAAATTCTAAACATTATTGATACAGCTGATGTTTGCTTTTCCAGCACCCCCAGGCCACCTTCTCTCTATCCCAGAGAACCTGTAATTATTATTTAGTACTATTGCTTATTGCACTCTGAAGGATGTTTTAGAAGCAGTAAGTATGGAACAGCCTTGAATGTGTAGCTCTCGTCTCTCAATGATCTATCCATACACCTGGGCCTCTTATATTGTTGTGGTTTGGTTGGTTTTACAAGTTTAAACTTGCAGAGAAAAAGTTTTTGGACTTCTAGAAATTATAGATGTCTTTTTTTTTTTTTCAGCTTTCTTTCAGAAAGTATTACTATGATTTTTTTTATTTGATTTGTCATAAGTAATACTTTCCCAGAGAGCTCTGCTTTGCTTTCAAGTCATTTTGTGTTCAAACAAAATTATTACAAATTTTATAATATTTAAGTTTTAATAAATAGCTAGTACGGTAATACTTTTTTCAGGATTTTGACCTAATTAATTGATGTGTTGATAGTTTTCCTTTTTTGAAAGCATCATTACATACTTAAGAGAAATTGATATACTTAATAGAAATTTACAAGGTTAGCAACTGAATTTATAATAAACTTTGTTTGTTTCTCCACCAGAATACATTTGTGAGAATAGTAGAAACCATTCTATGCATTTTCTTAGGTGAAATATTTCTAATAATTTCTTGGCTTCTTCATTTAAAAGTAAGATCCACACTGTCAATATGCAAACTTCTAAACTACTTCCGTTCAACAGATATGTGTGGCTATCTGCTGTGTTCCAACATTGTTCTAAGCACAATAGGTAAAAACTAATTCCAAAGTCAATCATTTACTTAAATAGAGCCTTTTTTTTCTTTAATAAATATCCCACACAGACTTCCATCAACTTTATAAACAATGGCCTACTTTTACCAAATATAAGTGCCAGGAACTATGACTAACATGGGGAGGGGGTGTGTCTAGAAAAATAAGTGAGATTATCTGTACTCAACAAGCCTCCTACACTAGTTGAAGGAACAGACAATGAGTTACACTGTGATACTGCAAATATTAGTTACATTAGAGATGTGTGCAGAATGTTGCAAGAGTCCAGAAGAGAGAGCAACTTAACTGAAAAAGCCATATACCAAGGACTTCTGTAATTAATCGTCCAAAAAAAGCCCTATTAGAGGACTTTGTCAAATCCTTCTCTTGTGTGCCAGCCTTTCTCATCCTGATCCATCCTTCACATTGCCAACAGAATTATCTTGCTAAACATCAAATCTGACTAGTTCAAGTTTGCCAGATAGAAGAATAGTGGAGGATTTCAGCCAGGGACACTGGCATCTACAGTATGCACAATGGTATTAAAAAAAAAAAAAAAAAAGGAGAGCTAAAAACTTGATCACTTCAGTGTGGCTGGATTATAAATTGTGGTATAGGGTTATAAGATGAATTTGAGACGTAGATTTTATCCAGGTTATATGGTATGCTTAGGATTTGGGGTCCATATTCTCTAATCACTTGAAAACCAAGGTGTTATGTAAGCTGAAATAACATGATCAGATTTGTTTCTTAAGAGGAAATTCTGTTGGCAACGTAAATGTTGGATCTGAGAGAGAGCTTGGTGCCTAGGGAAAAACTTTGATAAATTCTTAAAATAGTGAATTTTGTTTTAGAATTAATAATTTGCTTCCTGGGTTTATAGATTTATTTTTTATTGAATGCTGAATAATTTATAATTTAAAAATCCCTGATAAAGAAATCTGAAAAACATTCAGTGATCAACCTGCATCTTTAGTTGTTCCTATTTATTACTATGTTTTTTTTTCCTAAACATAATGTGTTTCTTACCGTGTTTCCCCGAAAATAAGACTGAGTCTTATATTAAGTTTTGCTCAAAAGACGCAGTAGGGCTTATGTTCAGGGGATGTCATCCTGAAAAATCATGGTAGGGCTTATTTTCCAGTGAGGTCTTATTTTGGGGAAAACACGGTAGTCTCAGGGAAAGGTCTTCTAAAATAAGAGTTTGCTGAGTCTAAGCTTCTGTTAATGTTTGTAGTCTATGTTTCCCCGAAAATAAGACCTAGCCGGACAGTCATCTCTAAGGCATCTTTTGGAACAAAAATTAATATACGACCCAGTCTTATTTTACTATGATATAAGACCAGTTCTTACATTAATATTTTGCACCAAAAGACACCTTAGAGTTGATTGTCCAGCTAGGTCTTGTTTTCAGGGAAACATGGTAGTTTCTTTTTGTTGTTATTTGATAGTTTCAATCTATCACAAATCACTTTAAAGTTCCATACGCCCCAATTAATTATACTCACATTTGTGATGTGCTATATTTCTGCTCTTTACCGGTTTGTCATTGTAAGATTGGTAGGAAAGAGTGATCACTGAGATTCTTGATCCATGTAATGCTACCTGTTTCAGCAATCTGTATTGTCATAGGAAAATTCACTTTGGTTTGAAACAATTTCTTGTTTATTTCTGAAATAGAGTTTGCATTTCTCCTCATTTTATACTTCTTTGGTTCTATGCTGTTATGTGGTGCTCAGACATTTCACTTAACTGATAAGTTGTTTTAAATATTATTTTTCATATATATGTTTAAAAATGTATTCAGCATATAATTAGAAAACATGTAAATATCTAAAATATTCTTTGTGGTTTCTACGTACTAATACGGCAGCCTTTTTGTTTTTGTTTTTTTATGTATTTTCAGAATACTATTGTGGAAGCTTCTATTCAGCTTCCACCATCCATTTTCTCCCCAAAGCAAAAAAGAGAAGTCAGACCAACGGATGACTCTCTCTATAAGCTGCAACTCATTGCATTCCGTAATGGGAAGCTTTTTCCAGCCACCGGGAATTCAACACATTTGGCTGACGATGGAAAACGGCGTACAGTGGTTACCCCCGTGATTCTTACCAAAATAGGTTTGTATGTGGTATATATTCTCCTGCAGTCTCTGGGCAGGGCGGCTTTATAATTCACTGTTCCTCAAACTGCTTGTTTTTGTTCCTTCTCGTTTTAGTGAGTCACTGGTGCAAAAAAAAAAATAAGATAGTGCAGAGTACCCAGTAGTGTATAAGTGGACATTTAATTGTACATAAAGTTTGCTTCAGAAATACTTTTACTTGCCATTTTCTCCAGATGGTGTGAATGTAGATACCCACCACATCCCTGTCAACGTGACGCTGCGTCGAATAGCACACGGAGCAGATGCCGTGGCCGCGCAGTGGGATTTCGATTTGCTGAACGGACAAGGAGGCTGGAAGTCAGATGGGTGCCATATACTCTACTCGGATGAAAATATCACTACCATTCAGTGCTACTCCCTTAGTAACTATGCGGTTTTAATGGTATGGCAGTTGTTAACTTTATGCATAAACACTGAGTATTCTAATTTTTGTCCAATGCATCGTTAAGCTCCAGTAAAGATTTTTTTTTTTTTTTAAATCTTAGCATAAATTTCTCCCTTTAATTAAATAAGAGGTGATGGTTGGTGTAATTCTGTTTTTAAAGGGAAATTGGATTTCTACCAAGTGAAATGTATGGGACTGAATTTGCTCTAGGAATATTCAGTAATCTTTGTAAGTAAATCAGTTCAATTAGACTTGGACCTTCTTAAAATTTGGAGACATCTTGGGTCTGTACAGTCCAACTCTGAACCCAGTAAGAGTTACTCATTTACCCAAAGATAAACAGTGAATAGTAAAAGATTTTTTTTTTTAGCATCTAGTGCCTTTTGCAACTGCACTTACTAATTTTTTAGTCTCCTTTTGAATTTAGAGTAATGGTGATAATTTCAGTTTAGTCTGTGCAAGCAACAGTATTGACACAAATAACGTCTTTTCAACTTCAGTGCTAATCAAGCTAATGTTGTTTTTCTGTTATTTACCATTGTCCATACCAATTAATCTTTGGTAAAATAACTAGTTATTAATGTATAGGAACAGGTCATTTTATTAATGAGTTATTTAGTGAATCTGATTCCTGAGCTGATAATTATGAAATTAACCATGCTAGTTTTTATTTTATATTACGGTTCTTGTAAGATGCTAACATCCTGGAGTATGTACACATGTATGTAGAGTATGTGTGGAAGGAATTTACTAATGAATCTGAAAGACTTTTCCCAGAAATGGCTTGAGGCTAGCCTGGGAGTGAGGACGCCTACGTTTTTATTTCTGCCCCCAGCTCTGAATCTGTTATCTAGACAATATTTTATGAAAGCATTAACTAGTCTTGAAACAAGATAGATTTTACTTTTTGTGATTTATTCTTTTCTTAAAAAAGCAAAAGAGCATTTACCACTAGAAATGATCTTGAAGCAAGCTTGAGTTAGAATAGATTTTCCTCAACTCTTGTTTTGGTTTTCTTTTTGCTCCCTAACTTAGTATACCCTTCCTGGCTTACCTGTCAAACAGGAAGAGTAAATAGATTATTTATTTAGCAGGGTATAAGGATTATCTTTTCAGTGACATCTATTAACGCCCTTGTGCCAGCTATCAGTGGGTGGAGTCTATACTATTCAAACTCAGCTGTGTTTCTGTCATTTATCCTTTTGGATTTAAAGTTAGTGTTGATAGTTTAGGGTTCTCCTCACAAACAGATGTTTGATTTCTGTAAGTCTGAATTCTGTAAGTTCACATCTTACCAATTTGTAGTAACCTTTAAAGTAAAGCATGAAGTATGAATTAAAGTATGAAGCATTTTCTTTTTCAATATGAAACTGTCTTCTCATTCAGATTTTGATTTTAAAATAAACTGAAACTATGAAGTACTGATTGAGAAATAAAAGAGATACAGAATTATCTGAAATTTATATAGTAGTTCAGTAGAAAAAGTTGGACAAAACAAAAGGCTTCACTGTTAATGGCATGATACTGCACTATGTGAAACTTTTGTTTTTATTTAATCTAATGCCAGTTTTTAAAGCATCTATTTTTGAATTTTCTAGCTGTTCTTCTAAAGTATTTAAATTAGTATAATCCCTTTCTAGAAGAAATAAGCTTTTCTTTTATCTTTCATACTTTTAATCTTTTAAAAAATGCAATACACAATTCTTTAAAGCTAAAATATTATACTAAGATTTTTTTCTATTTTCAAAAAATATCCTTTTGCTTTTCTTAAATATAACTGTGCCACCTAGAGGCAACAAAGTGAAACGTACCTGAAATTGTTGACAAAATTATAGTAAAATTGGTATATGGGATTTTTTAGAGATGCTAATTAAACATAAAAGCAAAGTTAAATGAAATCATACCTACTCTTAAATAAAGTTGTGTCTAAAATGGAAGAAATGGGTTTCAAAAATTGGAAGTCAACATCTTTTTTCCTTACCTGACACTATACTGAATGATAAAATCCTATTTGTCTTGAAAATTATCTTAATATATGGTTTTATATATAGCAAGCCTAAATTTCTATTTTGACAGTTACCCCATAAAACTTTTCCTGATTTGGTTTTAAAGAATTTTGTATTTTAAAAAAATGAGACAAAAAGAATATATTTGTAAATCTCAAACAGATACCATAGTTTGGTTCACTAGACATCCTGCTATAACCAATTGTATGTATCCTAAGGTCTCAGAAGGAGCCATAGAAAAAAGTTTTGCAGATTTTGATTTTGTTTGATTTATATGATCAAAGATAGCCAGTTGGGGCAGAAAGATTCCTAAAAGCTGGGGCCAGTAAGAAACAAACAAATAAAACTTAAGTAGCAAATAGATAATGATTAGAGTCAAGCCATTTATGTGGTACTTAGTAATTTAATTGGTAATACTGTAGTAGTGAAGGTAAAATAATCTCTGTACCTTGATTCCCCTTTGTTATCGTGTTCACCTAGAAATATATGAAATGACAGGACTCATTTCATTTTACATCTCTCTGGTGTTGCCTTTAAAAATTGTTTTTATAAAATGCAAGCAAACTTCAGTTTCATTTACTCTATAATTGAACGTGAATGCTAGTCATCATGTTTCTGGTTATATAATTTTTAAATAGGTACTACGTTCACATGGATCAAATGTTTTAATTATTTCTACATTAATGTATAGTGAAAACTTCACTCCCACTCCTCTCCTGTCAGTCATTCTCTGCAAAATAGGCAACCACTAATATTAGTTTCGTGCATATTGTTGGTGATTTTCATGTGTATTGAAACAGCGAATCCATTTTCTTCCATTTTTACACAATGGTTGCTTGTTACAAACATTGTTCTAAACCATGCTTTTTCCCATGAAACTATATTTTCGTATGGTGATGATTTCCATGGAACAATAGATCTGATGATGATGATGCCATCTTATGATAATGTGATGATGGCAGTGGTAGTGATGGTGGTGACTAATTTTCGTTAAGCACTTATGTATTTAGGCACTTTCTGAAGTCTTCATGCATTAACTTAACTTGGTCATCATAACCTCATGAAGTAGAGTACTGTTATCATCACCCCCAGTTAACAGATGGAGACACCGAGGCATAGAGAGCTTAAGCACACCATGCCCAAGTTTACAAAGTTATTGCTGTCACTGAGATTTGAATTAAGAATCCAGAAATTAGTGTTCTTATTCGCTTTACTACATCTCCTTTCTGAAATTTTCCCATATCCATATAAAAGAGCTTCTTCATTCTTTTTCACTTTTGAATATTACCTTATGTTCCTACCATAATTGATTTAGATATTCCTCTATTTTGTTTGCAATAATTTGCTTGTACGATGTTATTTTGCACATTTTTTTTTCCATTTTAACAGTTGAAAGCTGTGTAAAAGATTACTTGATCCCTGGATCTTATCAATTGTTTCTTATATTTGCCCTTTTCCTTTCCTACTTGGCAAGATTTGGCTTTCCGTTCAAGGATCTTTTTGTGGTCTTTGTCCAGCTGTAGTCTAGGAGAACCCCCTTCCTGAGGTGAATGCCCATGTGAACAGCTGTGCCAGTGGCCTTCTCCCGTTGCCCTCATTCAATGTAGATGACATATTTCTTCCTGTAACCCGGGACTACTTTGCCAATTTGCTTCCCTTTGTAGTGTCCTCATACAACCTGAATGAACTTCATCATCCTTTCGGATGGGCATGAATCGCACATTGTACTTCTGCCTCAGCCCTTTGGACAGAGGAGAAGGCATAATCTTCCTGTGGATGTGGGAAGGTGCATGGAAATGCCTTTTGTGGTTCTTGTTCCAGTCAGAAGTCACAAAGGGGTTGAACTTCATTATGGCTGCTGGCGCTTCAGCGATGGCCTCAGAAGGGAAGACTTATTTTGCACATTTAATAGAAAATCTGCAGGATAAATTCTCTGAAGTGGAATTGGTAATCAAAGAGGGACCGACACTTTTTACTTTTTTTATTAAATTGAGATATTGAGCAAAGTGCACAGATCTTAAGTATGTGGCTTGCTGATATTTTTATACTGAATACACACATTCAGCTACCATGAAGATCAAGATTCTTATTTGAGCACCTGGTAGCTCCCACGTTTCTTTCTCGTCAGTTCCCATCATTGTTTGACATAAGTTTTGCCTATTCATAAAGTTCACGTAATTATAATTGTACAGTATATATTCTTCTGTGTCTGGTTTCTTTCCCTTTACTTACATCTGTAAAATATATCTTTGTTTTTGCACCGAGCAGTAGCTTATTCTTTTCCATGGCTACATAGTAGTCCAGCGTATAAAAATGTCAGACGTTGTGCATTCTACTGTTGATAGGCATTTGGGTTGTTGCTAGGTTCTGACTATCAAGAAAACGCTGCTGTGATTACTCAAGTACATGTTTTCTGGTAGACATATGCACTCAGGAACGAAATTGCTGGATTGTAGACTATCCATATATTTAGCTTTAGTGGATAATGCCGCAGAATTGACTAGAGTGGTTGTATTGGTTTACAGTCTCAGCCGTAATGAGAGTTTTAGTTGCCTCACATCCTTGCCAATTCTTGGTATTGTAAGTCTTTCATTTTAGTCTTTCGTGGTGGCATTATGATATCTCATTGTGGTTTTAATTTGCCTTCCTCCGGTGACTAATGATGTTGAGTACCTCTTCATTTTCTTATTATCGGTTTGGGTATCCCCTTTTGTGACATTCTTGCTCAAGTTTTGCCTTTTTTTTCCCCAGTATCTTATGACTTTTATATTTTTTTGTTTCCTTTTTTTGAGATATGATTGAACATACGGCGCTGTGTAAGTTTAAGGTGTACCTCATAATGACTTGACTTAATATACATTGTGAAAAGATTACCACAATAAGTTTAATTACCACCCACCATCTGATAGGGATAAAAAAAAAGGAAAAGAAACAGGTTTTTTTCCTTGTGATAAGAGCTGTTAGGATTTACTCTCTTAGGAACTTTCAATTATACCATGCAGCAGTATTAACTATAGTCATCATGTTGTACATGACATCCCCAGTATATCTGATAACTGGAAGTTTCTACTTTTTGACTATGTTTATCCAGCTCACCGCCCCACCCCACACCCCCGCCTCTGGTCTCTTTCTGTGAGGTTGGTTGCTTGGTTGTTTTACAATTCACATATAAGTCTTACATGTTTTTAATTTGCTTGTCTATTGTTTTCTTACTGACTTACAGGGATTCTTGACATGAAATGTGAGTAGGAGCTTTTTGTTGGATTCATGTGTTGCAGATATCTTCTGCCAGTCCAGGTCTCTCAGTCCATTCAGGCTGCTGTAACAGAACACCATAGACTGGGTGGCTTCTAAACAGTAAAAGTTTACGTGTATTTCTCAAAGCTCTGGAGGCTGCAAGTCCAAGATCGAGGTTCTGTGTCTGGTGAGGGCCCACTTGCTGTCCTGCCTCATGTGATGGAAGGGGGTCTGCTTCCTAATACCATTACGTTGGGGACTAGATTTCAACATATCTGAACTGGGAGGGTGGGGAGGTAGGCAGCCACAAACATTCAGCCTATAGAAATGTCTTTATCATTTTTCTCTTAATGTTGTCTTTTTATGAACAGAGTTTCTTGATGTTTTTTTCTGCTTTTTTTTGTTGTTATATATAGTGTTTTTTTATGTCCTATTTAACAAATCTTTGCTTACCTCAAGATCATGAAGACATTCTCCTAGTTGTTTTCTTTAAGCAGCTGTAATGTGTTTTCCCTTTCACATTTCGTTCCATGATTCCACTGGAATTGACTTCTGTGTGTGGTGTGACGTAGGGGCAGCAAAATCTTTAAATTACTCTGTTTCTTAGAGGGAAAATAAAAAGCAACATGAAAGTCAGTTTTATTTCAGTTTTTTTACATGTCTGATCTCAGATCTATTTTAAAGTTTTATTTTGGTAAACTATTTTTATAATTCTTTATACTGATAGAGGGTACCCTGATGTGTGTGTGTGTGTGTGTGTGTGTGTGTGTAAAAATAATACGTATCTTCCATTATTTAGATCCTGGTGAATTTAGATAATTACTGGTTCATAATTATCCTTGTTTGTTGATATGATGCTAATGAATTATTTAAAACTGCCAGCGATTTTATATTTATTAATTCTTGGACTATAAGTAACTTGTAAATACGTGAATCTTTGTCTATGAAGGAAACAGATTTTCAAAAACTCTTCTTCCATATCTTTGGTTCCTTAATAGTAATCATCTTTGTGACTTTTAAAACACTTTCCGGTGTTCTGTTACTCTCTGCATTGATGTACTTCTGTGGAAAACTTTACTTTTCATTTCCTGGCTCAGTTATTTTCTTAAACTTTGTACCATATAGAAGAGTGATTAAGATCATTTAGTTTACCGTTGGGCTGTTGTCAGAGACTTCCTATCTTATCACTCACTGTGTTGCAAATGGGAATGCCAGTTTCACTTCTTCCTCTCAAGGGTGTCTCCTAGTGGCCATTTTTGGACACTGTTTAGTAATTGTTTTGGTTCCAGTATCACAAAGCTTAAACTTGTTTACTCTTGTAATTAAAAACAATTTTGATTCAGATTTTTGCTTTACCTGTCGTGTGAGATCTTTACTATCTTTCCTATCCTAATCTTTTCAGTTGTCTTATGTTTTCAAGAATTTTGTGCCATCAAGATAGGAGGTTTTTCGTATCTTATTTGTTCCCTTTATACCAGAGGTCTGTAAATCCTGAGAACATTTGACACACAGGCCGAATCCAGTCAGCTGCTGTTTGTTTGTTTGTTTTAAGTGCTGGAAAGCCAGAAGTGGTTTTAAAGTTTTTTAATGGTTAGTGGTTAGTAAGTACCTGTATCGTAGCTTCGGTTTGCCTCTTGGCCCACGAAGCCTGAAATATTTACCATCTGGCCCTTTTATACCTTAGGTCAGTTTCTCATCAGGGGTTCTCCTTCATCTGGACAGGTCAGTTTGTTGTGACAACCAGGAAATGTTGTCCTGGTTCAGTCATGCCCTTTCTTCAGTTATAACTTGGAATTGTGAGTCATCACCCCGTTTCAAAATCCACTTTCTTTCTCATACTGTGTCACATTCATTAGGCTGTTGAAAAATACTGATTTCTTTTAAACGTAAATATTCTATGCACTATATTTTGAGAACTGAATTGGCACTTTGTCTAGTGTTTTATTAGGTAATATCCAGCTGCCCATGTTTGAGTACTGTCTGCCAAGAATTGTGGAAGGCACGTTTACACACCCTCCTTCTGGCCCTTACCCCAGGCCTGCCAGACTATTGGTTTTGTCTCCAGTTGACTTATGGAGCCTTATGGGGCATATGACTTATATGCCCCAAAGCTATATAGCCTGCAAGCAAGTGGAGACGTGTTACGGAAATTTTCCTGGAGGAATGGAAAGTATACAGTGCATGGAAGAAGCCCAGGGGCCACATCCTTGATATTGAAAGTTTATTCTCAGTTATTCATTCTGTCCCAGAATCGTCGCTCCTCGTAGAAATTGAGGGGGAATGTGTCTCCTTGTACTAGTTAGTATCTGATTGGTTCTCATTGCCGTAACATGTTTTGAATTTCCTCCCTGACATTCCGGACTATTAGCAAAACGTGACTACGTGGAGGCCATGGGTTAATTCTGTGGGCATCTCACAGGGGCTGGTTGTGCAGAACACCTGATGATAGGCTCTCACTGTTGTATTTTCCCTTCTGGGTACTTAGTTTACAGACTGTCCACCCGCGAGGGCTGGACACTACATCCTGTGTTGCCCTGAATATCCGGTGCTTGGCAGAGCGCCTGGTCACGGTGGGCACCCAGTTAACATTTGTCAAATAAATAGATGGATTCCAGGTTTGAGACTCATCACAGAGCACTGAGGCTGGAATTCAATTTTCCATGTTGTCTCTCCAGTTTCCCGTTCCCTGTGATTTTTGTCATCATTTGTTACAGTGTGGAGCTTATTAAGGTGTTCTGATGCCATCATTGTAGATCTCTAATCATAGAAGTATCAACTTAGGGTTTTTTTATAGGAAAATTTGCCCCTTCCTTCCTTGCACTGTTGAGGCCCTTGTCAGCCTTCCTGTTTCTCATCCATTCTCTTCCTTTTTTCATCTCGCCTTTCTCTTTTCAGGTATCCCCCTCAAGCTTGCAGAGTCAGTTTTGAAAGACAGTTTAGTGATGGGATCTGGTGAGTCTACAGCTTTGACTCCTGCCACCCCAGTTTTCTGGCACAGTGGCTGTGGCCGTGGCCAGGCTGGAGGTGTCTTTCCAGCCTGCTTTGGTCCTTTATAAGGCAGAAAGCCTTCCAATGTCCACTGTTTTAAGGGAGGTGCTGTCTGCACTGTGTTTGGGAGCACAGTGCAGATTTAATCCTTAGGCATTTAACCTCTGCGCCTTCGTTTTTCAAGCTATAAAATGGGGTTAATAATCTGCCTCGCTCACGGGTTACTCTGTGTAAAGTGCTGGTACAGTGCCTGGATTATGATAAATGCTATGTAAGTGACTTGCTGTTGCTCTGTACTGTTACTGATGTTTGACTTCTTTGCTCCCATATCGTGCTGCCCTTACCTTGATCAACCGTTGCTGTGGTCTGATTGTGCATCTCTCTCCGCTGTGACTTTCAGCTCTTCAAGGACAGGAACCACATCTTACCACTGTGTCCCCAGTGCCTTGCACCATGGTTGGCCCATTTGTATTTGTTGAACTCGACTGAACTGCCGGTGGTTAAGGAGGTCTATGTATATCTAGACTCTGTTGACGTAGAGATACTGCTGTTTGTGCCTTATCAGCTCGTGAATATGCAGAATGATAAGTGGGATGAAAGGGCATTTAAAAGGACGGCATCTGTGGACTCTGTTCGCTCTCCTTTATCCTCATAGCAAAGTTAGTATTCAAATTTATAGAGCAGATGTAGGAAGAGAGGGGTGTAGCGTAGAACAAAAGTGTATGTGTGTATACACACACACACACACACACACGCCTAAGTATATATAACACATATAGGTAGCACAGTGGAAGTTAGGAATGCAAAGTAAGATATAAGGAGGAGAATAGCTCACAGCGTTAATCCTTGAATAAAATGAAGAGACATAAGGGCCAGATTTCTGTTTATCAGTGTTTTAGTCACTGGAGAAAATCTCAGTCATTCTATGTCCAGAGAAGTGCTGCCAGGGTGATGCTTTCTTTTCTCCTCAGGATCTGACGGGATCTGAACTCTATACCCAGGCAGCCAGCCTCCTGCACCCTGTGGTTTACACCACTGCTGTCATTCTTCTCTTATGCCTCTTAGCAGTCATCGTCAGTTACATGTACCATCACAGGTAAGAAATACAGCTTGACAAGTATAGGACTTTTCTTTAGAGGAGTTTATTTCACTTTTAATTAAGATAAAACTGAGTTTTGATACCATGCCCTTTTTCCAACGTAGGAACAAACGCTTTAGAATACATACAAGCTTTGTTCATTTCATGTTGCTTGAGACATAAATAATTAGTAGACGAGAGTAAACCCATCTTTTATAGCATCCAGTCAGTTTCCTGGGTTTGTCCCTGGGAAAGAGTATGGGAAGTATGTGTTGGAGGCTGGGAGGTGGGGCATAAGAGCAACAGGGTGAGGTAAGGTGGAGGCTTGTTGCCTGTGGAGGTGTCTTCCAGAACCATCTGTGAGATTATTTCCGGTTTATGACTTTCCCCCACTGTGATATCCTTTCTTCTGTAGGTTGAGTTTTTAAGAAAGTGTGTGTCATTTAAGCATGGAATATGGTTTCTGTTAATTGGAGGCAAAGCTATAGAAACATTTATTTTATGGTAGGAATAGTGAACTGAAAGGATTTGTTAAGCAGAAATTCACTTTATAAGAGGTTTTGCTAGAATGTATTTTCCTATTTGAGCTAGACGTATATGACATTTCTTGACATTTTAGTTAAGAAACAAAAGGAGATTTTTTTTTGTTTGTTTGTTTTTTTTTTAAAGAAAGACTTCAACATTTCATTAGAAAAGGCCAAGAAGAAATGCACTGGGCAATAGTAGGTCAGGGAAATAGAGATTGGCACTTTGCAGAAATCTCTAGGAAGCAAACAAGTTATTCATCTGTCAAAGCCATCATAACTAACAAAAGCCCACGTTTCTTATTGTGAAGAATTTGTTTAGCCTTTAGTGGGTACAGTAGTTCCATAAATGATTTGTCCTTTTTAGTATGTAAAGTTAAATGTTAAGAAACTTGACTGAGTTAAATGATTTCTCAAAAAGTGTGTGTCTGTTGGTCTCGCTGAAAGTATATGTTTTTTTCTTTAAACAAAATGTTTAAATATTTAAATGTGGCATTTTATGGTATTGGAATTGTTAGCTTGAAGACAAATATTTTCATGTCCTGCTTCAAATGTACTCTCCTGAATATTATTATTTTCCTTTTTCTTTTAACAGTTTGATTAGAATCAGTCTCAAGGGCTGGCACATGCTTGTGAACTTGTGCTTTCATATTTTCCTGACCTGTGTAGTGTTTGTGGGAGGAATAACCCAAACCAGAAATGCCAGTGTCTGCCAAGCGGTAAGTCCGAGTGAAAAACTGAAGTGGAAAAAATATGTTGATATTGGCAAGTAATTTCATATGTTTCATTAACTAGAAAAGGAAAACTGTTTCCTTAAAGTTTTTTTCTTTAACTAGTTAAAGTTAAATTCAAAGTCTGTCACTTACACCATTTATCAGTATGCTTAGGTTTTGAATTGTCGTTTCACAATTGAATGTATGACTTGAGGAACTTGTCTCTTTATCTTTGGAAATTCAGTGCTAGTTATTATTATATCCGTTATAATGCTGAACCTTTCATTTGAAACATTTTATAAAATTCTGACTTGGCTGAAGGAGAAGTGATATTTTCTAACAGTAGGATTTTAAAAATTGTTTCATTTGTCAATGAAAACAATAGAAATTTGAAAAATATTTAACTGTAAGATGGAAAAAGGAGAAGATTCTTAGGCGTGGTAAATGCGAAGAATTAAATAATATTCTACTTTTAATTTTAAGTAAATTATTGCACATGTAGCCTTAGTGAATAGTATTCTTGTAGAATAAGTATAAAAAAATCGAAACTATTCAATATATGTAACGGAAAATATGTAAAATTTTATTTCTGTATTTGCGTATGGTTTTCCATACGCATGGCAGCAAGCAATGTAGCAATTGGGCGCTCAGACTGCCTCGATTTGGATCTCAGTTCCGTTTACTACCTGTGTTTTTATGGGCAATTAATGAACCTTTCTTTTTAATTGCAGAAAACATATAACGAGATTGGCCCTCTGAAATTATTATTATATTAACGATGAGTACAGCAGATGTCTAGAACCTGCTCATCTTGCACGACTGAAACTACACCATTCAGTAGCAACTCCCCAGTCCCGCCCAGCCCAGCTCCTCACACCCACCATTCTGCTTTCTGTCTCTGTGACCTTGACTACATATTTAGATCCCTCCTATAAGTGGAATTGCGGAGTAGTTTTCCTACTGTGACTGGCTCAGTCCACTTAGCCTAATATCTTCAAGGTTCATCCATATTGTTGCATTGACAGGATTCTTACCTTTTTTTAATGGCTGAATAAATATTCCACTGTACGTATACAGTAGTACCTCAGTTTTCTAACGTCTCCGTTGACGAATATTTCGGTTTACGAACGCCGTAAACTCGGAAGTAAATGCTTGGTTTTCGAACACGCCTTGGAAGTCGAACATGTCACACGGCTTCCGCTGAGTGCAAGATCCTGAGGCCTCGTTGTCGGCAGTTTTCAAACGTTTCAGAACTCGAACGGTTTTCCAGAACAGATTGCGTTCGAAAACCAAGGTACCACTGTATACAACATTTTTCCATTTTTTTTTCTTACTTTCAGGTGTACAAAATAACGTAATGGCTAGATATTTACACCTCTCACAAAGTGATAATCCCACCAAGTTTACTACCCCTCTGACGTCGTATGTAACTATTACTATATCAATGACTCTATTCCCTACGCTGTACTTTACATCCCGTGACTATATGTATCTATAAATACATATATTTGACATTCAATATTATTTTCTATTAGTTTCAGGTGTACAGCACAGTGGTTAGGCATTCATACAATATATGAAGTGAGCCCCCCGATAAGCCCAGTACCCATCTGACACCCTACATAATCTTTACATTACTGATTATAGTCCCCATACTGTATTTCACATCCTCGTGACTGTTTTGTGACTACTGATTTGTACTTTCTAATCCCTTCACCTTTCTCACCCCTCCTCCAATTCCCCTCCCATCTGGCATCCATCAGTTTTTCCTCTGTATCTATGAGTCTATTTCTGTTTTGTTTGCTCGTTTATTCTGTTCTTTAGATTCCACCTATAAGTGAGATGATATGGTGTTTGTGGTTCTCAATCTGACTTATGTTACTTAGCACGATACCCTCTAGGTCCATCCATGTTATACAACATTTTCTTTGCCATTCATCTGTACATAGACATTTCGGTTGTTTCTATCTCTTGGCTGTTGTGAATAATGCTGCAGTGTACAGGGGATCACAGAGCATCTCTTTGAGATCCTCATTTCAATATTTAACTTTTCCGTGTCTCAGTGTTTTCACCTTTAATTTGGGAATAAATAATTTTGTTGTTGTCAGATGATATGATTACTTAAAGAAAAGCCTAAAGTAATTTATTGGTAAATTATTTGAAATAATAGGAAAGTTTAGCAAGGAGTGAATGGGAGTTTAATATACATAAGTTTGCTGCTGGTGTGCAGAAATGCAACTATGAGAAAACATAATTAATGAGAAGATACCATTTATATGATATCAAAGAATATCAAGTACCTAAAAATAATAAAAGATGTCTAAGCTTTACAGGTAAAAATTTAATATGTATTAAAGAAGACATAAAATATATACTATGTCCAAGGATGGGAAGAGTTAACATCAGAAAGGGGCGGTTTCTCCTAATTTGATATATACATAAAAAGAGAATTTTTCATGAAACGCAATAAAATGGTGTTCATACACACAGACCCAGGGAAAAGCCCTGAGACTGAAAATCTGCTTCCGTAAGTGGAGGGCAGGGAAAGACGGAAGAAAGAAGCAGGCCACTCCAGTCTGGCAAGTCACAGAGTTGATTAAGGGAACCTTGCATATGAGGCACGTCTTGGGTGGCTACGAGATGATTTGGATATCCTCTGCACTGCTTTGCAGGCACTAAAGAATTACATAGAACAGGGCAGGGTGGACAGTGGTACGGGTACCAGTCCCAGGTACGGGAGAATGCCTTACATGCTTTTCCATGTCAGGACAATGGCCTGTTTCAGGAACCAGCACCCATAAGACACAGGGACAGGTACTGGTTCATGTCAGAAGGAAAGCATTGATTATGGTCAGTCTCCAAAGGGAGTTATGGGAAGCAGTCTCCATTCTGGTCCTGGCCTAGCTCATGGGTCTGACACAGTCTCCCCTCCACAAATGGTTTTAAGATTTATGTAGAAATAAAGGACCAAAGACAGCCAGGGCATCTCTGAAAAAGAAGAGTCGAGTGGGAAGGTTATCCTTCCAGTCATCAGGCCTTCTGAGGCTGTTGTAATTCAAACTGGAGCATTTGGTTTAGGGGCCAGGGAATTGACCAACACAGTGGAATAGAGAGGTCAGAAGCAGAGCCACATGGCACTTTGGTATAGAGGTTGCATGCTTATCAGTTGGGTAAAGGGAGCCCATTGTACTGTAAAGGGAGCTGGGGAAAGTCCATTTGGAAAAAGAACAAAGTGGATCTATACCTCATGCCATATATAAAAAGAAAAAGTCAGCTCTGGGTGGATTAAAAACTCCCCTGCCCAGCTTTTCCTGTGGGAGCCATTGGGTTGAGAGGAGCGTGGCCGTCTCCTCTCCCCATTAGGGCGTGTGCTCGTCCACTGATATTGGTGTACTCTGAAAAGGAGGGGAATCATCCGGCAAAAATGTCACTTTGCCTCCTGTGTTCCAGCCTCCCATTCGACCAGATATTGTGAACTCTGTTCACACCTTGTGCGAAAACAACAGACAGCCCTGTGCTGTCAGTGAATTAGCAGGTCATCAAACCAGTACTGAGTCGTGGGGTCCTATGGCTCTTATTCTCAGAGTTTGAGGTGGTGCGACTCATCATTCTGGCCGGGGTGCTGTTGGCAGTGCGTGTCGTGGAGGCCACACGTTTGCACCAACCAAAACCTGGCACCGTTGGCACCGCAGAGAGAACACAACATACATGCGATATGCCATCTGCTCTGCCGTGGCTGCCTCGGCCTTACCAGTGCTGGTCGTGTCTAAAGGTCATCGTATTGAGGAGGTTCCTGAACTTCTCGCTGGTTGAAGATATACTTGAAGGCTACAGGAAGACCAAGGAGACTGTTTTGGTTCTTAAGAAGCTTAAGGCCTGGAATGATATCAAAAAGGTCTATGCTTCTGAGCGAATGAGAGCTGGCAAGGACAAAATGAGAAATGGTCGTCGTATCCAGCACAGGGGACCTTGCATCATCTATAATGAGGACAACGGCATCATCAAAGCCTTCAGAAACATCCCTGGAATTACTCTGCTTAATGTACGCAAACTGAACACTTTGAAACTTTCTCCTGGTGGGTACACGGACGTTTCTGCATTTGGACCAAAGGTGCTTTCTGCAAGTTAGAGGACATGTATGGCACTTGGCATAAAGCTGCCTCCCTCAAGATTAACTACAACCTTCCCATACATAAAATGCTCAGTACACACCTTCACAGTATCTTGAAAAGCCCAGAGATCCAAAGAGCCCTCCGAGTACCACGGAAGAAGATTCATCGCAGGGTCCTGAAGAAGAATCCCCTGAAAACCCTGACAATCATGTTGAAGCTAAACCCACATGGAAACATCATGTGCCAGAATACCATTCTTCGCCAGGCCAAGAACCAGCAGCTCCTGCTGGATAAAGCAGCAGCAGCAGCAGCAGCACTAGAAGACAAATCGCATGAGGAGGGGGTTCCCGGGCAAGAGGCCAGCAGTGGGGAAGAAAAGGAAGAAGGCAGTTGGCGTTACAAAGCAGAAGACACCTTTGGTGGGAAAAAAGCTATAGCTATTAAGAAACCAGCAGCAGAGAAGAAGCCCGAGGAAAAGAAACTCGCCACAGAAGAAAAGCCTGGGGCATAAACTTAAATTTGTTTATTCCATAAAGGTCAAATCACTTTGGACAGCTAATTTTCAATAAAAACCTGATCAAAGAGGCAGGGAAAAGAAAAAAATAAAATAAAATAAACTTACATGCCCAAACCAAAATGTTAAAATTCATATTAGAAAATATCACAGTCCTCGGGATACGGAGGGATTTCTTAAAAAAATGATTCTCAAAAGCATTGACTAGAAAAGAGATCAATTTGACTAATTTAACAATAAGAGCTGTTGGTTAAGTTTCCTTCACAAAAGTGAAAAGAGAAATTTCAAATTGGAAGAAGTCATATACCACTGACAGCATTAGAATAAAAAAAAAATGTCAAAAACTAGAATCAATGAAAAGGCCACCGAAAACCCAGTAGAAAAAGGGACAGTGAGAGTAGGCAGACATTTGACGGAAGAGTCAGTACACAGGGCCGGTATACACATGAAAAGATGTTCACATTCATTGGTGGTCATGGAGATGCAAATGAAGACCGCAGTTAGTTATCATTGTATGCCTTTTCTGTCGGCAAAAATCAAGTTTGACGATGCCGAGTGTTGACCATATGGACCCACAAGATCTTTCATACACTACACTGCCGGGGGCACTGTAAGTGGACTCTGGGAGGCTTAACCTGCTCAAGGTAAGGGTGCACAGACCCTGGGACATAGCAGTCCCGCTCCTGGGCTCAGAGAAAGCTTGCCCATGTGTAACAGGTGTGTGTCTGAGTATGCCCATGCAAATGAATATTCAGAGCAGCACTGTACACAGTAACAGAAACCTGGAAGCAACCCATATGCCCATCACTGAGGACTGAATGAATAAACTGGAACATATGAGAACCAAAACTAATGAATTATAACAGCGCGTAACCATGGATATGTCTTAGTCCCATAAACGACATTCATTCCTTTCTTTTTTAAAAATAAAAGGAACTCAAATGAAACAGCACACTTTTAATGAAATGTGCAATAAAACTGTCAAAAAAGGAAATCCAAGGGATCGTAAACATAGGATATAACATGGGTACCTTGGGTGAAGTGGATGATATTGTTCTATTCAGCTGTTTGTCAAGGTGTTAACCTTTGGTCTTGCTGGTGATTCTTGGATACTTATTATTAACAATAACTAATCAAATATCTAAATAAAGGCAGGCCATACTTGGCTCATCATTAACATGTGTCATGAACCTCAGGCTGATGATTAAAACAATGTCATATATCTGAGATGTAATTTAAAATGGGAGTGTGTATGAGAATTGTTGAGAGGGTTAAACGGAGAGTAACTGACAGACAGTAAGTGCTCAATAGATGTTAGTTCTTACTACTACTGTTATTACTGACGAAATTTACCTCTCTGCTGTGCAGAATATTTCCCTGTTTTAGGCTATTACTGTACAGTTGAAAACAGCCTACAAGGCGTCAGGGAATGCTTCTCAGATCAGCTTAGTGCACGCACAGAAGATAGTACGCTCTCTTCTCAGTCCTTCCCCTCTTGTTCACATGGCGGACTCCTGCTGACCTTACAAGCCTTAGTTTACTGCTACTATTGCAGAGATACTGTCCTTCACCTCTCCTCATTATCCTATGGTGCTTTTTAAAACCATGAGGTGCCTACAAAACTTGGTGATTGACTGGTGTTTACCTATTTTGGCTCTGGATGGAGGGCGGGAATTATATGGATTTGATGAGAGGTGTTTAGCAAAATGAGTTGGATGAATGAACAAAAAGACCTTTGTTTGCAAATACTAGAAAGCACTCAACCCCGGAGCCATTGCGACCATATCCTGTTAGGGTACATGCACGTGGCAGTCAGAGCCTCAATTTTATCTAAACATACTCACTAACATCTTGAAGCAGACACTTAAATTTACTTCACGAAGGGCATGAATAGAAAGAGGCCACTGTAAAGATGCCGGCCTTTCATTGTCCTGAATGGTACTTAGACCATTTCTAGGATGCAAAGGAGAGGAATTGCAGAGAGTTTTCAGGGCTGCTAGAACAAATTTGTTAACAATTTATGTGAAAAGGGAAAGACTGGTCTTTGTATGTTTCCACATAATCATTTTTTCTGTTTTTGCAATGTTCTCCCCTTCTTCTAGGAAAGACGTAACCTCCTTCTTATTTCCGACTCAGACATGACTTGCTTCATTTTGCTATTGTAGTAAGTACTGAATTCAGTTAGTACCCAGCCGAGAGGGGAGTAGTAGGCCTCAGAAAGGACCAGCCTAGGATTGCAAATGACACCGGCCAGTAGACTCTAACTCCATGCCTTTCAGAACAGCCTGTATGACTCGTTACTTAACCTGCTAGGGACTTAATGTTTCTTCGCTAAAATAATAGGTTGGGCTAGAAAAGTGAAATGATCATTAAGGTTCTTCCGTCTCTAAAACTGAACCCTAAAGTGTACATATTTTACCTGCGGTTTTATATGTGCACATAATTGGTGTAGTTTTGTCAATTTTATCTCCCTTTTAGAGCTCACATATTTTATGAACAGTGTTAATGGATTCTAATATAGTTTCCTCCCTACGGTGATGGGTTGAGGTTATAAAAGATGCCACCAGCCAAGTCCTTCCCACTCTGGTTCTTAAGTCACTGCTGGGTGGTAGCTTGGGTGCTTTTTATAGCCTTTAACTCTCTTTTGCAAAAGGAGCTGAAAGAGAAAACTAAGAAGCTGAGGGATGGCGTAACAGGAGCTGTTGACTCAAGGTTGGAAGGGATCTGGATTCTGGGTCATGAGGTGCCCCCAAATAATTGCTTGGTGGTTAATTTTCTGGTCCCTGGTTTCCTTAGCTGTGCAGTAAAAGGATTTGGCTGGCTTTCAGTTGAGTGACCTTGTCGCTCTACCATTGTATGATTTAATCAACTCACTGTAGTGCCAGCTGACCTTCTCAGGTGTCCCCTTATGTATCTCTTATCTAAAGGACTGCTGTAATGGCATGTGAGATGCACTGGGAGAAATTTAATCAGGGGATATTAAGAACTTTCTACTTGCCAACTACTGCAAATGTGTTATCTTAACTTTCATGTTAATCTTAGGAGGTACTTCTTACGCTTATATTTAATAAGTACAGAAATTGCATTTAAGAGAATTGAAATAACTTGCCCCAAATCACGGGGGCTGTTGGTTGGCAGAGACATTATTCAAATGCCAGTCTCTGACTCTGAGTGTCCCTCACTCCCCATCACTCTGCTTTACTGTTTAGTGAAGAGCAGAAGGGAATAACAACACAAGAGGCCCTGGCTTTGGAATCCAGCAAACCTGGGATTGATTTGTGGCTCTGCAGCTGACCATGTGACCTCTGGTGGATGATTTAACTTCTTTCAGCTTCAGTCTCCTTGTCTGTAACTCCAGGTTATTAACTCTTAACAGAATGGTGATGCTAGGAGGCATTCAGCAGTGGAAGCTGTTACTATTTTCATTTTGATACATATTCATACACGGTTATATGAGTATTAAAGATCATTTGTTGAACACTTACTATGCATGCTGTACTGTCTTAGGTTTGTTGGTGGTATAATTGTTAGAATAATATCTGGTCTCCTGTATGTGAGAGTTTATGGTTAGGGGAGATGGATGGATGGATGGATGGATAGATGGATAGATAGATAGATCTTTAGAATAATTAATCTGTATCCATTTTGCAGCTTTGGAAATTGATGGCCTGAGATAAGGGGACTCTCTTAAGTAATAATCTGTTACATTTAACAAGTCTTTTACATGCTCTGTGAACTAGATTACTTATTTCCAAACCATATACACAGTTTTCACTTGCATTTCTGAAATATTTCAAAGAAATTGTGACTGTGAGGTTGTATTTCAAGTATAGTCCAACTATCTGCTGGAGAGAATACAATAGAAGTGCCTCATTCCAAAAGATGGAATACCGTCTCTAGTAGAGCTCACTCCCTCCATTATTCTGGTTCTTGAGGAATATTTGGTGATTTGCTTACATGACTGTCACCAGATAACATCAGACTCCTAAAATTCCACTATTGGTAATACTTGTTTGACTGGAAGGCTTCATTATCTTTCACGTGTGAAGACTTCTCTGGAAGTTCTGAAATGTCATAGAAAACATTTCAAAATCTAAAGGTTGAGTTTTCCCTGTTAATCTAAAACAAGAAAATTCTCCGGTATCTAAGTCTGTTTTGGTTTTGATTTGTTTGTTTTATTTTTTTTTTTAGATTCCACAATAAGTGAAATCATACAGCATTTGTCTTCCTCTATCAGAATTATTTCACTTAGCATAATACCCTCCAGGTCCATCCATGTTGTTGCAGATGGCCAGAATTCATTCTTTTTTTGTGGCTGAGTAAATAGTCCATTTTGTGTGTGTGTGTGTGTGTGTGTGTGTGTGTTCAATTGAATGTATTCCAATATTATTAGAATATATTCAAATACTCACACACCACCTCGTCTTTATCCATTCATCTATCGATGGACACCTAGGGCGCTCCCATATCTTGGCTATTGTAAATAATGCTACAGTGAACACAGTGGTGCATATAGCTTCTCAAATTAGTGTTTTCATTTTCTTTGGATAAATGCCCAGAAGTGGAATTGTTAGATAAGTAGTCCTATTTTTAGTTTTTTGAGTAACCTCTGTACTATTTTCCATAGCGGCTGTACCACTTTACATTACCACCAACAGTTTATGAGGGTTCTCTTTCTCTACATCCTCACCAACACTTGCTATTTTTTGTCTTTTTGATAATAGCCATTCTAACAGGTGTGGGGTGATAATCTCATTGTGATTTTGATTTGCGTTTCCCTTTTGATTAGTGATGTTGAGCATCTTTTCATGTACCTGATGACTATCTGTATGTCTTTGGAGAAATGTCTATTCAAGTCCTCTGCCCATTTTTTAATCAGTTGTTCACTTTTTTTGATATTAAATTGTGTAAATTCTTTATGTACTCTGGGTTGTTTATGAAACCCCTTATTGGATATGTGATTTGCAAATATCATCTCCCATTCAGTCGGTTGCCTTTCATTTTGTTGATGGTTTCCTTCCCTGTGCAAAAACTTTTTACTTTGATGTAGTCCCATTTGCTTATTTTTGCTTTTGTTGCTTTCGCCTGAGGAGACTGGTTCAAAAAAATATTACTAAGGCTCATATCAGATTGCTTCCAGTCTATGTTTTCTTTTAGGAGTTTTATGGTTTCAAGTCTTACATTCAAGTCAAACCATTTTGAATTTATTTTTGTATGTGGTTTAAAATAGTGGTCCAGTTTCATTCTTTTGCATGTAGCCATAGAGTTCTCCTAACACCATTTGTTGAAGAGACTGTCTTTTCTCTACTGTATATCCTTGCCTCCTTTGTCATAGGTTAATTGACCGTATATGCATGGGTTTATTCTGGGCTCTCTGTTCTATTCCATCAGTCTATGTGTCTGCTTTCATCCCAGTAGCATACTGTTTTGATTACTATAGCTTTATAGTATAGTTTGAAATCAGGGAGCATGATACTTCCAGTTTTGTTCTTCTTTCTCAAGATTGCTTTGGCTGTCCATAAAAATTTTAGGAATTTTTGGGAAACAAATTAGTGGTTACCAGACAGGGAAGGGGTTGGGGGATAATCAAAATGGTGAAGGTGATGAAGAGCTACAAACTTCCAGTCATAAAACAAATAAGTCATAGGTATGTAATATACAGCATAAGGCATATAGTCAGTAATATTGAAATAACTTTGTGTGGTAACAACTTACAGTGGGGACCATTTTGTAATGTATATAAATGTCAAATCACTATGATGTGCACCTGAAGCTAATAGGATACTGTGTGTCAATTATACATTAAAAAAATGACCCATCTTGCACCTCCTGTGTTGAAAATATTTTTAAAATTTTCAATTTTTAAATTTACTTACTTTACATCTCTGTCTCATCTTTTAACCTCTGCCTCAGAGAAAACTCCAGCAATACTAGGACCTGCCATTTTGAGTCAATATTAGTGATCTATCTTGAATGTTTGGGTTTTTATGTACCAAATTCACTCGTACTATTTTTACTTACAGTATTTGGTGTGACTCTAGATCTCTCAAAGGGTTATTTTATGCTTTTTGTTCCACTTCTATCTGTAAATTTTGCTTTTATAGTGCAGTCAGTGAAACTAATGGGAACCAAGGCGCCACTTTTATCCTTAAGAAGAATATAACTGACTTTTCTCATTTGATTGAGTTGGATCCACCCTCTCAATACTTTCAGAGTCATTGCAAGGACAGTAACTACCCTGGACAGTGACTGCCCTAATTTTTTGCCCTGCAAAATAATACTCAAACTTTCATGTCACCAAGTTTTAGCTGCAGGTTGGTTCTCATTAAAATGAACTTTGGGCAGCAGTCTAAATGCCTCTATTATTAACCTTGGTTTGATAATGTCAATCAAGTTGATTTTCTTGAGATTGGAGAGCCATCCTTTTAGAATGAAAAATTTTTTCTTGGAGATTTTTATTAATGGTATTTTACCTGCAATAATTACATAGGAAGAAATGATTAAAATAATAGTAAGTGATTAGTTAGATAAGAAAACTGCATCATGTCCTCGATGCTTCAATGACACGTGCGTATGTATGTTTTTCTTAAAATAGTTTTTAAACTCTCTTAGTCCCATATATATCTGCATCTAGAATTTTATCTTTAACTAGGGTTGCTTCAAACGTAGGTCATACGGTAAATATGGCCCTTCATCACCCCTCAGGAAATAAACTCAATTAGTAGTTATCCACTTTTTAAAATAATTTTTTCAATTACAATTGACATTTAATATCGTATTAGTTTCAGGTGTGCACCATTCACTATTTAGTGAGCCCTTATGTCCCAGGTATTATGCCCATTCAATTCCTACAGAAACCCTAGAGAAAGTTTTGATAATCCTTCCACTGTTCAAATGAGGAAAGATAGTTTCAGAGAAGTGACATTTTCTTAAAAACCGCACTCCTAATAAATAATAATAAAAATATAAATCTTTTTGTTAATTGCTTATCATGTACCAGGCAGTGTGCTAAATGCTTTATATATCATTGAATTGAAACCTCACAATACTTTCATATTATTCTCAGTTTACAAATGAGGAAAACAATACTTGAGATGTTACAGGATTTACTAAGGTGTCACAGCAGGTAAGGGGTGGATCCTAGTTTTAAAACCAGGCAAAAATGTTTGGCTCCAGAGCTTTCCCTCTTTACTACCAATATGTTATATTGCTCTCTTACCATTACTGTATATAAAAGCACTGAATTAGAATTCAGGTGCTTCTCTAAAGCTTATTCCATACGCAGTGACTTATGCCCTGTAGATACCCCTTACCCTGTACATACCCCGTTCAAGTGGACATTAGAAACTGAACACTAATTGATAACATTGCATCTGTGAGAAATACGCCTGTGGTTCATTGTTGTCTTAAGAGCCAATTCTGCAGTGTATTAAAGTTCAACTTGGGTATAAGTTGTAGTCTGCGGGCCTCTTAGATCCAACTGTTGGTTTGTCTATTAGAGAACATTAGTTCTCTGTTATGTATGTCTGTGAGAGTGTTTTCTTTGTTTCATTAGCAGGCAAAGAAATTAATCATTAGAATACACCTTCGTACCGCTTTTGAATCAGATTTTTGAAAGCTACTTACCAACTTTTTCCTTAATGACAGCTACTACACTTTATGATTGAAAGGGGGATTGTTTTTTCCCCTTTTAGTTTATGTATTCTTCAATCTCCTTTCTAGGTCGGAATAATTCTTCATTATTCCACTCTTGCTACAGTACTATGGGTGGGAGTGACAGCTCGAAATATCTATAAACAAGTCACCAAAAAAGCCAAAAGATGTCAGGATCCTGATGAACTGCCACCTCCACCAAGACCAATGCTCAGGTATTTAATATCTCTGTTCACTGTATTATGTTAAATGCTCATTACATTTAAATTGAATGAAGCATAGTCACCATAGAAAATTGCTGAGTGAATTTTGGAAAGCAAAAGAAAGGACTTGCAAGCTGGACTGCCTGGTTTTGAATACTGGCTCTGCGCCTTCCAGCTGGGAGTCCTTCATGAAGTTCTGTACCCTCTGTGTGTGTTCCTGTTTCATCTATACGGTGGAATGATCCAACTTTGTAGAGTTGTTGTGAGGAATACATGAGTTAATACGTAAAGCGCTTAAGAAAGTACTGGCCATATCATCAGCTCTGTGAAAACATTAGCTCTTTTTATGTCCTTGAGGTCATGTCATAGATTTTAATCTACTCAGGTATGTGTCCGTTTTAGTATTCTCTGCAAAAGACAAAACAGTTTTAGAGGTGTACCCTTTTTACCCATTACAATTTTGAAGAGCTGTCAGTGGATTATTGTGCTGGATGAGTAAAAATTGATCAAGGTCTCTGAGTTTATTGACGGTTAGATGCGTTCCTGACTTAGATGTGTTCTTGACGGTTAGAAGCCTTCCCACCCTTGAGTTTACAGTCTTTGAGGAGACAGACAGGTGAAGACCTGACTATTGACCGTTTAAGAACTGTGGTAGAGACACATTCTTTGAATGTGCAGAAAAAAATATCCATCAATGGGCGCAGGGCTGCAGGGTGGGGGTTGTTTGACCTCTGGCATGAACCTTCATTGATGATTAGAGCAAAAGGGAGAGGGAGCACTTCAGACATAGGTCTGTGTGGTGAGCTGAGGAACTTGGAGAAATGTACGTTGGCTGGAACCATGGTTATGACGTAGAGTAGCAGGACGTCAGGGTAAAAACTGAGTTTCAGGCCTTCGGGCGCCGTGTTAAAATGTGGGCAGCCATGGAAGACTTTTAACTGGGGGAATGTGGTCTGACTAAGTGTCTTTTTAGAAGGACAGCCATGTATTAGTCTGCAATAGAAATTGGAATACCTGAGAATAAAGAGTTGCACTGAGGGCATTAAAAGGGTCCCTCTGAGGACTGAAACCAGACAGTGGCCCAGAGGACAGACAGGACATGTATTCAAGAGACTTGAGGCATCTTCTCTAGGGTTGCTGACCAACTGAGTGTCAGAAGTGTATGGGGAAGAAAAATTCTAAGATGGTTGCAAATAGTCTCCTCTAGTGAACTAGGGAGCCTCAGCAGATGGTACTTCCATCAGCTGAGAAAATCATATAAGAAAAGTACATGAGTGGGGTGGGGTGGGTAAGCACTGGGTGGTAGGCTTCCCAGCACAGTGGTACCTCGGTTTTCGAACGTCTCCGTTGGTGAACATTTCGGTTTATGAACGCCGGAAATTTTAGGATCTATAGTATCATTAGGTAGTAAAAGTCATGCTAAATTTGCAGTTTTAGGGGTTTGATTTTAAAGGTCTGTACTGGATTAATCCATTTTGCATTACTTTCTGTGGGGAAACCATGCCTCGGTTTTCGAACGTTTCAGAGCTCTAACAGTCTTCTGGAATGGATTTCGTTCGAAAGCCAAGGTACCACTGTACTTTTTTGTGGGAAGGTGACATTTTTAGAAGTCTGGTGCTCAGCAGAGAAAATGAGCGAGACCTACTGTGGAAGGGACAGGAGACGTTTACATGTGTGGTCAGTGAAGAGAATGATCACTGGGCCATGTTAGTGGTTTAGTAGACGGGCCATGGAAAATAGAGAGAAGAGCTGAAATAGAACACCTGAGAACATAGAGGATTCTCACTCTCAGGGGAGAGTGGTTCCGTGGACAAGAAGGGGCAGCGGGAGTACTCAGAGTCACATTATAGAATGAGATCTGGCACCTCTGGCACCTGCATTAAAAGAACTGAGAGATGGTGTTTGGCTAAGAGATTGGGAGTCCTGTCCTCGAGCAGCTGTCCTTCCTGTCGGGTTCTAAGGAAAAAAACAAAGCGTTAAGTAAAGGGCAGCTTGGGCTCCAAACCATGCAGTCCCCAAATGACCTGCAGGTGCCCTCTTTGCTGTACACAGTGCAAGCTGCACCCTCTGGGACACCTTCCTGCTCCCACATCTTTGAGCTTAAGGAAGCTGCAGCAACGCACCTAAGTGGAGGGTGAGCAGGGGGCCTCCCGGAGTCTCTCCTGCCCCAAGAGTTTGTCACTGAAGGGAGAGAGAAAGACGTGGTGGTAGATCGAGGAAAATTTTACAAGACAGGAAAAATTGAACATACTGTAGGCTAAAAGGAAGAGGCAGTGGAAAAAAAGATGTAAAGCTGAAAAATGAAGGTTAATTGATAACAGGACGTCCTGGAGGTGGGCTGGGGGGAGAGTGTCAGAAAGCGATGCAGAACCTAAGATGAATTTGGGAAACGATGCCTTCTTCTCAGAGAAGAAGCAGAGGAGAACTAGTATAGCAGGAAGAAGAGGAGGGTCTCACGTGCTGGCTTCCCTGTAATGTGTGAAATATAATAGAAGACAGGGTTACGATTTTCCAGGGTAATTAGCTGTCTTTTTCAGCAACACTAATATTTAAGGATTTTAGTACCTGTGAGCACGACTAAGAAACCATGTATGGAAAAATGTATTATGAGTATTGCGTCTATCCAGCCAATTTGGGGTTTGTGGCTAAGGAAGTGGCAAATGCAGAATTAGGATTGACTGTACCCAGAGGTACTCAGCCAGGGCAGGAAGTCCCCCATTTTTCTTTCCAGAGAGCTCAAGGAAACTCCAGCCAAAACCAGGACATTTTTGTTCCCAGGACCAGCCACTGTGTGTGTCCCAGTTAGCATTTGTCTTGCTCTCCCTAGCTGGTCTGTGGGAAGGACGTGAGGAGGGGCCCGTGCTCTGTGAGGCTGCAGGGATCCAAGTGCCTTCCTTGCCTGATCTCAGGTGGCTGAGGATAAACATACACAACAGTAGCACCTCCTAGAACATGCAGGCTTAGTCAGACATTAATAAATAGTTAGTATGTCATTACGTATTTTGTTGGAACGATGGCACAGTGAAACCTTACAGTCCATTTTGGAAGGGACTAACTTTCCGATTCCCTAGCTGACTCCGAAAGAAACCAGTGCCCCTGAAAAGAAAAGGTAGGAGCTCCAGCCCTACCTGCTGTCGCTGAGTGTTACTTTGCCTGTCCACAGGGTGGCAGAAGGAGATCAGCTTTCCTCAGCTCAGAAATTTGGTAGACCTTGTGCTGTGGAGGAAACAAAATAAATCTAAACAAAAATTTGAAATGTGAAAAAAACAGTACTGCTACGGAAGCAGCCTCCAAAAGCGAGCCTTCCGTTTATCATTGGGACAGAAATGCCTTTGGCAGTACTGAGATGCTGCAATGTGTACCCCTTAACGAATGCACGATGAGCTGTTACTTCTGTCATCCCTCCTCCCAGGTTTTACCTGATCGGGGGCGGTATACCCATCATAGTTTGTGGAATCACCGCAGCAGCAAACATCAAGAATTACGGCAGTCGGCCAAGCGCGCCCTAGTGAGTAGTTTGTGTTCTCTGCGTACCTGACCCAGTTGCTTCTCTTTTAATTGCTTCCCAGGCACTAAAGTTTCTTGCAATTTTGTGAACAGTTTGTTGACATACATAGCCTCTGAGCTGGCTCACCATTTTCTTTCCTAGTTGCTGGATGGCGTGGGAACCCTCCTTGGGAGCCTTCTATGGGCCTGCCAGCTTCATCACTTTTGTGAACTGTATGTACTTTCTAAGCATATTTATTCAGTTGAAAAGGCACCCTGAGCGCAAATATGAGTTGAAGGAGCCCACCGAGGAGCAACAGAGGCTGGCGGCCAATGAAAATGGCGAAGTGAATCGTCAGGATTCCATGTCTTTGTCTCTGATTTCCACGTCAGCGTTGGAAAACGAGCACACTTTTCATTCTCAACTTTTGGGGGCCAGCCTTACTTTGCTATTATATGTTGCCTTGTGGATGTTTGGGGCCTTGGCTGTTTCTTTGTATTACCCTTTGGACTTGGTTTTCAGCTTCTTTTTCGGGGCCACGTGTTTAAGCCTCAGTGCGTTCATCGTGGCTCACCATTGTGTCAACCGGGAGGACGTTAGACTCGCGTGGATCATGACCTGCTGTCCAGGCCGGAGCTCGTACTCGGTGCAAGTCAACGTGCAGCCCCCCAACTCCAGCGGGACGAATGGAGAGGCTCCCAAATGCACCAACAGCAGCGCGGAGTCTTCGTGCACCAACAAGAGTGCGTCGAGCTTCAAAAATTCCTCCCAGGGATGCAAATTGACAAACCTGCAGGCTGCCGCAGCTCAGTGCCACACCAATTCTCTGCCTCCGAATGCCACCCCCCAGCTTGATAATAGCCTGACAGAACATTCGATGGACAATGATATCAAAATGCACGTGGCGCCTTTAGAAGTTCAGTTTCGAACAAATGTGCACCCAAGCCGCCATCATAAAAATAGAAGTAAAGGACACCGGGCAAGCCGACTCACAGTCCTCAGAGAATATGCCTACGATGTCCCCACAAGTGTGGAAGGCAGCGTGCAGAATGGCTTACCGAAAAGTCGGCCCGGCAATAACGAAGGCCACTCGAGGAGCCGGAGAGCTTACTTAGCCTATAGAGAGAGACAGTACAACCCACCCCAGCAAGACAGCAGTGATGCTTGTAGCACACTCCCCAAAAGCAGCAGAAATTTGGAAAAGCCAGTTTCAACTAGTAGTAAAAAAGATGCATTAAGGAAGCCAATTGTAGTTGAACTTGAAAGTCAGCAGAAGTCTTATGGCCTTAACTTGGCCATTCAGAATGGACCAATCAAAAGCAACGGGCAGGATGGACCCTTGCTGGGTACGGATAGCACTGGCAATGTTAGGACTGGATTATGGAAACACGAAACTACTGTGTAGCGTTGGTGGGCTTCCTGGGCAGAAATCCATACAAACTGTGATAGTCACATTCCTTTAAGCTATGAACGTGTAAAAAACAAACTGTTTACAGCCATGTTAGGGATTCAAAAGAATTTTGAATAAACTTCAAAGTTTTGGATTTGACTTATTTTATATCCCCAGTTGCTTTTTTTTTATGAATTAAAAAAAAAAAAGGGAAAGAAAAACCTCTAAAGCATTGTTTAATTGTCAAAGCACCAGCAGGACATTTTGGGAATCTGAAATGTAATTTTTTGACATTTGTAATATCTACTTAACATTTCAGACTTGTATTTAATACAATAAACAGGTGTTTGTCATTGTGTCAATCTTATATTTTTATGTTTTACAATAGAAGAATTTAGTTCTATTTTTAAGATGTTTATACATTGGGATATTTTAATGGGAGATATACATAAGTCAATTATCAGATTTTTACATAATTAGCCCTGCTGATTAGGGCATATAAAATAAAGGGCTCTTGGACTGATACATTTTATAAATATAGTTTTAAATGATACAAGGTATTAAAAAGATCTCACAGGCTGTCATTTTAAATGGAAATGCCTAAAAAGCTTTCCCTAAATTTTATTACTTTTGCCATATCACTTTGATCTTAATAATACTATTTTTGCCACTTTTGTGGCTTTTCAGTAGTTTATATTTGAGTTTGATTCTCTTATTCAGTCTTTCCTTTTTCCCAACACGTTTGTTATTCTTGAATGTAATTGGAGAGCTACCATATAAGGTTCACATTCACTTATTCTAGGTTCTTCATATTGGCTCTTATGTTTGCTGTTACTTTGTTCTTAAAGAGAGAAAGTTCCTTAGGTTTACACAAAAGTACTGATCTTTAAATTTCATTCCAATGGTAAAAACAGGTCTGATCCAAAAGTTATCACTGGTCATCGGTGCACTGTAGTCCTTACTCATCTCCAGCCCCCAGGCTCACTAGGTCCATGCATGGAACTCTTTTGAAAGTTAGACTGGCTCTGCCCTGATGCCTCTTGCCCCTCGGATAGGCAAAACAGTGCCTGAAAAGACTGGCACAGCTAAGATCTGTTTTGACAGCTTTCGAAAGGTTTAAATCAGATCAGATTCAAAAGTGTACATTCAAGAAATGGGAATAGAGTCAAGCTATCTTGATAAACCTCTTGAGAGATTTACTGCTATTTACACAGAGTAACTTTCAGACACCACAGGATCACCTATTAGAGTACAGATGTTCTTTTCATTGGATTATTGCATGAGACATAAATTATTTTGCTTTGCAATAATAAAACTGATAGTTCTACTTAAGCCTTTTTTAGGTATGTTGATGTATCTGTACAGGGTGGTGCTTAAAAATGAAAAAAACAAACTTATAAGAAATGGAGTGAATCGTTCTTATTTTTTACTGGTTTTTTAACTTTGTTGTTATTTTGCAAAACATTCCAACGTTTAACCTGTTTCTCTGACCTGTAGGTCAGTGCTACACAGGTAAAGAATTTCTTCTGCTTTTTTCTACCTCTCCACAGGAAGTGACGAATTTCCCTTCCAGAAAATGTTCACCATTCAGTAAGCATTTATTCATTTAAGCATAACTTCCTGTGGGTAACACAGAAGAGAAGCCTGGGACTGGAGTGGTGGGGCCAGGGGGAGGGGGAAGGAAAAGATGTCGAGGGGGGAGTGGCAGACTAGAAACAAACTCAAATTACTTGGAATAAAATGAAGAGTCCACTGAAAATAGAGTAGTTTGATACTCCAAGCACAGACCATGGTGAGCGATGATTTTACACATTATAGTCTTAGTATTTCATTGAATTGAAATTGGGTGTTTGTGTATAGGAAGTGAACAACACATTGCATGTCCCCCTCCCCCTCTTTCACTTATGATTTATGGTTTGTTGCTCGTTGAGGTTTCTCCATTTGTCATAGAATCATAAACTGTTAAGAGATGTTTCAGTTTTCTTAGAGGTTGACTCATTCATTTTTCTCATTTAGAAATTTTGGCAACTGAGGTCTAAAGAATTTCTGACTAGCTGAACGTGCCAGCAGGTTATGCCGCATCTAGGACCAGGACAGTGTTTCCTGATGCCGTGGTCACCAGCACCACATTTTATTGTTTCTCTGAAGACAATCACTCCTGCTCTTCACACTGTCTATTATCTGTAATTTTACCAAACTTGATTATCATCCCAGTTATTTTATTTGAGTTTCAGTTAAGGAAACACACATGATCTTTTTTTTTATTCCATGAAAGCTTTTTCGTCATGTTACACACTACAGAATGTGTATAATATGCACACACTATATACATAACTTGGTATTACATGCTAGTGTTTTATGCTGACCTGATTTTTAGGTAATTAGAAATCAGGTTTGTGTATGAGTATTTTTTTTTTTGACTAGATTTATATACATGTGTAAATGTGTAGTAACACTTCAAGTCATTAATAGGAGGTAACTAATTTTTAAATCATTTTGCATATGTAACAATGTATCTTGATTTCCATGGTCAATACATTTATATAAATAGATATACTCTCATAAACACATGACACCTTATGTATAGATGTTGACGTTTACATTGTGCTCATTATTGAGAAACAAGAATGTTAAAATATTTAGGCCTATGTGTTTCAGGAATCAAATTCCGACTGCCCAACAGATGTTGGTTGAGATTGAAAATGAGGAATTAAAAAAATGAATTGAAATCACCTGATTCAGGAATTAAAGTAAATCATCAAGAAAAGTGATTCATCCAACAGCAATCCAAATTTTTTTTAATTTTTATTTATTTATTTACTTAAAGTTTATTGGGATATAAAATTTAAAACAAATGTTAATTCTGTTTTTCTTTTCAGATTCCCAGAATTATTTAATTATCTTTGCATTCACATCAGTACTCGTATCTCAGAGATGGTTTGATTATTCTTAACTACTTAAGATAATGTTTCCCAAACTTAGTCGTTCCATTGTTTTCGTCAACTTTGTCATATTTCCCCTAACATTTATACTGTCGTGTGGATCAACTCGCTCTTTTTCATTGAAGTATAAATAATAGTCCAATACATTTATTTGTATAAATAAAGCAAAGTTGGCAAGGAGAAATTTGTAACTATTTATAAAAATCTGTCAATGCTAAAAGTCTCTGACTACATGGTATTTGGTTTTAGACAAAGATGAGATTGCAATCGGTAAGATTTGTTTAGTTTTGGTAGTAACTGTCTTGAATCTTCTGTCCAACCTACCTAGAGGCCTCCAGTCTAGAACGACGTGTTATATTGGTCATTAAAGCCAGTGGTAGGTAATATTGCGATATTGGAGACATTGGCTGATGAACACAATTCATAGGGCATGTATTCACTTGCATGTATGCTGATGTTTTCTGTCTTTCTACCTTCCTTGGTGTACCCAGTTCTGTATGCATGGAGCCCCAGACAGCCTTTGCTCACAGCGTTTTCTCGGCCTCCTTTCACTGGGGTTGCCAGTGGCTTAGCTGGATACTCAGTGTGAATTTGTAGGACGATAGTATTAAAACCCCCCATTTCTATATCAGGGATGGATGACCACCTTCACGTACAGAGCTGAATATTTAGAATTAATTACTGGCCAAAATATCATTAGTTTTTTTGTTAATTTGTGCTTCGTGCTGTTTCAAACACATATTGTCCTTCTAATTGTGTTTACCAAATTGTAGAAGAAGAGATAGTAGGTGTGTTGTGTGTGTGTGTGTGTTTTGTGTCTGTGTGTTTAATCCATTGTCTGCTGCTGCCCTCTATTTGAGAAGGTACTGATGAAGATTTTCATTAAATATTCCAAGTATTTTTGAAATGCTCGAAATATTTTCAGAAGGTTGTTCAGATGGATTTCTAACCGGGTCGTTCCAACAGTGTAAGGGATATAGCTAATCACGTCTTCAGTTTTGCAATCATGTGTTCACTCTGTCTTGGCATATAATATTGTAATGAAGGTTTGCTTGTATAGATACATGTAGCTTGTTCAAATGAGCAAATACAGATGCACAACAAGGTTGCTGGCAAAGTTTGGTGTAGTCGTGAGTACCAACTCTGGCTGAAGATTGTGTCTCAGAAGACATTCCATGTGCAAGTAATGAACTCCAGCACCAAACAGCATGTTTTGTTATCAATATTCATTCCTTTATAAAACAGTACAAATGGTAATTTAGTGATTAACAATTTTCCCTGCCCCCTTTTTTTTTAAGTCTGGGTAAACTGACTTTTCAACAATGCAGCATTGTAGGGGCTTGACACAATAAAAGTTTCTTGCTGAAGTAGTGGTCTCACGTGTGTTCCTAGCCTGGCAGCTCTCCCCAGGGGTTCTCACTCAAGTTTCTGCCATTTTGTATCTCTGCCCTTCTCCAGCTCCTTTCTCAGAACGTGGAGGATACTACATTGGGAGAGTTGTACAGATGAGGCCTGCAGATGGTATATGTCATTTCTACCCATAATGCATTGGCCTGAGCACATGTGTGGCCACACCTAACTGCAAAGGAAACTGGGAAATGTAGTCTAGCTGTGTGTCCTCGAAGGGAAGGTGAGCTGTTTTGGTGAACAAATAACCAGACTGCCACAAGGTTAGATTCTATGCATGAAGAACAACGAGCTTTATTCCCACCTAGTTACACTTTTAAAATCTTAGTTTTAAGCATTGATCCATTATCGGTTCCTAACAACAATGCTAAATTTCATGTCAGTTTGCAAGTTTTGTGATAGCACGTTGAAAACAGTTCAGTAAATATGTGGAAATTCAATATTCCTTCTTCTGATCTATGTCCTTAATCTCATTTTTAGATGATTATATTGGAAGTCTCATTTCCTAAAGAGTAAATGTATTCACAATTGTGCAGTCAACCTCCAGAGTTTTTTGGACTTGCAAGAATGAAACTATACCCATTAAACAACTCCCCATTCCACCCTGCCCCTGCCCCAGCCCTAGCAGCTACTTTTCTACTTTGTATCTATAAATTTGACTGTTCTAGATACCTCATGTAAGTGGAATCATACATACAGTAACTTTTTATTTGATTGGCTTACTCCACTTAGCATAATGACCTAAGGGTTCATCTGTGTTGTAGTATGTGTCAGAATTCCCTTTCTTTTTAAAAAGGCTGAGTTCTGTTATATGTGTAGTCTGTTATATATGTAGTTTCTTTATCCATTCATCTGCCAGTGGATATTTGAACTGCTGCTACCTTTTGGCTTTTGTGAATAATACTACTATGAAAATAAGTACAAATATCACTTTGAGACCTTGTCTTCAACTCTTTGAATATATATCTAGAAGCAGAATTGCGGGATCAAATGGCCCTTGTAGTTTTAATTTTTTGAGGAACCACTATACTATTTCATAGGGGCTGCACCATTTTCCATTCTCACCAACTGTCTATAGGGTTCAAATTTCTTCACGTTCGTCACCAACACTTGTTATTTCTATATTTTGTTTGGTAATAGCCTTTCTAATGGGTATGAGGTGATATATCTCATTTTGATTTTGACTTACATTTTGCTAATAATGAGTGATATTGAGCATCTGTGTCATATGTGTGTTGGCCATTTATATATCTTCCTGTTTTCGGGGGGTACCCTGCTGGTTTTCTTTAGCATTTTAAAAGGGATTTTTAAACTGTTTCCTTTTCTAAAGTATACAGTTAGAGCCATACATTTCCCTGTGAACATTATTTGAAAATAATGAAGACCATAAAAATGAGCCATCTAAACCTTGTAACTAAATGTGAATACCTTTGTGTTGTTTTTTTCCTTGTTTGTTTATTTTGAGAAAATGGTAGGCCACCTGTATTTACTCTAGAGTACAGTGAAAAACTATCTTATTATTTAAAGTTTATTCATTATTTCTGTTCATAGCCCTTCCACCAAGATTACCTCACCTGCTTACATTTCCTAACTCCTCATTTTGATAGTTTTTTCTTCTTCCATGCCACTAGAAATTTCTGGGGATGAATTCTGTGTGATAAAGATGCCTGAAGGGCTCGCATTTGAGGAGATGTTGCATGAGAGACTCCTCATTGTAGGCAGAACACTGAAAATATCTTGCTACATGGTACAATTCCAACCGTGTTTCTAAAGATATTTAGATCATCTCTCACATAGAATATTCTCTGAAATAGCTTAGCTTTGTGAAAAGTGGAAGAAAACCGTGTAGCTTTAGAATTATAATCAACAACCAGAGGAAACTTTAAAAGACTGACTGGTTTGAGTCATGTAGGTTATTCATTGCAACTGAGAAGTTCCTGACATTGAATGTGAACCGTGTTTGGTAAGTGGTGTTTATGTGAGATTTCCAGGCATTGCACCGACTAGGGTTAAAATCACAAGCTACGACCATGACAGACCTGGAAGGCTGGTTCTGTTGACTGAAGGAGTTGGCTCTTGAGATCCATATAGAGACAGGACAGAAGGCCTCGGTGCCCAGGGAGGCAAGGATTTGCAGCCAAGATGACTGCATAAAGCAGAGTCTTCAGTGGGCTCCATCCACGGGAAGAAATCCACCCACATTTAGGGATAGTGAACAGGGAAGTTTATTAGCCATGACTGGGCTCTGCTTTGTCTGCTATGCAAGTTTATAACCACATGGGTTTGGTGTTTAAATTTTTGCTGCCGGTATCCTTTTATAACTATCCCCAACCAGAGAGGATGGCATAAAATGTGGCCTTGCTAGGTTTCACTTCTGCTGACAGAATACAACCCTGAGTGTACTCATTGCCAGCGATCTATAGGATTTCTGTGCCCAACGTCAAGAGTCTTTTAGGTATTCAGCATTTCTCTCTCCAAACACTTGGAATGACCTGCTATAGTTGTCTTTCTTGCGCCCTTCCATCTCCCACTCATCTACATGAATGTCATTCATGCAGTGTGATCTCTTATTCCAGGAATAGGTACATGACCCAAACCAGAGAAGCAGCCTCTTCCCTGGAAATTTGAACTAAGAAGTCTTCTGTTCAGTTGATTGATAATTTAAAGACCCAGAATCCTTTGCCTGTCATATATTCTGCCATATAACTCTGCAGCAAGAAAGAGTGTTGTAGAAAACCAGAGGGAGTAGACAAGAAACAGTCCTAAAGCCTTTTAAACTCAGTGCCTGAGTTTAGAAATCTGATCTAGCTGCAATTTCTTCCTGTGAGTTCTTTGCCATACACTCTATCCTTGAAACTTCCCCAATCTGCTTTTTTTGGTTGAAGCTATAGTTTTCTGTTACATCCCAAAAGAGTTCAAACTAATATACCAAGAGAACCTTCATCTCGTGTTTTGTTTTGTTGTTTTGTTTTATTTTGTTTTGTTTTGTTTGGTGTGTTCTCAGAAATTAGACAACTCTGATTTGACGGAATGTTTTATGGAAGAAACACTCCAGATCTATAAATCAAATGCTGCTATTCCAATTTTGGGTAAAATTTCTTCATTCATTTTTATCATTTGGGTCAACAGTGTAATAATAATGTGAATACAATTTATGGTACCAGTATTTTGTGGATTTTTATAAATGATTTTAGCCATTACACTATTAGAGGTTCAAGAATGAAAGAATGAAAAAATTCATTTCATTAGGCAAAATAGAGTATGCCAACATCATGTACCAACCACATTTAATGTGTTGAAGGTGAGGCTTGCTCTCCAGCTAAAATTATTCTTTTCCATGTGAACAGAAGATTGGTTGAGTGATAGTTAGTAATTCAAGAAGGAACAGTAAAACTGTGACGGAAAGCTCTTCAGAAGCAAAAATACTGTCCTAAAAATATTTTTGTGTTCTGTAGAATGTTACTCATTTAATATTCACCTTTGAACATTGAAATTCTTTGTGACTCATCAAATGCATTTTTTTCTGTCACAAAATAGAAGACACGCTTTATTTAAGAAGTTAACAATTCATGAAAATCTATTTATAATTTCAGGTTTTAACTTTAGGCAAATAGTTATTACACAAGGTCTGACAATTAGGTTCACGAACTCATCCTAGAAAAAGTGCTACATACTCCTAACTCATTGCTGAATATCACTACTGTCACCTTCGAAGTACCCCCCTTGGGAAGCTATGTACTGATGCCAGTGCCTAGTCCACCCTTCAAAGCAATTTTGGAACTTTTTCTGGAACGGCCATCAGAACTGTTGTATTACCCTTGATGTCCTGAATGTCATCAAATGTCTTCCTTTCAATATTTCCTTTATCTTTGGGTAAAGAAAGAAGTCATTGGGGCCCACATCAGGTGAGTAAAGAGGGTGTTCCAATACAGTTACTTGTTTACTGGCTAAAAACTCCCTCGTAGTGTTGTGTGAGCTGGTGCATTGTTGTGATGCAAAAACCATGAATTGTTGGTGAAAAGTTCAAGTCGTTTTCGTGTAACTTTTTCACGTAGCCTTTTCAGCACTTCCAAATAGTAAACTTGGTTAACTGTTTGTCCATTTGGTACAAATTCATAATAAATAATCCCTCTGATATCAAAAAAGGTTAGCAACATCATTTTGACTCCTGATTTGGACTGATGGAAATTTTTTGGTCATGGAGAACTGGCTGACTTCCATTGTGCACTTTGACACTTTGTTTCAGGGTCGTATTTGTACAGCCATGTTTCATCATCAGTGATAACATGGCCCTAAACATCATCTTGTCTCTCCAAAAGGTCTTGGCAAACTTCTGCTCTCCTTTGCTTTTGTTCATTGGTGAGCTCCTTCAGGACCATTTTTGCGCACACCTTTCTCATGCCAAGATTTTCAGTTAAGATTTTCTTAACTGTTTCTCTATCGATATTGACTTGATTGCTATGCTTCTCAGTCAGCCAACGATTTTGATGCACACTTCAACAAATTTTTGCAATGTTTTCGTCAGTTGTGCTTGTTACTGGCTGCCCTGACCTCTCTTCATGAGTGGCACGTTCTCTCCCCGCAGAAAAACACTTAATCCATTTGTATCCTGCCGTTTTCTTCATTACTCTATCCCCATAAACTTGGATTAACATGTCCCTGATTTCACTTCCACTCTTGCCAAGTTTAACAAGAAATTTAATGTTTGTTTGTTGCTCTAATTCAAGCTTAGTCATTCTCACGATGGCACACAAAAACACGCAACAACAATAATGAACGCCACTCAACAAGACACCACCACACGTCGACAGGAACACAGCTGAGACACTTGATATACCAAGGTTGTGAAACCTTCCTGAGCTGTTTGTACAGTGCTGCCAATGTAAGCGCACGGTGGAAAGTTCACAAACTTAAAATTGTCAGACCTCGTACACAGGATGGAACTTTCCCTGCCTCAGTTTCAACTAAGATGCCAATTCTATGACTATCAGGATATGAGTGGAGTGAAAGCCTCATGTGCAAATTTTATAAAAGAAACGTAAAAAGAACCTGTTCCACAACTCTGTGCCTGACCGACTAAGGGTCAAAGAAGAGGTCAGACTTTTGTGAAGGGGACTGAGGAAGAGAGATCTTTGGAGAAGCCTTTGCCATCCTTGGGGAAAGAGTGAAGTGGTCCTTTTTTTTCTCGAGGCTGATGGGAGGGAATCCCATGAGGAGACTGGGACAGCTACCCTGTGTTCTTTGAAATTGAGGCGTCATGAACTAAGGTCCAACTCATTGCCACCCCATTCCCCAGAAATATAGAAGACAAGATGTCATTAAAATAGCGCCCTCCTTCCCCCACCCCCCCGCAAAGATATCTACCCCCTAATCCTTGGAACCAGTGAATATGTCACTTCACATGGCAAACAGGACTTTGCAGATTTAAGGATCTTGTGATGAGGAGGTTAGCCTGGATAATCAAGTGGGCCCAATAGAATCACAAGGATCCTTTTGAAAGAGGCAGGAAAGTCAGAGTCAGAGCTGTGATGACAGAAGCAGAGGTCAGAGGAGTGTCACATAAGCTAATGAATGTGGGTCATCTCTAGGACCTGGAAAAGGTAATAAATGGTTCTCCGTTTCTTCAGAGCCTTCAGAAGTAACACAGCCCTACCACGACCTTGATTTTAGCTCAGTGAAACTGATTTTGGACATCTGACCTCCAAATAATAAATTTGTGATAAATTGTTTTGGTAATAAACTAGTACATCGGCTAGTGCTTTGGTGACGGAGCTCAGAGAGTGTTGCTGCTGTGATGGTGATGTAGGTTGACAAGCACAGAATGTGGGGAGAAGGATAGATGAGCATTTTCCATGGGCCAGATATGGACCTCACAGGAGAGGGTGTGGAACAGTTTTTCGTGAGGTCTACCCAACAGTGCCCTCTGGAGAACCCGGTAGGTCTCACCAGGAAGAGTCTGGAGCTATGCCATTGACTTCCTGTTGTTAAGGATGGAATTCCAAATGACTATAAGCATCCATCTATGTCAAGGAAACTGGAGCAGAATAGGACCAAACGAATACAAGGCCAACGTATAGTAGTTCAAGTCAATTAAAATTTTTCTTGCCCCTTTCCCCAACATGTCAGTTCTGACAGAAGCTAAAGCCACCTTCAGATATATGGGTGGGGATAGAAAAGATGCACAAATGGAGAGCTGACCACCCCTTTTCTATTGCAAGCTTTAAAGTATAGTAGTTCCAACAACCTAGAAGAGAGTAGAATAGTGGACACTAAAGCAAGTTTATAGCTTTATCTTGAACTGGACTTTCTAATTAAGAATTTATAATCGTGTAAAGGGACCATAGAACCTTATAGAATTTTCTTCTGGGGAGTATTTTTGTCTCTCACTGAATAAAGTATAAACAGACAGTAGGGGACAAAACACAGTTATACTTCTTGAATTTGATGAATGTTTTCAAACGTGAAAAATTGGAAATAGTATAAATTCCTCTGTTGTGGACTGAATTGTGTCCCCCAAATTCATACATCGAAGCTCTAACCCCCAGTGTGACTGTATTTGGAAATGGGGCTTCTAGGATATAATTAAGGTTAAATGAGGTCCTAAGGATGGAGTCCTAGTCCATCAGGACTTGGTGGCCTTATAACAAGAGGAAGAGAATGGTCTCTCTCCACACGCACACACCGAGGAAGGCCACATGAGGACACAGCGAGACAGTGACTGTTTACAAGCCAGGAAGAGAACTCACCAGAAGATAATCATGCTGGCAACCTGATCTCAGACTTCTAGCCTCCAGAATTTTAAGAAAATAACTTGTTTAAGCCACCCAGTCGGGTGTTTTGTTATGGCAAGGTGAGCAAATGAATACACCCTCTATCCTTATGCATATTCAGTAATTACCAACATTATGTCATATTTCATCTCTTTTTCTCATTGCCTTCCTTTTCTCCTTATATCAAACTTAGACATCACGTGATCTTTCAGATCTAACCGCATATGTTTCTAGAGAATAAAGATGATTTATACCGTAACCACTGAGGCATACATCGTTGCTGTGCGTTCGGCTCGCACTTCCCAAACCTGCTGGGTACACAAAGTTAAAGTGAGGCATGGGCATGTGATTTGCTTTCGCCACTGAAATGAGAGCTGTAGTAACATGTATAAGCTACTACTGTGTAATAAACCACCCCAGAATTTGATGGCTTAACACAAGCATTATTTCTCACAACCTGTGGGTTGGGTCAGCATTTCTCATGATCTGAGACCGGTTGGCTTCTCTCTGTTGTCAGCTGGCCACTTGGTTGTTGCTGGATGGTGCAGGCTGGATTTAATTCCTCATTGGAATGATCGCTTTGCTCCATATGTTCTATCAGTAGACTAGCTCTGGATTCTTCATATAGTGGTCCCAGAGTTCCAAAGAGCAAGTAAACTCCAATGCGCAAGCACGGTTCAAGCCTCTGCTTTTGATACATTTAGTAATGTCCCATGTGCTGAAGTAAGTCACATAGTGAAGCCTGATTTCAAGGGGATAGAGAACAGACTCCGTCTCTCAATGGGAAGAGCCTCAAAGTCATATTTCAAAGGAGTGTACATACAGGATGGGAAGAGTTTGGGGCCATTGTGGCAGCCTACTACCGGTAATATGAGGCTTTGTGAGCTATGATTAACAGAAGGTTTTGTTTTGACTAGTATGCAAGAAGACTGGCTAACAAATTAACAGTTGAGAATTGGCAGTGAAGCAAAGCAAAACAGTAACAGGAAAAGAAAGAAGGAACCGTTTCTAATTGCTTATTGATAATATATACAAAGACAGCAGGCATATATATTAATTTTTTCCTGAAAACTTGCTAAATTTGCTTAACAGTTATGATAACTTTCTTATAGATTCTTTAGGATTTTCTATGTATGTGGTCATGTTGCCTGCAATTGGAGACAGTTTTAATTTTTTTATAATTTGTATGTTTCATTTCTTTTTTCTTGCCCCATTACCAATGTTAGAGGAAAAGCATTTAGTCTTTCATTATTATATGTGGGTTAGGTATAAGATTTTTGTAGAAACCCTTTATCAGACTGAGGCCATCCCCTTGTATTAATATTAAGGTAGAAACTTTGTAAATTGATATTAGACCTTTTTTCCTAGTGCTATAGAGACATTTAGAGCTATAATTTTTTTTCTAAGTTCTGCTTTGCCTGCATCTCCCAAGTTTTTTTGTCTGTTTGTTTGTTTGTGTTTTTTCTTTCATTTTCAATCATTTAAAAATGTTTTCTACTTTTCATCATCATTTCTTCTTTGAGCCATGTATTGCTTAAAAGTGTGTTAGATTTTACAGATATTTTTGTTACTGATTCCCAATTTAATTCTTTTGTCATCAGAAAACATACTTTTTATGTCTTCAGTCCTTTCGAATTTGAGACTTATTTTTATGCCCATCACATGATCTATCTTGAATGTTTTATGAGCATGTGTAAAGAATGTGCCTTCTGCTATTGTTGAACAGAATAGAATGTTCTGTAACTGTAAATTAGATTAGTTAGATTGATGGTTACTCAAATGTTATTCTTACTGTTTTCTGTCTACTCGTTTTGTCACTTGCTGATAGAAGAGTGTTGAAATCACCAACGGTGAGTTTTGAATCTGTCTACTTAAGATTTCCCTTTTTATCATTGGTTTTCATCAATTTCATTATGATGTGTTTGGTATGGTTTTCTTTGTATGTATTTCTTGGATCTGTGTGTTGATTGTTTTTATCAAAATTATAAAATTTGCAGCCTTGTTTATTGAAGTATTTTTATCTTTTTTGCACAGGAAGCCTTATATACAGAAAAAAATCAGTGAAACTCTTTTCATATTTTATCTGTTTTTCGTTTCTGTTTAATCATTTTTTTTCTATTGTTATATCTTCAAGTTCCCTGATCTTTTTTTCTGCAGTGTCTAATCTCTATTAAGGCCATCCAGTGGATTTTTTATTTTAGTATTTTATTTTTCATCTCCAGAACACAGTTTGATTCTTCTTTGCATTTTCCATTATGTGTATATTTTCCTTTAAAATTGATCATATTTATAATATGATCATATTTATAATAGCTTTTGTAAGTTCCTGTCTGATGATTCCACTATGTGGTCATTTTTAGTGTTCTTTCCTGTTGACTGATTCTACCCCCCTTCCCCCCCCCACTAACTGGATCACATTGTCCAGCTTCTCAGTCTATTAATTTTAACTGAAGGCTGTGCAAATTGTGATTCTTATGTTATTGAGTGTCAAGTTTTGTTATCTTTCTTAAGGAACTTTTTTTTTTCCTCTGGAAGGCAGTTACTAGTGTATTTGCTTGATTCTTTCAAGGCTGTTTTTAAGGGCTTGTCTCCTGTAGCCTTTATTATAAGACTAGTTTACCCCTACTACTTAGCAATAATACTTCTCAGGTCTCTACTCTCAGTGGGGAACATGGCCTTTCTGCATTGGCTGGTTCAAATTCAAACATCTCTCTGTCCTGTGTGAGCTCTTAGTTTCTCAATTGTTCTTTCCTGACTTTTTTCAATTTTACCCTATGGATGCACAACTTAGTATTCACTTATAGTCTGGAGCAGATTTCTATGCAGATTCCTGGAGCTCTTTCTTTGTTTAGCTTCCTCATCTCTGGTTCTTGCCTACAAATTCCAACCACATGAGTTTCCCTGAATTCCTATCTTCCTTTCTTTCATAGACTCAGTGACACTCCTGTGCTCTGCATGGGTTCTCTCTTCCTTCACGGTCTGTAACGTGCCTCCATGGTATATCAAATGTTTGCTCAAAATGTATTTCCTATTCATAAAAGGAAAATGTTATCAACTCTTTAGAAAATTAGAGGAGCTAATTGTGATAATGCTATAGATCTAAAGGTAGAAATGGAAGTGTCAGTAGCTATTATGTTTCTCATTTAATAAGACAAAACTATATAATTAAGCACCCATTAGATGGGTTCAGGAAACAGGCAATTTTGTTATCCTCTTCTGATTTTGGGAGAACATTATTTTCATTGTCCATATACCTTCTAATAATGTCATTGGTTTTCATCATTTTTTAAAGGCTAAAATGGATTATATTTTGGGGAACAATTCTTGGTTTGCATCGCTTTTAGAAACCCTATTTTTCTGGATCAATTTGTCTAATTTGAAATGATATGAATTTCTTTTCTTTAGCCTTATTTAAAGACCCTGAGGGGACATTAACTTGGAATTATTCATTTATTTAAATCAAAGAAAGCCTGCTAGAGATATGGTTTCTTTTTTTTTTCTTTAGTATGGAAATTCCGTTTTCACCCATTTTGTCAATATTGGACCCATAATAAGTGAAAATAAAAAGGCTAGAGAGTTTTGGATGATGCAAGAGTAATCTTTGGAGTTAAAGGAGATCATATTGCTGTAGATACAAAATAAATACAAACCAAAACAGAGCTAATAAGTGTACCAGATTCTATATTTACTGTCATACCCATTTTCGACATCTTATACCTAATATAAATCTCTTAATGACCTGACCAAAATAGTAAAACCCAGCTTTTACATTGCTGCCACTAACGTGGATGGACACAATATCCAGGAACAATCAAAGTCTGAACCAGAAACAGAAACATATTCCCCCAGAAGTCATTTGGCACTGTTTAATTGCTCAGTCATTTAACATGTGGCCCAATATAGAGAAGCCTCTCTGGAAGAATTGTGGATGTGGCTTTTGAGGTGTGGAGTGAACCCAAATAATTTTCATAGGACATGCACATAATTTTTAAGAAAATTATACTAGGAAAAATACTGCCAGCTTGTCTAAAAAGGAGAGAAACAGTTGAAAATGAAGAAAATGACTCTGGGATTGCCATTTTCTATGGCCAGGAAGAAACCTGAGAAACATTGTCATCTGTGAATATGGGACATTTTTTAATTGAAAAGGAAGAATATTTCAGATGGAGAAGACGAATTCAGAAGGCGGAACAAAGAGTAACCACTGTCAGGGAGAAGAACCGGGCCCCAATGAAGTACTGTTTTCTGCTCCCTGACAACATATGCTTGGCTTGAATTCAGAATTGACATAGACCAGTGATTGCCATTTGTCTTCTGATTTTCCTCTATTTCAATGGAGTGTCCATTGTGGTTACCCTGTTTTTCTGTCACCAATGCATGTTCATTGATGGGAGGCAGATAACTTCTCTTTTTAGTTCGTCAGGTCTCTGGATTAGGAAGAGCTGCTCTCGATCTTTTGCATCCAAGTGGCCTCATCTGCAAATGGACTTCAAATACATCATGGAATCATGGGCTTTGAATTTGATGCCATAACTGAATGAGACTTTGGGGGGCCTGGGGATGCAGGTTTCCATATTCCCATGTGAGAAGATTTGAAATTATTTTGGCTAGAGGATGAAGAATGGTAGAGGGCAAAAGAAGTCATATTTTGAAGCCCTTTCCATCAAAAGGTGGAGTTATTTCTCTACTTCTTACATTTAAGCTTACTGATGTGACTTGCTTTAGTCAATGAGAAATTAGTGACACAAGCAGAGGTTTAAAAGCTACTTGTTCTTGCTTCTCTTTGGAACCCTGGACCACTTTGGAGAGAAGAAGCATGGACTAGCACTTGGAGAAGGAGAGATTTGGGGACTAGATACAAGCTGTCCCAACTGAGGCCCCTGTTATACCAACCAGCCTGCCAACCACTAGATAAATGAATGACACCAGCCTAGATCACTCATGTCCAGCCGTGGCAGCACAGAACAAAGGAACTCCCCAGAAAATCCAGAGAATCATGAAAAATAATCATTAGCTATTAAGTTTGGGGATGATTTGTTACATAGCAAAAGCTAGTGAATACAACTTTCCATGAAGAAATGTGAATGTGGAGATATGGGTTTCTTGAACAGTAGAAAGATGTGGGTAGAGCTATGACTCCGAGACATCTGGGCCTTTTTCCCCTAGATGATCATGAGGTTATGCTCATACAAAGTTTGGTTCAAGGAACTCCAGTATTTGTAAATATTTGTAATGCACAAATTGTTAGTGTAGGGTTTTACACTAGCATGATGTAAGCTCTGAAAATAAGACTTGTAGCATTAATAAATACTTGCCTATTTTCTCAACTTTTGCCTACCTGGGCAGAGAAGATCACTGAAAGAAGCTAATTAGAGCTTAGTGATTGCTAATTAGAGGTTGCTAATAACCCCCTAGTATCCATCCTCTCCTTCCTTTTAGTGGAAGACACTATGAGCTTAGCTGGGTACATGGCCATTCATCCACAAATTACATTTTCCAGCCTTCTTTGCTGCCAGGAATGGGCACTCTAATATATGACCTCAACTTGCTTGTATCTGAAAAGATCCTTTTGCATTTCCAAAAAATGTCCTATTCACAGGCATGAGGGATCTGACTTCCACATATCTTTTTGTGGGACATAATTCAACCCATAACAATGGATGTTGCACTTTGTTCGTTTGTGCATTTTTCATTCTCTTCCTTTTTTTTTTTTTTTTAACTGGTTTCCCCACAGTTTGCAGCATTTGGTCTGCTTCTGGTTAGCCTCCAACTCAGGAAGCTCTTTATTAGTGTATCAGTTAAGGTCTGGACCAATAATATAAATGTCACAGCCTCAGAGATAAACTGGACTGTGAGCCTGAAGCTCTGGGATCATACCTTGTCCACCTTGTGGTAACTAGTACTTGTTTAATCTTTTTCAGTATCATCTTAATTGTCTCCAAAATGAATATGATAATAGTGGAATATATTAAATAAGACTCTTGTGAGGATCAAAATAGATGTCCAAGTAAAGAACTTGACATCTATTAAGGACCTTAGTTAGATAAGTGTTAACTCCTTCCTTAGTGTCTTAGTGCCTCTTATTAGTCACTACTTGATAAGTGTCTGACTAAAATAATGAGTGTATGCCTCCATGTGAAACAGCCAGCCAGGAGTCAGAGGTTGTGAAATTCGAGAGTTGAAACATTTGTGTGGTGGAATAATTGTGGGTAAAGTTTACATACAAAACAAAGGTTATAAAATGTACAATGAACTTGGATCAGAGTGGAATACACAGAAAGATAAGAAAGAAACAAGAGTTAACCCCCCCTTTTTTTTTTGTTAAAAAACATAACCTTAGTGAGAAAGCCAGATTTGATTTTACTTTCTTTGTGTTTAGGATAACAGATTTCTCCCTCAATTTTTTTAAGGGAGAGCTGAAATACGGAAATTCTTTCTGGTTGGTTTCAGAAGCTTCCCAGACGTACTTTTGGGTACAGATGTTTGATCTTGAGCTCTTAGGGCCCCCTACATGCACTGCAGTTCCTGTGGTGCAGGTTACTTAAGGGTTCTTGTCTAGGCACCACTTCCCTGAGATACCTCAGACACCTGAGGCAGAAGCACGGAGTAACTGCCTGACTCTTCCTTTTAGCACTGTTTACTAAATAAGAAATGTGAGATGAAAAAACTATACAATGAAGGGTATAAAGAAAGAGTTCATTCTGTGATTCATTTGTTCTCCTAGGAAATTAAAGTATCACTGGAAAAAGTGATTGAAAAAAATTGTTAACTGTCTTTCTACAGGTCTTGGCATGTTGAAAACCTATCCTATATGATGGTTTACCCCCACCTAAAAATCTAATCTGTAAAATCCCCAACTTTCCCAAAATACTAAAAATGTCTTTCCTCCACATTCTGTAACCCCAACAAGTAGATTATTGTCACAACTCTACCTGTGTCACAAAAGAACCAAAATGGTAACATTAACTGAGCTTATGAAAACCACAAGAGGAGGGATGATATATTTAAATGGCATCTATCTGGGCACAGGATTATGTGACACATACAAAAGTAAAAATGCCTGCCCTTTGATGGAGAAACTTTCAGACATCACTCAGTTTGGCAGCCGTGTGTGTGTGTGTGTGTGTGTGTGTGTGTGTGTGTATGTGTGTGAGAAAAGGCAAGGCTGTCTCCATCATCCTCACTTTGTCATAATAAAGGTTATATCTTTCCCCACACTGTCACAATTGGACACGTCTAACATGTTTAGCAAGTTGGAAGAGAAATAAATTTTAATTCTACACAGATCTGTGCAGTAGCTAGAAAAACCAGCTTTATAGATGCATAAGTGGTGAAGACCTTCCTGAATGATTAAGGTAGTCTATAAATATTTTTAAATGAGCAAATGGCAGAATCAACATTAACACCTATGAAATAAGGTGAGAATGAACAGATTCATTAAAGCAAGACAATGAAGGGATGATTCGTGCAGTAGTAGGACAGAAACATTACCCCTTACCTCATCTAGATATAATTTTCATTAGTCCTTAAACAAGGAGAGATTAAATAGTAAATAGCTTCTAAAAATCTGCTGTGTACGAGTTTGCTTACAATAACTACTGAATAAATGGCAAATAGTTTGCTCTATATTCCAGGTTTAGTTCTTCTCAGCTAATCATTGAGTTGTTTTTCAAAATCCCAAGTCATCGAACCTTTCAGCAATGGTTAAGGGAAATAACTCAACTATGTAGACACAAACTCACCATTCAGTCAATTGCTGGTCTGCAGAATGGACAAAACCAGGTAAACGGCTTTCGGTTTAGGTGCTACTTGCATCTGCAGAATTCTCAGAGAGGTTTGCTTAAAATACAGACTCTGGGGCCCTGCTCAGATTTAATGAATCCAAATCTCTGGGGGCGGGGGGGGGGGTGGTGTCCTGGCATCTGTATTCTAAAGACACAATTAGCTGCCTTGAATGTGTGAATTAGAGATTAACAACTGTTTTAGCTATTGCCAACGTTAAGGAGAATGAATTCTATAGATACATTATATGGCAAACCAAGTGATAATTACCAATTTTTAATATTTTCTCAGTAACTTTTATTTGCACCCACACAAGATTCTCTCGGGAAGACTTCACTTGGATGACGAGAATATTTATGGTATACTTGTGGGGGTCGCTATGATTACCTACCTGAGAACCCATGTGACGTAAGGAGTCTGTACATCAGCAGATGATTTTCCAATTGCCCAAGTAATCTGCAAAGCATTTATTTAAAATCTTGATTGACATTCACAACCAAGGCAAATCTATTTTGTCAAGTTCCACATTTCTCTTTCTAACAACCACCTAGACACTTTCACAGCAAGTTATATGTGGTTTTATAAATCATCAGTAAATCAGGGTAATTAATGTGACCAGTTCTTGTTGCTCCACTTAAAATCGAATAGAAAATATTCTCATTATTATTGCATTAGCTAGCCATCAACAATTATATTTGGTACTTTTATAGCTGGGCCAATAGAGAAACCAAAGAATATTGATTTTTAATTCCTTGACTTGCATGAATTAATCTTTCTCTACAAGGTAATAAAATAAAAATAATCTCTGTTTTTGAAATATCACCCAGAATTGTTGTTTTCATTAGGAGAAACAGTATTTCAGCAAAACTAAGAACATTATATCCCGGTAGTATGTTGAGATGATTAAAAGTGTAGACTCTGGAACTCACTGGACAGTCTAGACTCAAAATTCCAGTCCTCCCACTTCTAAGTGGAGTAACCTACAGCAAAATATTTAATTTTTCTGTGCTTCAATTTTTTCATCTGTAAAATGGCAAAAAAATAAATGCACCTCTCTGATTGGTTTGTTGTAATGATTGCATAAATTGTATATATAAAGGCTGAGACCAGTGTGAGACCATCAGTAGTCGTCTACTCGATACCGTGCCAGAATTATGTCTCAGGTCGTTAACATGTTTGTTCTCAGTATATTTTCCTACCCCTTTCGCTCTCATTAGAACCGCGAGGATTCTTTTTTTTTAACATTGAGGTATAACTGACATAACATTGTGTTAATCTCAGGTGTACAACATAATGCCTCTAGATTGGTATATATTGCAAAATGATCAGCACAGTGATTCCAGGTAAGCTCTGTCACCACAGATAGTTGCAAATGATTTGTTCTTGTGATGACAACTTTCAAGATTCACTCTCCTACCTACTTTCAAATATGCAAGACAGTATTATTAATTACAGTCACCATGCTGTTCATTACATCCCCATGACTTAAGAATTATGAGCAAAACATTGCTATGCTTCCTTTCTTCATTTCCCAGCATTTTATGTCTTCCAGCAGGACCATGGATAAGCAAATCCTTGCAATTTAGCACATAGGAAACGTCTTATGTTTAAATCATGGATAGTTTTATGAGTTTTGTGCCTTTTACTAAATTTATCCCACATTTTGTTCCAGGTACCATTCTGAATGATGGCTGTTTCTTCTGCATCCAGACGGGTGGTGGTGTGGAACACTTTCAAATGGCCAGGTCATAAACATGCCTTCTATTCTTTAAACAGAGTTCAATAATTCTTGTGATTTGCAAACTGCCTGACCCCTCCTCCCTCTGACACCCTCCTTAGACTGTAAGAGTCTAATGTAACTTCATCAAGATCCTAATCCTACTTTTGAGACTGAGTACTACTGACATGGAATGGAGCTACCTAACCCAGAAATTCTCCTTGAACTTGTAGGGGACACAGGCATGAGGGGAAATTTTAGTTGAAGAGAAGGTATACTTTCATTCTTTACCCTTTTGAGATACATGGTCTGAGATACGTCCTGTGTGATGGCAGTTACCTTTTGAATCCTGATTAGAGTGTGTTCTAAAGCCTTACAATGGTATAGATGCTCCTATACTGTACAGATTGTCAGCTGACCCCAGCGTGGAAGTCCAGGAAGTGGTAATGCAGAGAAACCACAGTAAGATGGAGAAGCACATGAAAGACAGAGGACGGATACCCAAAAATGACCAAGGAGACCTCATCAGGAAGTTCTAGGGCCTCTTAGATGCTGGGCATGAGAGATGGAGGGAAAAGGGCAGGAATTGAGTACAGGCAGGGGTGGAGGGGAAGGGGAAGGGCGGAGCAGGGGTGCAGCACGAAGATTTGGGACTTTTACCGTGTTCTGAGCTGAGATGATAGTGGCGTCCTCATGACGCTTTGGTATTTTGATCCATGTTAAAACTGCAGGATCAGGTGAGCAAGTACTGTATTAAAATCCTCTTATGTAATAGTTAAGAATGATTCGCTGTCTACAATTGAGGGTTACAAATAATAATAATTATAGTGATCATTATCGTGATAATAATAGTCATACAAACAGCTGGCACTTACAGAGGGCGTACTGATACGGTGTATATTACGTGCCAGACATTTTTCTGAGGGTTTACAGTTATTAACCCCTTACAACAACTCTAGGAGGTGTTACCATTCTTATTGGGGTTTTTTCCCCTCAGGTGTTACCATTCTAATTCTCATCTTATAGATGATGAATCAGAAGCACAAAAAGGTAAAATGCTTTGCTCAATGTCACTCAGCAAGTAAGTGGCGGAGTCACGATTCAAACCACGGGAAATCTGGCTTCAGGGTTTGCAAATAAATTGCCCTCAAATAACCTACTCTTAGATGGAGAGGCAGGAAATGCACATGACCAGATAAATGACCATATAACGGACTTTGTCCTAAATATTCAATCAGTGCTCTATACGGTAAATGCCTTAGAGGTCTGTGGCTGGCAGAGAATGTTGTGGGTGGCTATTTGTAGTGGTTATAGGACTTTAAGGATTCAAAAATCAAACTCAAACTTATATAAACAAAGGAATTCATTGGTGACATAACTGAAAAACCCAGGAGTTCATCCTCTGGCAGGCTGTATTGCAGGACACAAGTAATATTATCAAGAATATTTTTCCTTCCTTATGCGGACTTTTCTTTCTTCTGTTGGCTTATTTCCCAGCAGGATCCTTCTTGTGGGCCAGTTGCCCTTAGCAGCTTCAGAGTTATATTCTGCCTGCTAACCCGTAAGAAGCTTTTTCTACTCTATGTTCCCAGAAACAGTTCCAGGACTGATGCGACTTTCCATGGCTTTAGTGACACATTTGCTTCCTGAGCCAGTGCCTGTGTGTTGGTCTGGGTTATTTATGTATCCCACACACCAAAAGCGTGCCTCTCCCGAAATTGTACGGATGAAAAGTTTAGGAGAGGTGGTTTCCCAAAGGAAAATCTAAGTGCAGTTCCTAGAGGAAAGGGAGGTGATAGACTGTGGGGGGGTGGGCGGGTGAATAAAGCAAAACAGGTCCCTAGTTCCTATATTATCATGTGATGTATTGACTCACTGACAAGCCAGAGACACGGGTAACTAGAATTACGGCAGCATGTGGAAGGGCAACCTAAGAAGGAGAGCTTCGTGGAGAAGTTGAGATGAGAGTTGGATTTGAAGGATAATTTTGATGGTAAGTCTTGGGAGCATAAAGAGAAGGCAGACGTCCTCTTCAGTATATGGAAAGGCAGTATAAAAGTCATGTAAAGCGAAATACAATATATGCTGAGAATGGCAAATAGTTCAAGGTGGCAGGAAGAAAATGAGATAGAGAAGGTAAAGCTGAAAATTTTTATTTTGGCTGGAGTATGGAAAGGCCTTGAATGCCAAGCTAAGAAATATTTAGATTTTAGTGTGTAAACTAATAGTTAGAAAACCACTGCACATATTTCTGCAGAGAAGTAAAGTAAGTCAACCATAAATATTTAATCCAAAAAAGATGGTTAGCATATCATGGGTTCCTAAATCATTTACTAATTTCACAATTGACAGTGTCCATGCATCTGAGATTTGTTAGAGGAAATCACACTATTGGACAGATTGATATATTGATAAATTTATGTTCAATCTCCAGTGGGTATACGACATGGCTGGACAATCCAGTTAGCTTTCTTTAGTAACTCTGACTTTCTGAAATGAATATTTCACACCTTTTCCTTTGTTGTCTAAACTCTGGCACTTTCTCCTGCCCCTTAGGCCTTCCCTTCATCCTCACTGCCACCATATCTGTCCAGACTCCCTTCGACCACCAGCTGTACTATTTTAATACCTCATTACAGGGGCCCTTGATTCCACCCTTGTTTTGTCATTGCCCCATCTTACGGTTCTAGTAACTATAAGCAAATGAAAAGATACTTGATAAAAATCTGCAAACATTACTTAATGCCATTTAATAATACAAGGATGCCCCCTGTCATCATGACTCTTACTCATGGTATTGGAGGTCTGGACCAATGCAACCAGATAAGAAAAACAAATAAGAGACATATCAATCAGGATGAGCTAGATTATGCTGTAGTTCATAAAAATTAAGCATTTCAATAGCTCAATCACGAGGTTTATTTCTTGCTCATGCTAAATGTTCTTTATGGTTGGGCAGAGAGGCTGGGCTTACTGTCACTCAGAGAGGCAGGCTGGTGGAATAACCACCGTCTTAAGCATTGCCAATCATTGTGTCTAAGGGAAAATAACAACTTGGGAGGTCTGGCACCCACAGTTAAATGCCCTAGTTCCAAAGTGATACATGTCACTTGACTCAAACTCAATTGGCCTGAGATAGTCACATGGCCCTAGCCAAGAACTAGGAAGTAAAATCTTAATATATACCCAGAAAGCAGATTGGAAATATGATGGACACCACTAATGACTACCACAGAAGCATATTAATTGGAAAAGACGATAAGAAACAAAACTGTTTTTCTTTGTAGATTTTTAAATATTTACATAAACCAACGAGAAATATAAGAAAACCAATAGACAAATTATTACAACTAATAAGATCTTGTAGCCATGTTGGTGAATTGATGATCGGTTTGCAGAAACAAACCATGATACTCAACACCACCTGTGCCCATGTCCGTTGTCTTCTCTCGTGTTATTATGAATGAAATATTTGTGCTTCTTGCCACTTCAGAACCAGATTCTACTCTGTCTCAGCTGTTCAAGCAGATTATAATCCTTCATTTTTTATTCATTCTGGAATATTTCCCAACAGCACCCAAGCCTTCTACGAGTTCTCACATCTTGGAATATCCTCTATTTATTGATTGTACATCCACCATTAGCTTCTACCCTTTTGTTGTCAAACTTTAGAGCAAAACTCCTTGAAAGTGTTGTCTGTTCTTGCTGCCTTCAGTGCTCTCCATTCTTTGTCTCTTGAACCCACAATTTCTCACTATTCTTTTCATGATGATTAATGACTTCCATGTTCCAATTCAGTAGTTGGTCCTCAAGTCTTTTCTAACTTGACCTATCATTGGTATTCGATAAACTAACTTACTTCCTCCTCGAAACCTCTAGCCCCTTGGCTTTTATAAATTATAGCCTCCTAGTTTTTCTCCACCTTCACTGGTCACTCTTCTTATCTTCTTTGTTCATTTCCTATGCATCTCCGGAGTGATGTTGGCGTACGTATACCAGGATCAATCCTTGAATTAATTTTTCTCCATATTCTCTCTGCCTTGGTGATTTCCAGTCTTTTAAGTTTATATGGTAATGTTGCTCAAATTTATACTTCCTGAACAAATCTTGCTTCTGAACTCCAGACGGACATATACGCCTGTCTATTCATATCTCATTTGAGTGTTTAATGACATCTAAATGGGACCTTTTAGGAGTTTTTTTTTTTTCCTAAATAACACAATTTATTAGTTTATAATTCTAGAGGTTAGAATTCCAAGATGGGTCAGCAGGACTGCATTCCTTTTGGAGGCTGTAGGGAGAATTTGTCTCCTTGCCCTTTCCAGCTTTTAGTGGCCTCTTCCTCCATCTTCAAATCCAGCAGCATAGCATCTTCAAAACATTTCCTCTCTCCTGCCTCCCTCCTGTAAGCTTGTGATTCCATTGTCTTAGATCCCTTTTTTAAATGACATCTAAAATGGGTACTAGATTTATTGGGATGATCACTTCGTAAATCATATAAATGTGCAGTCACTATGTTGTACACCCGAACTAATATAATATTGTATGTCAATTATAATTTTATAATTTTTAAAAAATTTAGAAAAAGAAAAAGAAAATTGACATCTAAAACATTAAGGGAGGTTTCCTCCCTTAATTTGTTCTTTCCGTAGTCTTCCCTTTTCAGTAAATAGCAACTCCATTCTTCAAGTCATTCAAGATAAAAGCTTTGAAATCATCAATGATCTTTCTCTCTCCTCTGCCCAGTTGTCAATAAATCCAGAATTTAACTCCTTCTTACTTCCTCTCTTGCTACTAATTAGTCCAAATCACCATCATCCCTCGTTTAGACTATTGAAATAGTCCCTAATATGTCTATTTTTCCTACTCTTTCCTCACCTACAGCCTAATTTCAACATGGCTGCCTAAGTAAACCTAACATCTGGGTCAATCATGGTACTTCTCCAATGGTTTCCCATCCCATTCAGAGGCAGTCCAGGGCAGTGTGTGAGAGCACAGGCTCCAGAATTATACTGACTGCATTTCAATCCCAGCTTTATCACTCACAAGCTGTGTGATATTGGGCAAGTTACTGAAGTTATCTGTCCACTGCATCTTCATCTATAAGGCGAGAGTGACGGTAGTAAGTATCTCAAAGAATTATTCAGAGGATTAGAGAAATTAATATGTGGAAAGCCTTTAGAATAGTACCTGGCAAAGAATAATCAATATGCGTGTCAGCTATTACTGTTATTTTAGAAAAGCCACAATTCTTATAATGACTTCAAGGACCTACACTATCTATCTACCCCTAAGATAAGCTCCGTGGTAGTTAGGAAATTGTGTCTGTTTCCCCAGCACAGAAAGAAAAAAAGAGAGAGAGAAAGAAAGAAAAAGAGAGAGAGAAAGAAATGGGTTATAGTAGGTCCTTAATAAATATTTGTTAAATAATAGATAATAGAATAAATGAATTCAAAAGGGTCAACAAAATATAATGGAGAACTCAAAATCTAGTTCTTATTAAAGATACAAGTTATACCAAAAATCGTGGGAAAAGGAAGGATTTTTTAGTTGATATTGTTGAAAAACATTGTCTTTTTATGTGGGCAAACTTAAAATTGGTATTTTAAAGTCTACACCAATCATAGAGCTAAATTTAAAAATACGTTGTTGTTTTTTTTTAGACAAAACCCTAAAGCACACACCCTGAAAGTCAGAAATGGGTTGGGAAAAGCTAGCAGAAGGAAGAAAATTATAATGATAACACTGAAATAAGTGAAACGGGAAATTGAAAAGCAGGAATAAAACAAACAAACAAGATTTGATTCCGTGCAAAGATCAATAAAACTGACATTGAGGAATCTTGGTGCAGGAGACCCAAGAAGGAAAGCCGTATGTTTTGCTAAACTGAGCAGAATATTATAATTTGAACGGTAAAAGAAATATGACTTTGTTTTATACCCAAGCTAATGAAGAAGGTATCCTTATTACAGATCTTGAGAATCGTTTTACATAAATGGGATCATAGTATTTTGTTTTCCTTTTACAATATATTTTGGACATCTTTCTAGGAAGTAGATGTATAAATGTAAAAAAGAAAATTAAAGAGGTCTCAAAAAAAGTGAGATTGTGACGACATCAGAATTAAGGATTATTGTCAGTGAAGGGCAGTGAAGGTTACAAACAACGGACAAACTGGGAACCACATTTGCGACATTGAAAACGAAGGGACTAGTATCTAGAACGTGATAGAAATATCTATTGATCTGCAATTAAAATAAAACCATAAAAAATAATCAGTGAATGTGGATTGCAATTCACAAGTAGGGAAACCTGAATATCTTACACATATGAGAACTTCTTACCCTCAATAATAATCATAGAAATGTAAAGTAAACCAGCAATGATAATCCTTTATACCCTTCAGATTGGTGAGAATTAGAAATTAGGATAATAGCAAACATTGGTAGTGATGATGAAATGGGAAGCCTCATACTCTGCTGGAGGAAGTGTAAACTGGCTGAAACACTGGGGAGAGAAATCTGTCACTATCTCAGGAATAAAACCCTAAAACCCTCACCACCCCATTCCTGGTTATATACCCCTCTTTGGCAAGTCGAAGGATGTTGACTGCATCACTGTCTGTGGTAATGAGAAACTGGAGGAACCCTCAGGGGATAGAATAAAGAAAATGCACACAAAGACGCACTAGGTAGCATTGAGCTGCAATAATCAGGGTGCTACATGCAGCTAATTATGTACATCTTGAAAGTCTGTTGTTGAGTGGAAAATAGTAAAGAGAACCAGATGTATAGGTCAGTGCAATTTCTATAAAATAAGACAATGTATTTACATAAAGCGACCTCTATAATCTTACAAGGGTACATATATATCCAAGGACACACACACACATTAGAGATGCAGGGACCAGAGGAAGCAGAGGGAATGGGGTGAAGGATCTTAAGCTGAGAAGGGTCTTGTGGAGCCTTGATGGGGATGCATCCACTGTGGAGGAAAGGGGAGTGAGAAAAGGGATCAGCTCATCATGCTGATGCTTCTTCAGCACTTCTGCACCTGACCAGTTCCCAGTGTGGGGGGACCTCCAACTCTAGGACTGGGCGTCAAGAACAATATCACGTGTGTTTCTTATGACTGAAGACCTGAAGAGTCTTGAGAAGACTTCTGCTCTTTAGTGCAAATAGCACACCTAGAAAGAAGGCATAGGAGTTCTCAGAGTCCCTTAGAATAGAGTTCCTTCAGAAATGTAGATGAGAAATACAGATTCACAGGAGGGCCAAAAAGAAACTAAATGCACAGAAGGAAAATACCTACTTATAACTAAGTAACTAAAAGGGGCAACAATTTGAAATCTTTTTAAAGAATAGTTTGTAGAACCACCACTATGGGGTCTTAGATTTTCCATGTCAGACATCAACCACAGTCTTTGGCCTTTGTCATTCTTAAAATATGGTTGCTATTCCTAGAGCTCTTACTATGCCCTGGGAAACACAAGCTGTTACCTAAATCATCTGCTCATATTTCAATAAAACCAATGTAAACAGTTCATAAATTGCCTAGTATACCTGTCAGAACATGTCTTGGCCAGTATAATTTATGATGAGCCTTGTGTTTCAAATTTTAAATCTCTAGTATTATAGGTAAGTAAGTGCCAAATTAGAAACCAATTTTATTTCAAAATATATTGTGTGACCTTATTGTGTGGAAATGAGAATGTGTTTTTCACGTGAAAGGAGTGTTGTAAATGGTTTAACCCACTTTCCTGGGCACTGGGCTCACTCAAAGTAAAATTTTGAACAGTCTGACATTTATCCTTGCAGTTTCCCTGCAGTGATCGCCCGCTGTGTTTCATACGCCTGGCACACCCACACAGGAGCGCACAGGAGCTCACAGAGGAATTCTGATTCTTAAGCTAGCAAGGTATTGGGGGGGAAATGCAGGCACAGTAAGGAATGGGGATATATTGTTTCCCTAAACCACTGCATCTCAGTTTTGTCTGGGTGTCAAAATTATGTTTTTCAAAGAGGAAATGAGAATCCCAGCAGTAGTTTTCAGGTACAGAAACTGCACAGGTGACAGTGCTGCACGGCCGTGTTGCAAACCAGCCTCACGGTAACTGCAGTTCTCTAATCTCTAGCGCTCACCTGTAATGTCCACTGATGCTGCAGGAGCAGCCCGCAGCACCAGGTGACCTCTGGCATCTAAAATGACTTAGAAGACCTCATCCTTGCGAGTGTGTGGAATCTATCACTTGCCCAAAGCGGACACACCCTTATTTATAACCTTACTGTCACGAGGCATATCTACGATAACTCTGGGATTCTCATGAAAGCGACACCTCCTTTTGTTTTAGTACTAGGCGACTGGGTTGTTTACTTTTGCTCTGATGAACATAAAAAAGTCAAACCACATTTTCTGAAGGGAGAGGGAATAGGTCAAATCCTGAGAGAGTTTACCTTGGCGGCCAGGCTGTCATTTGTTCATTCATTCATGCATTCTGTCAACAAATACTTAGTGAGAGTGCTCTGGCCAGATACTCCCTGGGCTCTGGAACTACAGTGGGCAACACGACAGATGAAAGTCTGTTCATGAGTAAGGAAAATGTGTAAAATATGGAGAGATGGCAATAAGTGATAAAGAGAAAAATGAGTCAGGAAAGCCGTAGGGAATTTTCCAAGGTGGGGGTGATATAAAGAAGCCTTCACAAGGAGGTGGCATTTGTGTAAAGACCTGAAAGGGTGTGGGCGGAGTGCTGTCGTGATCTGTTGCAAAGGCAGGTGACGTGTCTGGGACAGTGGACAAATGTCAGGGAGGCTGGCGTGGCCTGGGGTGCAGTGAGAGAAGGAGAGTCTGCACAGAAATAACGAAAAATGAGAAATGAGGCTTATTTTATTTTTACCACCCACCCCCTTTACAGACAATGGAAGGACATGATGCTGTCTCTTGTCACCCTCTCCAAGGGGTAGAGCCTTCTTCCCAAGTCGAAAATGGTCTAGGTTCCTATTTCCCACGTGCCCTGATAAGGATCTCTCTTAGTCTTAGCCAGGACCTCTGCAATTTTCCTTCTCAGATTCCCCCATATGCCCCCAGTTGGTTTTTTCCCCTCTCTCTATCTTAAACTGTATTATTTCCACAAAGATGCAAGTAACTAGCTGTGTATTAGAAGAAACCGGTCTGATTTAGTTCTCACTGCGGTCTTGTCATTAGGAATAAATCTCTCATCCACGTAAGAGCAAATCCCGGGAGGAACGCAGTCCCTGAAATGCTGCCCTCACCTGGGAATCAACTCTGGGGTCAGGGGCCGTAGTGGGTTGTTCACTGTATTTTCACTAGTACCCACAGGCTCATAAGTTTCAGCACCTCTGCGGTGTGTTTCTTCGGAAGTGCTGGCCCACGTTTGGTGGTGGGACAATCAATCCTTGGAAAGCTCATTTGTAGGTTGGCATTTGTGCTTTGCTGCCTGCAGCACTCGCAAGGCTGAAGGCACCCCCTTGGTTAACGTAGGAGTCCAGCACGGACTTGTGAAAGGAAACTTCACAAAATGCCCCCGGCCTTTGCTGTTCTGGCAAAATGAGTCAGGAGCAGGAGGTGGGGGGAGCCCCTGAGGGGAAAAGCAGAAGAGAGGATAAATGAGTCCAGGAAACAGCAGGCCAGGGTTTCCAGAGATGCTGCTGCCTCTGCCTGCTGCTCTGAAGTGAAAGAGAGAACGCAGACAGGAGTCAAATGGCTTCGAGGGAGGGAAGGGGAGAGAAGAAACAGTCTCCGGCACCTCATCAGCACCAAAATAGGTTCCCATTCAGGATGACCCAAACCCAGATTTAGAGGCTGTCAGATCAGGCTCCTTTCATGCCCCTCTCTCTCCCTCTTTATCATCTATCTATCTATCTATCTATCTATCTATCTATCTATCTGTCTGTCTGTCTGTCTGTCTATCTATCTATCATCTACTTACCTACCTAGGAAAAGGAAGAGTCAACCAACATTGTCTGGAAGGAGAGGAAATAAGTCAAATCCTGAAATCTGTTCTTTTGGCCTTCAGACTATAATGAAGAGATAAGAGATTCATTCATTCTATCAACGAATACATATTAAGTGCTGCATTTCAGAAAACACACACGCACACGGATATTATCACTTTTCACTAGAATATCAGAAGAACACATGCACTCATTCATACAGACCCAAGGTCACTCCTGAGATGCAAGTGAAAAGTTAGAATTTCAACTAATTCTACTTTAGATTCATGGCTTCTCGTGCAGGTTACCTGGAGGCTTGAAGGATAATATGGTAGAAGACCCGGGATGGGAGCGATGAACGAACACCAGGAGCCAGGAGGGCGCCCAAGGATGAAGACATTCATTCCACAGCCTGCTCTTTCAGGGCTGCTGTGAATTGTTAGCAGGGAGAGAACTTGTGATCTGAGGCAATATCGGGGAAATATATGAAATGTATGAAAGGACTTTTGATAACACGATAGAAAAAATGTTGGAAGATCATGAAAAAACATGCTGAATTGTAGGTTTCATTATTCTTAAGGACTATTTTGCATAAAGCGCTTCAGATTATTCACAATCGTTAACAGAGGTAAGACACTTGGTTTAATTGATTTTTGTAATACTTCCTCCCCCTTCCCCAAAGCAACATACTCCTCATTCAGAATTTCACCCTTCAAATTGGGTTCCTGGACTTCACAGAATCTAAAAATGTGATATTGGCATAGCAGTTAGTTGGTAAACGGCAAAGACCCAGGTAAGCAAGCTGGAAAGCTGGTGACCCTTGTGGGCTGGGGCAAAAGAGTTAGTATAATTGGTACTTGCGATACCTGTGAAAACTTACCAAGGCTGCAGCTTTCGGAAGACTGAAGATATTCAGAGGCTGGTGTGTGTGCTTATTTCAGCTAAGTCCTACCAGAGGTAGACTGAGGCCAGAGCTACCCATCTGTAGGCAGAGAAAGAAGGGGATATAGCTCTGTTCGGGAGGCTCTCTCTCTGCAGACCAAATTACTAAATGTCAGAGAGCTAACTAATTTGAGGTGCAGTCGAGTTCTGCACCCCAAATGGGAAAAATTTATAGCAGGCTCAAAAGAGGCAGGACTGTGGTCCGAAACCTTTTTCCCAAAACCTCCTGTTGAAATCTCTTGCACATCAAGTAACACAGCCCTGAAGCAAAAATCAGATCTCGGGAGTTGCCTTCGGCACCGAGCCTGATTTTTCACGCGTCCTTTGGGTACTCACATGAAAATCTGAGACGTGAGAGGACAGAGGAGTCTCAGAGATCAGGACACCAAAGGTCAGAGCTTTTAGTTAACGTAATCCTAAAACAGGAGTGAGGGTTCAGGTGGCTATGAGAGAGGGATTGATCCATTTTGGATGTTCAGGGAACCTTCTGACTCTCCATGATTTTTCATGCTTCCCTTCTTGAACTGATGTTTAAACTGAAACTTAAAGGACAAGTTAGAACTTCACCCCGGGAAATGGAGGAAGACTTCCGGGCAAAGAACACCCTGCAAAGATAGGCCCACGTGGAAACAGAGGGAAACTCCAGGGTACTGTTTACTCAGGTTCTAACTTGGCCTTGCTATCATGGTCTCGCATCTGGCATATTGGAAATGGCACACGGTTTTTGAGATATTCAGATTTGAGTCTGAATATTTGAGTGCCTCTTATCTGTTATGTGACCATTGGCCAAAGTAATGCATCCCCTCACAACTTCAGTATCATCATATGTAAAACGGAATCATAATGACTGCCTGGTGGTATTTGACGATGAGAAATTATATGCAGTGTCTGAAATGATGCGAGGTACATAATAGCTGCCCAATAAGTGTTGATATCCTTGTACCTTCACCAATCCCTACTCATTTGTCACAGCCATGTTGATCCTGATTACTTCTACAAATTGTTTCTTCCCTGATCATTCCAGCTCCTTTCTTCCCTTCTTGAAACTCCTATATTTTATTCTCATATTACCAAAGAATTTAGTTTTCCTTTATACTTTCTCTTATGTTTAAAATTAGTTTCTATTCACTAACATGATTGGAACTCGAAGAACAACTTCTCATGAATGCCAGGGCACCCAGAAAGTTACTGAGCACAGAACTGGAAACTTAAGATCATAAATTGTAAGATCTAAAACGGCCCATAAAGTATGGTAGTTGAACTACAATAAATGCTGAACTTCATGACGCTCTCATAGCTCATAATACAGAGTCCCCGAACAGTGGCTCAGAAATATACTGATAGAACGCAATCCCCCAGAAACTCTTTGGATGTGAACATCAGATGTAAGATGTTGCCTTCTTCACTGAGCCATGTACATACACGCTGACTTCTGCAGATATTTAAAGTTTTTTTGTCTGGGGTCGTGGGGGAGGGACAATAATTTTACCTATTCTGAAGTGTAGTACACTCAAGCAGCAATGGACGCTGTTCTAGTAACACCTTCTTGAGGGATTCTGCCTACCTGGTTTGTCCCTCTGGGAATGAGGGCCCTGATTGCTGTGATCCAATGGGTTAGTTCAATTCAGATGCGTTTCTCAGTAATACCCCAAATAGTGGTGTGCTTGGTACATTATAAAGACAGCAAGAATTCCTTGAGAAGAACTGAACCTACACTTAGAGCTATATATACTAAATAAATTAATGAAGCATAGTAAGTTCTCTATCAAATGCTCATTCTCAGTGTGCTATACTTCTTGTGTTATATCAATTCTTTCTCCCTAGGACCTGGTCTGACTTTTAACAGATGTCACTAAGGGAGTTATTTCTATTCTGATTCCCAACTGGGCCCTCGGACGTCACCTGTTTCTGCATCCTTCACCAGTTCAGGATGCGATATTTGGACCCAGACGTACTTGGGTTTGGATTCTGGCCTGCTTCTTACTAGAAATAGAGTTTTGAGTAAGTCTCTTAACCATTTTTGAATTGTACTTTCTTTCGATAAAATGGGGCTAACCAACCTACCTTATGGGATGATTGTGGGAATTAGTGATGACAAATATAAAGCTTATGGCAACGTGTGTGTCACAGAGATTATGTTTCCTGAAAGATGTAATGAGTAATGCTAGTGTTGATTGTTGTTCTTTTCATTGTTGTCCTTTGATTTGGTGGTGGTGTGCTTTTCTGTGTTCCACCCTGGTCCGTGACGTATCGGTCAGGTCCCGATAGATAGGAAACATAGAATTCACAGCATGCATTGGCTCTGGTTTTCAGCTATTATCAAACACAGAGTTCTCATCAGCCTGATTCCTCCATCTTAGCTCTTGTGTCTCTGGTTTCTTTTATAGTAGCTTCTGCAATGCTGACATTGAAGGAGGACCAGCATGTTTTCCAATGTATTCTTTTACCGCAATCAGAGAATTATTTCTCTTTGTGCTCTTTGGTAATGGTTGTGTAGGTGGGATTTTATAGAACACTCTGGCTTAGGAAAGGAAGAAAAAAAACTCTGAGCTGCTTGCTACATCCAACTTCTCCTTCCATTAGTCAAAAACAGACCTAATGTTTTATTTCCATATCACATTGCTTTATATACCTGTGGGCTGAACCATCTGGGATTTTATGATTCAGACTTTTCATTTTCCTATCAGTATGAGACATAGTGAAGCAACAACAACAAAAACAGTAAGTTATATGGAGTGAATACCGAAATGAAATAGCAAATGCTATATAGCTCCTAAAAGTACAACCTCTCGTGGTCAATTGTCATGAAAAGTGACTGTCTGGTTTGTTACTGGGATCTTTAAATATCAATGGCTCTGTCTCCGGAGATGTTAAATTTAAATCCTCCTGAGATTTTAATAGTTTATGCCAAAGCATTCTGCTCATATATAATTTTTACAGACAAATGAAGGCATTTAGGTAAAATATTGCATTCAATTCCATCTGTTAAATAAATATGTACTGAAGCCCTACTAAATTCAGAGGGACTAATCTAAGCCCTACAAGGACTCCAAAGATTTCCTGCTCATAAACAACTTATTTGGTTCATTCTTGACATAAAATATAATCTGTTTTACATATAAATAGAGGTGTCCTTTAATTGTGGCATCCCTGAATTGCAATCATAGCTCCTTTAATTGTATATGGCATGTATTTTCCAGTGTGTATAAAATCGTTCATACATCAAAGTAGAAGGACATACTGTACTCAGTCATGTAAAACACTACTTTTCCAAAAAGGTAAGTAATTGGACTTGAAACATTTTACTTCAATTCATGCATTATTGAATAAGAATATTTTGAGCACCTACGATGTGCCAGGTACTTTAGTAGTATCTGGGATATGAATGAAACAAGATCCTTATTTTCCAGGGACTCAAAATCCATGAAACATACAAGTTACAAAAAACATGGTACACCCAGAAACAAAGGTGTGTTTAAGGTGTAAAGGAGGCTACAACTCCTTAGTTGTGTAGGAGAGAGCTGGGGAGGGGTAGATCTCTGGATTTCCTGCACTAACGCCCCCCAAACAACCTGTCCTCCCTCCGTATTGCAATTGGTGAAGCGAAAAATTTAGGTACCACCCACAAATTGGCCTTTTCCTTGCACTCCTACATTTAATCCATCGTCTGATCCAACCAAACCCTCCCCCTAAACTGTATTTTAAACCTGCCAAGTCTTCTCTAGCTCCATTGTAACCCCCAAAATTCAAGTTTCATTCAGCCTCTTTTGGCACTCTTCAATACGTACCATTTTCACTGGTCTCGCCACTTCCATTTCTGCCACCCTACAATGTATTCTCCACACAGCAGAAAATGTGGTCTTTTAAAAATGGAAGTCAAACCATTTTATTCTACTGCCTGAAGTCTTTCAATGGCTTCCCATTACACTGAATGTGAACCCCAACATCTGACTAAGACCTACAAGGCCCAACATGATTTGTCTCGTGCCTTCCTTTCCTTCCTTATCTCCTTCCCTTTCTGCTCCATTCCACCATAATAGCTGTGAAATGTACCATTCGTGTGCCATTTTAGTTACTACAAGTTATATTAATGCAGCTGTGCTTACACCAATCTTTTTTCTGGTTTGAAATGTATCTAACTTGCTCTCACCTCAAACTTTCTGAATGAAACTTTTCCAGCAGATCTGTCCATGAATGGCTCCTTGTTTTCTTAAAGATCTCAGCTCAGAAGTCACCTTCTCACCCTCTATCAATTCATTCTTTTTATTCTTCTGCATAGCACTTACCAGAATCTGAAATTGTCTTGCCCTATCATTTATTTGTTTATCTTTTCTTCCCAATCTTTCCTAACCCCTGCCCTCTACAAACACACACACACACACACACACACACACACACACACACGCACAAACACACACTCTGTCTCACAGATGCAAAGTCTCATAACCACAAGGATGACCCCTCCTGTCTAGTTCATCTCTATCCACCCAGCATTTATCGTTAGATATTTGTTGAATGAATGGATGAATGAATAACTTCAGAAGGAAGATGACATTGGAATTAGGTATGAGCTTGTCAGACCAAGAGGGTGGTGAGAATTTGAAAGAAAAAACTATTATTTATTCCCAAATTGCCTAGTGAGAGAGAAACTTACAAATAAGGAACTGGCAATACTATGGCTAATATTCTACTTGGGAATGACTTCCTGATAAGCAGGCATAGTGTGGATTGAAATAGGCTTCATTCAGTGCAGCCAGACTAAGTCTAAGTATTAACACTTGGAACATGTTTTGATTTTTAAAACGGTTTTAACATCAGACAGAACTGGTGTCTGCATTCAGAAGTTATCACATGGATTACATCTTTCCAATTATACCTTCACTGTCTGGTATTTTTAGAAAAGGAAATTGCAATGTGAAATTTAAATACTTTCAGGGTATTTTTTTTTTTTGTGGTTGGGAAGAAAGGTCATGAGAGTTCACTGGCAAATTTGTTGGTATATATGAGACATACTCAGTGACAAGATCACAAATTGTTTGTAAGAGTCTCAGAAATAAAAGCTCATTTAACTATCTGTCACTAAAGCTTTTAACCTAGGGCGCCTTGATCAAACAGTAGCAAAAATCTGCCATAAAACCCCCACGACACCCCTATCACCACCACACACACACACACAAACAACTCACTGCATTTATTAAATTGTCTAGGAGCCAATTCCTTTCCTAATTGAAACTTTCAACTTTTCTTATGATTTATGGAGCTATTAGAAATAATTCAGCTTCCATCTTCTCGTTGTCTTAATGGGGAGTTTACCATTTCCCCAGGAATCATGAGAATTATGGAATCTGGCCCCTTCCAAGCCAACGATATCAGCCTCTCTAGAAACTGCAAAATTAGAGGGCCGATTGATAACTTAATGAAGATTTTTTTTTCCACGTTAGCACTTGCATTTTCCAAAGAAATTTTATCAGTATAGTAAATGTCTGATGTCAGTGGCCTAGACATTCTTATTATCTGAAGGCAAATTATTCTATTTTCTTCTTTCTAATAGATATTTAGTTATGGCTGACTTTTTTGGCTTCTGAGAGTTTGGGTTTGTCTCTGCATCTCCTTCATCCATAGAGCTCATCTGTTTTCGTAGTTGCACAATCACTTCTGTTGCAAGGACAATTCAATTTCCAGGCGAGACTTCTTCCCAAGCACCAGGACCGTGGTTTTAAATGATCACAGGACATTTTCACACAAAAGCTCCACCACCAAATAAAATTCACCAAACCCCCAATTTAACCAAGGCTCCTCTGTTATCCAATTGTGTCTTCCCTATATTCCCTTCCATCATCCCCTCTTTCCTTCTGTTCAGACTGTAGCACAGGCTTACCCATTGTTTCTTGGATTCATTCCTTCCGGTCCCGTTGGGTACATACCTGTGTTGACATCATCACCGCTGAGTCAAGTCAGTAATGTCCTCACCTGTCTCCCTGCCTCTTTATTTTTTTGCCTTTCAAATCCACAAAAATTTTCAGAACTAGTATTTGCAGCATAAAAATGATTAGTAAGGGATCCAAGAACTCTTTGCTTACCATGAAAAGCAGAGCTTTGCATTATCTGTTAAAACAATTCTCAATAACTTACCCCCGGAGTTCCCACCTTCCCTTGTTTTTCGTAAACTTGCAGTTCAGTCTAGATAATCTCTTCTCTTTGCTGTCTTCTCCCCAGGTGATCCTCTGTCACACTTTCACTCTGAAATGGTCTCCACTCTTTTAATCACTTATCCAAATTTATTTTTCCTTCAAGGCAGTTTTGAAACCTCATCTCCTCAAAGAAGTCTTTTCTGGAGACTCAACTCTATATCCATTTCCTTTTTTGACAATATACTCTCACTCTCATGTGATACCTAGGTCTTTTTTCCCTCATCAGAACATGAGTTCTGCAAGGGCAGAGGTATTATTTTCTGCTGTCTCTGCGTCTGGTACAATGCTAAGCATTTTTTAAAACCTTAATAAATAGTTGCGGAATCATATAGCAACAAAGTGATGGTTTTTCATATGTCCATAGGTTCAATAGAAGCCCCAGCATACGTGTGTAAAAGAGCTAGTATAAGAAGTTGCTCTATGACAATCAGAATTCAGGCACCTGTTGAGCCCTCGAAAGCAATGAAGATTGCTGCTTTGGTCCTGTATGGAGGACCAGGTGTCATGGAGCAAGAATTGTCCTGTAGCTTCAGGCAGTCCGAAAGAAAAGCAGGAGGGGAACTAGTTCACACTGTCGTCAACCATGTGATCTGTACACAGAGGGATCGCTGCATTATGTTCTTAATCAAGATGATATTTTAGTTCTCTTTTTGTTGTTGTTCAATTTTAGGGTTAGGTGCCCATATAAGGAGCTGTCACTTCAGACTCTATGGTCTAGCCAGCATTTGTTACAACTCTACTACAATGATTTTTTGTTTGATTTATTTCTTTAATATCTGTTACCTCCCTGAAAATACAAGCTTCATGAAGGTTTTTTTTATCCACCCTGCCTGAAATACAGCCTGGAGAATAGTAGGTGTTTGATACATGTTTGTTGAGTGAATGAGGAATTCTAGGTCTATATTCAAACAGGTGTGTGTGTGTGTGTGTGTGTGTGTGTACACTTGTGCATTCAAGAGACACAGAGAAAGAGAGATTAAAAAGTTCTGCATAGACCTGAAGACTCAAGGAAGGTCTCAGAGAAAAACACTCATCCCATCAAGGGAAGGGAAAATACGTGCTAAGAGAAAAGAAGTGAGTTGACATTGGAAAATTTAGAGATAAGAATGTCATAGAAAGAGGTAGCTCTGTGAAGTGAAAAATGCCTATTATTGGCTGTCTTATTTTATTTGTAGCATAAAATGTGGATAATTGCCATTGTCCCTTACTTCAGGGTTAATTGGGGTTGTATATGTGAAGCATTGAACCCTGCACAGAAAATTGCTCACCCTTATGATAATTTTCTTTTAATCTATGAACTCGTAATCTATTCTTTTTTCAGGGAATATGGTGAAATAGACTTGAGGAGAAAAAAGAGCAGGAGATAACAGGACATGGTATAACAGAATGGATTGTACATGTTGAAAATCCATTCAAAGCTTTGCAAAAAGAAACTAGAATATGCTTCCTCTGATTTTATCCCATTCTAAATACTATTGTTTGTGTGTATGTATATGCCTATATCTATATATATATCTCCATCTATAGCTCAGACTGAATTTGTCCATATTTGTCCATATATTTTAATTAGTGATAATTTTGTTAGCATTGATATGTAAATAGGTGAAAAAATGAAACTTTATAAACCAAATAGAGTTGAAATCTCCTCTTCCTCCTTTTCTTCCTTTTTTAGGGGACAGGGAGGAAGTGACCAGATAAAAATACACACCAGAATGGTTTTTCCTGTTACTTTGGAATATCTTACACAGTTCTGATGAACTTAAAACGTTCGTTTAGGTACTACGGGCCACAATGACATTTTGAAAGTAAGTACCAAGGTAAGATCAGCTGACTTCTACATCTGGCAAGTCGTGGGCACTTTCCTTTATTCACAGGCTAAGGAACATCAGTGTCTGGGAAGGAATTCCTCCATGGCCGAAGTGACCAGTGTGATGGCGTGAACGTCTCTGTATTCTCGCCCAGCCATTTTCCGATGGGAACACTAAGGGACTTAAGTCTTAGGCTTGGACCTTTTCCTGAAATATCTAGGCAGGGACTTGAGATCTCCCTCTGGAAATTGAAATTATTGAAAAAGCATTGGGATTAAAAATATCTCACTGGTAAAATTGCCTGCATCAGTCCATACCCTTTTTCAGCCAAGGTCCCAGATGTAGCTCCACTGTGCTATCAGAAGAACAATAGTTAGATGTAAATTTAGGAGAGGGGTGAAATGTGAGCATAATTTGTAAAAATAAGAGCATTTCCCTCTTAATAGATTCTGTTAGATTTTGTTGTTTAACAATGAGAGAACTATTAATACCATTTATGAGAATTCAACAGGTGCCAAAAATTTTGCATATTTAGTCTTTGCAGCAACTCTGGGTAAATCTTGTTATCTTTATTATTCCTCTCCTATCCTATAGCTAAGCAGACGGAAGCACTAAGAGGTCAAGGCCACATAGTCAGTAAGTGGCTGAGACAGTGTTCAAAGCCAGGCAAACGGATTCCCAAGGCCACAGCTAAGCAGTCAACCATTGTTGGCCCATCTCTGCAACAATCAGAATCTGTCCTTAGCACAGGAGTTACCAGTGGACAGATTACATAGGACTGTATGATGTTTTTGTGATCCAAAGGGCTGATATGTCTTTCTTCATTTCTGATGGAAAACAGGTGCATGATTTCCACTGAAGAATGAACCTCAAACTCCATAACGGTGTTGATACCTGATGTGGCCTAGGTGATAATTTATTTTATTTGCAGTTTACCTGTCACTGAGCTAGGATGGTAGCATCTGGCTTTGCCTACCAAAAAGCAGGCACTCGTGATTAACTGCTTCTGACTGTTCTTTTCCCAGAGCCATCTGCATCTGCTGGGTTTTGCAACTGGAATTTCCAAAGCAATTCCTCTGGCATGAAAATTAGGTTTCATACAAACAGGAGTTTTATAGCAAAAAGGAAAATGAGTGGCGGTTGTAATAATTTGGTGGTAGATGGTCAATGAAGCAGGGCCCCAAAAGACACAGGGACTGAATCTGTTTTGATAAACTACCTAAAACAAACAGTATTTTAACAAGTGAAATTACTTTCCGTTCCTGGTTTTCCTGAACATTTGATGTTACTGACCACCCCATCAGAATGTGTATGAGCTCAGAGGAAGGACCTATTGGAAATCAGGGAAATCTCTTGGATGGATTTTTGAAGGAAAAAAGATTTGTTAAGTCCAGAATGTGGGAAGGTCCATGTATTTTAAGCAGAGGAGGAACATGAGCAAAAGAATGAAGATGAGGGAGAAAACAAAGACGTTTAAGAAGTGCCAAGTGGGAGAGGCAGAATAGCTATCCATGTAGGTAGGAGGCAGGTCTGAAAAAGTCTTATGCATTATGCAAAGGAGTCTAATTTTATTGTACAGAGAGAGCCATGAAAGGACATTAAGCAGAGTAGTAGCATGGTTAGTTTCAGATTTTAGAAGCGCTCTGGAAGCTTGGTGGCCATTGGATTGGAAAGAATTAAGCATGGAGCAAGAGAGGACTAGTCAGCGGGCTACTGGGATGGCCCTTGTAAGAAAGGATTCTGGCTCTAACTGCAGTGGTGGCTATGAGTTGAGACAGGAGGGTGGATGCAAGAGGTCTGTACGAGTCTGAATTTATAAGTATGGTGGTTGGTTATGCTCATATGTGGAGGTAGAGAGAAGAGTCAAGGATGACTATTAGCTTCCTGACTTGGGTATCAGGAGGATGAGAAAGATTTGCCATCTGTTTGTCTGCTAAGAGCAAGGAACCTGGGTAGGGGAAAATATTGGATAGACATGAAAGATGAAGGTCATGAGGTCTTGGAGAAGCAAGAGGGCATGGTATAGCAATGGGAGGAGAAATACTGCTTTCTTTGAGATGAGAGAGCAGAGGATCAAGAGGGAAGGTGATACAGATAGGTCTGTATTGGCATAGTGGATGCCGTAGCAATGCTTGGAAGATTGGGGGACTTCTTGAACTTTCTCTAAGAGTTAATAGATAATGACTTTGGAGAGTCATGAAGGTGTGAACTGTTGTGGACAATAGAAGGGAACATTGCCTAGGAAGATGCAGAGGGGTGTCTGGACAGGTTAGTCGCTTTGAAAGGGCTGAAGGAAACCATAAACTGGTAGTTGTACCATTCTGCTCCATTTGAGATGCATACCTTTACCCTACATTGTATTATAACTCACTATTCTTAAGACCACAGTGATGGCAGGGACTGTGTTTCATTTCACGTGGAGAATCTTCAGTGTTCAGAACAGGGCATGACCTGTATTAGATGCCCAGTATACTTTTGTTGACTTGAAATGTGTGGCCCTACAAAGCAGCCAGCATGACATACTGTTAGCAAACAGAATTCTTTTTTTTCAAGTGCATTAAATGGCAGTACCTTGGAGAATACTGAAAGTAGAACAGTCAATATTTTAGGGCTGTTCTCCCAGGAGTGACAGTTCTCTGTGTGAACAGGTGTATCTGAAAAGGCCAATTTGCTGCCAATAGTCACTTTCCTGCTGCAGACTCAGGGTTTAATGATTTAAGGCAAGGCAGAGCACCTGGCATTGTTTACAGTGCTCTCTCATCACAGTGACAACCTCAAGGAGTCTGTACAGAGATTTCAGGGAGAAAAATGAAGGGAATTGGAAAAAGTGATATCACAGGAACGTGAAGGTGAAGACTGAGTTGCAGCCAACAGCCCATTCAAATTTATTGATTGACCCTTTGTATATGCTATAAGGCATAGAACACAGTGTTAGATTAAAAAACAGACAAACAAACAAACAAAAAAACCCACCTAGGTTCTAGCTGGAGCTTAGCCTTTAACTAATCATATGCCCTTTGACATGTGACCTTTAATCATTTGTTAGATCAAGTTCTTTGTTATCAAAAGGGAGTCATACTTTTTCCATCACATGATTTTTTAAAAATGTAACATTATATTAGTTTCAGATGCACAACATCATGATTTAATATTTGTTTATATTAGGAAATTATCATCACAATAAGTCTAGTTAACATCCATTACTACATATGCTGTGTTTCTCCGAAGAAAATAAGATCTAGCCTCACCATCAACTCTAATGCGTCTTTTGGAACAAAAATTAATATAAGACATAGTCTTATTTTACTATAATAAGGTCTTATATTAATTTTTGCTCCAAAAGACGCATTACAGCTGGTGGTGAGGCTAGATCTTATTTTCGGGGAAACACGGTAGTTATGAATTTTTTTTTCTTGTGATGAGAAATTTTTAAATCTAGTCTCTTAGCAAAACAGTATTATTAATATCAACTATAGTCCCCATGCTGTATATTACATCCCCGTCCGTGACTTATTTATTTTATAACTGAAGTTTGTACCTTGGGTGATTTTTTAAACAAACATTGTGTAAATTTACCAGCATTCCACAAATGTGTTTATCATGAAAGGCTACAGATAAGAACTTTGGTCCAAGGCAAACTTACATTGCATCTGTGTGATTTCCATATCTGTGCCTCATGCTTTTACCTTTGCTCCTGCCCACTCCAGCGCAAGTTGTCTCTGTTTCTCTTTCTTCACTCTCTTTAGAGTTTTATCTCCTGAAAATCTTTATAGAGAAGTTGAAACTCAAATCTAATTCAGTATTTACTTCCCAAGATATCCTTTTCAGTGTATCAAGTATGATCATTGACACACCTTCCTTCCAATCTCTAAAAATTTGCAAGTATGAGGTCATTTGTCAGTGCAATCCAACAAATGCTTATTGAGTTGCTATTCTATGCCAAGCCCTGTGTTAGGTGCACGAATACAGGTATGAGATACAATAGGGAAGATAAGCACAACTAATTCTACTAAATAGATGCCATATGTTCATAGTAAGTTACAAAATATTACTAGAAACACACAAAAAAAGAGATTAATTTCTATCTAGGATGTTTGGAGAATGCATCCTGAAAGCTATGATGATATTTGACCTTGACCGTGAAGAATGAACACAATCAACACAATTTCGCCAGATACAAAAGGGGGAAAAGACATTTCAGGGAAAGAAGCCAGCATGGACAAAGGCCTAGAGTTAGCAAAGAGGGCAATGTGTTGCGAGGAATGGCAAATAGCCTAGCTGCTGGATTGCTCGTTCTTCAATGTTAAATTCTTACTAGAAGTTTAAAATCTCAATATAGACACAGGGCTTCAAAAATGGTTACTTCCATTGCTTTCAGAGGGTTATTGCTACTAGAGTCTCTGGAATTGTGACATAGAAGAGCAGTGATAATTGCTGTTAAACATACAAAAGGCACCGTCATGAAGGAGATCAGTGACACAGAAGGGCAGTGATAAGACCTGCTGAATGTACAAGAGTTGTCACCAGCTGATGTTAACTAGGCTTCCTGTGGCAATCATTTTGCAATGTACAGAAATACTGCATCATTATATTGTATACCTGAAAAGGAATGTAATATTAAACTTAAATTATACCTGAATTAAAAGAACAAGCAAAAAAGATCTGTTGCCAGGAACAATGCATGGAGACCTGTAGACTAGTCCCATATTTTGTGGAAGGGACCAAAAATGGCTGAAGATTTGCTGTGATTTTGGAAACAACTAACAAAAGTGAATAAAGGAAAAGTAGGATGCAAGTTGGTGTTTTACAAACACACACACAGACAGACAGACACATGCACCCCTAATCACTTGAGATATCCAGATACCTGTAAGGTGCATGGAAGCCCACCTCATCACCCTAAATTCAAAACCTCATGACTATTACACAGGTACAGCTTGTTTATAAGATCTAGAGGTAAAGCTGGAGTTAATCTCAGGCTCTGCTACTTGTTACAGGTGGGAACTGGGAACTTGGCCAAACGCTTTGACCTCTATAAATCTCAGTTGGCTCATCTGTTTAAAAAGGTGGGAATAAGAAAACTTACTTTATAAGATGGCAGTGAGGGTTTACAATGACGTATGTAAAGTACCTGCAGCACGCCTCTCATTTGCAGTGTTCCCTTTATTACTCGTGTCTTAATTCTACTGCCTTTTGTCTATATTTAATCATCATAATGGTTCAATTTGGCAAATTTCACTACCAGGCCTCAAACTGTATTTTAAACACTGTTATTGCCACCTAACTGGCCTTGCCCGAGCCAGAGCTCCTGAATAGCAATTGATGTGGGTAATAATTTTCTTGTGAGAAGACAGGTGAAGAGTCATGCTTTACCTGTTTTATAGATGCTCACACTGAGGCAGAAACCTTGGATGTTGCCCAAGAAATTCAGACTGTGAACAAAAACTATAATTACATACCTCCACCTCCAAGCCTGCAGACTCATTCTTTCTGCAATCTTGTCCATGCCAGCATATGTCATCTGAGCACTGAAAGGAACAGCTCTCGTAAAGCTCTCTCTGCATCAAGTCGTGTGACATTTCACAAAGAATGAGTCTTTTGGAAAAATCCAATTCAAGAGCAGCAAGAGTAATAACAAAACAAGGGATTGTAATTTCATCACATCAAATCAAAGACATATATATGTATTTGGTAATGGTAAAAGGAAACAGTATTTCGTCTTCTTTGTGGTTCTAAAATTGGATTTTTCCCAAAGATCAAAATAGAGTTCAGTTCTTTGGACTCAGGTTGATGACACAGTTGTTAATAGAGAATGCTGGGAGCAGGAACTGAAGCTACTGCATGTTGAATAGCTTCCTCAAAATTTATTGTGCCATTTATGTATTTGAACATCTGAATTGTAAAAGGAATGATAGATGTCTCAGTTAGGTATGGCCTTATATAAGAATTTTCATTTTGGAAATTTATTAATATTCCTTAGGCAATTCTTCCCTCACGAGAAAAGGCAGCGGTGGCATGACATTTAATAAGTTTGCAGCAACATTAAGCTCCATTGATCTGAATTAGTATATCTGCCTTTTGCTTTGATAGTTTATTACTGTGATTCACTGGTGGCAAGATGTACAGTGAGCCGGTTTCAATTGACTGTGCTAGAAAACGTATTACATGTCATTGAATATATTGCACAGTCTTGGGGATAATTTACACAGCATATTTTATTTTTGTATATTAAATTTCTTTTTACGTTGGTATTAATGTCAGTACATAAACACATAAAACAGTGCTCAACGAACATTGAATGAATGAGCAAAGATCTTGTACACATCCGAGAAAATAAGTGTTGGGTTGAACATTCCAGTTTTATACTCCAGAATGTTCATGGCTTCTGGTTAAGGAGAATCAGGTGGGTTGGATAGGCTAAGGTGAAGCCCACAGCTCAGTTCTAAATGTACTATTTTGGCTGCATATTCTAGATCTGCCTCCTTGGAAGTTGGGAGAGCCAATGGAGTTGTTTAGAGCCCGGTGCCCCAAGACAGGAGCCAGAGACCAAAGTGATAGAACGTGATCATCAATAAGCAGTTAGATTTACAATCCGGACCGTGGCGAAACAGATGCAAAAACTGGTTGTCTGTAATTCGGGAAGGTCCTAGGAAATCACTCTGAGTATGGGTGGGTGTTTGTGGTTGGTTTTACTTGTTCAGGGGTACATGGGTATGTCCCATCAGCTGCGAGTTTACCAGGTAGACTGGAAGTAGTTTAGAATTTAATTTAAATATATAACAATAGTGGCACTGACTAGCCACCAGGCAGAGTTCTAGGCTTTTCCATGGATTATCTCATTTAAACCTGCCATAGTTATCCTCATTTTCTCAGTGGGGCACTGAGGCCTAGAGAAAACTCTAGTTCTCATGCACAGGTAAAGGGCTTGAACCTTTGGAAGCTGAGTCAGGGTTTGGGGCTCTAAACAAGCAGTATTCACAAGCAGGGTGTCCTTGCTGGGGAGCATTTTCCTGAGTTTTTCCTGCTCTGTATGTCTGGGTCCCCAGACTTACTGACAGTCATTTCTGTGACAAGAAATAAGTAAATAAAAGATATTTTACCCTAAGCAAATGAATAAAAAAATCATCTTCTGAACGTAATTCTACCATTCACCATTTTCCTATGTCAAGATCTTCTGTAGTTGGCATTTTGTGCTGATGTTTTCATCCACTTATTCATTAAATACTTATTGAGCGCTCACAATGTGACAGACACTGTTCTAGTTGCTTGGATTCCATCACGAACAAAACTAACAAAGACCCCTGACCTCATGGATCTTATAGTCTAGCAGGGGAGATAAAAAATAGAAAAATAGAGGGATATCAGTATACTATAAGGTTTATTAAAAACTTACCATTACTATAAATCAAAGAAAAAGGAAAAGTAGAGTAAGGAATATCAGGTGTACCTCGGTGGGAGGGGGGTCATTTAAAATAGAGTGATCAATACGAGTGTCATTGAGAAGGCTGAGCAAAGACTTGAAGAAGGTCAGAGAATACACCATGTGTCATGAGTGTTTAGGTGTCACAATGGTCATTGAGACCAGAAGGCTAAGTGATCTTACGTGCCTGGCCAAGGAGACTAAGGGTGAACCTGTGCTCACAAGTGAGGTCCCAGCTAAAAGTTCTACCTGTAGATTGGTCCACTAACTTTGGCCTCATCAGACTCTTAAGAAAATTAAAGGTGTAGCCTCTCATTTCTCAGTCAATGCACTAACTTTGCCTTAGGGTGGTCACGTGTTTCCTCCTGAGAGTTCATCAACCTTGTCGTCAGCATGAGCCATCACTACCAGCCTTTCTCCAGGATGGCATCCAATCTGCCTAATATGCTGGTTTTTCATGTATGAGCCCCACTTGTGGAGGGTCAGCACTCCCACCTGGAGAGGGAGCTCAAGACTAACTCTCGTAACCACTTCCTCATCTCACCACCCCCGGCCCACCCTCAAAATATCCTGACTTTCTCGTCCTCTGAGATGTTCAGGCCTACGATTGCATGAGACCTTTGTGCTTAGAGTGGCAGCTTTTTGGTTACAAGTATGTGAACTCAGAGTGAAAATATTGATGAACACCTACTGATCAGTGTCTCTGGGATTTACCTGGGTCTACAATTAATTAAAAGGACAAGATGATTATTGCTTTGCAAATGCAATCTGAAGCACCAAGTGATTCAAAGTACGGGTTCCATGGCGGGCATACATGTTTACCAGATGAGGGGCAGTTTCCTTTTTAATTTCTAGTTTCGATTACTATCCTCTTCCTTCTCTCACTGCAGCTTTGGCCTTCAGCTAGGGTTGGCTATCTGTCTGCCCAGCCATGAAATCAGGATAAAAGCCAGCAATGAAAGGAAGGTAGTCATAGCAGGGTAAGTGCCTTGTTGAGTTTGGGTTGACAATCCAGGAGAGGAGATGTTTTCCCTTGGCAGAAACTCTTATACCAGACCTAGACTTCTTGACAGTGGGTTTGTTTATCTTCAAGCAGTTGTCAAATACCAGCAAAGCCTCTGAAGAATGATGACACAGGCCCCTGTTCCAGGCCCTGTCAACCCTTGGTGTCAAAGAGATGGAAACTGATTTTTAATTATTCGTAGATTCTTTTGTGGAGAAAGAAAGAGGGGGCAGAGGGAAAGGAAGGGAGGTGAGGGGAGGGAAAGGAGGGTGAGAGAGAGGTATTTTGAGTTTCTATCTCTGGTTAAATCCTACATTAGAGTAACTCAGGAGAGAATAGAGAGTTTTCTATCCCCAGTATGGTTGAGAAGATGGGTAGCAAGGTTTCTTGGAAAAGAGATATTTTGGACTCTAGCTAAGACGGGGTTCAAATACCAGACCTTGCCTCACACTGGCCTGCTTTGTGATGCAGAAATTGCTTAATCATCCTAAACCACAGTTTCCTGATTTCTAAGAATCAGTATTGCCTTAGCATCCACCTTGAAGCCTTCTTATAAATGAGAGAAGACATAGAGGAAAGAAGATATAGGTAATGAGATAAAGAAACCCATGAATTTGGGCAAGGCACTCAATGTACAAATAGGGAAGCTGCAAAATCAGGACTCCATCTTCATAAGCTTACCTCTCAGTACATTGGTCTTTCTGCTACCACATGTCGGAGAAAAAAAAAATACTTATAAAAAAACCCCAAAAAACACACATTATGTAATATAACTAGATATGCTGGAAAGAACCCATTCTCTAATTAATTCTAACTGTATGCAGCTGAAATTTCAACAGGCTGAAAGGGTGCAGGATATGGCTGCAGCCAGTTGGGTTTCTAAATGATGTATCATGAATGAAAGATGGGAGAGTGGCTTGAGTTGTGGCCTCCAAAAAGATGTGTTTATGACAAATCCCCAGAATATGTGAATGTGAACTCATTTGGAAAAAGAGTCTTTACAGATGTAATTAAGGATCTTGAGATGAAGCGATCATCCTAGTTTATCCAGGCCCTAAATCTAATGACAAGTGTCCTTATAAGAGACACACCGAGGAATCACACACACACACACACACACACACACACACACAGAGAGAGAGAGAGAGAGAGAGAGAGAGAGAAAGAGGGAGAATATGGCATGGAGGCACAGATTGTAGTCAGTCCATCCACAAGCCCAGAAACGTCCTCAGCCACAGAAGCTGGAAGAGGCAAGGATCCAAAATGTCCTCTAGAGCCTCTGGAGAGCTCATGGCCTCTCCATCACCTTGACTTTGGCCTTTGGGTTCTGATTTCAGCCTTCTGGCCTCCAGAGCTGAGAAAAAATACATTGCTGTTGATGTAAGCCACCAAGCTTATTTTAATTTTATGATATGTTCGTGCAGCCCTAGAACACTGATATTGGTGGTTTAAAAATCTGAGACAAAGAACTGAAAACAAGTTGTGTTGCTAGTGAGGGTATAATTCCCAGGCAAGTCTTGGTGTGTGGAGCAGGCCAGGATGCCCTGTTTTTAAAATGTCTGCTTGCTTACATTCAACAACTGTTGAAATGTTTTCCTGGAGCTCTGTGTTTTGGCCCAATAATTGTTTCAGCATTTGAGAAATGCAGGATGCTTGCCTTCAAGTTACTTAAATCATTGACTAGTGGGCAAATCAACTGACAAATCAGTTTTAATACAACATGCTAAGGGCTCAGATGGAAGAGGTATCTGAGTGCTGTGGGTCAGGTGAGTCAGGTGCTCGAGCTCTGGTGGGGACAAGGAAGCCACTAGGAAAGGCTTCTGAGAGGAACTGATGCCTGAGCTGGGACCCCAACTCGCTGGCTTAGGGAGAGCTATGTTTTGCTGACAGAGGGAGCAGGGGGTGGCAGTGTCCCCACTCTTGATACAGAGGTCCTGAAGGCCAGAATTTCTATTTATTATCGTGTCTTCTCCCTTCTTTTCCATGACCTGGCATGTCTATATAAGGACCACTGTAGCTGTTTGCTGAGTTGAGATAAATATTAGACAAGGAAGTGTGTCTGACTAACACATGTGAGCCAGGTGTTCTGGAAAGATAAGCTCAGAAGTGGATAAGGTCAAAGTCGTGGGGATGGCAGGCTTAGCGCTTCTGTGGGCCAGGTGGGAGCACGTCTAGCGCTCCGGTCAGCTCTGCCTGGGGTTTAATTATTCCTGCCTCCCAGGCCCTGCTGACTGCTCACACTGGCCTCTAACTGTCCTTCAATTCATCACCCTACCTCTGGACAACGGAATTGAGCGGGAGTGAGAGGGAATGGATCTCTTTTTATTCGTGACAAGCACTGTGCCGTTTACAGATGTGATCTGATGTAGCCCTCATCCCATTCCTCTGGGAAAAGTATGGCCATTCCTATTTTTCAAGAGCAGAAACACTATTTCCTCGAGCCTGAAGGCTGAAAGACCTTCAAGGATGTGGCTTTTGCTTACGTCTCCATCTCTAACACCAGCCACTCTGTGTCTCATGATCTAAACTCTAACTGTGCCAACCTGCTTCTAGTTCTTTCTTGCCTACTTGGTGTAATGGTTTCAGCTGGGGGTAATTTTGTCCCCGGGAGTAAAATGTGACAATGTCTGGAGACAGTTATGGTTGCTGCAACTGAGGGAGGGGACGCTGCTGTCATGTAGTGAACAGAAAAGCCAGGGATGCTGCCAAACGTCTTGCAAAGCACAGCACAGCCCTCTTCCACGGATGAAAAGAATGATCTGGCACCAAATGTCAGTGTTTCTAAGATGGAGAAGCCCATTAGTGCCTATCATTCCCTCTGCCTGGTCTAGCCCTGTCCCTCTTCTCTTTACTGGATGTCTCAGTCATTTAAAACCCAGCTGAGGTGTCCCTTCCTCTAGGGAACCCTTTCTGATGTCTCCAGGCTGGGCCAGGGGCTCCCCCTCGGAGCTCCCCCACAGAGCCGCCCTAGCACTGTATTGTTACTGGTTCTGCACTGTCGTGTGTATGAATCTGAGGCTCCGCCTGGGCAGGGAACCCTATTCAATCTACTGTCACATCCCTAGAAGCTAGTGCGGAACCCAGCTGGTGCTTAAAGTGTGTTTGCTGGATGAATGAAGTGGTGCTTTGGGATTCATACACCATATGGAAAGGCACATGGGGAGAACTGAGATAGTTGTTCTCAGTGCAGAGTGATTGGCATGAAAAGAGAATGGCAGGAACTGCTGCCGAACAGATCCAGACCCATTTCCTGCTGGATTTAGCTCTGGTTTCTTGAACCCAGAAAGAGAAGTGTCTCAGAGGAAAGAAAAAAGTGGCAGAATATACTAGACACATATCCTTTTCTTAACTCCTACTTCCTCTCCATGTTGTGATAATGAAAGGAATAACAAGAACACCCTAACAAGCATTGGGACTGACTGTTGTAGCTTGAACAGCTTTCACATCCAGTGGAGGAAGCATGCAGGGACACAGATTCAAGAAAATCTAGTTGGCCATTTCCTTGCCTCTGTCAGAGAAATTCAAGTGACAGTAGCACTTCTGCCAGCTGCCAAAGGAATTGGCTGAAAGCAAGAGATATTTGAGGCACTTGATATGTGATTTCTTTTAAAGAGAGTGTCTGTAACAGCCTTTGAGCCTCCTGGTTCCCTTTGGCACTTGGAAGGACTGGCCGTCAAAGTGACATGGAGGACCAGTCCTCAATGTTTTTCCTCTGCACAGTCTCAGAATTTGAGAATGACACAGGCATGGACAAAAAGGCAGATACAACTGTTTCACCTAAGCTCTTATACGTGTAGCAGAGGAGGACCCAACGATACGGAAATAGGACTTGGTTAGACGTACAGACCAGGAGCCTGCACAGGCATGGGCTAAATTGAAATCTGGCACCAGGAATTCCTACAGGAGCTTACATGTATGAATCTTTGGCTACCATATTTATGTTTTAAATTTGTGTCTGTTTATAAACTTACAGACAGGAGCTTAAACTTGGCACCTAAGGTGATTATTGAAAACTCTTAAATTAGTGTCAGAGCAGCCTGATGGATGGATGACAATCGGCCGCTTTTCACTCACACCACTTTTTCCTCCTGATTCCAGAAATCCCTGCATTCAATACGCAGCTAAGCCCTTCTCATCCTGAAGGAAAAATATAGTTAGAAAAATTATTACAAGACTAGCCAAAGCAACTCTTTCATGGATAATATGCTACATGGACAATGTCCAATGGTCCTGAGAATTGGATGATTATTCAGTGAGATTTTGAATTTCTCTCATCAGGAAGGATGTTGAACAGTGTTGTACAGCAAGTGCATGCTGTCCGTCTCCTGTGCAAGGGGACCATCTGTCGTTATCATCTATCTGATCCTGAAGTTATTACTTCTGGGAGGACAGCATTTGACATTCTCCCCCCACTCCTGCAGTATCGACAGAGAGGTCAGACAAACTAGGAGGGCAGGGGCTGAATGTATGTACATTAAAGTGAAAGGGAAAGGAGAGTTTGAATAAAATATGTAACTTTTAATGTAGTTAACTTTTCAGTTTTGTTCTTTAGGATATGTACTAAAACAAACAAACAAACAAACAAAAAAACCTCTACCCCAAGGTTTTGAAAATATTTTTCTGTCTTTTCATCTAAATGTTTTGTAGTTTTATTTTTGTATCTATGTTTTTTATTTACTGGGATTATTTTTTATTGGTAGAAGTGATATAAGAATTTATTTTTCTTTGACCATATAAGCTAACAAAGATTCCAGATATCCAGGGTAGAATTACTACAAAGCTAATGAAACAAGCTTCACGTATCCTCAACTTGCACAAGACCTTTCTATGGTCCCAGAAAGACTTTTATCAATGTGGTCACATAGCCATATATGTCCGTAAATTTTTCAAAAACATTTTTGTATTGTTTTTCTTAAAGAGAACATCTGCTCTAAATTGTATGAGCTTCAGACTTGACAAAACCTGGATGTATCTTGTGCCCACTCTTTTACATGCTGTGTGGTGGGCAGAGGAATACCCCCCACCACAAGATGTCTACGTCCTAATTCCCAAAATGTGTAAATATGTGAAGTTACATGGCAAAGGGGGATTAATGCTGCAGATGGAATTAAGGTTGCTAATCAGCTGACTTCAAGACACAGGGTTCATGCTGGATTATTTAGGTGGAACCAATGTACCACCAGGATCCTTATTAAAGTGGAAGAGGAAGCCAAAAACCGAGTCGGAGGGAGATACAGAAGAATGATGAAATCTTTCTACTTTAAAGATGGAGATAGGGGGCCACAAGAGCAGGAATGTGGGTGATGTCTAGAAGTGAGGAAAGGCAAAGAAACGGATTCACCCTTTGAGATGCCAGGAGCAAACACACTCTTGCTGATACATTTATGTTAATGCAGTGAGGCCCATGTGGGATTTCTAATACATTTGAATTCTTTAAGCAATCAAGTTTGTGGCCATTTGTTATGGCAGTAGTACAAAACTAATACATTATCTGGTTGCCAGATAGACAAGAGTTTGTTTCTATGCTTTCTGTTCTCCTCCATTGGCCTCTCCATCTATTCCTGTGCTGATAACCAAACTGTCTCAATTACTGTAACTTAGTCACGATTCTTGATATCAGATAGAACAATTCTCTTAACTTCTTCAAAAATATCTTTCATATGTAATTTACACTTGGCTTGCCATATTCCACAAAACCAGTATGATACAAAGCAATGAATCAAAGCCCTGTGAAATTTTGGTTGAAACTGCATTATGTTTGATAAATAATTTGGGAGTAAATTGACATTTTCAGATGTTGATTCTTCCTATTCGTCAACGGTATAGTTCTTTATTTGAGGCAGTTTCTTCTTTAAAATGTTTCCTTTTTAGTAACGGTTTATAATTTTCTTCATTAAGGTCTTGAAAATATTTTCCTAACTTTATTTCTATGTACCTTAATTTTTAATTAATATTATATGTGAAATAGTTTTCTATTCTATTTTCTAATTGATTATTAACGATATAAGGAAGGCTATTGAGTTTTCTTGCTAATGTTGCATCTAGAAACCTGTTGAATTATTTTAAGTTGTTCTAATAGTTTGTTGGCAGATTATCTGGAAATTCCTATAATTATATTGTTTGCAAATCAGGGCACATTTTTCTCTTTTCAATTTTTATGTCTTATTTCTTTATTTTGGCTAGGACCTTGTATTTTGATGAATGTAAACAATCTTAGTTGTATTCTTGCCTTGTACTTTTGTTCTAAGGAATTCCTCTACAGTTTGGGTCATTAGGAAATATATTTCGTGTGGTTTTTAAAATATATCACTTTATCAAGAAAAAGATTTCTCTTTTTTTCAGTTTGCTTAGAGGTATTTTCATCATGAAATTATTTTAGTTAGTTAGATGATTTTTTTTCACTTGTTGAGATAGTTGTGTTTTTTTTCTTTTCATATGTTATTCTGAGAATTATAGTAATAGATTTTGTCATGTAGAATGTAGAATTATCTTTGTTTCCTGAAATTAATCAATTTTAGTTATGGTGAGTTTTTTTAATAGACTGCTAAATTTATTTTATTAATATGTGTTTAAAATTTTATGTATACACACACACACACACACACACACACATATTTTAATTAAAGTTTATTGCGGTGACAATTGTTAGGTATATTTTAAAATAAGACTGGCCGAAATATTTTTTTCATTTTGATATCAATGTTACATTAGCCTCATAGAATGAGTTTGTAGCTTTTACGTATATACCATGTTTCCCTGAAAATAAGACCTAGCCGGACCATCAGCTCTAATGTGTCTTTTGGAGCAAAAATTAATATAAGACCCGGTCTTACATTATATAAGACCGGATCTTATATTATATTATAATATAATAATAATATATTAAATATAATATAATATAAATGTATTAAATAAAATATAATAATATATTAAAATATAATAATAAGTCCGGCTAGGTCTTATTTTCGGGGAAACATGGTATATATGTGTGTGTGAATATATATATATACTTTTTATATATATATATATCTTTATATATATATATATATATATCTTTTTTTGTTTTCAGTGAACAATTTGCATAAGACAAGGATTATTTGTTCTTTGAAGGATTAATAGAAATCATCTCTAAAACCATCTAGGCTTAGTATCTTTTGGATTTTATGATTTTCCCCATCTGCTCGGCTCTGCTCCATGTGTCTTACCTTGGGACCTACACTGAAGGATTAGCTTTTACTTGAGACAGGCTGTTCTCATGGGATGGCAGAGGCCAAAGGCCAAAGCAAACCAGGTAAGCACATGTATATCTTATTCTCAGAGATGGGAAAGAAAACTACTGTGTCTGACTAGGGTGTGGTACCATGATATTTGCTTAGCAGTGGGTGGCAAGTGGTGAGAAAATAAAAATAGCAATATAGATGGCTGTGAATCCATGTATGTGGTGGCAAAACTTTAGTAAAATTGACACCTGTGATCACTTGGAAGGCTGTGTGTTGAGCTTACAGTTCTAGAGGAAGGGATCCAACAGTGATGTTAATAAATTTATATTGTTTGTTAGGAACTACATTTTGCAAGTTATTTCTGTAGTTCATAGACTGTGATATGTCATAGATTGCAAGATACACCTTTATTTTATGTACCACTCAAAAAGGATCAACAAAGTCAATTAAGCTTTGAGTAATGCCTTTTTATTGCATCAATTATGAAATGTAGTCTAATCTCAAAGATGATAAAATGAGAAATGAATGTGCATGTTGTAATCAATAAAATATGGTACAAAAGAGAGGAGCCCAGGAAAGAATTGGATAGCTTATATGCAAAAATAACAAGCGAATAATGTCTAGAAAGTTAGGGTCCAGCAGAATGGGAAAAGTCAGCTACTTCTAGACTTCAAGGAAGAGATGTGATCTGGAAAGGTTTTGAGAGACAAATACCCAGTGAGACTTCTTGGTTGAATGGAGTAACTCAGCTTTGAGGCAGAGATCAGCTGAGCTGCCTGTCCACTCAAGCCTCATAGCCTCAAGGTAGCGGCCTCTGTGTTGAGTGAAGGAGGCCTGGGAGTGAGGGAGGGAGTAAAGAAATAAAGACATCTGTGACCCAAATCTACAAAAGAACTTGGAGTACAGTTAATAGCACAAGGATCTAAATAGAAGCAAATAAATCTGAAGCATAGTAATTATTTGAAAGAGTTTGCTGCCAACTATTTCTTGAGCCTTGCCTAAAAAAAGCCTATCTGTTCAGGGAGTCTTAAAGCAGATCATGCAGGAAGTGGGCCAGGTAAGCTGATTGCATTGGAAGACCAAGCTCTCCAAGACGGCACACTCTCCAACACCCATGTAAGTAAGAAGTGGCCAACAAACCAGAAAGAATGTCCCCAGGTGAGATCCAGAATTATGAAGAAAAAGGGCAAATGAGCGTCTCCTTCAGAGAGCAGAATTGGTGTCTATACAAGGAGATTTCACCCCTTTTGTGGTAGAACACCTTCACAAAGCTGGCTCTGTGGCATTTCAGAATTGCTACAGACCACTGGGTACTAACCATTTCCCAATTTTTTCCTTTTTCTGACTGGTTATTCTGTCACTGTCCCACCATTGCACATTGTATGTGGGAGTGGAGGAAAACTTGCCTTTGTAGTTTACAGGTTGTTATATAATGAAGATCTACATCCAGATGTAAATGGACAGGTCACCTAGAAATCCTGGACTTTAAGCTGGTTTCAGTGCAGAATAGATTTCTGTGTTGCCTCCTTGTAGAAAGTGTGAGCATGTTCTGTTTAGGGGAGAAAGAATGAAATGTATATTTGGGAACTGGAAGTATGGACCTTTGCAGTGACAATGATAGGTATTTATCAAACCCAATTCATGTTCCCGCTGATTACATTGGAAGACCATATTGTTCTTTGTATTCATGGAGCCATATGACTGAATTCTGGCCAATCTGATGTGGGTGGAAGTGACTTGCATTCTATATCTTGACCGGACTTCTGGCATAAGCCTCGATGTTCTCTTTCTCAAAGGAATTTAGAAGCGTTGTGTTGTGGAAGGAGCCTATTGAAATGACTGCACAAACCAGTATAGAGAAATGCACCCATACTGCTGTGCCCCTTCTACCAGTGACTATGGTTGAGAGTGAGGAATAAAATTTCACTGGGTTCCAATGAGATTTGTTTTTTTATTTCTTACTGTAGCCTAGCCTAATTAACACAGTCAACTTCTCTCCATTGGGTTATTCTTATTGGACTTATATATTAATTAATATGGTCCTACTTGAAAATATCTTTCTCTTGGCCTCACAGTTTCTTCCAGCCCATTTATCTGTTCTCTGATCAAAGAACAATTTTGTCAGTCTTCTTCTTCACTCAAGTCTCTACTTCCTTTTTCTTTCGTTAATTCCAAAAGCAATGGTCGTTTCTCCTAATTCAGCTTGAAATCCTAGCAGCATTCAAATGGTTGACTGTTCTGTTTCCTTTGGTTTTCTTCCTATTATATTGGATATTTCTTCTGGATCTCCCTTGCTGGCTTCATCTTTTCACCAGGTCTCAAAATATAGGAGTGACCCACAGCTTCTCTTAGCTATCTAATTCATACCTTGGTAATTTCATTCATGCCTCCGTCTCTAAAGTGTACCGTATTTACAGTAGTGTAACCCTAATCCATAGGGATATCCCAAAACACTAATCTGAGCACAAAATTTCTGTATTCAACTGTCTGCTTGATATCTCCATGTGTAAGACAAATTGATATCGCAAACTTAACACGAACAAAACAGAACTATTAGAAGCCCTTCCCATCATATCTATCCTTCCTGAAGATTTCCCATCTCTATAAATGGCAGTGATGGTATTGTCCTCAGGTCCATGACCTAGGACTCCTCTCTGACTCTTCTATGCTTCATCTTTTCCTCATACCCCTCAGTCAGTCAATCAATAATTTCTCTTCACCATCACCACTAACCAAACTGTAATTCAAGCCACCCTCATTGTTTGGTTTCATAAGGCCTCCTACACTGTCTTGTTTCCTTTGCAGTCTCCTTAGAGCAACCATGGAATCTTTGGGGTAGATAAATAATATCACTGTCCTGCTAAAGGCCTTTAGGAGTCTCTGATTGCAACTAGAGTGAAGTCCAACCTTCTTACTTCACCCCACAGAGAGAGTCTCACATAATCTAATCCCTCCTTGACTGTCCACTTTCATCTCCCCCGCTTGCCCCCTCACACACTAAATTTTAGTCTTACTGCTCTTTTTATTGTCACTCAATCATGTTAAGTTCATTTCTATCTCAGGGCCTTTGTATTTCCTATTGCTCTGGTTGGAATGATTTTCTTTGTGATCTTTCTTTCGGATCTTATCATGGCTGCCTCCTTCTCAACTTCTGGTCTCTGTTCCTTGCTCAGAGAAGTAAGTAGACAATCCCTGAGTCATTTTCCATCCCTTTAAGTAATTATATTTTCTTCATAACATGTACCTGGATCTGAAATTATAATATTTCTTTACGTGTGACTGATTCACTATATTTTAATAAGTGATACCCTTACAGTATTTTAACTTCATAATTATTTATAAACTACTGTGAAATTTCAAGCAGGAACTTAACGTAATGAATCTGGCAGGCATTAAAGAGAGGTGCTGGCTTTTGTGCAGAGAAACATAATAAAACCATTGGTTCAAATAATTACTTAATCATAGTGTGCCAGAGTTTGAATGCCACCTGATTGGGCCTCCATTTCAATGTGCAGCCAAGATTCTGGTGCAACCAGCACTTTGAAATGCCATGACAACATTGCCTGCTGGAGCACCTTTTTCTTGGTGAAAATGTTTTCTTCTTCCTAGTTGCTTGGGCACCGCTTCCATTAAATTGCAATCAAGTCTTCCCCCTCCAATATGTCTATTTTCAGAGGTAGTCCCACCCTTTAAAGCACCCATCCTCCACTCAGTAGAGAGCATTTTCTCAGCCTCTGTGAGGACCCTCTGTGATGGAAGCATCAGTCCTCACTTCGCTCTGCTCACCTGTCCAGTGTCAGCACTTCCTCCCGTTCCTCTTGCTGCTTTTGTCCCTCCAGTCCCGATGAAGGTGTGGCTCAGTTTCTCAGCCCCAGCTCTGTCTTGCTGGCCAGGCATTTCCAAGGGTGTAACACCAGTGTAGTCACCAAGCTCGTCTTTGCTACATCCCTGGCACCTCTTCTTCTTGGATGCCCGTTGCTGAGCAGATCCTACCGAGCACACAGCCTGAGGGTTAGGCTCAGACGTGGTCTGATTTTCCCATGTTGTCCTCCAGCCAGAAGACTTGGAGCCTCATGATGGTAAGGGAAATTAAGGTGCTTAGTAGCTCCCCAGGGGATTATTCTGTACTCATTCCCTAGAATTTGAATTCCTGCCATTAAATCCTTTCATGAGAGACCTTAACAATCTTGTGATGGTCAGGATGATTTCAAAGATGTCAAAGGAGGTTCAACCCATCCAGATACCTCCTAGAGAACTAATTTGCTTCCTCTGGACTTCTTCCTATTTGACCCACCCACTTGGCAGAAGTCCAGGGAGATCTAATTTGAATTAGCACTTATGATTCTTTTGAATAGATCAACATCTTTAAAAATAAACTTTAAAGTTTGAATAATAAATAGATTCATCTGAAGGGAAAAAAATCCCTCTTTATTCTCGAGAATGAGGTCTGTATTCCCTTGCTAGGGCTGCCATAGCAAAGTACAACCGACTGGGTGGCTTACACAACAGAAATGCATTTTCTCACAGTTCTGGAGGCTGAAAGTCTGAGATCAAAGTGTGGTTAGGACTGGTTTCTTCTGAGGTCCGTGAGAAAAGGATCTGTTTCAGACCTCTCTCTCTTTGGCTTATAGATGACTGTCTTCTCCCTGTGTCTTCATGTTGTCTTTCTTCTGTGTGTAACTGTCTCCAAATTTCCAGTCACATTGGATTAGGTCCCATCCTGATGACCTCATTTTAACTTGGCTACCTCTGTTGGACCCTGTCTCCAAACAGCAGTCACGTTCTAAGGTCTTGGGGGTTAGGACCTCAACATATGAATGGGGGAGTGGGGGCATAAGTTATTACGTAACAAGATCTGTAACCTTTTGAGAAACATTAAATGAAAAGTCATATTCTGTCTCTTACATGATCACCTGTTGCTAAAAGAGTGCGTGAATACGAACACCTTAGTTTGTTCCTGCCTAAGAATGTTTGCACTGGCCCTTTCCTGGACCTAGAATGTTCTTCTTTACAGGGTCATGTGGCTTCATAATTTCTGTCAGGCCTTTGATTAAATATCCCTTAAACGAAGAGTGCCACCCAAACCACCAAAATTAGTGCCTCCATAATTCCCCCTATCGCCTGCCACTCTCTGTCACTTACCCTGCTTTCTTTTTATTCATAGCATTTAGTACTATATAAAATTAAACATTTTTAATTGAAAAGATACTCTTCAACAACAACAACAACCATATCTAACATTCATGGAGTCTTTACTATATGCCTGACCCTCCCCTAGCACTTTACATATATTATTTCATTAAATTCCACAGCACCCCTGTCACATTGTCACTGTTGATACAATTTTGTAAATGAGGGAACATGCTTATTTTCTTGTTTACCAGTGTGCATGAATGACACATGCTAGGAACTTAGACATATTTGTTGAGCGAATAAATGAATGACTGCAGATGCAAAGCTGAAACAAATAGGAATAAAGTTAGCTGGCAGGTCTTGGTTACCCACATCTACAATTAACTTAGAGAGGAATTTTTTAAAACAAATTTATTAAAATCAGAATAAACCTTAAAATTTCTCGTATCTCTCCAAGGATGTCTGAAAATGTGTACAGGGACTCCCATGTTATAGGATCAGTAAGTTGTATGATCCGTGGTTCTTAATGGGAAGTGTTCATCAGAAACAACTGGGCAACTTTTGAAAAATACACCTGCCTGACTTCCAGACCCATGGAATTAGAATCCTTTGAGGAAAGATCCAGGCACATGAGTTTTGAACTTGAGACTAACACTTTAAATGACACCCAGGGGTGGAGGAGGAACCTCATGGCCTTGGATGTCAGGGTGATCCTAACTCTTTCTTGCTATCTGGACTGTGGAGTAATACCGGTAACGGCATAGTCTCTGGAAGTCATTCAGACCAGGGTTCAAATCCTAGCTCTGTCCTTGCTTTTGGTATAAATAACTGAATCTCCCTGAGCCAGATTCTTCAAATGTAGAACAAATATAACGTTTCCTATTTCATAATATTGTTCTGAAGATTAGATGAAATTATATACTTCGGGGTCTGGCCCAGAAGTAAGTCTTCAATACTTAAAAACGATTCTAAATAGAGAGTCCATAGGAAAGTGAAGGAATGGTAGAAATACTTTTGTTGTTGTTGTTGCAAATGCATTAAACATTAAAATCAGTCCTTGGGCTATCTGGAAGGCATCACTGTGCCAGAATTTGCTATTCTGAGACTATCAGAGCCTTTCCAATGTCTCAGATACTGGTATAAGCCCTTGTCAAAGTTTTCAGCTGTGCAATCTTCTTTTTGGCTATAATCAGTGGACTCTCAAATCTCACAGTAAGTCCGAAGTGATTTCTTTCTACTCAGAGATTCTTGGGCTGCTGGCATGTACAATGGCCACTACTACTCCTTTAATTACCAAGGATCAACAGTGGTTTCAGCCACAGGTGTAAGGTCATTACAACCACTTTTTGGTTTGATCCAAGTTGAGGTGTTTCAGAAAGATCATCAGGTATTGATTTATTACCCCAAATCATCTTAATATCCCAGCAGAGAAAAAAGTCACTCATGAATTAGATTCATGTAAAGGAGCTCCTAGGAGCCCAGATTCCATCTCCATCATATGGGTGATCTGACAAGGCTTCCATCCTCAGGATACTGTCATTCTAGAATCTTGCAGAAATTCTGACCTTGTTGGCCTTGACTTTCCTAGAGCTTTGTAGATGCAAAAGTGATTAAGAGGCAGTTTGAATCACTTACCCTTTCTGTTGTTCACTGGGCACAGTTTAAATGGAAATCATTTGCATAACTGAATTTTCCCTTCTTCGGTGTTATGAAGAAAGCTCCTTGTTGTGAGTTATTCCATAAGGTGAATTATCCTAATGGAGTCACTGTGTATGAAAAATTAACAGATGTTTGTGGAAGTCTGAATCTATTTTGCTTTGTTTAAAGATGTGATTTAAGCTCATCAGTCTTCAAAGAGCTTCAAAATGATTCAAATAAATAACGAGTCAACCACAGAGCGTGTTACTAAAGGAAGGCTTACCCAGAGGAAGTATGTATGCCAATTGTATTTTAATTTTTCAAGGAAATGGATGATTTTTATTGTTTGAGGTGTGTACCATTTCTAAGGGAAAGCTTGAGCCTGTGTCGAGCTTTTCTGTCATTTCTGGAAAATTGAGGAAATGGATTTGCCAGCAGGAGCAGTGTTCTAAATTAGGACACGTTCACTTTGGCAGATGGTCAAGGGAGTGCTACCTGAGTGTAGAGAGCCATTTATTCAAATTTAAATCTCCGATTTCTGCTGAACACAAGTGGAACAATAAACCCAGGTGCCACATTTATGCTTAGCTGAAGTTAGAGGAAATGTAACATTGGTACTATCTACTCTTATCGTTACAGACATACCTATTTGCAAATAGGTCATGTTTAAACATATTTGTATGGCAATGAAAGTGTAACCTCCAACTGAAAATCTTAATGGAGATAATAATAACATTTGCCACATATCTATTGCAGAGTATTTATTGTGTGTTCAGAAACAGGGTTACATAATCTATGAGACTGTCACAGTATGACATACATTACCATGGGCAACACAAGGCTAAGCGATATATGCAGACAAGTTTTAGATTTATAGGAACAATCAACCTACATTTCTTTGAAAAGATGTTTCTTTGAAATATTCTATAAAAACTTCCAAAGCAAGCAGTTTAAAAATGGAATAGTTGACTATTTTTTAAAATTTCCAAAATTCTAAGAGTGGTCTGTGATGCCATTTGGTTATAACTGGGCACTATACCTTGGACGTTTTTGACAATAATAGATAAATAGGCAATTGTGAAGTCCACACTTAATAAACTACGATATTAATTCCCCATTTACCTCTCTTCCTGAACTAAACCGAAACATTGCTATTCAGAGTTTATTAGCAATTTCATTACTGTAGTTAGTTTAGTATAGGGCAAGGGAAATTTACATGTAATTAGATTATGACTAAACCTCAATCCCTACTTCCGAAACACAAATATTATTGAAGCTGAAAGAAAACTTAGAAGGCTTTCTAGTTCAACTCCATCAATAGATAGGTGAAGAGAAAGAATGACTCACATAAGGTCAAATCACTTATTAATGGCAGAACCAGAAGACAGATCTAGGAGAGCCCAGATTAATTAGGATAATTAAAATTAACAGCCAAAACAAGACCTATCAATAATTTTCCTGACAATTTCATTCTACCAGTTTTATTTTTTCACCCAGTCAAATTTTATTGAAAAACAAAATTACAAAGGAGATTACTGCTGTGTCCACTGTAAAATTATATATAATTATATCAATACATTAATATAATTTTACACATATAATTATATATAATTGTATCATACAATGATATATATAATTGTATATATAATTATGTATATAATTATATATATAATTGTATTATACAATGATACAATGATAATATATTAACATATTGATATACATGATTTTACAATGGAAAACTAGAATTTCTAAATAATTATGGATTTCTTGAGACATGCACAAATGCGTTTGTGAAGTGGCATGGTTTCCTGGTGTTGCTTTCCATGGACCACCTTCTAGGCTTTTCTTCTAAAGGTTGGCACAGCACCACTGAACAAACTCTGCAAGGAACAAGACCCTGAGCTTGCCTCAAGGTCAGAAGGTTCTTATAGCTCTCTGGACACACCATAGGCATAAAGAAGGAATTTGGACTACATGTCTGTGTGCGGGCATGTGTTGTGTATGTGCATGTTTGTGTGTTTGTGTGTGTTTCTTCCTCCTTTCAAGGGTGAGTACATGAAATCTACAGCCAAGGGCATGATTATGCTCTTCAAATCCCAGAGTATATAGATTCAAGCTTACACAGTAACCCAGTCTCCCTACCCTCTACCAATAACATTTTGTAATTCATTTTTTTCTTCATGTGAATATTTTTGTTAAATTTTATTCCATACTTAGGATACACCTAGGGTATATGTATATATGGTTTAACTCACATATGATTTTTTTTTCCCCTATGGGACTGAATGAAGAAGAAACACAGGATTTGTCTTTATAATTATTATAGCTCCCTGAGAGACTGACATTTTTATCATTATAAACTGTCCTTTGTCTCTATAACTTTTATCTTAAAATCCCTTTTGATATTACTATAGTCATTTGACTTTCTTTTGGTTGTACTTTGCATGCTATTCTTTCACTTTCAATCTATTTGTGTCTTAGAATCTAAAGCATGTCTTTTATAGACAGTTAGATCATGTTTTTGACCCATTTTGCCAAACTCTGCCTTTTGATTAAACAATTTATTTTATTCAAATTTGATGTATTTACTAATAAGATGGGTTTACATCTGCCATTTTGCTATTTCTTTTCCATGTGCTTTACGTTTTGTTTATTTCTCCATTATTAACTTCTATTATGCTAAATAAATATTTTCTATTATTCTATTTAATTCCCTTGTGGTTTTTCTATTGCTTTCTTTGAATTATCTTCCTAGTGACAGTTTTGGAAATCAGACCCCCCTCTCACCACCTAGAGTTTGTTGTTTTTGCTGTTTGTTGTCGTTTGTTTAATGACTTTTCTAAAATAATTTTTATAATGTCTATATTCTTTGTTGTGTGTAGTCACTGAAATCTCTGCTCAGTTAGTGTAACGGTCAACTAATGATTGGACCAAAATTTCCTTAAATGCCTTGAGCAATAAGTCTCCCACTCTTTGCCAAAGGATTCTGTTTTTCTGTTGTGGCATTCCTTCAATATTTCGGCAATTTACAACTCCACCTTATCCTTCACTCACTACTTGCAAAGAGTCTCAAGGTTTGGCATGGTTGAGAGCTTAAAGTCTTCTCAGGTCTTTCTTGGCATGCAGAGGGCCTTCTTTCTAGATCCCGAGAAATATGTTAGAGCTTTTCAAAACCCTCTATAGATACTTATTCCCCAGAATTATCTTTTAATTTTTTTTGGGGAAGCCTCTTGTTTCCCAACTTGTATCCCAAGATCAGACACCTGTGATATTAAACAGTTGTTGCTGATTGCTTATGACAAATACCCTGGGGTTAGGAATTTTCCCACTGAGTGAGTGCTGAGTCAGGTCATCTGAAGACCAGCCCTGTGAATGTGGCTTTTATAGAGAGCTGCTAGAGAAATCAAATCGTCACAATTATCTGCAGTGCTTTAAACACATTTTGCAGTGCTTTAAACTCATTCTGTCCCCTTCAATGTCTGCTAGGCTGCTTTTTTTCAAAGCTACTGCAGAGCCGGGGGAAGGGAGGTGGGAATAAGGTAAGTTAAGGCATAGAAAAACCTTTCTATTCTTATTGAAATTCAAATGTTTTTACTTAATAAACATGTCTCGGATTGTTATAAGTCTTTAGTTAATTTTCAGGATTCTGAAAAAGTAGCTTTTGACAATATTTTGCCAGTTTTCTCACTGCTTTTATAGAGGAGTGGGTTTTTGGAGGTTTTTAGTCTGCTGTTATGGAAGTACTTCTATCCTATTTGGGATTTTAAGGGCTTAGCTTAGACCTTATCTCTTCCAAGAGGTCTATCTTGAACCCCCAGGATGGACTAAATACCCCAATTCTGAGCCCTCATTACATCCAGGGCCTATCTTCCCATAGCATTTGCCGCATTCTTGTGAAATGATACTTTCCTTTGTTTCCGTTTTCCCCTAATTCTTCTATAGGTTCTTCAAAAACAGGGAGATTGTCTCATTACTCTTTGTGGCCCCAACTCCTTTTGCAGTGACTGACTCGTTTAACTGGCTTGTTCGTTTCTGTTCTCCTTCATTAGGTGTATGCCATTTTCCCTCATTCTAAAATCATTCAAGGCAAAATGCACATAACAGTACAGGCTAAAATGACTATTTGAGGGGATGTAGAGACAGGAAATAAATTTAGGGTAAGATTTACGCTGCATATGATCTCATACAGTTATTAGGTTGAGAATGAAATTCGGCGTTAAGCATCCTAGCTACAGACTCCTGAAAAACGCCTCTCATTGTGAATATGGAGTTATCATTATTAAACACGAAGATTTTTGAAACAGTATTTTAACTTATATCTCCAAATCTCTGTTATCCTTTCTCATGGTCACTTTAGAAGCTGGACTTATTTCCAATCATATTTCCCTAACTCAGATCTCATCTTGGGACCCAGCTCTTGCCAATGTAGTCTCATTACCAAAATTACCCGCATCGTTAGAGTTGGTGCAGATCGAACGTGCCCCATTCCCTGTGCTCAGTCCCTCCTGCCAAAGGATGAAGATTTTTGTCAAAGTGCTTTGGGTGAAATATGTGCTGACAACTGTGGATCAAATTCTTGGTCAAAGAGCCACATGGAAAACAGTTCTCTAAGCTGCTCAGAGGACTTCTGCCATGCTTTTCTTCCCCTGGAGTGTCAAGAGCTCTCTCTACTTACAAGTGGTGTGGTCAGAGCTGCTAAGTGCCTGAGTGTCCAGCCTCCCATATCTTAAATTTGTGGTACTGAATTAGTTGCGAAGAAATTAAGACAAAGTTAAACAAATGGGAAAAGATTCTTGCAGGGAGACTTAACTTCTTACTCTCATAGCAAATTGCATACTTATCTACACAGGAAGGGTACAGTGGTATTTTAATGGGCATGAAGGCCTTAGAGATGCTGATGAAAGGATCTGTAATGTGGACTCTTGTTATTTCATGCAGCTTTGGCGCTGAGCTCAGCAATTCAGAGCCTAGAGCTCTCCTTCATGGAAAAATGGAAATAATATCAAGTAACTCTTTCCTTCTCTAGAGGGAAATTGAAAGGCTAGTGACTCAGGGTCGAAAGGTTTTCAGTTGAATAAAGAGTACTTTCTGGTCACCTGCTACTTCTTATCTCTTTAGAGAAACAGTTATAATTTTAAGGACAAATTCATGAGATGAACATACCGTCCCTTTGAATTTTCCTTTAAAAAATGAAAAGTTCACAAACATAATGTTATAAAATTGCTTAATTTCCATTTTTAAATCAAATTTTCTTAATAAATTATAACACTTCAAGCAGAATTCTCTATACTAACTTTGAAACTATAATGAAACTGCTCTTGGGGTGAAGGATTTAGGAAATGCTTCTCTTTTTAATAATAGAAATGGGCAGGAATTGGGGATTTTAAAAATTCTTTCTATTGTTAATGGTAAGTCAGTCTAGGTGAAGTAGGTCAGACCCAGATAAATTTAGAGCTAAGTCTCTAATTTCTATAAAACGGGATTAAAAAATGGGATTAGTTTTCTGTGTGGAACATCCTGAATACTTTTCTCTCTTTTTAAAGCAAAGATTTGATATGTTTGATTGACTGGTAATTTTTTTTCCTTTGGTATTGCTCAAGGCATAAAACAAATTTTAAGCAGTAAATAATCTATTATGAGTTTATTAAGATCCAAAAATACAGCAGAGAACAAGAAAAAAAGCAAGAAGTCTAATGAGAAAGGAGAACATTACAGCATATTACAATATTCTTATTTTCTCTCCCGTGAAAGATGATTATATGACACCATTTCTCAAGTACAGAGTTCACATTGTACCTGTACTAAATCCCAGAAATTCTTTTTCTGTATCTAGTGGTAACCCACAAATATTAACAAATGGCAAAATCAAGTAACGGGAATCTTTGAGCTAGCCCACTAATCCAAATCCATAGTACTTTGTTTTTCACATACGGTCGTGAGAAGAGATTGTCGAGACAGGAGCTCAAAAAGAAATTGGTGCCTGTTTCAGATTTGGCTCGAGCTGTGTCCTTCCTAAAACTCACAAGTGCCTGGGCACAGAGAAGTGATGGGGTAAGCCTATTGCATGAAGGGCAGAAACACCTCCTTGTGTAGAATTATAAGGAGGGAAGGAAAAAAGGAGAAATCCTAGCTTGATTCAAGAATAATGCCTCAGAATCAGAGAGGAAGGAGATTTGGAGTATAATGTCCTTTTCTCACCTTGTCTCCCAAATCAGTGTCATGGATTCATGTCTGAGTGTTCTGAAGAAAGGCCTACAAATGTAAGTTAGAAGAATATGCTCATCAAATTCTCAGGAAGAAGTGGCAGTACCAGAAGCCCAGCACAGAGACCCAAGGAGTCTCGTATATCACAAAGGTGGTGACAGCCTGCGTCCCCTTCATTATGGAGGTGACAGCTGACAGCACTCTCAGCTGAGACTGATGTCTTGAGATAATAATGTATATACCGGTTGAAAAGAAAATAAAAAATGGGACTGATTACCAAACAGAAAAACAGTTGAGATGATACTAAGAAGGTAGAAGTAGGAACCAAAGGCGAGAGCAGAAATTGTATATGAGCATCTTCCATGTTTGTGTTGGGTCACTGTAGTTCTTCTAGAGAGGTGTCCCTCATCGTGGTGACAGCTTTGTGAGCCTCTGAGGCCTTGGAGATTAGTAGGGAGGGAAGGGGCAAGAATACCCATGGTAAAAGCCACCTCGTATCTGAAAGGACTAAAATGGTGAGTACTCAGGAAACACCCCAGAGAAACACCCCAGGAGTTTACAAGGATACAACATACAACAGGGGGAATTGGAGATCTGATAACCATGCAGAGTCAGAAGAACACAGTGTGAAATTCTGAATGCAACCCTCATGTTACCACCAGCATGGTGAGGGTAGGGGAACCTTTACAGAGCTTAAGGAAAAACCTTAAGCTTAAGAAGGAGCAAGAACTTCAACAACAACAGCAAAAAGTGATGTGTGTAGTTAGAGATCACTTTCACTTATGCTTTGCTGCGTTCTTCACGAAGGCTGGTTTTAGAGGACTTAATTATTATTCACACTGCAGAAATGAAGGAAATAGGCTTCCGTGTCCTCGAGTTTCTAAGGTTCTCAAGCTGATGAGTGGGAGAGTTTGCATTATTCCTGGGAGCGAATGAGTCATCCTCTGAGAAGCAATGCCCTGATACGTGTTGTCTCATTTGCAAGAGCGCAGGTACCATTTATTAGCCGTGGGCTTCAAGAGAGGGATGGGTTTTTAAATTGCAAGAGGAAAGGAACAGTTACAAAATCAAATTTTGGATTTATAAAGTTGTACATGACGTTCTTTAAAAAGAACAACCGGAAGCTCCCACTTTCCTTTTCTGGAGGAGGGAGCAGCTCCGGTGGGAACAGCTGGTTTGTGCAGTGGCCAGCGGCAGGCCCCCAGAGCACTCAGGGGGTGGGACGGGCATTGATTGGCACAGCCTGGACCAAAAATTATCTCTTAGAAACAAAATCCTCTATCCAGATATTTGTGCCCTCCCTGAGGCCACTAGAATAGCAGAGAGATTGAGAAATATCCAAGAATTATCAGGTCAGGTTTTTTTGGTTTGTTTCTGCCTTTGTGTTGGTGGCTGGCTCAGATAAAGGCTACTCAGTACCACGGAGGTGGTCGCTTGCCCCCCTCCCCCAGGAGCCCTGCAGAGCCCTATAAAGCTCACACCCCTTTCTATCCTTGGATGATATCTAGTTCAGCTTCTCTCTGATGCTGTTTCTCATGGGTCTGTGGTTGCTAGTATTGAGGATGAAGCTGGATGATCTACAGGACTTCACTCACATACCTGGTAGGTGGCAGGCTATCAGCCTCGGCACTCTCATGTCCTTTGTATGGACTCTCAGGCTCCAGCAGGCTAGCTCAGGCTCATTCTCCATCTCCAAGTGCAGCGGAGAGGTGCCCCATAAGCAAGCACTTTTAGGCCTCTGTTTACCTACTGGACCTTGCCAACTCCTACTTCTTAACTCAAACACCAACAAAATCCCGTAACATATGCTCATGCAATAAATTTTTAGAACTCTTAATTATGCAGTTTTCAAACATAAACATAGGTAGAGAAAATAGCATAATGAACCACTCTGTATGGATGACCCAGCTGTAATAATTACTCATATGAAGTCCAGCTTCATTCTAAATGATTGTTTTGAACTCTATGCTATAGCATAGCCTGCAAGTTCGCCCCTACATCTGTTCACCTCTTCTTGTGTAATAACAGAAGCCCCGATTTAGTTCAAAATAGAGGCTATATTTTCCATTCTTACAGCTAGATCTGACCATATGATTTAGTTCTAGCCAATGGAATGTGAGCTAAAGTGATGGGTATAAGTTCTAGGTATGCCCTTGAATGGAAAGAGCATGGCCTCTCCTTCCGTTTCCCTCCAAGACTTGTCTGATTTGCAGACAAGGAAAGGAAGCCATCTTGGACCAGAGACAAAGGCCACACCTTAGTGATGAAAGCAACAAAATAGAAAGTGTCCAGGTTTCTGTAAACTTGGCAGAATTGAATTGCCATACCGGGTTGGATTATTATATGTGAGAGAAATAAACATCTATCTAGTCTACGATTGGCTTCTAGCTTCACTGGGGTCTCTGTTACTGGCACAAAACCCAAGATCTTAACTAATAGTAAAAATCTGATTATATATTATATATTAATGCCACTTCTGTGATTTGTTGGTGACTATTATATTTTAGCTCAGCAGTTACATTACAATTTCTCCTGTTCTTATTTAACAAATATTTCCTGAGTGATAATTATTAATATATGCCAGGCACTATTCTAGATGTTGGGACTATTTCAGTGAACAAAGAGACAAAAATCCCTGCGCTCACATTCTATTGTGTGACAGAATCTGTCCTCCAGAATTCATATGCTCCAGCCCTAACCTCCAATGTGGCTGTATTTGGAGGTGGGGCCATTGGGACATAATTAGGTTTAGATGAGGTCTTGAGAGTGGTACCTTCCTTCATGATGGGATTACTACCCATATAAGAAGAGGAAAAGGGAGATCTCTTCATACACATGCACAGAGGGAAGACCACATGAGCACACAGAGAGAAGGTGCTGTCTACAAGCCTGGAAGTAGGTCCCCATCAGGAACCAAATCTGCTAACACCTTGATCTTGGACTTTCCAGCATCCAGAACTGAGAAACAAATGTTCGTTATTTAAGCCCTGCAGGCTAGGTTATTTTATGATAGCAGCTCAAGCCAACTAAGACACATTCTAATATGCTTTGACTTTCTGCTTCAACTTTTTATTATCAGCTCATTTATTCATTCATCTAAAAAAATATGTATTGAGTACCTCACACGTGCCAGGCTCTGCTTTAGGGGACGCAGCAGTGAAGAAAGGAAGCCAAATCCCTCTGCTCATAGGGCTTACATGGGGAGACAGTTGGGTAAGGGAGATCAGGAAGTATTACTAAAATGTATATTATTACGAATAGTGATAACTGCTAAGGAGGAAAGTAACGCAGGAAAGGGTGATGGGAAGTAGGGGGGATGGAATTTTATATTTTAGATGGTGTCATCAGAGACCACCTCACTGAGAAGGGGACATTTGAATAAAGATGAAGGAGAGAAAAAGCAAGCCGTGCAGGTGTCTGGGAGAGAAGCAGTCCAGGCAGAAGGAATCGCAAGTGCGAAAGCCCTAAGGTCCTAATGTGTTCTGGAAGCCACCATGAGGCTCTCATAGCTGGAGCTGAGTGAGCCAGGAGGGAACTCATAGGTGAAAAGGGCTTTTCCTTGAAGGCTTTGCAAGGCCCAGATGGCTTGAAAGCTCAACCATTTCTTGCTTAAAAACTAGGCATCTTTGTCTCACCCTCGCACCATTTCTTTTTCTGTATTATTCCTACTACAAATATTATCCCTATGAAGCAAGCATGGGCATTGTCCTGTGGGCAAATGCACATTGTCTCAGAAGAGCGGCATGGCTGATACTGCAGGAGCCAAATCAGCTTAGATGATCTGATGGGTGAATTTGAAGCCAGGCAATTGGGCAGCAGTGACGAGATAAAGCATGGGAAGGAAACAGGAAGTGAGGGGATCACAGGTGAAAGGCTCTCAGATGGTGGCAGTTAACAGAGTCAGGTGCCAGCGGCCTCTTACTAGCAGCTGTTTGTCATGAGTGTGGTGCCTTGCTCAGAGGAATGCTAATATACAGGAAGGGAAAAGGCATCAAGAAAATACATTTGGGAATTTTTTTTTCTCCTTTTAGAAAACATTCAGGTTACATATACCTTGTGGAGGGAGAGATATGAGATAGGTGGACTATGGGATCATTTGCATACCTTTAATGGTACAGGTGACAGTAGCTGAGAGCAGAGCAGGAATATGACCAAAGTGAGTGAAAGCGTTTGGCCAAAGCTCCCCCTGTTGTCTTGGTTTTAAGAGGTATCACGTGATTATAATAGCATTATAATGAGGAGAAACATCTGCAAGTGAAGTAAAAAGTAGTTAGAGGTGGGGCCAGGATGGTCTCCTTAGTCTTCCCCAGGGAAGGTCCGGAGAGGAGTTTAAAAGTGATTTCTTGCAGTCAGGAAAAATGGAAGAATCTGAATTAGCATGAAAGGAGTTTTTGGTGCTCAGTTCTGGGGAGAGCCGCCATGAATTACTGACATTTCATGTCTCCTGCTGCTCTTCATGGCAGCCATGTAGGAAATAGTAAATGTAGAGGCACATCCATGTTCGATCGCATGTTCACGCTGGCAGTGCTTCTGGGAAGGAATCCCAAGCCCTGGGCCATAAAAGGTGCATCTGCCCTCCTAGCAGTTTGGACTGCTCTCTGTGCTCCAAAGGATTGGATTGGTTCAGAGGGAGCAGCGAAACAGGTGGACAACCATGTAGCATAAAGACTGGTTTGGGTCAAATGGGTGATGTAAAATAGGCGATGGAAAATAGAAAATATCTCCATTTCTTCTATCAGCCTTGCTCTGTACCTCATGTCTTCCTGAAGGGCTGTTTCAATAGGAGACTTAGGCAGTGGCACACTCGACAGAATGGAGTAATGTGTGTGGCTGATTAGTCATGTCTGCCATGGTAGTCTGCATGCTGCATAATTGCTTTGTCTGTACCACATTCTTATTTTTTTTCTAATAATAGAGACTTAAATTATTTCAGATACATCTTTCTTTTATAATAGAGCACATTTAAATTTGAGAACAGTGGGATTCTAGCCAAAGAAAGGCTGGAGATAACATATTAAAATGTAGAGAAAGGCTTTAATTGTTTTATTTACAAATTTCAACCAGTACCCCTTGCCTGAATTTCGTTTAAATTGTGGTTCAATGCGTGTCGAATATGAACAAATGAAATAATACATATACATAAAATCATTAGGGTCAGAACCATCTGAAATAGGGTAGTATCTATGCAATCTCTGGAACAGAATTAGAATATTCCTTGAATCTTTAGAATGTGTTATTGAATTATGACGTACATATGGAAAATGGAAAATTTAGGTAAGTGGAATCAAAGAGTGGAACCCATTTGTATTTGGCCACTTTCCCCCAGTATTATATTTGTGAGATGCATCGGTATTGCTGTGGGTATTTGTACTTGGTTCACTCTCACTGCTATATAGCTTTGTATACTGTGACTATATCACAGTTGAATTATGCATTCTACCATTGATGGATACTTAGGTTGTTTTCATTTCTGTGAACATATATGCTCTGTTTTGTTGGGTGTTTAACTAGGAATGGAATTGCTGGATTCTATGCTAGACATGGATTCAGCGTGATAGATTACTGTCAAGTATTTTATCCACGGTATTGCCACAAGCTTACTTTATTGTGGCAGCTATAACAATTCAATTATTTCCCATATTTTACCAACGTTGGCTATTGTCTGCCTTTTTAAAATGTAGCTATTCTGTTGGGTGTCTAGTAGTTTTGCATTGTAGTTTTAGTTTACATTTCCCTGATAATGAATAAAGTTAAGTCCCATTTCAAAGAAAAAGTGTGTATAATAACTTAGATCTTGCAGTTATGAGGCAAGAAAATTGCATTGAGTTAGACACACTGAGGCTATTACATCGAATTTGAATACATAGATAACAGTTGGTTCTAGGAGGTCATGTTGACTGTGCCAATAGAACTTAAAGCTGATGACTTAAAGGGAAGTGTTGAAAAGATTTCAAATGGATTTGGACTTCAAATCAATTTATTTGTGTAGTTCAATGTTCTCTTTAAAATGTAAACCTGCTGCTTGATTTTTTTCCTTAAACTCTCCATTTTGATATTGTCTTGATTTTCTTAAGGTTATGTTTGCATAGACAGATATTCATTATGGATGGTACTCATTTTTCGTGGTCCAATAGAGCCTGACTTAGTAAAAATGATTCAACTTAGAGAACATGTGTAATAGTAAAACATGCATACAAGGCAGAAATCATGGAAATGGCACATGAACATTTCTATACTATTGTAAGAGAAATGGAACTTCAAATGTTACATTAGCCTTACAGATGGGGGACCCTTGGAATTGTACCGCTTCGTAAAAGTGCCAGAAGTTCTTTGATCAATGCTGTACATTCAATTAGGGCTAAAACCGGTACACTGGGGATGGCTGTTATGTTTTGTAACACTATGGAGACTGCATTAAACACTGTTCAGATACGGCATCAGCTGTACTGCTGCTTCCTGAGGAAAAACCTAGTTTTATTGCAATTTGCCTCCCAGTCAAAACGCAGGTTGTCTTTGATGCAAATGAAAGCTCTGTTTAAGGGGTTGCCTCTGTTTTTACAAGGTGTCAGCTTTAACTTCTTCTCATTTCATTTTTACATAATATAAAAACCTGTCATTCACTGAGGACTTGCTGTGTGCTAAGCACTGTGCTAAACTTGTTACAGCTGGTATTTCGTGTAATTGTATAACAACCCCATGAAGGAGATATTGTTATTATCCCATTTCACAGATACAGAAACTGAGGCACATGGAATTTAAGTAACTTACCCAAGGTCACATAGCTAGTAGGTGTTGGAGCTGGGATTTGAATTCAGACTTGGCTCTGACCTTTGAACAACGCGGGGGTTAAGGTACAAGCCTGTGCAGCTAAAAATCCACATATAACTTTTGACTCCCCCAAAACTTAACTATAATCGACCTTTGCATCTGCAGATTCAACAAATCATCAACCAAAAACAGTATTTTCACTTTACTGTTGGGGATCTGCAGTTGGGAATGTGAGAACACTGTTTTTGAGCCACAGTTTGTTGAATCTGCAGCTACGATCGATACCCAGAAATATGAAGGGATGGCTATATTTATTGAAGAAAATCTGCATACAAGAGGACCCACACAATTCAAACCCATGTTGTTCAAGAGTCAACTCTACTAGCTTAGTGCCCTTGGGTAAGTTATTTTAGCTTTCTGGATCTGTGTCTTCATCCGATGAAATGAGGTAGCATCAACAGTATTGGGTTGTGAAGATGGAAGATGGTACCCACAAAGGGTTTACTTAGTATGTGCATGTGAACTCACATAAGAATTCTAAATGATAGCCATTATTATTGTTGTTGTCATTTACTGTTAGTTTTATGGTCATCAGTTATCATTATTAGCCATTATTAGCCAAGGAAATTTCTAGGTGCCCACAGCAACCCTGCCGAATGGTTATTATTATCCCCATTGAAAGAGGCTGAATGACTTGCCAATTGTCTTATCAATTACTTGGTGTGAAACCATTTTCTCCCAGAACTGGTTTGCTCAAAAGGTTTTCACTTCTTGGCCATTACTCTGTAACCCTGTCTCTTCATTTAATACCTGTGTATTATCTCAAGTGAGATGTCTTCAACCAGCTACTCAGAGTCTTTGTGTTCCAGGCCAGAACATAGTCAGGTTTGAGCTCTGTGCTTCCCAGCGCCAAACAGAAACCTTCCCGAAGAAAGATGTACTTGTGTGAAATGGTGTATGGAACCCACATTCCTTCTACCCGCCAGGTAATCTGCATTCTGTCCTTGGCTGGTTGGACTTCACATTAGCTTGTTTAGTCTTTTGGGAATTGCTTTCCCTGAATTATTGTGCAGCTTTACTTTCAGCTTCCATGGAAGGTCACTTTGAGAAAGCTTTGAGATTTATGATTGCACTTGCTTCTGAGAACATTGCCCGCCATTGTATTAGGTCGGTGCAAAAGGAATTGTGGTGTTTGCAATTATTTTTAACCTTTTAAATGGCAATTACTTTTGCACCAATCTAATACTTGATGTCCCATTGATAAAGTTATACTTGAAATAATTTTTCTGGGAAAATTTTTTCTTATGCTAAGGAATTAGTAAGTTCCCTTCTTTCTAATACTAAGAATTCTGTAATTGCTTGCCTCACACTTTTCCATAAGGAAGCTCAGAAGCAAATTTCAAGTTCAGTTACAATAATTATTTTGGAATAGAGGTTATTATCATAGGCTGCTCGCAGACGAGGATGTTTGCAAACTCTGAAGGCAGTGCAACATACGGAAAGCTTTCCTGAGCATAACTTTTATTTTGGAATAATTTTAGATTCATGGAAAAGTTTCAAAGATCACATGACCTGCACGGTCAGACTCTGTGAGGGTGTTCACCCTGCTACGCTGTGCGGTACTTCATCCTACTGTGTGTGTGTGACAGTTCTTACTACTACGACATGGTGGGGTAGTTCACAGGGTGTCACTTTGTGGTGACGTAGTTGTTGACATGGTTTATCAGTTCACAATGCGCTAAGAGTTCACACACTACTACTACTTTGTGTGGGCTAAGAGTTTACACTGCTACCCTGGGCATTAGTTCACACTGAGAGTAGTTAACACTACTGTATTCTGTGTTGATTCACACAGTGCAGAGTTGAATAGTGCTGAGCTTAGCACCATTGTACGTGAAGGCCTCAAGAGCAGACATGGCTCTTAAAAAAACTTGTAAGAAAAAGAGAAACTTTCCGAGTTCCAGGATTCTTGTGGACAGGAGTGTTATTTTGAGCATTTACATGTTTTTTCCGCCACGCCTATCAGTCAGCAGTTCAAAATACAACAAAGCACCATGTAGGCTGCCAAGCTCTGGTGTGACAGCTTCTAGTTTAAATCACCCAAGTGTGGCCTAAGAGAGGCTGTTGGTTAGAACTGCATTGAGGGACAAAGGAGGAACCCGTTATTCTTGGATGTGTAATAATCCACGTGGGTAACGCGACTTGTCCACATACCCTTAGGGGTCCCTCGCCAACACGTGGTCTGAGTTTGGAGTTGGCTGTTAACTACATAAGCGGTGGCCAAAGTTTTGTACTTCTAATTCCCAAACAGTGGTTTCAGCCACAAGAGGCTTTACATTTTGTTAATAGATGATACAGTTTGGGGTGGAAAAGAGAATAGAACATGGGTAGAGTGGTCTATGAGTGAGTTTTATTAGTACATTCTTCAGATCCATTTTAGGACCTCCTGGGGGCAAAATCTAATGTGCCCTAAAGATGCCAGGACGATACCCAATGAAGCAGAGGTTTGTGTTGGGTCCTGGGCTTATGAAGGTCGGAGCTAGATGGCACAAAGAGATTGTTGAGCCCTCCAGAAGCAAACCACCCTGTGGCCCTGACTGACTATAGACTTACTAGCTAAGCCCCAGTGGTTAAGAAAACAAAAACACAGGGAATGTAGGGGAGAGATACTATTCCCACTCCTGTAATCCACAAGGACGAATTTCCCCTAAAAAGTCCTGGCCTCCAGCCTAGCACTGACCCCCTCAGGGAGTGGGCGAGTTGTCTGGTTCATATCTACTAATCATTGGCGCCAGCCTTTTTTGGGCCTTGTTTCCTTTCCACATGTGTTCAGTGCAAAGATGCTAGCTGCCTGTGTCTTTTCTGCAGCTGAAACCTCAGGAAAGCTGTAGCAAGAAAGCACATTGTTGCGGCACATCTAACCCCATTCAGCAGGACAGCCTTTTATCAGTCTCCATCTGTCTGAATCTTCTGTATCATTCAACAGTTCAGAACCCAGGCAGTCCGCACTTTAGCTTTCTAAAGCCCCAATGCTTCATATCACTGACCGTAGTTTTATTTTTTACTTATTTGTATATGATTTATATTAATGTCTGCCTTCCTAATTAGGGAATAAGTTCCATGGGGAGTGAGAGGGTGAGCACACATGTCCTTTTGAGCCCCATTGTATTTCCAGGGCGTGGCCCAGTGTGCCAAGGCCACACATACAGTTTGTCAAAGGAACTGAATAAATGAGTCTCGGAATCCCTTCCACTCTCGTTGGCCCTGGCTGTCTTCCCTTCTTATAGGGTCCTCTTGCCTGTAAAGCTCTCTTGACCACACTGCCAAAGCAGCCAACACTGATTCAGTCCCTGGACCAAGATTTTTAACCCCAACAAAGCCAACCACACGTCACAGCGCCACCACCCAAGTAGAGGCAGCCCTGTGGAACTTCATGCTGTTCCAAGGCAAAGTCCTGAATTTTCTCATATTCTTTCTTTCCTTCGGCTCCTCACTTCCAGCTGTGGGCTTGTGTTTTTATTGAGAAGTCTGGCCTTGGGCTTGCTTCTCCCCAATATGCTTAGCATGCCTTAATAAACAAACCTACATGCTTTCTCTGTTGTTAGATGTCGCAGGAAAGTAAGTCCCGGGGTCTGAGACGGCGTTGCAGGGGACACTACATCCAGCTGGTGGATACCCTCCCCCACCACCCTGGGGCCAGCAGAAGTTGGAGTGGGTCTCGGGCACAGTGCACTGAACAGAATTTGGTTTCCAGACTTTCTTGGAGGGTGGTGTGAGTAGGGTATAGGGGAAGAAAATATTTACAAATAGAAAAACAAGAGGGTTGCTTTGCCTTTCTTCCAACTATTGCATTTCCCACTTCGTTAAGAGTATAAGAGAACATTTCCTTTCCTCTCTTGCCTGGGTTTTTCTAGGCTTTATTAAATAGCACTTTTACATGCTATTTTCTTTGGGGTTTATCTCTGAGCTCTTCCTGGGGCTCCTGCCCCTGCGAACTAATTTGATAGGGGACAGGTAAAGTCAGCACAAAGGAAACAAACAGAACCCAGTGGCTTCCAGCAGCCTGCTGGTCCTGGCCGCCTGCCGGAAGGCATTGAGGCTGAGCCCAGCGATACTTCCTTTGAAACAGAGCAATGTGCCTGCGATCCAAATCAAAGGTGCTTATAAAAAGAACTCCCTCTTTGGGTCTGGGTTTTTTTTTTCACCCCCCTCCCAGCTTCAGGTCCTGCTGTCTTCCTGCTGTTACAAGGGAAGGGCCCACAGCTTTATTCCTGCTTTGAATGACAAATGCTTTAAATTGTAGTACCTTTTCCTGTTCAGCTTGTCCAAGCCAACTCTGCGTGTGGCTCCAAAACCTGGCCCCGAGCTGTTACCTACAGATTTACTTTCCTGTTTCACTTTCTTTTCGAAGATACAGTGTTTTTTCCTCCACTGTAAAAGTAACACAGGCTTCCTGTAGGAAACCACTATAGAAATATGTAGAGGGGTAAACAATTCACCCCTAGCTCCACCTCCCAAAATAAACATTGTAAACACATTTTCTTCTAGACTGTTTTTAATTTTATTATAATTATTTTTTATTTTTTTATTTTCAGCATCCTTAGAGTTGGAAGATTCCTGGCTTATGCTCTTTGTGCTCTTAATCATCAGCTATTGAGAATTCCCAAGTGGCGTTTTATTTTTGGGTAAGAGTGTTCTAAGGGGGAGAGAGAAAAAGGGAGAAAAACGCTGGACACAGAAGCATAAACCCAAGCACCTTCTGTATAAGTATTTCATTTTTGTGAACTCTCAGATTGGTGCTTAGTTACAATATTTCACATTTAGATTCATCTATTAATTAAAAAGAGAAGCGATGAGTCAACAACTACTGGAGGCTAACTACTCATCCCTCTGAGATGAATAACTTTTTAGCACCTTCAGCTAATCTTCTTGAATTCAGAATTCTGAATTCAAACAGAGTCAGCAGGCAGTTTAATAATGTACAAAATGGGAAACAGCTCCCCCTGGGGGCAGGCACCTGAAGGCACATGTGGGTGCTGGGTGTGGTGAGCTGAGCAGGGCCAGAGACCAGCCTTTGCCCAACTCTCCTTCTAGGACCTCTGGGCAGGAACCTCCCTTCACTCCTTTGTTCAGATGGAATAATAATGTGTACTTTTAGGGTTGTTAGGAGGATGCAATGGAAAACAGAATTACTTAATAAATAATTCAACTAATACTTATTAAATATGCCACATTTGCCAGGCACAGTTCCTAGCACTGTGAGCAAGCAAGATTAAGGTGTGTTGTCTCGTGGAGCTGCCATATTGATGGGGTGTGTGGGAGACAGGAAAGAAATGAAAATATCAGTGCTGTGCGGACAGGTATATGGGGTGATGTGATAGAAAGGGATGAAGTAGCCATTTTGTTACCAGAGTGGGCCCTCCTCGGCATGGTGTCCAGGTTCTTGGCGTCTCCAGCAAAGAATTGAATGAGACACAGAAATAAAGTGGTGAAAGAGTAGTTTATTAGAAGAGATAGTACACTCCGAAGAAATAGGAGTGGACCCGAGCAGTAGAGAATGGCTCAAAGGCCATTATTAGAAGAGAAAGTACACTCCAAAGAGTTTGGAGTGGGCTGAGCAAAAGGATGGGCTCAAAAGGCTCAAAGGCTCAAAGGCCCAAAGGCTCAAGGCTCAAAGGGGCTCAAGGTGGCATTATTAGGAGACAAAGTACAATCCAAAGGGTTTGGAGCAGGGCCTGAGCAAAGACAAAGCTCAAGAGGTCTTGAAAAGTGGGGACTTGGAATTTTTATCCCTTTTTTTCTCTAGAATGGGCTACTCCTTTCTGGGTGTGGGACCACTTGATTGACACCTGTGATTGACAAGAGGCTATTACCTCATCTTTTTAGACTGCATGTTCCTTCCCAGAATTCAGTCTGTTATAAGGACATTAATGAACTTCTGGGCGTACGTATGACACTATAATGATGGTATAATGAGGCCCAGATGAAATGAAGTTTGTTGCAGCCTTTATTGCGCAGGTGTGAGTGGCCAGTTTAATCTAGTTGACTATTTTGTACCCATTTGTTCCTCCCTCATAGAGGTAGATAATTAGAGTGAAAAGGGGAAGTTTTGGGCGGAGAAGGGCGGTCTTTTGGGTGGTAGCATTTTGTGGGTTGTATAGGAATGCAGAGACCCACTACCTATCTCTAATTGCCTTGTTTTCTCCTCGAGAGACATGATCCCCATAAAATCTCTATGGGAAGTTGAGGGACAGGAGGCCTTTTCTTCTGTAACTGCTTCCTGCTGGGCAGGGACGTAGAGCTGCCTCTGCCTATTGGGGGTTCACGGAATTCTTGCCTGATCTGGTCTTAGAGGAGGAAGGAGTCTCGAGATCCGCCTGGAAGACCGTGTTGGCTTCTTTGGTTGGAACACGGTAATCTTGCTGGGGTAATGTCTTCGGTATCCCCAAGGCCTCTAGATGAGGAGAGATAATTTGGTTAAACAGAGTTAAAAGTGTTGGCCCAAGACGCAGGACCCAAAGCCATCGATGCAAGGTGGCTGTGTGATAGAAATTCTGTTTAGCTTCGGGGAGCCTGTGGTCTTTTCCTCTGGTTACTCCGGTCATTCAGGATGTGGTGTTCACCCAGGAGCTGGGCCTGGAATGGCCTGGAACAGGGGCAGGGGATTCCTATGATTCAGGGTAGGAAGAATCTCCTGTTTAAGATGAAAAAGCTGATTTGAAAGGTAATTAAGGTCAGGAATTAAGAAGCTAAGAAACTCATTTGGCCCATATCAATTTCAGGCTGAGTAGTCAGGGAAGGTTTCTCTGAGGAGGTGACCACAGGCTGAGATGTGGATGACAGGACAGAGGAGCCACACCGTAGTGGCCAGGAAAAGAACATTTCAGAGGAAGAATGCTGTTAAAGAGAAAAGCACAGGCCCAAAACGGTGTCGCTTATGCTAAAGCCCATGATAACAAACCTAGATTTAATACCTGACCTAACTGCTGTTGTCAACCTCTCCCAGAAACATCATCTAATCAACAAGTCTGGAATTTTCTGGTGAACACCAAGAGCCCTTTCCATCTCTCACAGAAAGAAAAGTCAATCTGTATGAGGAAAACACTTGTCCTTCCCTGCCCCCAAAAACAAGATGTCCCAGCCTAAAAAATTCCTTTCTTTTCTTTTGTTAAAAGCTCCCTGGCTCCATCCTTTCCCCTCTGACAACCCCTGGGAGCACCCTGGTAGTTGTCGGATGGGATGCTGCCCGGTTCACGAATTGCTTAAGAAAGCCCATTGGATCTTCAAATGTACTCAGCTGAATTTTGTTGTGTTAACAGAACATAACTGCAAAGTGCAAAGAGGGAAGGCAGTGGGTCTTGACATGCTCAAAACCTGAAATGAAACCTGTATATCTGGAGTGGGGAAGGTGAGGAGAGTAAAGGTTTGAAAAGTGGGAGGGAGCTGGATTACAGATCAATCAGGAAAGTAATTTAGGCAAGAAAGAGCCCGCACAGTTTGTGGATGAAAACAGTGGTTGTACGGGAAGTCACCTCACAGGGTGATCTGATGTAGATTTCTAAGCGGGCAGGTGCCGGTGGGGAGTCCCACCCTAGGCATGTAACTTCTTTACTAAAAGGTTGTCTTTGCCTTAAGCCAGCCCTGCCCATGGTTTCTGTGCATCAGGGTTAACAAGGTTTGAACCGCTCCCTTTCAGACGCCTCCTTCTAATACCTGACAATCTTCCTTACCTTCTGGCCTTAATCTCAAATGCATCGAAGCAGTTGCAATTGTTATTCTCCAAAGCATTTATTTCAGTCTGTTGAGCTCTTACTTTCAGGTGTACCCCTCTTTGGCTCAAATAAAGTTTTTATAGAAACTCTCTCCTTGTTTGGAGGTTCTTACGTCAACAAGCTCTTGACCCAAAGGTCCTCCTGATTGAGGGACTTGTCTGTAAAAATGAAGAGCAAAGGCCGTTCCGGAGAAATCTGTTTCCTCCTAACCCTGAAGGATAAAGGTAAAATTTTTATCAAACGCGGCTGTGCCAGATGGTTTCTATGGTGGAGAGTCTCTGCTTATGTCAAACAGAAACCCTGGGGGAGAATGGCCCTCAGAGTCTTCAGAGGAGGCGGCAATCAGTCGCTGCAAGTGGGAAATAGTTCACACACACAAAATAATGCCTTAAATTGGTTCAGTGAGAGACGCAGATTCAGTTCAGAGCAGTTCTCCCAGAACCCTGAAGCTTTAAGTTCTCAGAGAGGAATGGGGCAGGGAGAGACGTAAGGCAGAGCAGATGGCGTGATGAACAGGAGCTGAACACTTCAGGCTACTCCAAGAAAGGAAGTCTTAATTAAGGGAAAAGCCCCCAACAGCAGACCTGTTTACCTTCCATTATTAATAGTGTTATTATTCTGCTTGTGAGTTGCTAACAGATCCATCAGGTGCTATTCAGATCTGAGAGAAAAAGAATCTTGTTCTTCTTCTTATTTGTGAAGTCCTCTGGAGCTGCCCCCAGGTCGTTTCCCAGATTTCAAGGAAGGCTAATATTCCAGATGAGAAGTAATTACAGCTCTGGGTTTCCAACTGTCCAGAGAGAGGCAGCTCAGATAGTTAATTGGCTCTGCTATCTTGGCCTCTTTTCCTGAGGCTTTCTACATCATCTGCTTCCTCTCCTACATCTTGGGGAATTTTCACAGTCTAGCAAGCTCTGCACATTTAGGTTACTTCGAGGGGTGGGTCTACCATCAGGCAACAACTGATTTCCAAGCCTCTGCTGCTACCCTCCGCTGGTTTTCGTTGGAGCTAAAGAGGGCTGGCTCTTCATTAGCATCTGTGACATTTTCATGAGCACTAATGAGGCCCATCTGAAAACTCAGACTCGGAGTGAGTGGAATTATTCTGTGCCATACGAAGGACTGGAAAACTTCCCTGGCTTATTTAGGCCGTAGTTCAGAACCCAGAGGAGCATCAAATTTGTCCCAGGATAATAATAGCATTGCTTGAAAAGAGAATTCTCTGGAAGCTTCGGAAATGATATTTTCAAAACACTTTATAATAAAGAATTTCAAACACACACAAAATAATAATGTTACAACGAGTCTACAATTATTAACATTTTGCCAATCTTTTTTCAGCTTTTCCTCCCCTTATTTTTTTCTTTGAAGGTGTGAGACATCATGTTATCGCATTCTTAAATTCTTCAGGTATATCTCCAATAAATAGAAAATCTGCATACACACACACACACACACACACACACACACACACACACACACACACACCATGAGATTGTTGCAGGTTGGGTTCCCTGGAAAGCAAACCCCGAATGAGGAATGTCTGGCAGAAAGCTTCTTAAGGAGGTTGCAGGATTAGCATCTGTAGGAGGGAAGGGAAGGAAGCAAACTGGCCTGATAAGCAGTGTCTCTGAATGACTCAGCTGGCCCCCATGGACAAGGTACAAAGCTGAGAACATCTTAGTTTTCCGGAATCTGGGGGAGAATGTTGGGCCTTATAATGCCGTAATGCTGCCATATTGAACCAGACTTTCCCAGGAAGTGGGTATGACCTTGGATTGAGTGTCTCTCTTTAACCAGTGGTAATCTGAGGGCAATTTCTGGAGAAGGCACACAGAATGGCTGTCGCTGGCAGTATTCCCAGAGGCTTAGGGAATAATGTTTGGATTTCCACAGGGGAAACGTCACAGCTCCCACTACAGACACTGTTATGCCCAATAAAACTAACACTAATCCGTCACTGTTTTCTGATGTTATCTAAACAAGGTCCACAAAAGGAAGAGTTACGTTAAATTAAAGCTTCCTTTAGAGCAGGGTCTATTATGAATTTTAAATATGCACATGACATGACTCCTCCAAGAAGGTTCTTACATGGGCAGGATTTCCAAATTTATTTGACCACCTAATATGTTTTTGGTTTGGCTTTTATTTTTATTTTTGGGGACTTATCCCCAAAACATGCCCTGGAGAATTTAATACACAAAGAAAGCAGAAGTTATTTTACAGGGTTTGAGAACCCTTGGCTGAGGCCAAGACAGCTTGCATGGTGAAGAACCTGAATCTGTGGAGTGGAACCATAGTGAGAGTAATAAGAATAAATGTCACTTGATGGTACAGTCTCTGTGAAGACAGCTGTGAGTTATATGAACATTAGAGGATATTTTGCAGTCAGAACAGGACATGTGCTCAATAGACCGTGTACTTTATCACATCAACAGTCTTTCACTAATACAGCTGTGTGATATGGTCGTTTCTTCACAAAGGAAGGGTGGCAGATAGTGTGGGTAACTGATGAAGAGTCTCCTTGTGGATGCTGTGAAGTTATTTTTAGGTTGTTCCAGAGCCTCATTCATAACTACTACCCCACTCTGGTAGCAGACTGGTGTTGGAGAACAGTGAACAGGAAAGAAGTGGTGTTCTAGGGTTGAGTAAAAGGTTCATAATCAATAGATTCCAGTTGTGCACACAGCATGGGGCCAGGCATTAGAATTGATAAAAGATATGCAGTTTGCTTTCTAGGAATTTATATGGGAATGGTGAAGGGAGAGATGACAAGTAATGCACTGGAGCAAAACCAGTAAACATGCATGCAATTAATTTTCATTTCGTTAGATGGTTGTTTCTCTCTTTGGGTTTTTCAAATGATAAAAACTGCCTCAATTAATGAGGACATGCAAGTATTATTCCTGTTTTATAGAGAGAGAGGTGGAGAAAGTTCTTAATCACACAGCTAATAAGTGAGAGGTTTTGGAAACACAATCCAAGAGATTCATGGTAACTCTTCCAGCTCTCGTAGACAGCGGTGCGGGTCGATGGGGGTTCAGAATGAGGGATTGAAGGGAAGTGATAGGGCATCTAGAATTAGGGGGCACAAATTGGCATAAGATGTCTGTGGGTTCAGTGATTTAAGGTATTGGAATCTCTTTCACTGGAATGTGAAGACACTAGACTTACCTGTAGGAATTTATGATCTGGGAGGCCTGCTTATCTGTCTCTCCACATCTGTGAGGGGACTTCGATTTTTCAAAACACACGGGGTTTGCTGTGCTGGCCCATTATGAGAGATGGCAGCAGTATGGAAGGAGAGCAACGGATCTCAAGACAGATATGACGGCCTTTAAACTCTAACTCTCCATACCACCAGTGTGTTTTCATGCGTCGCATTCTGAACTTTAGTTTTCTGATCCATAAAGTGAAAGCAATAATGCTGACTTCTTTATAGGGTCTGTGGGGATTAAACGATGTGTCGTTGTGACTGTGCCTAAGATGAGCTTGGCACCTGCCAGACACACGGCAAATATTGATCACCCTTCTTAGTCCTCATAAGATCACTTCTCTTCCGCACAAGAAGTTGTTAGTATCAGAAGCACTGAATCAGGTTTTCTTTCTTTCTTTTTTTTTAAACTTTTATTTATTTTAAGTGTGTTTTTCAGGACCCATCAGCTCCAAGTCAAGTAGTTGTTTCAATCTAATTGTGGAGGGCGCAGCTCACAGTGGCCCATGTGGGGGATTGAACCGGCAACCTTGTTGTTAAGAGCACCGCACTCTAACCAACTGAGCTAAACCGGCCGCCCCCTCAGCTTTTCAATAAAAACTAGAACTCCTGGGCTTCTTCTCTCCTCCCCCATCCATTTCCTGGAATCCATACAGTGTACATTGCTACAGGTCAGCTGTGTGCTCTATTGAATCCTTTTACAATATTGACAGGTGAATTCCTGAAAGGTTCCTGTCTCTCTGCCTTACCTCATTCCGAGTTCTCTTATTCACTGGTGAATACAATAATAATGGGAACCTACAATATCCTGTGTGTTACTCTTTTGCAGGCAGTAACAACTTGATGAGATAGTCCTGATGTTTTTCCTACTGGAGTGACGACACTGTCCAATTTGGGGTTGAGTAAATCGCCCCAGATCCTACAGCGGGTAAGTGAGGGAGGAGGCTTTCCACCCACCTGTTTGTGACACCAAAGCAGGAGAGGTAAAACCTTTGGTGACAAAAAGCTTGTGCCATGAACTCTTAGGATTCTAGTGGGCTAGGACTGCTTGGATGTAGTGGAGAGAAAGAGAGAGAAAGAGAGTTGCTGTTGGAGGACCTGCTTTTCCATTTGATTTAAGTCCACTCTGGCCAGATTCCGTGGCCCGAAGTCCAGCTCAAGTTTCTTTAGCAAATAGTGAAATGTATTGACTTCATCTCCTCTCTCTGGAACTCTGCCTTCTGTGAGTCAGCCTTCTTCTCATATTGAAGATATTGCCAAATTTGGCCCAGGAAATTTTCTAGGATGACTTTGGCCTGCTTTTCCCTACAGCTTGGGATCACAGAGAAAGAGGACATATTTCCAAAGAGTCACCAAGTTTGGGTCCCCACACTAATCACTGTGGACAAGGAGAATGGAGGACTCTCGCCTTTTGCTTGGCCAAGGTCATGTTTCTTTAAACCCCTTAGAATTGGGTAGAATGGAGGGTAGGGTAAATCCCATTGAAAAGAGTGGAATGACAATAAAATGAAGAGACCGCTGAGCAGAAAAAGAGCTTTTTACTTACTGTTATGTCACTTAAAACCCACCTAAGCTTAACTGTTGGTTTGCAACCTGGGAGTTTCCTGGGTGAAATTCAAAGCTTGACCTCCATAGATGGAGAGCAAGGAGAGATCGAAGAAAGAGCAGAACCACTCCAGACTTGGAGGTAGGTGGCAGATTTAATAGCCAGGGACTTACACACGAGGCTTGTCGTGGGGCGACTGCAAGACCAGTCGAGCTCTGCACATACCCTCTAGAATCTCGAGAATTTATACAGAGACCGAAATGGCATTCAGTCACTATTCAGTCTAGCAGGTCTCAACAACACAGTCCACTTTCAAGGCTGTGTCCTTGAGATGGCTCCTTGTGTGGGAATGGTGGGTGGAATGTAGTTTCCAAGAATAGAGGATGGGAAATTGGAGCCTCCGATTGCCCAGGTCCAGCTCTAGGGTCAACCAGCAGTCCCGTCCTCTGGATGACCTCCTCCAACAGTAAGTCATTTCTCTCGACTTTAGTCGCTTCATCTGTAAAATGAAAGCAATAATTTTCCTTGGAAGTTTGTTGTGAAGGACAAAGGAAATAATAGATTGGAAAGAAAGTCCTTTGTAAACTTCACAGGCCTGTGAAAACACTACGCCATACTACAGTATCTCGGAAAACCTGCTGTTTCTCTAGCAACCTCTGCTTTGACATGACTTATTTTAGGTGCTTCCTTACCAAGCAAGTGAGAGCAAGTCATGCACCCCACTAAATTAATGAAAATATATGTATTACCATTAGAAAATATATGCTCACATTCTTTAGCCTGAAGAGAAATACAACAGAGGGTTTTTTTTTCTTTAAATCTGGGATACAGTTATTTATATCTCGTGTCTGCCAAATTCTCTGCCAATGCACTGCTTAATTTCAGGTTTACCTTAAAAATGTCTGCTAAAAGGTAAAACCTGGGTAAGAAGCCTGGGGATAAAAATAAACAGAGGGGTTATACAGGGGAAATACAAGGCAAGAATACAAAGCTCAGGGCCAAGTGGGTGACAACTGAGCCATGAGTAGCTTGTGCATTTTAGGTAAGCTGAAACTCTGCCTAAGGTTACAAACCCAGGGGAAAAAAAGTACTTCCTTCTTCAAATGATTAAACCTTAAAATTGCATCTTATAGAATACTCCAGCTAATCAAAGTGAACCTGGGGTGCTTGGCCTCCCAATCAAGAAGGAAATCTTGAATTTCAGTAGCTTCCTGCTTCATCTGAAGAATTCTAAAACATCTACAAGAAAACCATCTGTGGAGACTTTCCCAGGTGATGCATTCTTTTCTCTGGGTCTATACCTCTAAAAAGATATTAGGTTCACTTAGGAAGGTTTATGTGTCTTACCATTGTAGCCTTTGTTTTTCAGACACCTAGAATTTGCTAGGTTCTTTTAATATTGGTTAATGGAAAGACTAAAGAATTGAAGAAGGAAACATGACCTCATACTGTGGCTGGGGATAAGGAGACCTACATTCTAATTCTCACTCAGTCGGTATTCATTCAATGAATAAATATTTTAGCCTCAAGTTCCATGCTGGGTGCCAGGGATAGAGTTTTGAACCAAATATTGTTTTTGCCTTCATGTATCTTACATTTATTCCATGAGAGAGATACTTAATAAAGATAATGCCACACAAATGTTTTTTACTATGATAAAAAAATCAAATAGGGTAAGGGGAATTATAGGGGTGTTGAACTCTACTTTAAAGAGAGTGGTCAGAAAAGAACAGGGGTTAATATTTGAAATAACTCTGGAAGGAAGTGAGAGAACAAGATATGAATTTGGGGGAAGAATGCTGCTGGAAGAGAGTATAATATGTGCAAAGGTCCTGGGGCTACTTGACTTATTTGAAGACCCAACAAAGATGTCAGAGTGGTTAGAAAGGATTAAGCGAGGACAGCAGGAATGATTGATAAGAAATAGACTGGAGAGCTAGCTGGAGTATATTTCGTGGGGATTTATAGGCATTGGTAAAACTTTCTAGTTTATTGATGTGTAATGAAAGCCATTGGTGGACTTGAATAAAGTAATGACACAATATGATTTATATTTTAAGAAGATCACTCCAGCTGTTATAGGGAAAACTGACAGTGAAGAGAAAAGGCAGAAACAGGAGATCAGCAGGAGACTATAATGGTAATTTAGGATGTCCCTGGTTGAGAAATGGTTTTATTTGAGATAGTTTATGTGGGTAGGGCCAAAGGAATTGATGTGGTTTTTCTGCTGTAGAGCTCTAGTTATATATGTGACTTCGGGATGTGAAAAAATAAAGTGCGCATTTTATTTAACAATTTTTCAAACATATACAAAGATAAAGTGAACTGTGTATCCACCACTCAGATTTAAAGTTTATTAAGATATTCCATTCCGGTTTTGTTTATGTCTCCCCACTACTTTTTTTTTTTCTCTTTCTGGACTATTCAAAACAATCCTACTAGGCATCATACCATCTTACCCATCAATATCTCAGTATTATCTCCAACGAGCAAGCACTTAAAAAATACCACACAGTATCACACATAAAATACCTCACAATACTAACCTAACAAAGTTAACAATAATTATCTATTACCATCTGAAATCAATGTGTTCAAATTTTCCTAACATTTAAAAAAACATGTGTTTTTATAGTTGGTTTGATCAAATCAAGGTCCAAAGACAGTCCAGGCATTGCATTTGGTTAATTTGTGTCCTAACCCTCTTTAATCTGTAATTACTTACCCCCTCCCATTCTTTGTTATTTATAATTTTTTGGTTTTATCTTTTTGTTATAAAACTGTGTTTTTTAGAGCAGTTTTAGGTTTACAGCAAAACTAAGAGGACGATACAGAGATTTCCTATATAACCCCCTCCCCCCACACAGGCACAGCCTCCCACGTTATCAACATCCCCCAGCAGAGTGGGACATTTGTTACAATTGATGAACTTATATTTGACGCGTCATTATAACCCAAAGTCCATAGTTTACATTAGGGTTCACTCTTGGTGGTGTGTATTCTGTGGGTTTGGACAAATGTACAATGACATGTATTCATCACGATAGCATTATACAGAGTATTTTCACTGCCTTAAAAAATTCTCTGGTCTCTGCCTATTCATCCCTCCCCACTACCCCATCCTGTCTCAGCTACTGACTGTTCTTATTGTCTCCATACCCCTAATTGTGCCTTTTCTAGAATGTCACACAGCTGGAATCATACAGTATGTCGCCTGTCCAGATTGGCTTCTTTCATTTAGTTAATATGCATTTAAGGTTCTTTCATGTCTTTTCATGCCTTGATCACTCATACCTTTTCAGTGCTGAATAATATTCTGTTGTCTGGATGGACTAGTGCACTAGATGGTCTGGATGAACTAATCTACTGAAGTGCATCTCGGTTGCTTCAAGTTTTGGCAGTTATGAATACCGCTGCTACAAAGCCATGTGCAGGTGTTGCTGTTGCATATACGTTTTCTACTCCTTTGGGTAATTACGAAGGAATGTATTGCTGACCATATGGTAAGAGTATGTGTCCTCTGGTTCCGTTTTAGATTGAAATTCTTTCGCAGCGTCAGGGAATAGATAACCACTTTTGTGAGGTTAGCATTGCTCATTGGTGTGGTAGGCTAAATAATGCCCCCACTGTCCAAAGATGTCCACACCCTAACTCCAAAACCTGTACATTTGTTGTGCTTCATGGCAAAAGGGACTTTGTAGTTGTAATTAAGGTTACAGGCCTTCAGCTCGCCAGGAGTGTTCAGGTGGGTTCAATTGACTCACAGGAGCCCTTGAAGGCAGAGAACCGTTCCCAGCAGGAGTCAGAAGCTCAGAGAAATATGGTAGGAGGGAGTTGGGAAGTCAGAGATCGAAAGCACAGGAAAGGTTTCCTGTGTTGCTGGCGGTGAGGCCAGGGCTCCTGAGTGAGGCCTCTAGGAGCTGAGGACCGTACCCCGGCTGACAGCCCGCAAGGTTCTTCCACTCCAAGGAACTGTATTCAGCCAACAGCCTGAAGGAAGTTGGAGGCGGATTCTTCTCAGAGCCTCCAGGCCGGCTGACACCTTGGTTCTGCCTTCTCAAATCTGCAGCACAGGAACCAGTCAAGCTAACCTGGACTTTTTTATCTACATAACGGTGAGACAATGAATTTGAGTTATTTTAAGCTGCTAAATTTGTGGTATTTTTTACAACAGCACTACAGGCATACCTTGGAGATATTGCAGGCTTAGTTCCAAGCCACCACAATAAAGCAAGTGGTCTTCTTTTTGCTAGCGGAGGGTCTTGCCTTCAGTTTTTAAAAATCGCAACATCTGTGAAGCACAATAAAGCCGTGTGCAATAAAACAAGGTATACCAGTAGTTAAGTGTCTGCAGGTGTTGTCAGCCTGCTCCATCTATTATAAAGTTCTCAATTTTTCACCTAATGGTTTCAATACCTGTTGATTGTTTTCAGATCTGCTGTAAATAGTGGTTACAAAATGGTGATTCTTCTAATTCTATCGTTTCCTCTGTATTTATTAGCTGCCATCCTTCTCTAGAGAAGAAACTTGCTTTACCGATAATTGAGTTTCCCTGAAAAATTTTTGTGTATGAAAATCAGGATAAATGCCTGATTTTTAAAATTAGTTTTCAGAATACTGAGATGGTGGTATTGCTATGATTAAAGGAAACCAATTAGGGTTTTGGTTGTTTTTTATTTAGAATTTGTGGAGTGGTTATTTCACCAATTTCATATCGTTAAATTCATTTATTCTTGTTGTTTTTCTTATTTGTGGTGGGTTCTGGATTTTTTGTCTCTGTTTTAATTTTGGCTTTAAATGTGTAAATATTTGCATAATTCCAGAGTAAAAAAATGAACAAGGGGTATTTTGAGAGTTGTTTTCCTACCTTCACTGTCTTTCCTCCATGGATAACCTTTTTGTTACTTATTAGTTTTAGATCCATCAAAAACTTTAATTAAGAAAATGTGAACAAATACATGTAAGTGAATATATGCATATGTGTATATTTATATTCATAGTTTTTTCTTTCCTACGTAAAAAATTAATCTTTTTAGCATACCATTTACCTTGCTTTATAACAACATATCCTGGAGATCATTCAATGACAGTATATAGAAATCTTTCTCATTCCTTTTTGTATAGCTACATACTATTCCGTAATTTATTCATAATGGATTTATTCAACCTGTCCTCTTTCACAGGACACTTGGGTTGTTTCGAGTTTTTTGTTATCATAAATGGTGCTACAATGAATCCTATGCCTTCTTCTGTTTTTATTCACCTGTGCATATTTAGGATATATTTATAGGAACTGGGTTGCTGGGCCAAAGAGTAAGTGTGTGAATAATTTGGGTAGATGTTGCCAAATCCCCTCCCTGGAGGCTCTGCCTGTTGCCATCCCACCAACAGTTTTTGAGAGTGCTCCGGCTCTTGGTGAGGACTGACTTCTTTTGTCATTTCTTGGCCAGGTGTATTGCCAAACCATGTATACTCTTGGAGGGCTGATTCTCCGTATGCAAATTATGGGTGACCATTCCTTTCTTGAACAGTAGGAGGATCAAATGTAAGAAGCACAAAACAAAAAAGCCTCAGACAGAATAAATGTTTACTAAGGGTGAGCTTGCTCGATTCCCTTCTTTCTTGGACAAATTATTTCAGTCGTTTATTTGATGAATGTGTGCTGAGGACCGTGGGGTAAACCTTGGAGGAACTCAAGGCCAGTAATAAACAGACTCATACGGTCTTTTCCTCATAGAACCTACAGGAGACAGATTTTTGTAAACACATAAAAGATGCATCCCAATAGTTGTATGAAGTAGAAACACGAACACACAGGGTAATGGAAGAGATAGCTGAAGCCGTCAAGGGTGCTTTAGTACTTTAATTTTCTCGTTTTAAAAAAAATTATATACATATAGAAGACATATGTTCAACCTATTCCACAAGGTTGTTTAGAAAATGAAATAAATTTCTGGGTATTTAAGTGTTTTGAAAAGTTACTTAGCCATTGTTTTCATTCTCGAGGAAAGAAACAAAAAGAAAGATGCTGGATTCATTTCCTAGGGTTGCCGTAGAAAAATCCCTCAAACTGGGGGGCTTTAAACACCCGAAATCTATTGCCTCTTAGTTCTGGAGGCCAGAACTCTGAAATGAAAGGCTGGGCAGGGCTGTGCTCCCTCCAAAATCTGTAGGAAATTTCTTGGCCTCTTCCTAGCTTCTGATGGTTTGTGGGCAACCTTGGCTGGCAGGTACGTCACTTCAGTCTCTTCCTTCATCATCAATATGGCGTTCCCCATGTTTCTTTGTGTCCTCACGTGGCTTTCTTCTTATAAGGACACTAGTCATATTGGATTGGGGGCCATCCTACTCCACACGACCTTAAATGATACGTCCACAGTGACGGTATTAAAAATAAGGTTGCTTTATGAAATACTGGGGACATATATTTGAACATAACTTTTTTGGGGGGGGAGGTGTTGGCACACTTAAACTAATAACGAATACTAATATGCAAAAATCAGCACTCAAAATAAACTTCAAATGTCTTCTATCAAAGCTATAGGAATGGAGATGGATAAAGTGTGAGGGGTGCTGACTCTTCCTTATAAAAATCTGAGTGGGGCTTCTTAAGAGAACCGCGGTTCCTGTGTCACTTCAGTGTCCATGTGACTGGCCAATCTGCCCGGTCCAACTCTTCAGCGCTAGATCTTTAAATGGGCCTGGGAAATGTTCTTCCTCTACAGGCATGAGATTTTTAGGGACTACATTAGTTGTTCTTGTCAACATATCAGCAAATAGAATCCAAACAATTGCCTTTGCTCTCTTCTGAAAATGAAAATATAGATACATATATATTATTTATTATAGCAGTGTCAAGGCGGAACAGGAACGTAGAAAGAAGACCTCTGAACACTTGAGCATGAGGCGATCACTGTTCACACTTTGGTGAATTACTTCAGAGCCTGTTTTGTGCGTCAATGTGTGCTTGTGTGTGTGCATGCACGTGTATCTTGTATAAATTGGAAATGCCTCTGTCTGAAAGTAAGAGAAAACCAAACTAGAGTAGATTTAGTAAATCAGGGTTTACTTTTCTCATGTTTCAAGAATGTTGGCAGTAGGTGGTTGCTGATATTGATTCAAAGATTCAGTGGTATTGGGGCTAAGACTCAGGCTATTCTCTTGTTCTTTCCATATGGTCTCACAATGGCTGTGACAGCTCTAGCCATGGTACTGGTAATCCAAGAAATAAGGAGGCTGTCATCCTCCCCTTTAGTTAGGAGAGCACAAGCTTTTCCTGAAACCATTCTGTGCCTTTTCCCCACCCCCAGCCATTTGATCCATTGTCTCATTTTTGGCAAAGGATCACCTGTTTCTAGTTGTATGGGAGACTTGAAATGTGGGGAATAGGAATGCATAGGTCAGGGATTGGCAAATTATGCATAATAGGGCAAATTTGCCCATTCCCTGTTTTTGTAAATAAAGTTTTATTGGAACACAGTCATCCATTCATTTACGTATTTCCTATGGCTGCATTCACATTCTAGCAACAGAATCAAGTAGCTGTGAGAACAACCATACGGCCTGCAGATCCTAATATAGTTATCATCTGGTCCTTCACAAAAAAGTTTACCAACACCAGGCTTAGAGCAAGTAATGATCCATAGACTAAGGCTGGAATCATTGTTCCAAATAAAAATGGGTTTTATTAGCAAGGGAGAAAGTGGGAATGGCTGTCAGGTAGGCAATTAAAAATGTCACAATGTTGGTGATGGAGGTGTTATAGGGGGAAAAAAAGACAAGGTTGAAAGTGAACTAACTTTTACAGGGAAAACAGTCTATCTTTATTCAGTCACCTACTTCTTCAACATTCTCTTCCATTTTTGGCCTTTATTTCTTCTGTACTATCCCCCAACCCAGTCCTTAGGTGACAGGTGTCTCCTCCACCATCTCTGAATATTTTACTAATTTCACTCGTGTATACCTTAGAGAAAATTTGAGGCAATATATCTTTTTCCATGGAGTATATATGTTTTAAGCCTTTGTCTTACACGGGAAGAAAAACTTGGCCCAGTGAAGAAGAGTTTCGGGTTCCAAGGTATATGTAGCTGTCCTCTTCTCTCCCTTTCTCCCACAGGTATTTATTAAGCATCTACACATTCCGGGCTTTGTTCTAGGTGCTGAGAATACAAGGGGAAAAGATGAAGTCGCTTTCCTCATAGAACTTATATCCTACTGGGAAAAAAATAGTATAAGCAAACTAATAAATAAATGTATAAGAAAATATTTAATAATGATGAGTTCTTTGAAGAAAACTTAAGTGGAGTGGAGGCCTGGAGAGTAACAAGGGACTTATTTTAGAGAGGATGGCCAGGGAAGGCTTATCACGGAGAAGACTCTCCAGCCTGAACGAAGTGAGGCAGAGAACCCTGCATATACCTGTGTATGCTTTCCAGGCAGAGGGAACTGCAAGTGCAAAGGCTCTGAGGTAGAGCATTGATTGGAACCATCATGGACAGCAAGGATGCCAGTGCTTAGTGAGAAATGAGCATGGAGAAGAGTGCTACAAGATGAGACTGAGGTTATAGTCAGGTGTTAGGTCCCACAGGATTTGTAAACCATGGGAAGGACTTGGGGGTATTTTAATTATGGTGACAAGCCATGGGAACATTGGAATCAGGAGCATATATTGCTCTGATTACTACTTAAAAAGATCCCCTTGGATTACTCTGGGACAGAAAGCAATTTTCCACTTATATAGTATGGAGATAGATGTTTTGCTGAATTGTGAAAGTGCTTTGTAAACACTGAATTTCTAGTCATTCATTCTATAGGTAAATATTGAACAACTGTTATACTGTGAGCACCTTTCTAAGCTTTGGAGATACAATGATGAATGAGACATAAGCCCTCACCTTGTGGAATTTATAATCTAATACTTGAGATTTAGAAGTAAACAGATAATTTTAAATAGTGGAGTAACGTCTGTAAAAAGGGTAAACACAGCGGGACGTGTAAGCCCATTGGGAAAGCCACACAGTCTAATCTTGGATGATTAGGGAAGGAAGGAAGGAAGAAAGGAAGATGTGTTCACTTAAGCTGTGTTCTGAAAAATGGGCTGTAGGGTAGGATGAGCTAAGGCTGCCATATGGAATGCAGAATAACCAGTTAAATTTGAGCTCTGTATAAACAATGGATACTTTTTGTAGTATAAGTATGGGCCAAGTATTGCATAGGGCATGCTTAACCTAAAAAGGTATTCATTGTTTATCTGAAATACAGATTTACCTGGGCATCCTGTATTTTTATTTTCTAAATCTAGCACATCTGGAGGATATTTTTCAGGGGACAACACGTGGTTGGGTGAGCATGAATTCCAGTGTTGGAGACCAGAGTGTTGAGGGAGAAGTGGGCTGTTAGACCAAGCAGGTTGGGCCACATTGCATCCTACTGTCAGCATGAAGTCAAAAGGACAACCAGTGAAGTGTTGACACAGGGAAGTGACAGGCTCAGATTTCAAATTTAGAAAAAAAAGCACAACATTCTGGTTCTCCAAGTACAGATGATGACACGGGAGCTCTCTCCACAACTTGAAGAGAGGAGACGTTATAAATAGGTCATTTTTGGGTGCCAGCTTTTTAACTTAATGAAATTATTTTTTAGCTTCTTCCATGTTCCCCTGAGGAAGGGTTTATTTTGTGTTCTTTCTCATTAGTGTGTATTCATTTTAAGCCTAAGCAGCAGAAAAGAACCTTGAAGAGAAAACATTTTTAATGAGAAACAAAAATAAGATTTCATAAAAAGAAAGAGGGAGCTTTTTCCTCACAAAGCTCCCAGGACAGTTTCACAGGAATTATCTCGTTTGCCCTCAGATCACTCCTCACTGTCCACTTAGCAGTTGGAGGGAGTACGTGTCGAAAGCTTCATCTTTTGCAGAGGCTCACTCTGACCTCAAGCAAAGATCCCCAAGGGTTCCTCTGACAAGCAGGATGCTAAGGTGTTCTTATGAGGCCAGGAGGACAGTGCTGGGAGGAGAAGACCATGCTCTGTCCTGTTGGTGGGGGAAGACAGGTCTCAGCCCTGTGGCCACAGCCAGACCTCAAGCTTCAGCCTGACTTTGATTAATGACGGCTGGATGGAATTTCATTGGAGATGAAAATGCAAAAGGGAGTTGCTCATCAGACACAATGCCACAGGCTACAATAATTCTGAGGCATGATTCTCTTCTAGTAATTTTTCATCTATATTATCTTCCTGTCAGAAGGCGTTGGCCTATTAAACTCATTTTTCTTAATCCAAATCTTGTTCTTTCTTTTCCTGCTTCCCCTTCACCTATTCTTGGTCATCCACTTCAACCTCGCAGTCCTTTTACTTTGTTCTTCACCTATTCATTCATTCATTCATTCATTCATTCATTCATCCAATGTTATTGATCATCCACACGGAGGCCTATTTCTGGCCTCGTTGCTGAAGAATAACAAGATGGATCAAAGAGTGTCCTTTTATATTTTAATAATTGTTTTATTCTTCTAATTGCAGGTGACATACAATATTATATTAGTTTCAGGTGTACAACATATGATTAGGCATTTATATAACTTAGAAAGTGATGACCCTGGTAAATCTAGTATCCATACATAGTTATTAAAATATTATCGACTATATTCCTTATGCTGTACCCTACACCCCCATGGCTGGTTTGTGCTTTTTAATCACTTCCCCTTTTTCACCCATCCTCCAAACCCCCTCCCAGCTGGCAACCCTCAAAATGTTCTCTGTATCTATTTGTTTTGTTTATTTGTTTATTTTCTTCTTTAGATTCCACATAGAAGTGAAATCAAATAGCATTTGTCGTTCTCTGATTTACTGCGTTCAGTACAGTACCCTCTAGGTCCATCCATGTTGTTGCAGATGGAAATATTTCATTCTTTTTTATGGCAGAGTAATACTCCATTGTATGTGTGTAACCCCTACTCTTTATCCGTGCATCCGTTCAGCAACACCCAGGCTGCCTCTACATCTTGGCTATTGTAAATAATGCTGCAAAAAACATACATACACATGTACTTTCAAATAGTATTTTGGGTTTCTTTGGGTAAATACCAGGAAGTGGGATTATGGGGTCCTTCTTTGTCTCTTGTTACAGCCTTTGTTTTAGAATCTATTTTGTCTCGTATACGTATTTATTAAATATTACTGAACATCTACAATGAGGCCTATTTCTGATCTAACTGCTGAAGAGTAAAACAAAGAGTATTCTTTTTGAAATGATATTTATAGGGGGAAGAGCAAGAAAAAACAATGAAGTAATATTTATTATAAAATAATAAATAACAGTGATACTTTATTTATTGTAAAAATAATAACTAGTGATAATAACAATCTAGTAAATGCTACTAGGTGCCAGAGACCTTTTTAAAAACTTTACATATATTTACTCCTTTAATATTCACAAAAATTCTTTGAGAAAACCTCAATTATCATCAACATTTTATGAGTAAACAGATGCAGAAAGTTTCATAGATTTGCTTGCAGTGTCAAGATTAATGGAAGAGCTGGGCAGAAACAAGAATTCTGGCTCTGGCATTTGTATTCTTAACTGTATAATTTGTAAGTATGCATTGTCTAATAGATACATATAAAATCTCATTAAATATACACAAATGTGTTTTTATACAACTCATTTGTAAAATTTGCAGTTCATTATGTAAAGTTCATTTTCTATGGGCATTTATACCTTTGGGTAAGTACAAGGATAGAGGGAGCTTGATGTGTTACTTGACAGTAGACCGTCACCCCCAGATCAGAGGTGCTAGATGTGGATCTGGTACGTACAGTTGCATCTGCTAGTGTAAACTTATAATGAGGTTTTCAGCTGACGATTGAGATTTGGGAGTCTTCTATAATAGAAATTTAAAACTATGAAATGAACGGTATGAAGTGGAAGGGATGTGTGGTAAGAAGAGCGGGATGAGAATAAAACTCTGAAGCCTCAACCTTTAGAGGGCGGGCAAAAGAACCACAAGTAAGGAAGAGAAGAAAGGGTGTGAGGTAGGGAGACAGCAGGGAAAACAATGCTGTGGAAGACGAAGGAATGGAGTTTCAAGGATGGAATCGCCCATGTTGTCAGAGGCCACAGAGAGAGCCACTTCCTCTCCTTCCCTTCATGTATAAATAGCACTTGACAAAGCTGAACAAAAGTGCTTCATAACTAGTTGGAGGTGACTCATGGTCTCCTGTTTCCTGGGGTTAATGTTCTCTTCTCCTTGACTGGGTTCTCTTTCTCAGAAATGCTCTTGTATGACTGAAGACCCTGTGGCCTTCCACAGATTTCCACCTACTCCATCCATTCTGTCTGAATAAGGCCTCTGGCCCGAAAAGGCAAATTTTGATTTTGCTTCTCTTCTGAGTTTGTTTTTAATGGAGAAAATGAGATTAAATGACTCCCCTCTAGAGACTGGACTGAATTCACATTAAGGAGAATAAAAGGGGGGAAGATGGAAATCTTAGAAAGCATTGCACTGTTTAAAAGAGAAACAGTGAGTAAAATTAAATTCAGCAAAGAATAAATGTTTGAAGTAAGGCTAGAAGATGACTATTCCATTCTTAGAAGTCCTTTGAGGGACTATCACACTGCCCTAAGAATTCTCATAGACATTGATTTGATTATCCACCTTCCAGTTCTACCAGCTATCCTTTGGGAATCGTGCTAGCAAGAAGACCTTCCGTGAGGAATAGGACACCATGTCTTTCTCCTGAGCTCAGGGGATGGGGATGAGAGATGTGCTGAATTTACTTTAGGAATAAAGACAGAGAACATAAGGTGGACCAGCTCATAGTGAGTGTCTTGGAAGGGGGGCCAAGTCTCTAGATAAGACAACAGCTTCCAAATCTTTGTGAAATTTAGAAAATCTTGTACCTTTATCCCATTTGTTATTTTGGTTTTTCTTTTCATTATCCTTCCCAGTGACTAGCTATGAAACTTCCAATCAGAAAGAGTAATGTCCTTGCTTTGAGGCAAAAATTGGGGTGACAGTAAAGAGGTACTGTCAGACTCCACAGCCAATTGGGGGGAGGAGAAACCTGAGTTTTAGCACATTTAACCTAGCTAATAATAGTAGATTCTATTTGTCTCTCTCAATAAGGCTGCTTAACAAACCTTCCCACAATTTAGTGGTGTAAAATAACAACAGTTTGATTATGCTCACAGTTTCTAGGGTCATGAATTCACTCAGGGCACAGTGAGCACGACTTTCCTCTATCCACCATGTCTGGAGCCATAGCTCGGAAAACTCAGTATCTGGGGGCTGAAATTGCTGGGACTGGAAGATCCACTTCCAGGATGGCTTCTTCACTCACACATTTGGCTCCTTGACAAAGATTGATGTTTGGCTTGAAGGCTGGACATAGCTATGACCATTGTCCAGAATGCTTGTATGAAGCCTCTCCAACATGGCAGCCAAGGGGAAGTTGGATTTCTCATGTGGTGACTCAGTAAATCAGGGAAGAAGGTGAAAACTACATAGCCTTTAATGAGCCCATCTGGGAAGACGCATGGTGCACTTCTATCATACTCTCTCTATTGGTGGAAGCCATCATCAGCCCATATCGACCTGAGCGAGGGAACATAGACTTCAGATATCAATAGGAGTGTCAAATAATTTGTTGCCATTAAAAAGAAATGCTATACTTTCATTATTACCATTTTACAGATAAAGAATCTAAAGTCTAGGGAAGTCAAGCTATTTGCCCAAAATGACATAGCCAATGGCAGAAGTAAGTATCCAATCTGGGGACACTAGCTCCAAAGCCAGTGTTCTTAATCGTTATGCTAATAATACCATCAAAACTGCCAACAACAATACTATTACTCCAGCTATAACTGCTGCCACTGCTGCAGCGGCCACTATTACTGCCATGGCCCCCGTTTCTATTACCATTCTGCTGCCAGTATAACTACTGCTGCTCTCCTCACCTCTAGGACTGTTCCTACTACCACTACTACACCAACTGTGCCACCAGCGGCCATTCATAGGGTATAGGAGATAACGCTCATGTCATCCCTGGTGATAAGTGTCTTATATGCAATATGATATAAAAAGCTTACAGCATTTCTATTAGGAAACTAGTAGCACTTTCTTGCTTTTAAGAATGAGATGACTAGGTCAGAAGTTAAGAAATTGGTGTTGGATGACGGGCTGTGGCGTTCTCAACCATTCCTGAATCCTGCCCCCGAATGCAGGCTACCCATGACAAGTCAGGGCTACCCCCTCCACCATTCAAGCTTATTTCTAAGTTGGTGTAAGGCTGTCCTTTGATCTTGGAAGGAATAGCCCTACCCCTTAGTGCTTTTCTGTAAGGAAGTCATGTGAATGATATATCAATAGAAGTGTTTTTGCTTTATTGATACAGGATTATACAGGAGAGAGAGTAGGACTCTGGGATTTGTCCTGGCCACTCCAGAAGTTGTGTGCTTTTGGGCAGTCACTCTGCTGGCTGCACCCTAATTTCTCCCATCTTTGATCAAAGGGATTTGTAAAGCGTCTTTCAGTTCTGGTATCTCATAGTCTAGAATTAAGCGGACAGTAGAAGTGGGGAGAGATGCAGCTTTCCTTAAGAAATCAGTGTCAGGAGTAGCTTCTCAGTATATTTGGTTTCAGTGACTCCAACTTGTCTGGATCTGAGGTTGAGTTGGGAATTACAACGGACCTCTCTTCCATGGAAAAGTACAACTCATCTCTAGGAAGCACAGGTGGGGAAAGGGTTTTAAAGTGTTTACTATTATGAAATTGGAGATGCCTTAGTCCTGAATGCTATTGACACAGTGAAAACTACATAAAACCACAGCACTTCACAAACATTTTAATGCATATTCTTTCAGTAATGAAATTATTTGGGGTGATGCATTTCTTGGATATTTTATATAAGGAGGAAAAATAAGATTGTGCCAAATTGAAAAGCACCCAAAATGAACAGGATGAACGGAAGCTACTAAATATTTAAAAGATCTCAACAATGATAACATTTCGTTTTGTCCTAACAGAAATAATGAAGAAGATATTCAATAAAATGTTAATATAAATGTGTGAAACTTCATGCAAATAAGCACTTTAAGGCAGTTTCCTTTGGCTACTCAAAAGTGTGTGTGTGTGTGTGTGTGTGTGTGTGTATGTTGTCTAATACCATGTCTAGGTTTTCTTCATTAAATAGCTTGAAAATGTGATTGGTACCAAGTATCATACTTACAATGTCAGTTTGTGATGTAACCTTTTTAAAGCTTTATTAAATTTATAGGGGGTGACATTGGTTAATAGATAATATATGTTTAAAGCGTACAATTTTATAATACATCATTTGTATATTGCGTATGTATTCACCACCCAAAGTCAAGTCTCCTTCCATCACCGTACATTTGATTCCCTTCACCTTCTTTTACCTCCCGCCACCCAGATAACCTTCTTTAATTCTGCTTTTTCTTGAGTGGCTTGTAATTTCTGGTACAGATAACAGTAAAAACAACGACAGTAAGGTTTACTGAGTGCTTATTCTCTGCCAGGCACCGTGCTGAGCATTTCTTATTTAGGTCTTTGAAGATTCCTTATGAATACGTATTATTGTAATATCATCCCCATTTATAGCTGAGGAACTTCAGGGTCAGAACCAATGAATAAATTTCTTAAGGCCACACAGCAACTAAGAACTAGAAGCGCCAGGATTTGAGCGCCCCTCAGTCAGAATCTAGAGCACAGATTTGTAACTGCTTTGTAACACTAGCAGTTCCGGGTAACCTTTCAGTCCTGCAGTATTCGTTGCCCTGATCCCTGAGCAAGGCTCTGAATTGTTTTTTTTTTTTTTCCTGGAGTTTTTGGTTAATAGAATTTCGATAGATTTAGTGCATCGGGTGCCTGCTGTCCATGAAGCCAAGTGTTAAGGACTGAATGTTTGTGTCCCCCCCAAATTCATATATTGAAGCCCAAATCCCCAGTGTGAGAGTATTTGGAGGTGGGACTTTTGGGAGGTAGTTAGTTAGATTTAGATAAAGTCATGGAGTTGGGGCCCCCAGGATGGGCTTGGTGTTCTTAGAAGATGAGGAAGAAAGCAGAGCTTTCTCTTTGCAGTGTGAGGACAGAGTAAGGGGCAGTCTGCAAGCCAGGAAGAGGGCTCTCACCAGGAGGGATCTAAATCTGCCAGCCCCTTGATCTTGGACTACTAGCCTTCAGAACTATGAGAAATGTCAGTTGTTTAAGCCACCCCTTAGGTGCTATTTTAATATGGCAGCCCCAGCTGACTAAGGCACCAGGAGTTGAACTCTCTCACACATAGCGTTTCTAATGAGACGCTCTCAGCTTAGTGCACACGGTCAGTACTTGCCTCCTCTCCAGCTCAGTTGTTTTGTCGTAAGGCGGCCCCTGATACTGGCTTTGCACCAGCCCTCTGCAACTCTTCCCAGGGCCCTCACTGGGTTGGTCTTTGCCGGGGTCCTTTCCCTTCCCATCTTCATGCCTGGTGAACTTTTACTAATCAGTCACATTTCACCCTAATTATCTCCTCCTCTGGGAAGCCTTCCTTGACCTCCCAGGTAGGGTCTCATGCTCCCTCCTTGGGGCTGACTCTCCAGCCTGTATGGTGAGTGTTCCTCTCATGGCACCACCCTGCTTTACTGCAATTCCTACTTATTTTTCATTGTGGCAAAACCACCCACATCACACAAATTCACCTTCCCAGAAATTTTCAAGCACAATATTGTGAATCAGACACACATTGTTGTACAATAGATCCCCAGGACACGGCGCCCCCATCCTGCAGGACTGGAACTCGACACCCAGTGAACAACTCCCCACGCCTTCTCCCCCAGCCTCTGGCAACCACTGGTCTATTTTCTATTTCCATGAGCTCTCCTACTGTGGACGCCTCATGTAAGTGGAATCATGAGGTATTTTGTGACTTTATCCATTCGTCTGTCCACGGGTCTCCTTTTTGTAGGCAAACATTTTTGTTCATATTTAATTTTTATTTATTGGCATGTAATTGACACATAACATCCTGTTTAAGGTGTGCAACATGTTGATTTGTTAGCTAACACCTCCATCATGTCACGTAATTGTCATTTATTTTCTGTGATGAGCGCTATTAAGATCTTATCTTTCAGCAGTTTTGAAGTTATAATACAATATTGTTGACTATAATCACTATGCTGTACATTAGATCCCCTGGACTTATTTACCCACTGGTTGCAGGTTTACATCCTTAAACAACCTCTCCCAATTCCCCCAACCCCAGCCTCTGGTAACCACCATTCTACTCTCTGTTTTTATGAGTTCAGATTTTTCAGATTCCATGTATAAATGGGATCACACAGTGTTTGCTTGACTTGTCTCACTTAGCCTGATCCTCAGAATCCATTCATGTTCCCACAAATGGCAGGATGTCCTTTTCTCTGAATAACGGCTGAATAATGTTATGTGCATGTGTGTGTGTATGTAGTGTGTGTATATATATATATATATATATATATATATATATATATATATATATATATATGTCGGTGTATATATATGTAATATATAGTGCCAAAAAATGTATACACATTTTAAGAAAGGATAAAACTATTAAAATTTTAGTACTCAATATATACTGATAACAAAAGATGAATACAATTCCCTTTTGACTCCTGCAATTATAAGAGGTGCTCAAATGGTTGCCATCGGTGTCCAGACACTTCTGATTACAGCGTACTACTGCTTGAGCAATGTTGACCAAAGTGTCCACTTGTATACATTTTTTGGCATATATATATATATATATATTATATATATATATATATATATATATAAAATCACATCTTCTTTATCCATTCTTATGTTGACAGACACTTAGGTTGTTTCCATATTCTGGCTATTGTGGAAAATGCTGCAATAAACACGAGAGTACAGATACCTTTTTGATCACACCATTAATCCATTGCAATTTCATTTGATGTGGGCCATCTTCGCCTTATTAAGTCCACTGATGGAACAAGCACATCTCCCATTCCCTTTGTATTGAAAGCTCCTAGCACAGTGTCTGACACACGAGAAAGACTTGAAAATATTTGGAAGAATGAATTTTAATTTGAAAAAGCAAAGAGTCAATATGTGGAAAAGAGCTATACCAGACCTTCAACCAAATATATATATATTATATATATATATATATATATATTATATATACACCTTCCTTTTGTATATGTATATGTATGTGTATATATATATATCTCTCCCTTTTGTGTATATATATATGTATATATATGTATATATATGTATATATGTGTGTGTGTATATATATATATCTATTTTCTAAATAGCAGAGTAGGGTTTTGAAGAGGAACCTGCAACCAAACAAATTAATTCACATTTGCTAAACTTTAAATCATTCCCCAACCATGATGATGTAACTACTTTCATAAATCCATTAATACACTGAGCTACTTGTGTCTTGCCTCAAGGAAGTTACCTTACCAAACTGAAATTGAGAATTATTTTTTCACACCCCTGAGTTTATCCCCTGTTCCTGACTTTAAAAAGACTTGTACACATTCCAGACAGAAGAAAATAGTCCTTTTAACTCATCTCCCTCTACCATTATTTCATGAATGCTGGAACTGACTCAGCGTTAGAATTTACGTGTTTCTAGAATCTTGTCAGCATTTTTAAGGATCTCTTTGATTGAGTAATTCATATTAGAAATCCAAACACCAATTTTCTATTCAGAAAAGATGAACCCTATAAAACTTCACTTCTCCAAAAAGGTAAAATGTCAGCATTTAGAAAATTAAATGTCCATTGCTATCTGAGATTGGTAAAATCTTGTGCTTTAATTTATTTGAGTTCCTGGAGATGGAATGACTTCCATCAATTTCTACATTTTCATTCCCTATGAATAGGGAGATATATTTTGTTAGAAACCTGGCTGGTCCAGAGATCTCACTGGTGTTCAAAGAATGCAAAGGGAAGGGAACTTTGACTTTTGTTGAGAATTCAGTTAATATATGTCAGGAGCAACCACAACCCTGTGAGGCAGGTATATTTTTCCCGTTCCATAAATTATAGCAAGCAAACAACGGGGAAACCAAACCCAACCAAAACCAGTCAAAAACATTGAAAAAAAGAAAATGCTGTGTCATGAAATCAGTGACTTACTTAATTAGCCTTGTAGTAGCAATTCTCAAAGTAACTGAAACTAAATTGTCCTTCAAGCGGCAAAGCTGTACATACTTTCTTTTCTATTATGAAGAGTGAAGTTTGACATAGATTTCATGGATGCACTAATATAAAGGAAACTCTGAGCAACAGTCTCCGTGGGTACTTTCTCTAGTTGGTCTCAGTATGAAGCACTCTTAAGAAATTTTCTTTTGTGCCATCGTGTGTGTGTGTGTGTGTGTGTGTGTGTTTATTTATTTATTTTTTTACAAGGGTTCTGATTATCGGGTCCATGTACTCTATCTTGAGGTTCTATGAATTTGGATGGGAAACATTGCAACTTTAGCATCATTACTCTCTAACTAAACAGGTCTTTCATTATGAATTTAGGCAACATCCTTCAGTATATTAGCCGTACTGTGACCTTGCCATCAACAGAAATCACACATACCTTCACATTTCATGACAGTTTTTGCTCATGTCTTGAAATAGTATGTCCATCACTACTTAGAAACTATGGTTGTTATCAGACCAACCATTGTATATTGTTATTTAATGGGAAAATAAAGCAGCATATATATTTTTGTAACAAAACTTTGTTGTCTTAATGTTTGGTAACTGTATTTACAATATAGGTAGATTCTTTTACAATCTTATATATGTCATTTTATACATATTATCCTAAGAAAGGGTCTATAGCCTTCCAAGGGTCATGGCACAAAAAGGTAGGTTTCAAATGTTTGCTGTGTGTTTCACATCCCTGAGTCCTTTCTCCCCATCGTTTCTTTTTCTTACTTTCATCGCTCCCTCTCTTTTCTCTCCCGTTTTGGCCTTCCTTCCTTCCTTCCTTCCTTCCTTCCTTCCTTCCTTCCTTCCTTCCTTCCTTCCTTCCTTCCTTCCTTCTTTCCTCCCTCCCTCCCCCCCCCCCCTCCCTCCCTCCCTCCCTCCCTCCCTCCCTTCTTTCCTTCCTATATCGTGTGCATGCTAATGTGGTGATTCTATCCAGGCTTCTTCTCATTGCTCTGATAAATAGTACAGTGAGTTCTCCATGACTCCCTTTTTCCTGACCTTCTAATGTTCTCCTCTGAGATATAGTTCCTGTGGTTTATTTCCTTGAGTCCTGAAGGATTTGGAGGGAGTAGGGAACCCAGCGGGGTCTGTGTGCCACAATTGTGACAAAAGTTAGTTCTATAATAGTTTTCTCTTCTGAGGTTTCATTAAATAACCCCACATCAGAGTTCATGTTTTATATTCAAGAGTATTTCTTTTTGAATAAAAAGGCTGGGGGAACTCAGACTTTATAATATTTACCCAATTCAACAAAGACTATTGCAGCTTTTATGAGAGAGAGAGAGAACGAGAGACAGAGAAGGGGGAGAGAGAGAGAAATGAATAAATGTGAATATGGAAGAATAAATCCTGGTTGTTTATATTTTGGCCTCCATGCTGACAGTTCATGGAAGGAGGATATGAAATGACCTTCTCCTGGTCTTTCGTGTACCTCTTTCCTATGAATCCAGATTGCACAAAGAAACATTTATTTTTCTCCATGTTGTCTATGTTTCTATTAAGTTCCTGTGTCTTACATGTACTAGATACATCTGTTATTATAATTTCCCTCCTTTTTCTTCTTTTTCTTTCAGACTAGAGGGTTCAAATGTTACCCCATCCCAGTGACTTCAGAGAACCAATGTTTAAAGCTCTTAAACACATGGGTTAGGGTTATATAATTCTGTGTTGCTTAACTCAAGGTAGGTCTTCAGACATTCCAAAAGCACAATTCTACAATGATTCCCAGAATAGGGATATATATATATATATATATATATAATATAATTATATATTATATAAATAATATATATTATATTATATATTATTACATGGCATGGTCCTCATTCTTGCCGTTATCTCTGTTCAACAAGTGGAGTCCTAGCCAACCATTTAAATGCTGTTACTTGCAGGGTTCAAATTAGTCACATGGGTAGGAGTACGATTTTTCCCTCAGAACACAAATTCTGGAGTGAAAAGAGGTATGAAAGACAGCATCTGGGGCCAAGGCAGGATTAAGACATACTCAGGCTGGGGTGAGTCGTAAAAACTGAGTAAAGCTAAAACTTAAGAGAGCTGTAGATGGAGCACCAGGATCCTAGCAGAGGACAGGGGCAAGCTTAGACAGAAGTTTGGAACACGGGGACCCAACCATGATCATTTTTTAAAGGTGTTTCAGCTTGTCCAAGGCGGAAGAGAGAAAGCAATCAAGGACATTTGGAAATTTTCTCCCCATTTAAATTTTATATTCTAATGAATAATCTCGTTCTTCTATGTCTCTGTTCTTTTATTGAATTAGGTAGTATTCTCATGTTGATTACAGGAGAGAGGAGCTTACTAGCATGTTTAAGGATCAATGAAGATGCCATACTGCTATGACTGAATTAGAAAGAGAGAAAGTTAGGAGATAAGGACAGAAAGGAGAAGGGGAGGTGCGATTCTGGGAGATACTGTGTTTCTTATAATAAAGTCTTTGGGTTTTCCCTGAGTACATTGGGGTGCTCCTTGAGGGGTTTAAGGAGAGGAATAATATAATGAAGCTGATATTTTTGAAGGGTCTCTCTAGCTGACGTGTTGAGAAGACATTAGACGAGTGCAAGAATAAAGCAAGAGATCTCTCTGGAGTCTATTGCAGTTGTCCAGGCAGAAGATGATGGTGGCTTGGGCTGTGCTGGGGCAGAAGGGGTGGTGAGAAGTCTTGTCAGGGAGACTTCTCAGGATAATGGGTTAGGTCTAGAGTGTCAAAGAAAGAGAGTATTAAGGATGACATTAGGATTTGGGACCAAGGAAAAAAATAGAGTTGAATTGCTATTGACTTTGGTAAGGAAGCTGCAGAAAAACAGATGTGAGGCAGACGATGAATCTAAAACTGCCTAAGCACTGGCATAGTTGTCTTGCTCATCATCCAGATGTGATGGGTTCTTTTGAATTGCTACATAGGAAAATTTAGGAACAGGACTTTCTGATTTAAGGGATGGGGGCAAAAGTTTGGAACAACTTTACCTGTCATTTAATATCAAATTCAGAGAATTCAATTGTACACATTGCAGAGCAAGATGATATTGGAGAGTTTAGTTAACCAAGCCGTTCTTTGACACCAGAACTGCCCAGAGGGAGATCCAAGCTCCAACTATGGGTCTTCTCATCTTTCTGCAAATAACACCCTCACTGACTTTTTCTTTTCTTTTCTTTCTCTTCTCTTCTCTTCTCTTCTCTTCTCTTCTCTTCTCTTCTCTTCTCTTCTCTTCCTCTTCTCTTCTCTTCTCTCTTTCTTTCTTTTCTCTTCTCTTTCTCTTTGCTTCTCTTCTCTTCTCTCCTCTCTTTCTCTCTTGTTCTCTTCTCTTTCTTCTCTTCTCTTTCTCTTCCTCTTCTTCCTTCTCTTTCTTCTCTTCTCTTCTCTTTTTTTCTCCCTTCTCTCTCTTCTCTTCTCTCTTCTCTTCTCTTCTCTTCTCTTCTTCTCTTCTCTTCTCTTCTTCTTCTCTTCTCTTTTCTCTTTCTCTCTCTTCTTCTCTTCTCTCTTCTCTTCTCTTCTCCTCTCTTCTCTTTCTTTTTCTTTCTTTTCTTTTCTTTTCGTATGATTCTTGTACCAGAAATGAGGATGTGAAAAAATGTTACTGTCATGTAGTTCAAGACCCTGTTTGAGGCCTTTCATGAAGAAAGAATCATCAGCATAGCTTCTGTTATCAGAGAGGATTCTGCCTGCCAGCAGAGGTCATGCTAGTTAATTCAATACAAGGAATCCATTACATGAATTTACAAAAGTATTAGGAAGAGCAACCAGAAGATGAGGGAACATTAAGATTTGCAACTGTGGGAAGCTGCTACCAACTCTAGAGTTGAGGGATGAGAGAGAGCTGGGGCCACCAGTGGAAGCAGGAATCATGTGACCAAGCTTGGTGGGAACTGGGACCACAGAGCTTTGGACAAAGAGGGGTGCAACCTCTGAGGAGATGATGCTGAAGCAAAGACAAAGGGGAGAAATGCACTGGCTTCCTCTTACTCTTGCCCTTCAGTGCCCGTCTGTGCTTCTCACCTAAAGGCAGATGCAAGGGGTCTTAGGACCTTGTTGGCAGGGGGTTGCCACCCATATAATTCAGAGTACAGCAGGGTAAAGGTGGGGGCGGGATCTGAAGGCAAACAAACGAATGATCTGTAAGCCTCCTCACAAAGGTTGAAAGAAGAATGAAGTTGGTGAATTCCTGTAACAGGAATCAAAGAAAATGAAGGAATTATATGAGGCTTCAGGTACTGCCAGCATGGCGTAAGATCTTAGAGAAAAGAGACTATTTTTATTGAGAACTTTGTTAGATTTTGGAGCTTTATACTCTTCCCCATGTTTATTTTTATTTGCCCCATGATGGTAGATTGTTTAAATAAAGGGACAGCAAGGCACACTGTATTCTTTTTTACTTTCTTGGGGAAGAAAAACCCCACACAATTGAATTGGCAGAGGAAGATTGTAAGAGGACAGAGTATAACCAGTCATGGGCATTTTTAATTATAACAAAATAAAAATAAAATAGTGGTGAAGTGGTAACCCTTTAATAGCGTTCATTCTCAAATTCCTTTCCTTTCTGATATCGTAGACTGTAGTTGGGGATTTTCACTGAAATCATTTGTTTTTCTATCACCATTTTTTCTTACGATTATGATAAGCAAAATTATTTGTCTCTCTTCCATGTTGAAGTTATTGCTTTTGAATCTAAAATGACACCAACCCTGGACAATGTAAGTAATATTTCCTCTGCAAGCATCATAACCTAGGAAGATTTGCTGGATATAACCAACATGAAGTCTGGCATTCAGAGATTGCCAAGTCCTATTCTGTAAAATCATTTGTTGTGAATCACTGTTGAGGTTGTTTTTCTTGGAGGCGGGGTGGAGCAGGGGTTTAAAGAGACACTAAAGTGAAAACTTTGGTAATTGAAAATTCAGCTCCATGATTTATAATTTTTGTAGGCAAGCCAAATTGGATTTTGCCATCTGCCCAGTCTGAAGTTTATAATGCATGTAATTTGATTGTCTTTCTTTAGAGATATATTATCTATATGATAGGAGTCTTTATCAGCTTAAGCAAAAGTAAAAATTTCTATTAAGGCTATTGTGAAGAATCCTTTACTTTTTAAGAGACTGCCATGAACTGTTATTACTTTTAAAAGACGTTTGTAGGATGGGTGTTGGGCTTACTCAAGTATAAGTCTAGAAAGGTTTCTAATTCTTGATTTTACTTTTATCATACTAATTTGGTTTTCTTTTCTATTTTCTGACATTTCCTTGATATTTCTCACGTTAAATTTTTGAAAACTCATCAAACGGAAAGCCATTATCAAATTTGTATATCAAAATATTTGTCTAATAACATGCATAGACTGATTATTCCAATAATTAAAACACTACAGATTGGTCAGTATTACAAGCTCTCAATGCTTAATACTTTTTGCATTTGCCTTAGTAGATATTATTAGGTTGGTGCACAAGTCATTGCGGTTTAAAAGGTTAAAAAATAATTGCAAAAACCGCAATGACTTGTGCACCAACCTAATATCTCGGTAGTCCTAAGACTAGTTCAGGAGCTTTATTGTTTAGAGGTGAAAACGTGGCAGTTCAGAGGGCATGCGTGACAACGGCCGCTGTGATAGTGTGATCCTAACACAAGTCAGTTGATACAGAGGCTCTGTCTCTTTAAGATGTCTTATTATAATGCCCAGGAGAGTGAGTGGCATAGTAGAAATTCAGGGGGTTTTTATTTTTCCATTTACTGCCCGGTACTTGGCACACTGTTTGATTCTTGGGAAACAAAACAAAACCTAACAATCGGGAAATTTACCTGGCTCATACATTCCTTGATATCTTTCAGATGCAGATAAAATAACAGCTTCTAAAGCAACAAACAATTCACGGACAATACACTTGTCCTGTCAATTCTGAAGGTCACTGCAGTTATCTATGAAGATGAGATTCAGAGACTTGAGAAATAAGTGAATGCGTAAGAGACAGAATAAGGAGCCTAAGAGCTTTGAATCATGATTGGTCTTAAAAGCCTATAATATCCTGTTTTCTTAGAATTCTTCCTTGGAAGGATTACTGAATACTCAGAAAAATTCCTCTAGTTAAGGTGAAGTCTCATTCTCCACAGAGACAAAGTGGATGCCCCTCTGAGTTTCAGAGAAAAAAAAAAATTCTTTCTCTTTCCTTCCTTCCATTCCTAAGTCCTCGTTTTTTGTACGTTGTCATTTAGGATTGTACCTTCTGGTTGGTATAATCTGTGAACATGTGTTGACATCTAATTCTGGGCCAGCCACCATGCCTGGGGATAACAAAGAACAGGGCACGTTCCCTGTCCTTGGAAATTTAGATCGATACTCAATGGAATTGAATACTTTGGCATTATTGCAATAATTGTTTTACATCTATCATCTTGTTAATTTTTTACCAGTGTCTTTGAGGATAGTACTAGTATTTTACCGAGGTTGAATATACTTCAAGTTTCTCAGAGATGAAGTGGTACCTAAATGAGTGTGTTTTCTTTTTTCGAGGTATTATGTTATTGTTGCTATGTGGGACCTACAGAAAGCCGTCCCCTCCTGCAGGGAATTTCCTTGCCTTCACAGCTTCTACAATCTCTACTCCCAGGAAGATGAGACTTCACCTCCCTCGCTTTCCATGGGGAAAACCTACTACAATGAATATGGTGCCTGTGGAGGGTTGCACGCCTTGGTGTACTGCAGAGCTTGGGAAGGTGAAAGAAGAATGCTGTATTTCCTAGGCTCCTTTGCAGTTGGGGTTCTGCATATAATTTATTCTCACCAATATAATGCACTCACTTGAGATTTGGAAAGTGGAGCGAGGCTGAGGCCATCTTTCCATGGCTGTCATCCGTTTTCTGTCATCAAGAATGACCGTGGTACTGTACTTCACACAGCCATGGTCTGACAGAGAGCCACCAGCATGGGGGGGAATGAGAAGAGGCAGCGTGTGGCACATGACAGGATCCTAGTATTGGAGTACTGGCAACTTCTCATCTCTGGATTGTAGCCATGGCATGTTGCTAGGAGAAAAAGTTCCAGCAGTGGCGCCCAGATTTCTGCTTTTCATTTCTCCCAACAACAGCTCTGAGGGGGTAGATGGTACTGTTATTGTTTCCATTTTATAAATGAGGAAACTGTAGCCCAGAGAAATTAAGTAACACCACCCAGTTCACACAGCTAGTAAATGAAAATGGGCAAAGCAGGGGTTAATTGTCTGGTTTTAGAGTTGGGCCTTTTAATCTTCCTATGCTGACTTTTTATATGTATGAGAACTAGACACAAACTAATATCTCAATAAATTATATGTCCACCAAGGCTTTCTGGAATGGAGGAAAAAATGGAAAGCCTTGCTCAACAAATGCTGAGTATTTAAGCAAAATCTTCAGTTTGCAGACAAGGAATTTGAGGATCAGATAACATAGAGCGATGCCAAAGCTTTCATAGATAAAGTATTGGGACTGAACTGCTACCCTGTGTTCTGCTTCTGTGTATGTTATTCTTTGGAATCCAAAACTGATTTGAGAATTTGATGAAGACTTGAGACTTCTTAATAAAAACAAATCTAAGTGCACTCACATATGTTTGCAATATTTTGTATAACATTTATTTGATCGTTGTAATTGGCTTCAGAATTAATCTAAACCTCCTTTTGGTAATTTGGATTCCTTTAGTACGTTCCTTTCCATCGTGTGTAGTCTCTGTGAGGGTGGCAGATTGCTTTGACGGTTCCAGCATTTTACCGTCCTCCCCCCCACCCCTTCCAGTTTGCCCTCCAGTATTTGGTGGGGATGAAGTTGTTCCAGTTCTGGGCCTTGGCCTAAGGAGACCTTGAGTATCTGCCCTTTTTCTTGTGCTGTCTTTACCATGCGAACCAGGTAGAGTTAGCATGATCGAAGATGAGAGACAGGTAGAGCAGAGACGTGTAAAGCTGAGGCCATCGTAGTTCATCGAACAACCAGCTGATGTGTAGACAGGTGAGCAATTTTAGCTCAGATTAGAAGAGCTTCCCAATTGACCCTGAGGTAACACTCTATGCATGTATAATAAATGCTTATTGCTGTGTGCCACTGAGGTTTCATATTGTTTATTATTACCATTCAGCATTATGGTAATGGCAGTAGGCAACTAACTGAAACAGTGGAATCATTAATGAAAATACTGTCCCTTAGTCTGTCAAAATCGTTGACAATTGCCAAAGCTAGGCCAATTGGGGACTTTTAAATCTCGAGTTGAATGGGGAAAAATGAAAAAAAAAAGTTTTTTTTGGTAACCATTCTGTTAAAAACTGCCTGTTTGTGTCTCTCCCCCAATTCTTATGTTGGAATTGTAATCCCCAATCTGATGGGATTTCGAGATGGGGCCTTTGGGGTAATTAGGTCTTGAGGATAGAGTCCTTATGATGAGATTAGTGCCCTTATTGGAAGAGACCCAAGAGCTTGCTTCTCTCTCTGCTCTCCCCCATGTGAGGACACGGTGAGAAGGTGACCATCTGTAAGTCAGGCAGCAGGATCTCACTACAACCCAACCATTTTGGCTCCCTGACCTTGGACTTCCAGCCTCCAGAACTGTGAAGAGTGTTGGTTGTTTAAGTTACCCAGTGTATGGTATGATGCTGAAGCAGTTCGAGCTAAGACATTTTCATTGCAGTTGAAGGACTCAGATGAAAAACTGTTAAGCACTTTCTGAGACCTGCGTGCAAGGATATGCCCTGGCTTCTGCCCATTTGACTCTATGAGCTACATTTATTTTTCTAATAAACTTTTTTTTCTTTTGAAATTAGTCAAGTATTTTCTGTTGTTCTCTGTTCCAGTTTTTACTACTTTGTTTAAAGTTACCCCAAACTAAGTGGCTTAAATAATCATTTTATTCATTATTGTATGGGTTAGGATTTGGGAAGGGCTCAGCTGGGCCCTCGGAGTCTTTCATGCAGCTGCAGTCAGATATTAGACAGCAAAATTCTTAACAGGGTTGGATTTCTAAGGAGACTCATTTACATGATTGGCCATCGATGCTGACTGTTGGCTGAGAGCTCCGCAAGGCTGCCCTCCAGTATGCCTACCTTTGGCCTTGACAGTCAGTCCTAGAGAACTAGGACTTCTTACGTGGTAGCTGGCTTCCCCAGAGTGAAGGTCCACGAAGGACCAGGCATGGTTTACCTCGATGAGAAAAAGGTCAACACACTTTGGCATATTTTAAAAAATACCATATTCTGCCCATTACCCACAAATTCTTTTTATCCCTCCACTTGTAAAATATGCCCACTCCTTTCCAAACTGCCCCCAAAGTCTTATCCATTAAGGCATGAAGTTCAGGCTTCAGGTCAAGGACCTTGTCATCTAAACTTGGTTCGGATATGGATTTGTTTTCTTGATCACAATTCCTCTTAATCTGAACATCTTGGAACTAACGACACGTTATCTGCCTTCACACACTCTGTGTACAATGCTGGTACAGGGATAGGGCAATTGCTATAAACCTAATTCCTAAAACGGGAGATGGAGGCACCTAGCAGTCACTGCTCCATATTAGCTCTAAGATCCCGATGGACACATGCCACCTATTTGATTAGGGCCTTTTCTGCTCCCTGGAACAAAACTGATAACTCGTACAATGAAAGTAATTGACTGGGAATTTATTTCAGAATGGAGACCAGAAATAATCTTTTTTTAAGAAATACAATTTTTCACTCTCCTTTTTTTTTTAAAGAAACAATGTATGCCTACTTGGTATACATTGTACCTACAATGTATGTATACTAACAAAAGGTTGAAAGAGATCTAACTTGTACTAACATCAATTTTGTTTTCTTTGGTTTTAATGAGATGGTAAGATTGTAGAGAGCGCTTGTTGAAGTAGCAATATTCAGGCATCTATGATATCTATTTGATTTTAACTTTTATTTTCATAAAAATATGTGCTGAAGACCCTGACTTACGAAGGAATAAGAGGCAAACAGTATTCATTTTCATTATGTTTCATTATGCTCTTTGGTATGTAAGGGTAGTTTGTTTGTGAAATACTAGATAGTTCTAAGATTTTTCCTTTTGGGGTTCAATTCATGATTTCATTTCCTTTGTCCCCAAATCAATGAGGGTATCTTTCTAGAGTTTTATCATGAATGCTATCTATATTTGCAAGAAGAGAATTATGAATCCTTTTTCCATCTCAACAGAAGTAATTTTCAGTAGACTTTTGTAGCATTTCTGTATCTGCAGACTTCTGACACATTCACTAGATTTTATCATTTTCAGCTTCAGCCTGCTGAAATTCTGCTTCCAAAATTGGAAGTTTTCACAAATTTCTGATTCCAGTCTCTTTTTGGAGATTGGGAAGAGAGTTGGCCAGTGGAATCCATAGCTGCATCCATAAAGCATCTGCATCCATAAAGGTGACTGCAGTTCTCCAATTAAATGATTTACCTCATCTGTAAGTGCCCAGATAGCTGCCAGCTGAGCTGAGACCTAAAATGAACTCCACTCCTTCTGGCTGTTCTGGAATATGATTTACTTTTCTCATAAGAAACATGCAAGTTCTGCCCAATTTCCAACCAACCCTTAAGGCTCATCTTCTTGTAAGCCAAGGAACATCTGTGCAGAAGACATCTTTATATTCAGCCTACTCCTGACCAAAACCACGTGAAGAGGCTGCGATTCAAAATTAAACCGTGTTTCCCCAAAAATAAGACCTAGCCAGACCACCAGCTCTAATGCGTCTTTTGGAGAAAAAATTAACATAAGACGTGATCGTATTTTAATATAATGTAAGACCAGGTATAATATAATATATGTAATGTAATGTAATGTAATACCGCATCTTATATTAATTTTTGCTCCAAAAGACACATTAGAGCTGATGGTCCGGCTAGGTCTTACTTGGGGGAAACACGGTAGCTCAGATAAAAGAGCCCACTTTCAGGGCAGTAGACAACACGCCCAGAACAGTAGGCTGCCTGTAATTTCATAACAAAGCAAAGAAACCCCATCACCTATACAGCTTCCTTCTTCATTAAAGCAGGAAAAAAAGTTAATGTTGTCATATGTGACAGGTGACATGTCTGTTGAGAGCACCAAGATTTGTGTGTCAAGGTTGTGTTGGCAAATAAACTCTTCACGTTTTTGAGGTTATCAGTTGTTCCCACAGTTTCCAAAAGTTGCTTTAAAAGGCAATCTTAATCAAAATCCCTATAGCATTTTTTAAGAAATAGACCAACAACAACAACAAAAAATCATCAGATTGTATGGAACCACAAAAGACTCTGAGTAACCAAAGCAATCCTGAGAGAAAAGAACAAAGCTAGAAGTATCACACTCCCTGACTTCAGCTTGTACTACAGAGCAACAATAATCAAAACAGCATGGTATTGCCAGAAAAACAGACACACAGCCGAATGGAATAGAATTGAGATACCAGAAATAAACTCACATATATATGGGAAAATATTTTCCACAAATAGCCAAAAAGTACAATGGAGAAAAGAAGGCCTCTTCAATAAATGATGCTGGAGAAATGGAAAGTCACATGCAAACATATGAAACTAGACTGCTATTTGTCACTGTATACAAAAAACAACTCAAAATGCATCAAAGACCTAAATGTAAGACCTGAAACAACAAAATGCATAGAAGAAAACATAGATACTAAATGTATGGATCTTGGTCTTATTGAGGATTTATGAATTTGGCTCCAAAGGCAAGGGAAGTAAAAGCAAAAATAAATGCATGGGACCATATCAAACTGAAAAACTTTGCACAGCAAAAGAAACCATCAACAAAACAAAGAGGCAACTAACTGACTGGGAGAAGATATTTGCAAACAACACCTCTAATGAGGGGCTAATATACAAAATACATAAAGAACTTACACAACTCAACAACAAAAGACAATCCAAGTAAACAAACGAGCAGAGGACCTGAACAGACACTTCTACAAAGAAAGCATACAAATGGCCAACAGATATATGAAAAAATGCTCAACTTCACTAGCTATTAGGGAAATGCAAATCAAAACCACAATGAGATACCACTTCACGCCTGTTAGAATGGCCAGTATTAACAAGACAAGTAATAGCAAGTGTTGGAGAGGTTGTGGAGAAAAAGGAACCCTTATACACTGCTGGTGGGAATGTAAATTGTTACACCCCACTATAGAAAACAGTATGGAGAGTCCCAAAAAATTAAAAATAAATTGCCACATGACCCAGCATCTCTCTCCTGGCTATCTACCTGAAAAATATGAAAGCATTCATAAAGATATATATATCCATTTGTTCATTGCAACATTATTCATGGTGGCCAAGACATGGAAACAACTGAAGTGTCCTTTGATAGAAGGTTGAATAAAGAAGATGTGATATATATGTATGTATGTGTGTATATATATATACATATATATATATATATATATATATATATGTATATATATATACACACACACACACAGTGGGATACTTAGCTCTAATAAAAGATGAAATATTGCCATTTGTGACAATATGGATGGATCTTGAGAATTTCATGATAAGCTAATAAGTTAGATGGAAAAAGTCAATAACCATATGCTTTCACTCATATGTGGGACATAAAATTGACAGCAACAACAACAAGAACTCAAAGACACAGACAATAGTATAGTGGTTAGCAGAGGGAAGAAGAGGGTGAGGGGGAGGTAGAAAAAAGTAAAGGGGTTCAATATATGGTGATGGAAGGAGACTTGACTTTGGGTGGTGAACATACAATGCAACATACAGATAATACATTATAGAACTGTACACTTGAAACCCATATAACATAGTAAATATAATATATTTATGAACAAATGTCACCCCAAGAAATTTAATACAATTTAAAAACGATACAAAGTAGTACAAATTTAAAGGCATTTTTCATAGACATGTTAGTGAAAATAAGTTTAGATACTGGAATTATTGAGAGAGTGGTAATTACATCCAGTTAATGTTAAAGAGAATAAGGTGCATTACTATCTGAAACTTATTTTGGAGAAGATAATATTATTGAGAGAGGAAGTACTTTCATTTTTTTGAATTTGGCTGTTTCTAGATCACATGTATTAGAGGCTGAAAATGTGGCCCTAAAAGTTGTATTTTAAAGTCCTGACCCCTAGTACCTCAGAATGTGACTGTCTATAGTGATAAGATCTTGAAGGAGATACTTAAGTTAAAAAGAGGTGGGTGAGTCCTAACGCACTATGATTGGTGTCTTTATAAGAAGAGATTAGGAGACAGACATATATAGAGAGAAGACCATGTGAAGATACACGAAGAAGAGGGCCATCCACAAGTCAAGGTGACCTTCAGAAGGAAACCAGCCCTGCCAGCACCTTGACCTTGGACTTCTAGGCACCAGAATTGTGAGAAAATAAATGTCTGTTGTTTAAGTACCAGTCCGTGATAATTTATAATGGCAGCCCTAGCAAACTGATACGTATGGATTTTCTAAGATCTTACCATCCTGTGAGGGTCTTTTTGCCTGCAATGTGGTAAGCATTCTTGGACGATGCTTCAACATTAGGTGTTTTGGTAAGGCAAATCCAAGTTTTGGTAAAGTTACAGTCTTTCAAAGCAAGCCTCCTTTCGTGAAAATGTCTATAATTCCTGCTATTTTGACAGGACGATCACTGAATATAGTTACCTAATTGTGTTGACTTTAAGACTTATCCTGGCACACAGATGAACACTATGGCTTTTGTGTCCTGTGTTGCTTTGGAAGAAAGCAAAGCCAAAAGATACCTAAGCTTTATTCCACTGGCTGTTTCCAGTGGAAGGAAATCCTGATGTAAACTGAAAAAAGTTTTTCCAATGATAATGGCAAGGTGTGTTTTCACATCAATGATAATTCTCATCAGTGATAAATTATTTTAAGCTTCATGGCATAACAAACATTTTAATAAATTGTTGTATGGCTGGGCTCAATCAGCTGAAAGGATTTGAGGGGAGCCTAAAGAAGACACATGTGCTTTTTGATGCTCCGTCCTGGATATGATATCAACGCCCATTTCACTTCTTGTATTTCATGGGTGAGAACTAGTCACTTGGTCATACCTACACATGGGAAGCCTAGGTATATCTGACTACACAGCCCCTTGCCAGTTACCACGCACTAGCATGTATATAGAATGGAGTATAGTCTATATTATAGTATAGGAAGGGGTGAGCAGATTTTGGTGGAGAATTGGTGTCTCTGCCAAAATAGCTGCTACCCTGTTTACCACTCACCGTATGCTTTCATATCATAAGCTCTTTCTATCATATGCCCTTTAATCCTCACAACAACTCATCAAGTTCTGTTCGTATTTCTAGAATGGGGGTGACAAATTGTGATAGAGAAATTACAAGTTGGCTACGCTTACACAGCTAGGAAATGAGAAAGCAGGACTTCAATCCAGCCCCAGTAGCCATTATAGTAGACCACCTCTTCATGCATACAACGGAAGCAATGAGATCATGAAACAATGAAGAGTGTTAAGACTTCAGGATGGTTTGGAAAAGATGGTGAAGGGTATTTTCTCGGGAAAACGACTCAGCTAATAGCATTCCTTCCTTCTTTCTATTCAATGAAAGTATTCCTAATTTTCCAAGACTTGAGTAAACCCTGTGTCTTAGTGCATTTCAGCTGTTATAACAACGATATAGACTGGGTGGCTTATAAACAATAAATATTCCTAACAGTTCTGGAGTCTGAGAAATTCAAGATCAAGGTGCAAGCAGACTCTTTGTCTGTTGAAGTCCCACTTCCTGGTTCACAGGCAGCCGCCTTTTCCCTCTATCCTCACCGGGAGGAAGAGGGAAGAGAGTCCACTGGGGTCTCATTTAAAAGAGCACTAATCCCATTCATGACAGCTCTGCCCTCATGACCTAATACTTCCAAAGGCTCTGCCTCCAAATACCATCACATTGGGGGTTAGAATTCAACATATGAATGCTCGGGGACACAAAGATTAAGCCTATAGTATTTCATCTCTTCCAAATATAGTTTTCTTACTTGTCTAGGCTACAGTAATATATTCCTTTATTTAACTCCCATAGTACTCTGTATCATGGATCTGGTTCAATTACAGTTTTATTTATTAATTTACTTAATGATTTATTCATCATCCATTAGCCGTCTTTTAAACATCTATTATGTTCCAATTACAATTTAGGTTCTGGTGATATATTGAATAGGACATGAATTGTGCTTCCAAAGTTCCATAGTCCAAAGGAATATGTGTTTGGGGAATAGACATTAAATAGCTTATATTGTTGTGGAATTCTCTTGTATGTGTTATGTTTCACCAGTGAATGTTTGGATTAGAACTTCTATCACTCTTCTCTCTCCCATTATGCCCAGGACAATGACAGACACATAATAGGAGTTTGAAAAATGCCTGTTTTTTCAGACATGCAAATGTTATTCTTTTAAGTAACTTCACATATATCTTTAACTCACATGCATTTTAGAATAATATTTCAGCATTGGTTTGAAAATATACCAGGAAATGGTAAGATACTCTTTCAGAACATAAGGAAAGTAGAATTTCATAGCATGGTCAACATTTTTTGTACCATGTCACTGCTTCCAGGGCTGGTCAATTTCTGTCTATCAAATTCTGTGGAATTTGATGGGCACTGAGAAGGCGTCACACAATGGCCAACCAATTTCTAACTCACTTAAATAAAATGTCACATTTGCTAACTTTTTACTGAGCTCAAACTAGCTCATATATTGCACCTAACAATCAATGCCTATTTACAATAGTCTTTTTGTCAGAAGACTAATATAAAGTACTGCGCATTTATAACATACATATGTACAACACTACACACACACACACACACAGCTAGAGGTTAAAAGAGCTTTTTATTCATTCAGTCTAAAGCCTCAAAATACATTCTGCTCAGAGTATGGAAACTTTTAGTAATTAGTTTATCACATAGTGAACAATGAGAAGAAAGTTAGTTGTATGGTAGTTGCAACAATTAATTCAAGAAGTGAGAAAAAACTCAATTACCAACTAGATTATGTTCAATGCATAATAATTTACCTGATTTTTCTTCCCACTGGAAATGAGGTAGTTATGGCAACAGCCTCAAAAAACTCCAGTTTTAGTTCTCTGGTTTTTTGGGCTTTTCTTTGAGAAATTAGATAACTGTATTTGAGTTTGAGTAATTACTTTTGTAATGAATGTCTCTGTTGGTAAAGTGAAGGGAAATTTTGATTCATTGATATAATTTTGAAGAAATAATGTTTTATCCTTACATACCTTAATTATTAAGACAAATGAATATTTTGTTCAAATTAATTGAATGATTAATTACTCTAATCTTTACCTTAATTTTGCTATTAGTGATTTTTCTTGTTAATGCTCTTAGTACAATAAGGTCATCTCTAAGAATTATTGTAGTTGTTTTGTTTTTTTTTTGGAAAAAAAGTCTTCTGTAGCAATACAAACTCTATGGATTTTCACAATCTTTACTCATACATTTTTGACTATTCATTCCCTGCCAAAAAGAGTATGGTAAACTTTTACAATAGAAAAGAAAATCAAGTATTTTCTCCAATAAAATTCATCCTGCCTTTAGGAAATCTCAGGAAAAAGCTCTAAATCAGAATTCAGGTCCTGTGTTGTCATCAGGGAACATAGCGTCACTCTCCTGAGAAGCAGATGAAGTGAAGAGATTATGGCTCTTGTCTGTTTTTAAGCAAGATGTGATAGGAAGCCTCCAAGATGGCTCCCAATGATCCCCTCCTTGTTTTCACATGTAATCCCCTCCTCTTGAATTTACTGACCAGCCTCTAACAAATGGAATATGGCCAGTCGATGGAATGTCATTCCTGAGATTAGGTTCCAAAAGATGGTCATTGGGATCTAGACTTTTGAACGTTATCCATTCAATATCCCAAAGAACAAATAATTTCCCTTAATTGAAGACCCTGTGTTTCCAGATTAACAGGGTATACTCCATGCCCAGCAGAATGAAGAAAAAGACCCACACCAAGGCCTATCATCAGGAAAACGCAAAACATTATCATCAAAGAGAGAATTCTAAAAGCTTCCAGACAGCAAAAAAAAAAAAAAGAAAAAAAAATAGCAGGTCACATATGATGAGGAATTATAACGGTATCAAGCTTCTTAATTGCCACACTGGCAGTTAGAAGACACTTGAGAAATGCTTCACAGTCCCAAGGAAAATGAATTTTAACTGAAATTACATTCTCAGCAAAACTATAAATCAAGTCTAAGGGGGAAATAACATTTTCAGACATGCAAGATGTCAACAGATTGAACTTGGCCTCTCATTCAGGGCGTAGGGCAGATAAGAGAATAAATGAAAATGCCCGAGGTCAAGGAAATAGAGGGTTGCTGAGAGTAGAGAGGGGTGATAAAGACTAGAAGGCCCATTTTGCCTTCTGCCATGTGGCTGGCCAAGGTGGACCCAGCCCACACCTGAGCTCTATGAGAGATGCCGTGTTGTGAGCACCTATAAGGACAGTCGCTACATTTCAGTCTCTTCCTGAAAGTCAAGGGGGCATTACCCCTCAGCAGGGCCCTATGTCCCTGCGTGGTACTCGTGACGTGAGTGGGAAACAACGTCCCAGCACACACGTTCAGATAGAGTAACACAGCTTTATTTGGGAACCAATGTCCCTCCAGCCAATGCTCTGGTAAGCACAGAAGGTTATACAGGGTAGAATAGAATTTAATAATGAACCAAGTCCTAGAGTCAATTGGGATGGAGAAGGTTTCCGGTCCAGGAGAGATGACTGGGCCCATGACGGGTCTGAGGCGAGCTGGTCTTGCAAGGAAGAACTTTGGGGACTCCCCATATCATGACTTGCACCTCGTAGAGGGTCGTAGTCGGAGTGCCCGGTCAGACTTCTCATGGCACTGCTCTGGAGTTCTGCTTTTATCTTCTTTTCCTTGGACTTGTTTACCTCTTAGCTGATAACCAGAAGTTGTTTTGGTGAACGTGTTTATCACTCAATTTTGTTATGCTCAGTTTCACACATAAACATAAACACGTTTACTTTCATGTATATGCTCTAAATATAAACATGTTTACTTTCACTTTACTCTTATCAGTCTCACACATGTGCAGCCAGAGTCCTGTCCCTACTGGTGAACAACTTGTTTTGCAAACCTCAATCCATATATGTTTTTTATATGCTCTATACATGAACCCAAGGAAAAACGGAGATAAAGAATCGATGTGTTTGACCTTCTTGAAAAATGTTTGGCAGCTCTTGACAGAGTTTGAGGAAGCAGCAGTGACTACAGAGGACACTGAGCAAACAAACCCTTATTTTCCTTAGAAGGAGGAAATCAAGATAATGTCTCTAACTGTAAAATCAAAAAACAGCAAAAGTGGTATTTGGTGTTGCGATTACGTGGTAAATAGTGGAAGAATAAATTGAAGAGTTGACTGTGACCACCGTGGAGATGAGGAAGAGAGGAAGAAGGGACAGGACACGGGGAATGCTTTTTAAAAAACCTGGTCTGACGTTTGACTCTTAAAATTATGCATTGCTTAGAATAACAGGTTCCTAGAACTCATATTTTATACATGTTAAAAGGCTTCATCGTATTCCTTCTCCTCCCTGTGCTACCCTTCTCTTCATACTCTGGAGACCCTGAAGCTTTTACATCCTCACTGCCTGATCAAGTCAACAGAGACCCCAGAAGTTCCCGTACCCCAGTTCCTGTCACTCTCTTCATTTGTCCTTCATGTGCCTCTTCACTCCCTTTCCACTCTGTATTAGGAAAGCGGTTTACAGAAACATGACCTTCTATCTTTTCTCTTTCCGTCACTGGAATTTCACATTCAGCCTCTGGCCGAGAATCAGCATCAAATGGGGTCATTGGCAGGTCTCGCTAATGATTTTTCCTCTTCTCCATTTTTATGGTGGTTTGAAAACAATAGATCTCCATCTAGTCAGCTTCAGTCTTAGAGAGTGGCAGGAGTTTTTCTTGCTTGTGTTCCTTCTCAGCTTAGTCGCTACCTTGGAAATTAAATTGTCTCTTTCTCATGTAGCCTTTTTAGTGAGATTTCACCTCATTAAGATGTGCAAAGACGAGCCTGCCTGTTATTGATTTCTACATGCATTCTGGGTAACCAGGCAGTTCAACAAACACTGCTCACTGAATTCCTTTTTTGGATGCACTCCTGGGAGGGGAGGTTCACATACTCCTATGAAGGTCATTATCACATCAGATCTGGCTGACCACTGAGATAGAAGCAAGGCGAATGTATGGAGGGGTTTTTGACCATAAATTTCTTTTCCTATTATGGCTTCCAGAATACTGAATTTGATCAAATTTGTCCAACACTGGTGTGAATTAGCAGGGGGACAGTCTTTCCTTCTATTGCTCTATATTTCATGTATCTAGTCTTAGACTGGGCTATGATGGGGATAAGGACAGACTGCTGTAGAAGCATAGAGGAGAGGCACTGAGCTCAGCCTTGGCAAATCAGGGAAAGCTTCCCTGGATGGGGATGTGTAAGCATTGACTTTGCACGGACCTGGAAGGATGCATAATGGTGAGCTCTTGAGCTAGGTGGGAAAACAACTAGGTGTACAATAATACTAACAAGGACACCAGAGATGATTTCTTCCCTTTGCAGGGCATTTCACAGTTTATAACACCTTCTCCAAGTGTGGGGTTATCAAATATAATGAAAAGAAAACCAGCCTGTGCTCAGAGCATCAGCAAAAGTATGGCCTGAGAAAATGGGCACAATTCAACTTTAGCAAATTTATCCATAATTTTACAATAAAAAAAATCAACAAGTAGTCTATTTGAATTGAAGATTTTATTTTTTGAGTTTTGTAGTTTGTGTTTGTTTTATTTCGTAAAATATGTAGGATGAGCAGTAGTGGAATGGGAGAGACATACATTTTAAAGTGACGAACCTGGTCACTTTACATCTATTTTTCTTGTAACAACTTTCAGAAAGGCTGTAGAAGCTAGATAATAAATTGTTGTTATCATCACCACCACCACCACCATGTTAATAGATGACCAGGCATAGGTCAGAAAACTGCTAAGAGACTTGGTCAAAATCACTCTGCTAGGGAAAGGCAGAGGTGGAGCTTGACCTCAAAGACCCGCTGAAAGACCATGGCCTGTAAGTCAGGTAGACCTGGGTCCAGATCCTTTTTCTACCATGTGATGAAATTCCTTTTCCTCATTTACCTTTGAATGGGGCAAACATATATATATATATATATATATATATATATATATATGCCATAGAGTTGTTGGGGAAATTAGATAGTGTAGGAACATTGTCTACACTAGGGCAGGCTTGAAGTACATGTTTGATAAATGATAGTTATTGATGTCTCCTGGTTCCCCTGGTTCAGTTTCATTTCTCCTTTCTATCATGCGACTAAGAATCCATTAGAAGCAATACCAGACAGTAGGGGATTAAGTATTTAGCTTGCTGTCAGGACTAGATGATTCCAATGATATTGTTGATAAATCTTGGTGATCTCTGCCCTGCTTCTTTCATTTTATAGAGAGGGTTGAAACAGCTTACGTTATTTGTCCAGATGCTAGATAGAAATATTTTAAATGCCCATGTGTTTCAACGAATCCTTTCTCTCTGCTTTATCCAATCAGAATGCAGTGGTTAGAGGGAACGCTCCAGGGTTCACATGGCTGGATTGAAATCTTGGCTTTTTTTACTTTATAGCTGCACTATGTTGGAGACATTACAGAGACATTACAGAAATGGCCTGTGCCTCAGTTTCCCTGTTCACAAAATGAAAATAAGACTACTGTCGACTTATTGAGCTGTTGAAAGATAAAATGAGTTAATACATGTCAATTGCCTTTAAAAGTGCCTGGTAAAGAGTAAGGTTCAGTGTTTATTGAGCATTTATTGTATGCCAGATCCTACTTCAAGAACTGAGATAATATCAGTGATCAAAAGAGACAAAGCTCTGTCTTCATGGAACGTAAATACTAATGTGAACAAATAAGTAATGCTAGGATTCTGAAAATCTGAGATGTAATATGAGGACACAATTTGCTGCTGCTTGGTCAGAATGGATAGCAAATATTTCCAGTTTCCTCTGGGTTTTTCCAGATCATTCAGCACCCTGATGATATTTCCTGCAGCCTGGGGGCAAGGCTTTGATTATTTTCCCTCAGGAATGACTTTTCCCAAACTGAGACTTACAACTTTAAAACAAGCAGCTTCTTTATAATAACCATTTTATGGAGGTCAGATAAAAAATTTGTATGCTAAAAGATCAAAGATTAGAAATTCTGATTTTGAGTGTAGCTCTAACATATGTGGATGAGCTATCTGCTCAAGTTAGGAGTATATAATCTCTGTATCATAAAATGTGCATTGTGCTAAATATAACTGAGGGTCCGTTATGGGCCAAAGTACTCCTTGACAATGGAATGTGAAAGGAAATGGCATTGAGTATTTTGAAAATCCAGATCTAAATGTCTTCCTTGTTTTCTCCTGCAGTCGTTTTATAACAATTGCAATCTACGTGTAACTGCTGTACTTTCCCAGCCCAGGGAGGTCCTTCCCGCTGAATTGCAGCTAGACATTTGGCAATCATTGAATTAAGATTGAAACATTGCCTTTATGTTCGGCCCATTAGCACCCATAAAGATTAGCATAAACTCATAAATAACTTGAGGTCATCCTAGACCTAAGTCACTGATGAGCTCTTTCTGTGTGAACAGTACACATCTCAATGTCAGAAGAAGCAGGGCTGTATTGGATAATTGACAGACAGCGTCCCAAGTAGACCTTGCTTCCTTTGGCAATAGCACACCACCACTTCTTCTGGGTCACCTGTCCCACACAGAGCAAGGAATTATGCACCATGAGAGCAGAGAGTCAGTGATTGTCTGTGGTAGACTCTGATTACTTAATTTCATCTGATTTGCATGTTTTATGGTATCTCAAGTGCGAATGAGTGTGTCTATCTGGAAATGTGCTCCTTGGCTCTCCCCAAACATGCAGAAGGATTTAGAACCATTCACAATCATCATCTCCGACTTCAAATTTGGAATTTCATAACCCCCTCCTGGTCGCCATTCATGATATTTCTTGTCAAAATCCCTTCTCCTGGATCCTATTCGCATCTCAGTTTATGCATCATAATTTAGCATAAATCGAACACCATCCACAGTAGTTGAGTTCAAATTTGAATAGAAGGTTTTGCTCTATGAACAGAGGGGCTAACATTGAACTAGTAGGTACTAGTAAATATTTTTTCTTTTTCTAATTTAGAGGTACCCAACACTATTTTATTTTTTTCATTAGAAAAATATTTTTTTCAGTTACATTTGGCATTCAATATTGTTTTATATTAGTTTCAGGTGTACAGCATAGTGGTTACACATTTATATAATTTAAGAAGTGATCTCCCTGACTGGTACCCACCTGGCACTATACATAGTTGTTACCTTATTACTGACTATATCCCCTTGCTGTACTTCACATTCCTGTGACTATTTTGTCACTACCAGTTTGTATTTCTTAATCCCTTCACCTTTTTCACCAAGCTCTCCAACCCCTCTAGCAACCGTCAGTTTGTTTACTGTATTTATGAGTCTGCTTCTGTTTTGTTTGTTCATTTATTTTGTTCTTTAAAGACCACATATAAGTGAGAAAATCTTGTACTATCCCAGGGACTAAATATTTTGAATATCTCCCTAGGTACTCTTGTAGCTCTGTGAACACATTTTTAGCTGCCTACATCACATCACATATTTATTTAGTACGTATAGGTAAATTTTATGTTTCCAAAAAGTTAAGAATCTTACCAGTCTAACTTTAGAGAACACACAGTTTTGGGGAATATGATGAGTGATACTTGTGTTGACCATCTCAGCATAATCTTCCCTCAACACTTAGAACATAGGACAATGCACTAGTGCTCTCTAACACGGAAAATCTGTTGGTTTAAAATTGTCTATTAATCAACTTTGAGTATCATCGGAATTCACTGACTTGCTTTACTCAAGCATAGGTTTTTGTGTTAATTAAGTAAAACTGCCACTTGTGAAACACCAGACTTCTTTTTAAATTTAAAATGGAGTGGAGGTGAAAGGAATACATACCATAATTTGAGTTTTTAAGTCAAAATCCCAGTAACAGGAGAAAATCTGGCAAATTGATGTGTCTAAATATTTGTTTTTCAAACCAAATAGTTGGGGACTATTTGGTTTGAAATCCTGGCTAACATTTGAGAGTGCTGACCATATTTCAGACTTTGTTTTTGGATATACATTAATTCAGTAATGCACACAAGGTTCTATGAAATACTTCCATTTATCTCAGTTTTACAGATGAGAAAACTGAGACAAATAAGTTGTTTATACACCTAACAGGTGATGGATTTGCCTCCAGAGCCCATCTTGTAGGCATCGCTCTATGAGCTCAGTATAAAAAAGGATTGGGTTTAATATTGGTCTTTATTTAAAAGCCAGACTATTAAAAAGCATATTTTATGTATTCTAACTTTTCATCTTTCACCTACACCTTAGGTGTTAACTGCATGTGTTTCCAGGACATAATCGAAATCTCGCTCACATGTAAAAATTAATTATTGTCCGTCCATCGTATGGCTTACACCCATGGAATCTTTTCTAGATCAGCATGTGGATGAAGATGAATGCCCTTCCCAGGCAGTCACTCTGGGATGAATGGCTTGCTTTAACAGGAATAAAATATTATAAACTCCAGGAGGCACAATAGTTGTATCTTGCTCATGATTAGATTCTCAACAGCTGGACCTGCATTTTCCTTATGATTGATGCTCGTAATTGACACGATGTGTGTGTGCCTCCAAGCCCCCAAATGCACATGTTGAAATCCTAACCCCCAATATGATATTAGGAGGTGCAGCCTTTGGAAAGTAATTCGGTCATGAAGGTGGAGCCCTCGTGCATGGGATGCCCTCTTGAGTGCCCAGGGAGTTCTCTTGCCCTCCTTACATCATGTAAGACTATAGGGAGAATTTGGCAGTTTACAACCTGGAAGAGGTCTTGCACCAGAGTCCAACCATGTTGGCTTCCTGATCTTGGATTTCTAGGCTCCAGAACTGTGAGAAATGAATTTCTATCTTTGACAAGCATCCAGTCTATGGTATTTTGTTACAGCAGTGCAAGCTAAGATAACGCTCAAAGAAAAATGATTGAGTACGTGAATGTAACCCAAACCCTTGACTTGGGGGTGGGGGGGGTCAAGTGTTGAACACCTGGGCTGAACGTACAGAGTGCTGAAGGAATGGGATTGTCTTCTTTCAAGAAATCTCAGGAGCCCACAGAGGGATCTGCAGTAGGAGCAACAGGGGTTAAAGATATTTAACATCCGGTGCTCTGGCTGGAGATGAGAGCTGAACACTGAGTGGAAGAGACTTTTCTTTTGTCCCCAGGAAGCCTTATGTTGCCACTGCCAGGTCCCATTGCGACAGTAAGGAGGGAAAACACCGAGCAGCACAGATTTTGAGCAGCCAAACAATAGCAAAGCAACACAAGTCAGTAGAACATGCGGCCCTTGAGTGAACTCATATCACCCAGGTCTTCCTCAGGAAAGACATTATGAAGCAGGGCAGGCCTCTGTAATGTAAGCAGGCCTTAATCTAAGGGAGTTCGGGGAAGGGAGGAAAATCTGTGAAAGGTACGGACTTCTCATTCATCTGGCTGTATAGAGATGCAGTAATTAACTTTGGAAATATCTTTTATTAAAAAATGAAATTTGCCTGGTTGTATCCCAAACTGCTTATAAAAGGGTCAGAATGGTTGATATTTCAAATCTCTGATACCAAGACAGCAAGCGTTATATTTATTTCAAAAGAAATTAAAATGACAATGCTGTCCAGTAAGATTATTTCAAATCCATGAATCAAAGACAATTTCGAAGCTCTCGCCTGCTCTCTAACCTTTTGGTTTTGGATTTTCCTTCTATTTTGGAGAGTTTTTATGCCTTTGATGACTGTAAACTCAAACAGAGTTAATAAAATAGGAAAGTCCCACAGGAGTTATCTTAATCATGATTCAAAGCCTAGATGCATCTTATTTCCCTGAAATAATATTCTAAGCTGGGTTTTGAAAACTATCACACCTACCAGGGTAGGTAGATCTCACCTTCTAGTTTTTGCTAGGGTTTTGGTAAATTTAATAGGATTGCCAAATTTATCATCATGCTGCAGACCTTGTAAATAGCACAGCAGGTGACCAGGGATGATGAAGTGCTCCAAATGAGGTTGATCTCAAGGCCTTAACTGACAGCAGTCTCCTATATCTAATTTTTCATATTCACCTTGATGTGATACTGCTGAGACGTTTTTACCTCAGCAGCATTTGTCATGATTCTGTTTTATTGTACAAACACAATAGACTTTTCCCTCTTAATCAAGATGTAAAGCAGAGAGTGAGGTGGAGGGGACAGAAATCATGTTAGATTAATGGTTTCTGACTTACGGTGAAATTCAGCTAGAATGTTGTACCCGTAGTCCTTCTGAGGCGGTCTCTCTCTCCGAGGAGCGAAATGTTTCCAAATAACGGAATGACGATGCTCCTGTATATCATGGCTGCCATTTTATCTCTTCATGGAGAGAAGATGCCAGAAGCCTTCCAATGCGTCAAGATCTGTGTTAACCTAGGAGATAGACGTATGCAGGCAGCGTGAATGTAAATTTCAGTAGAGGGGGTGGCAGAGTAGAAGAGGAAGGGACATTGGAGCCCTATCTAACTAGATATTGAATGTACATTATTTCATTTAATGTCCCTTATAATGAAAGCGTTCTAACCTTATTTCAATGCGGTTAGATAAGAAAGGACTGTGCATGGCAGTGATTTAGAAAGCTTGAGTAATAGGCACAAAGTCCTGATCAGAGAGAGGTAGCAAATTTGGTTCCAGACTAAGGTCTGTGTAGCTCCAAAGCCCAGCCTTTATTCTCTTTTCTTTCCCCCCGCCCCAACAGGTCACATTTCTCCTTTTTTTGGTGGCGAGGAGTGTTTTTATAGTAATGGCGAATATATTTGCTATCATGGTCTATCGTGAGTACTTTCGTGGGAATTTTCACAGAAAGAAATAGTAGGGTATTTGGTTTGATTTCTGCTCATAGCACCTTTTGCTACAGGGAAATAAAATCTGAGGAGACAAGACTTGAAAATGTGAGTTTTAAAAAAGATTGCAGAAGTTTATGTGTACAAAAGGAATTGATGACATTAAAATGAGTTGTGTGGTACCAAAAATACTAAATTTGGACTTAAGTATCCTAAGTAAATATGAAGAGACCATGATCTGAATTCTGCAGAAGCTCAGAGTAACATGAGGCCTTGCAGTGTCTTCTCATCTGTCCTGTGTAATCTCCAGAGCTAGATGAAAGGTGGAGTGATGTACCGGAAAGAACACAGCTTTGGAGACAGAAAGATTTGGCTTCCAGTCAGGACCAGCACTGCCCAACCCTTTGCTTCCTTTACTTAATCTCTCTGAACTTCATTTTCCTTATTTGTAACACAGGCATGATAATACCTAACTTGTGGGGCTGTTATGAAGATTAAATGGATACTTCATGTGGAAAAGATTCACATAGCACATAGTAGGCACTGACTAAAAAAGTTGGATCACCATATTTAAGATAAATGTTCACCAATAAAGGAAATATCACTTGAGAAGAAGATGGAGGGAAGGAATTGAAAAAATGATGTGAAAACATGTGGCCCTTCCAAATGTGGCCGTCCTTTGTATAGTAGCAACTATATTTTATTGGACATGACTTATCTGGTCCTTGGAAAGCCCATAATCTAAAATGTCAGATTGACAAATCAAGCATTAGATTTCTTTTGGCTCTTAAAGACTTCTAGGAAATGGCATTTTAGGAGGAAAGGATGTTGAGGAAACTGGGAACAGGGAGATGAACCCAAATCAAACCAAATTTCACTTTTTTCACTTAGCATTACAATTTGGTAAGACCAGCTCTGCTCCCAAAATCCCATCGTGAAACATTGGAACTTGGAGGTTGCTAAACTTAGATATGCAAAGCCCTTGTTTTCATTTTGAGAGAAGGCCAATCAGGTGAAATGAGTCTGAAAGAATTTTTGCTGAAGGGGCCTGAGCCGAGGTTTCCTTTCTGCTGTTCATACCATTTCCCCTCTTTCAATCATTTCCAAAGCAGAACTTGACATTCAAATGTTTTTGTTCCTCCAACTCTCCTTGGAACAATACTGTTTTCCCCCAAAAATAAGACCTAATTAGAAAATAAACCCTAACATGATTTTTCAGGATACTTGTAATATAAGTCCTATCCCAAAAATAAGCCCCAGTTAAGATCGTCAGCCAGATCGATGCATTGAGTATGTCCGTTGCAACACATGATGGATGTATTCAATTATAAAATAATAATGTTAATATACAATTAAATATAAATAAATAATATTATTGAGATGAATACTTAAAATAAATGATAATGTAAATTATAATTATTTGTAAATACCTAAGTGGGCGCCTTTGGACGAGAGGTAAACACTTATGTAAACAAATGAACTCGAGACTTATTACCAAATGACCAATCGGAGTACAGACACAATGCACGAATAACATGCACACTTGATAATGAATGGACATGGTTGTGTCCAATATGAATCTTCATAATTCAATACGCTGTGTGTTGTAAGAGATGTACTTAATGCACTCGTGTGAAATAAAGAAAAATTTTCTGAATTTTGGTGCCTGCAATATTTTATCGCTTTTGTTTTGACCATCATTCTTAACTGTCATCATTTTTGTTGCCACTCCTGCCTTGTAAGTCTTCAATTAACACTTGATTTAATGGTGAATTTAAAGGGAATGATACTTTGATCCCCAGACAAGATGAGTGCAAAAAGAAAGCTATTCCGTCGATTACAAGAAAGGAATCACGGAGGACTTCCGGGGCAAGAATCTTACGGCTTTCTGCAAAGAGAAGAAGTTGGATCTCTGAATGGTCCGAAAATGACGAGCAGAGTATGATAACCTCAGTCAACAGGTGGACGATGGCAAAGCTAAGAAGCGTAAGTGTGGATCAGGTCGGCAACCATTATTTTCTGAGCTGGAAGACATCATCTGTGGTTGGATTGCTGACAGGAGAGCAAAGGCTTTGGTTGTGCGCAGGGCTGATATTCAAGCATTTGCCCTTGCAATGGCACCACAGTTAGAAATGTCCCCAGAAGAATTCAAAGCATCACAACGCTGGCTGGATGGCTTCCTTCAGTGACATGAAGTGTCTCTAAGATCAACAATACTGTTCAAACTGGAAGATACTGAAGTTATTAAATGTGCACTTGCATTCAAGTCCTTTGTTGATGGCATCAACTTTTCTAAATACCAACTCTCCAACACGATTGCTATGGATGAAACTGCAGTGTTTATGGGCCAAGGATCTCAAATGACAGTTGATCAGAGGGATGATTCATCAATCTACATTCCCTCCACTGGTTACGAAAGTGCACGTGTTGCCTGTATTTTGGCAATTCGTCTGGATGGAAAGAAAGCCCCACCTCTAATCATCACTAAGGGCAAGAAAGATAAGGTTGAATATGTTTCAGGCATTTACGTTCTTGAAACTGAAAAAGCCTGGTGCACACAAACAGTTATAAGGAATTGGGTCGATTTAATGTTGCCACTTGTTTTGTGAGGTTGCCAAAGAGGTCTGCTAGTCTGGGATTCAGCCAGCACTCACCATGCTAAAGACGTGAAGAACTTCCTTGCAGAGAGAAGAATAGATCAAATAATGATTCCTGCAGGAATGACTGCCCATCTCCAGACTCTTGATATTGCAATACACAAGCCATTCAAGGACAATTTGAGCATGGAAATCAATGACTACATTGAAAACAGAATGGAGAGAAATCAGCATGGGAACTTTGTGAAGCCTAGCCTGCAAGAGGTCATGACTTGGGTGAATAATTCATGGGATAAAATCACTGACAGCTGTGTTGCCAGTGCACTACCGTGTTTCCCCAAAAATAAGACTTAGCCAGACAATCAGCTCTAATGCGTCTTTTGGAGCAAAAATTAATATAAGACCCAGTATTATATATTATATTATATTACATTACATTACATTACATTGTATTATATTATATTCAATCTTATAGAAGTCCTAGTCTTATATTATATAAGACCATGTCTTATATTAATTTTTGCTCCAAAAGACGTATTAGAGCTGATTGTCTGGCTAGGTCCTATTTTCAGGGAAAGCTGGTACAAGCAGGCTACATGGACAAGAAATGCTCATTTAAGGTGAACTCTATTGCTGGACATGAGAGATTGGGGCCAATGGTTCTACAGGAAATGGAGTCGCAAAAATTCAAGCCGGAATTCGGGGTTTGGAGAGTTATGACAATGTTCCAGAAAAAGATAAGATGATTATGTTTGAATAAATGTAGATTGTTGTACATGAATAAATGTAGATTGTTGTACATGAAAAAATAAGACATCTCCTGAAAATAAGCCCTAATATATATTTTGAAGCAAAAATTAATATAAGACCCGGTCTTATTTTTGGGGAAATACAGTATATGAAATCATTTCAGGAAGGAGAGTACCTTCTATGAGGAGATTAACCTTACATGATACAAAAGGAAGATAATAGAATGACACAAAGCCTGACCACTTCTGAAAATGAGGTAGGTTTTATATTGCACTTAAGGATGGGTATTTAGGAACTTCTGAATGCACTGCCCAAGCAATGACTCACTCCACTTAGCGTGGACACCTGGAAATTTCAGTTCAGATGTCATTATGACAAAGTATAATTTTCCCAGGCTGTGGTGTTCACTCTGACTCAGCTCACACGAAACCTACCACATTTTCCTCACTTGGGTCATGACTAACACAAGCACTGAATTGAAAGAGTTATTATGCTGTTCTTTCAAAGAAAAGACTCAGGTTGTTATCTTCATAAAGGGTACATTTAGCATGACACAATTATGCAAACAAACAAACAAACAAACAAAGGCTCCTATTACATCTTCAGGTAGCAATACTTGTTAACTATTGTATATATAATTCCTTCGGAGTAACCCATGATATTATTTCTTCAGATTTCTTACCATGTTCCTACTTAGTAAAGGGTATTTGGAATTGGTATCAAAACATTGGAAAATTCTGTCATTTGCATTGAGACTAATAAAGTTCTCCATAAAACAGAAGAATGAGGCCAGAAAGCTTTATTGTGCTGAGAATACTAAGTCTAAGGAATAGGTTTGTGTTGCCTTGTACACATGAGCATACATTACGATGGGATAATATTTTTCAGGTTTCTTAAAGTTGTGTTTGCATTTCAAGAGATTTTAAAACGGCTAGTTGAAAACAAAGGATTCGTTACTTTTGAAATGAACCAGTTACATTCAAAAAGCCAGTTTCCAATTAGTCATTATCCAAAATAACAATTCTCTAAATTAATTGAGACATACATTGGGATATTCATAACCAATGTAGAAATAAATTTTTTTAAAGAATTTGATCTGATAATATTTGATTGAGTTATTTATTTACAAAAATTTCATTTTTTTCCCCCAAAGCCTAGCATAATGGCTTACATAGTGGGTACTGAATATGTCTTTATTGAAAGAATGGATGAATGAACAAAAGGAGATAAAATATACTATTTTGAAAAGAAGGCAGCTATAAAGTCTTTTGACCTTGATGGAAGGCAAATTCCTGTGAGTAAGGATAACTTCTCTTTGTTAGAAACAATACCGTAATGGTGGTTTTATAATGGAAGGTGTATAGTCTTGGGTGTGGTCTGAAAGTTATGCTCTGCATAACCAAGTCTCGGGAAATTTGTTGTTACAGCAGCTCTGTTGAAGGTGGAGGGGGGAGCATGAGGGCTTGGAAAGCATGGAAACGAGTAGAGAGGTTGGAATTAGAAGAGGAGCTTGAGAAACTTGGTAGGAAACAGGATCCTGCCGAAGGGCATGGCCAACAAAAAGTTTCTCCATGATAGAAATGGATTCACAATTTTAGGGGAGGAAATTTAGTATTCAGACTTACATTTGCCATTACTGTGCCTGGCTTCAACTTCTTTCTGTTACCCCCAACTTCAGCCAAAAGGTTGCTACACTCAGGATACTGAGATAGTATTTATTTTGGAAGCATGAAAGAATGTTGGTGTTTTTCAGTGTGGGGCAAAGTGGTAGGATCATGGTGAAAATAAAGCTAATGGAAGTTGCAGAGGAAGGAGTGAAAGGTCAATATTCAGAAACCGTTGGAAATAGGAAGTTTGAGCAACAGAAACCCAGAGGAACTTAAATCTACTTTGCATCTTGGACAGACTGGCCTAGGTGAAGGGAGGACATGCTTGTACATGCTTTTCTCCCCACCACAAACATCTATCCACCTCTGTGCATTTTGTCTCTATCAACTATTTGTAACCATCCCTTCCCAGGAAAATCTAATGAAAAGTACCTCAGTCAATACAGTTAATCACTGCCAAGGATTCCAGCCTCTGGCAGCAAAGTATACTTTCATTTGATTTCCATTTAATTAACGAGTAGCTGATGAATACATGTTGTTACAGTTGCCCAGAAGTAGGGGTTCTAAATGTCCTGATGATCTGATTAATTTTGGCTGAGGCATACCTTCTGTTTTATTTGGATATACAATTATTAAGTAACTCCTAAATTCTCTCTAACTCTGAGAGTTTGTCATCTTATGATTTATTTGACAAGTCCTCAGTTCCTTTTGGTCACTGTTTCATGATGAAGGCATTCAAGTGTGAAAATCTGTATCTCAAGCCTGTTTCTTGTGCCTAAGAAGCTGAGAGAGTATTTTGTATGGACTGATTGCCCCTTAAGTTAGGGACGGATGACAGAGATTAGATTTGTGTTTGTGCGTGTGTGAGTGTGTATAGTTTGTATGTGCATGTGTATTGGATCTATCAAGTTTTTCAAGTTTATTCTAAAAGTAAAGCATGGAATTGTAACAGTTATTACAGACGATATCAGAGGGTAGTAGATTGGGGGAGTGGTGTTAATACTTTGTGAGGGGTGTAAATGTCTAACTATTACACTGTTTTGTACACCTGAAACTAATAAACAAAACTCATTGAAAATAAAAAAATAAAAATGAAGCATATTTAAGGTGGTAGGTAAGCTCTGTAGTAGTGATATCCATGGATCCAGGATGGAACCAGGGATTCATTCTCCTATTTCCCACTAAGTCTAGCACAGAGTACAAACTCTTTAATAAAAGAGGCAGAGTTTTTAAGATATATGAGGTCACTGTTTCCTTTTTTGCAGGGAAATCCTCACAGAAGTTTGCTTATCTCCCATGATAATTTGAGCCTAGTCGCTGGCAGACATTTCTTGATAAGTACAACTTTTATAGGAGACAGTTATTCATTTGATTGCTTCTCCAGTCTCTTTCACTAGAGAGTAATGCTTGTGGCTTAGCCAGTGGGTAGTTCTCAATGGCACAAAGAGTAGCCAAAGCTTTATTTTTACTAGGAGGTTTCTTTCTCTCCCTTGATTCTAAACTTACCTTCGTTCTGATTCATCCTTCTAATGGAAAGAAGCACTTTTAAACCAAACTTTGAACATGATTAAAAAACTTTTCTTCTACCCATTGACTAGGTTAGATGCTTTCTTTTTAGAATTTTAGGTATTTTAGTTCTAATCAGGATTACTTTATTTAATTGGGATGGAACTCAAAGACCTGTTCTCACCTCTATGTGGATGAAACTATGATGCTCTGTGTTTGTAAGATTTTGTAATGAGTTTCTTCCCTTGGAATACAATTACCCTCTTGTCTTACCACAAAGCAGTTTCTAAAAAAAAGGTGTGAGGGAAAGATGTAGGGATGTATCTCAAAAAATGTAAAATCAGACACTTAAAATTATATTCCCCACCCACTTTTAAGACAATTAGAAGCGATGGTTGACAAGATTGCCCTATGCCAATTTCCCCAGTTCTATCCTATTTAGCTTCAAATGTAGTATCCATCATAGGCACTTATAATTGCAGATTTTGTACCAAACTATCAATTCTGTACATTAGGGGTACAGGAGACAAAATAAATGAATACTGGATGTTCACAGGAATTCCTGCTCAAATTATGTTTTATCCAATTGTTGACCATCTAACTGCGTTATTAAGAGGCTCATAAGAATACACGTGGGAAACGTGAAAAGTAAGACAAAGTATAACTTATCAACCGGGCAGAACTAAGAAGAAAGTAAGACCTTTTGTAGTCAAATCTTTTTCAATTTTAACTCCTGAAAATTTTATGGACAATTATATGACAAATGTAATATTCTCTCTTTTCTAAAAAGTCTAGAAGAAACACTGAGCATGGTGTGATTACTTTTGTATCAGATGGCAGGCCTGGCTGTGGCAGCTATCTAATTATCACAGCACTTTTTCTTGCTCCCAAATACCATCACATACAATTCAACAACAAAAAGCTTAGGGGGGGAAAAATCCAACTTGATTGATTTTTATACTTCCAAAGAAGGAGTTGCCTGGGCTAGAAATGAATCCAGAATTTCTTCATAATCAGTCAAGAGACTCAGAGTAAAAAAAATAATAATAAATTGGGACATTTTAAGAATTTTAGTTTTTGATTAATTGGTTACTATTCCCAAAGATAAAAGGTGTCAATTTTATTTTTTAAAAGGGAGACTTACACAGAAGCATGTTCTATGTCCATCTTGCTAAAGATTTCAGAGAGAATATAATCAAGCTGATATAAAGGTGTATACTATACCCACACAAACACAATATATATATACATATATATATATGTATATATCTCTGCACACATACATATATATACAAATACATATATATGTATACATTTACATATATATGTATACATTTACATATATACGTATATATATATATATATTTTACATATACTTTCCTTCACTACATTTTATAATATTCTTTTTTTCTCTAGACCAAAGATTCCTAGTAGCATTTGTTATGAAATTAGTTTATCCTCACAGCCTTGAAAGCACTAAGTGACCTTAATTAACTCTGCACATCAGAGTAATTAGAACTGGATGTCCCAGGACTTGTCAGGAATCCCCTGAGCCTCCAAGAGGACTGGTCTCTTTACGAGGATCCAATGGACACCTTCTCATGATCACTTCTGCTTTTCTAAAGAAAATATATGAGTATTTCATTGAAACCAGCTGGTAAACACTAGTAAGCATATTCTGGTGAAGGAAATAATGTACTATATAATAAAGTACTAATTTAAACTGAGAAAGAAGGAATATTCAACCTAGCACTATATCCAAGATAACTTTCTGCTATTCAATTTTCTTTTAACTCAAGCCTTATAAAAGTCTACCCTGTCTTTATATCTTCTGAGTCAGGCACACATTATGATTTAAGGAGCCTCTGCAGGTACTTAAAGCTTTGGTGGCACCTGGCCTTGAGCACGTTCTCTGACTGAGTCTTGGACACACGGTTTTCTTCCAAGGCCTTTCGTAGTTCTGCTGACGTCTGTCGCAAAGTCCCTCCATCTGTTCCTACAGGCACTGGGTTTCACTTAACTGCTAACTCTGCCATCTCAGTTAATATTACTTGACGTGGACTATCTCGCATCAGTCCCCTCTTTTGATCATGCTTCCCTCAAAATCAAAACAGAGATGGAAACACCAATGAGAAATCACCTCTTATCCAAGTGAACTAGGTTTAACTGAAGCTCCAACTTTTCTTCATGTGACCAGGTGATTCAGATGGCTCTACATTCTTGTCTCTGGCTCCTCATGTTATTTCCATGGGCCGTCAGACATTGTATGTTAAGAAGGGTTTCTGTATCCTATGTTGGACTTCCTGATTCCTCCAAGAAGCCACCCACAGCCCTCCCCTCCTCAGCCTATGATCTAGGTTAGATGTCCTCTATTTCGCTCCCATCACTCGATGTCTAACCACTTTCACTATAAAGAAATTGGCTGTTTTATGGTCTGTCATGCCTAAAAGGCAAAATTTCCTAAGAGTACGAGCTATATCTTATGTTTTGTTGTATCCCCAGCTCCCAGAACAGTTCCAATGTGTAGAAAACAGACAGCTGAACTCAGTTGGCCTTCCCAATAATTTCAAACATTGAATAACATGCCATAGCTTTCTACTAAAAAGAACATTGCCTTATTTTTCTTTTAATACACACTTAAAATTTTGGTATATGAGTAGCTAACCAACCACACAAACAAAAGAGCTGCTGAAGAATTACAAGGCACTGGTTTGTTCATTTTTAACTAGACAACAATTCTAAGAGTAGGTAGAAGGGATTGGGATGACCTCCCTGAGGGAATGCCAAAGTGAGTCTCTCAGGAAGGTGAGGGAGCCAGGCCAACACTCCCCTCTCTTTCCAAGTATCCTGGCTCTCTGGTCTTACCTATAGAGGAGACCTTTTAAGAGGCAGAGTCCAAAAAGAGTACAGAAAATAAATCAATAAGGAGGGAACCAACAAAAATACCATGCCATGTGTTACAGAGGCCATAAGTCACCTATGAGAAGGGCTATGACAGCTATGAGAAATAGGAAGAATTGTTTTCTTCGTAAAGCTAGTAGATATCATCATTGTTGGCTGGACAACTCTCAGCTCAGGTTCCACATTTGTCCTTGCCTGTGCCTTCTCAACTGGGATGAAAACAACATCAAGAAATATGGAAGAATCTTGACTTCTGGATCTATTGCCCAAAGCGACTGCGGCTGGGGGCATCTGAAAGGCTTTTATTTAGTCACGAAAAATTGTCACTTGACCCTCATTATGTCGGTGCCTACAACTAACTCAGTGGTTGCTTCCCAGACCTCCTCTGGTGTCACCTACATTTATCATCCTCAGGCTGTCAATATAGATGCTATGGTGTAATATGCTATGCTCACCCTTTGAATGTTATTATGAGCAATAATAAAATTTTTTAGCACTTACTATGTGCCAGGCTTGGTGATATATCCTTTTATATATCCCAGTTAATTTTCATGACAACCTTTTTTGTTAAGTATCTTCACCCATTTTACAAAAATTGAGCAAGTAGCTAAGATTTGGATCATCATTCATCTTACTCTACAATTTCTGTTCATTTTAATCATCCACCATATTATAGGCTTGTAACATTTCTCTTCAGCTAAAAAATGGGCATACTTCTAGAATGGTTCTGCTGGTATGCAATCAGTCTCTAACAATTTTTATTCATCTCTCATTACCTTGTGATAGCTGTCTGGGACATTGTTTAAATCATGTCCTTTTCTAGCTTTTTTTTTTTTTCCCCAAGACGCATGAATAAGAGAATCACTTTTTCAGCGTCCCACAGTTGATAAGTGTGTTGAACCTATGTTCCATTGCATAGCCTAGTGGTCCTGTTGATAGACAAAATATACATTATTAGTCTCATTCTAGAGATGAATAAAGTTAAGCTCAAAGATATTGACCATATTAAATCCATGTTTTCAAAAAATGTGTATTAAATGCTTACTCTCAAAGTCTCTGCTCATGGACTTTCCATGCTAGTGAATGGAGATAGAAAGTAAGGAAAGAAACAAACAAGATGGAGGTCAGATGGTAATGATGAAAATGGGAAGGGCGGGGTAAGATTTTGAGCTGAGGTCTGAAAGCTGCGAAGTATCCTGCTCTGTGAAAACTTGAGCGGGAATGGTAATGGCCAGTTTGAGAACTAATGACATGGTGGGAGAATGGTAGTTACAAAGGAAAGTGGTAGGAATTGCTATCAAGTCAGCAAGGCAGTACCTGACCTGAAAAACTTCCAGAGGGAGAACAAAGATTTTATTCTACATATAATATCATTTTCCCGAAAAAAAAGACCTAGTTGGGCCATCAGCTCTAATGCGTCTTTTGGAGCAAAAATTAATATAAGACCTGGTCTTATTTTACTATAATATAAGACCGGGTCTCATATAATATAAAACTGGGTCTTATATAGTATAATACAATATAATATAATATAATACCGGGTCTTACATTAATTTTTGCTCCAAAAGATGCATTAGAACTGATGGTCTGGCTAGGTCTTATTTTCAGGGAAACACTGTAAGACCATGAAAGATTTTAATCATGGAATTAACAGAATAAGGAAACAATATATTTCCCAGAAAGATATCTTAAATATGTCTAGGCTAGGTACCTGGATGCAGTAGAAACAAAACTTTCAGTATTGCCCAGTAACTCTGCTTTGTCCACTAAGGACATTTGGGTACAAGCTTATTAGGCTTCAGCTGCCCTGACTCCTTTTCCATTTCCCAAATGTGCGGGGCTCACTCTCAACTTCGGGCTTTTGTATATAAGCACAAGCAAATTACCCGAAATGTAATTCCTCTCCTTATGGCCTGGCCAGTTCCTTGTCATTTACTGGGTCTCTGCTTGCACGTTACTTCTACAGAAAAGCCTTTTGTGATCCCCACTAGTCTAGATTTTTCTCTGAAGGTGCTTTGTGGATATGGTTTGCAGCTACAATCAGTTGACTTTAAGTAAAGGAGATAACCCTTAATAATGTGAGTGGGCCTCATACAACCAAGTTGAAAGGCTTGCAGAGCAAAACTGACACTTCTCTGGGAAGAAGAAATTTTACCTTAAGACATGACCTCCTGCCTAAGACTTTCCAGCTTTCCCTGTGGATTTTAGTCTTGCTGTCCCCACAAATCATGTGAGCCAGTGCCTTAAAATCTCTTTGAGAGAGAGAGAGGGAGACAGAGACAGAGATTTCAATGAGGGAAAGAAGAAGTTAGTGGGACCTTTGTATGAGGCAAACCCAAATTTTCATACTAGTTTCAATCAAACACAGAAATCCTTGGAATTCAAAGGTCAGTCGTGGCTTCAATTCATGAAAGATGGCTCCCTTGTGAAAAGATATGCCTGTTCAAAGGATAGGCAGGGTTGAGATGGGGGCCAGGTTCTGTCAACTTCTCCTTTAATGCCTTTTTTCTAAGTTCCCTCTTTTTATGTTTAATTTGGTTTTCTTGCTCATGCTAGATAATTGTGTAGCATTTTGATATTAGACAAGGTGCATCTGGCTAAAGTTACAGGCATTGTCAGAAAGGCATTGGAGATTAACATACATCCAAAGCAAATTTCCTAGTTTTGCAGAAGTCAAAAGTTATCCATTAGAAAGAAAAATTAAGCAATAGGTTATATAGTATCAGGCCATGTCTTATCAATCATGAGAACTGATATTATTATTCTCATGCTGCTAGAGGAAAAGTTATTTGAACACAAATGACAAATGTAAATTATTTAACAGGTTTTCAGTTTGACTCTGGGAGGGCTACAGAAGGAAGCACAGCCCCAGTGCTGTGATTCTAAGCTTTGTGTAATTATAAATCCATGAATACTTGGGTTGTCACCATCTACCCATGCTGCTGAAAATCATTTAGCCAAAATAAGAATTAATATAATTTGTGGTTTTGTTTTTACAACTGGGACAAGGAAAGAATTGATCAAGTAGCAATCTATCAGTCTTGCTCAAGGCCTTGTTGTTTTTTTCCCTTAAATTAAAATGAAAACCATGGAGACTATTGATTGAAAATCTTCCAAATTTTATTTAATTCCCAGTTCTGTCTCAGAAACTGTGATCACTTTTAAAAGTGAAATTGATTGCTTATTAGCTATTTTGATGAGGCTCTTTCACTTCTTACTTCCCCTTATTATCTTTGCTTGACCATCCAGGTAAGTTGGGTTATATCTATTCTTTGTACCAGTCCAGCTGGGGCCTTGTTGGAAGTAAACAAGTATTCATTGAATACCCTCAGATGCATCCTCTGTATATCACACAGAAGAGACAAACACAATTCCTGCCTTTATTAATTTACACTCAAATGGTATGGACATGCCTATATTTAAACATTAAAAGCACAAAAGAAAAAACGGCTGCGGTACATTTATACAATGGAGTATTACGCAGCCATAAAGAAGAAAGAAATCTTACCATTTGCAACAACATGGATGGACCTAGAGAACATTATGTTAAGTGAAATAAGTCAGACAGAGAAAGATAAGTAGCATATGATCTCACTTATTTGCGGATTCTAAAGAAAAGAATAAGTGAATGAACTAATCAGAAACAGTTTTGGAGACAAAGAGGAAAAACTGAGGGTTGCTAGATGGGCGGGAGGGGTGGGGGGGGGGGGGGGGGGGGGGGGGGATTGGAGGGCAGTCGGTGACCACAGGATGGCCACGGGTTTGAAAATTAATCTGGGGAACGTAATTTGGTGGTTACCAGAGGGTAAGGGGGTTGGGGGGTGGGGGATGAGGGTGAGGGGGATCAAATGTATGGTGATGGAAGGGGAGCTGACTCTGGGTGGTGAACACACAGTGTGATTTATGGATGATGTGATACAGAATTGCACACCTGAAATCTATGTAATTATACTAACAATTGTCACCCCAATAAATTAAAAAATAAAATTAAAAAAAAAAAAAAACGGCTGCAGAGTCTGAAGATTTAGATTCTAGTCTTGCCTTTTTCTCCAAGTAGCTGTGTATTCTATGACTTTTAGGTTAGCATGATACGCTCTAAGGACAAGTGTTACAACAGTCGATGTGGGAAGACCACTGTAGAAAACAGGGTCATGTTGCTTGGGAACAGCTGGCCAAACACAATTACATAAACGTTTATTGAGCACTTACCAGGTGCAAGATACTGTGTGCGTCACTGAGACAATACCAGGACGTGTGGAATACACACCATTCCTGTACTCAAGGAGATCACAGGGTAGTATGAGGATGCAAAATAAACTGGGAGTCAGGACTAAGGGTCTGACCTCTGGAGAGTATTTGACTCTTTCCATCACTGGCTGTGAGTCGATAACATCGTTAATTATCCTCTTAGACTAGTGTAAGAGAATTCCTACCTCAAAGGCTTATGGAAATGGTTAAATAATTTAATTCATTTGTTGGACAGATGGCTTGTTGTGTGCCTATTCTATGCTAAAGGCTTTAATTGGTGCTTGGAATATATTGGTGGACAAAATAGACAAAGATATCTGCCCTCATATGGCTCCATTTCCAGGGCAAAGAGATCGACACTTAACAATACATGTAATAAGGAAATGAATTCTATGGTATGTGATGAGTTGATAAACGATATGGGGGAAATGAAAAGTAGATGAGGCTAGAGGGACTCTGGGAATAGGGACTGGGGAAGGGGTTAAATACGGTAGTTAGGGTAGGCTTTATAGAGAACGCTTCGTTTGAACAAAGGAGGTGAGAAGATTGCCAGCATATGTCCTGGAAAGAGCAATTCTGAGACAGACAACAGCCAATTCGAAGCCCTGAGGCAGCAGCAAGCCTGACACGTTGAAGGAAGAGTAAGAAGGTCTGCGTGACTGGGGCAGAATAAGTAGTGGGGAGAGTTTTAGGAAATGAGATCAGCGAGGCAATGAAATAGAATGATCAAGTTGTGTAGGCTCTTTTAGCCATAGTAGGGATTTGGCTGTATTCTGAGGGGAAGTGTGGCATTGTAGACTTTCACGGAGAAGTGACATAATCTGACTTAAGTGTGAAGTCCAACAGGAAACATAGGGAGAAGCAGGAGAATAAGCAATGGGGAAAGAAGGAAAAGGAAGAGGAGATGATTGCAGGTGAGGGAAAATGGTGGCTGGAGCTGGGATGGTAGCAGCAGAGGTCGTGGGAAGGGATTGGAATCTGGATTTATTTTAACACAAGAGTCAGCAAGAGTTTCTGATGACTTTTAAATGGCGTATGAGAGAAGACACAAGTCAAGGACAATTGGATAGCTTTTATCCTGAGTAAAAGACAATTATAAAGCAGAAAAACATGTTAAAGCATTGAAAGTACTTGTCACCGTGTTGGCTACACAGTAGGTACTCGATTAACGTAAATGATGCTTAGCCTCTTTTCATTGTTGAGATGTTAGTTTAGATACCACTTACACTGTGAGCCTTCCCTGACTCCCTCTGGGTGATGTGCCCCTTCTGTCTAAGCCCATGTCTTCCTGAGTCCTCTATATTAACTCTCATTTTACATTACAATTTATGAAAGCACCTTCAGAGGGAAAACAAGTGGTAGGAAGATTGAGAATCGTCCCATTTGCTCTGAGAGATCAGAAGATGTTTTAATGAAGGAAGCAGCATTTAAGATGGGACTTCAAAGAATGGCTAGGATATGTGTCAAAAGTCAAGAGAATAACATAAGCAGGGTGAATTTTCATGTACCCTGGTCAGAGAAGTCTTCATGGGTGTCAAGCAAGTAAGCAAGAAAACCAACAAATTCATAACTTGAGATATATTTTTTCTTAAATTTATTTGGGTGACATTGGTTAGTAAAATTATATAGGTTTTAAGTGTACATTTCTATACTACATCATCTGTAGTATAGAATTGCATTGCATGTTCGCCACCTAGAGTCACTTCTCCTTCCATCACTATGTATTTGACCCCTTTACTCTCTTCTACCAACCCTCCTCCCCGCTTACCCTCTGGTAACCACTAAACAGTTGTCTGTGTCTATGAGTTTTTATTTGTTTGTCTTGTTCCTTTGTTACCTTCAATTTTGTATCCCACATATGAGTAAAATCATATGGTTCTCAACTTTTTCTGTCTTAACTTATTTCGCTTAGCAAAATAATCTCAGGATCCATCCATGTTATCACAAATGGCAGTATTTCATCTTTTCTTATGGCAGAATATTATTCCATTGTGTATATATACCACATCTTCTTTATCTAATCGCCTGTCAGAGGAAACTTTGGTTGTTCCATGTCTTGGCCACCATGAATAATACTGCAATAAACATAGGGGTACATATATCTTTACAGGTAAATGTTTTCAGAATTTTTGGGTAGATACCAAGAAAAGGGATTGTTGGGTCGTATGGTAATTCTATTCTTAATTTTTTGAGGGACTTTTATGACGTTTTCTATAGTGGCTGTGCCAGTTTACATTTCTACCAGCAGTTTCTGCTCCACATCTGGCTAAATAAGGTCACTAGACAGTGACGGGGGAGTGCTGCATGCGTCCATCTTGTCAATGCCTGTTACGTATGATAAGAGCAAAATAATGACCCTGATTCTAGGTGTGTGTGTGTGTGTAAGTGTGGTGGTGATGGCACTAAAGGATAAAATGTATTGTGTTTTTCCATTATTTCTTGACTGACTTTTTCAGATTTTTCCATACTGCTCTGGGGCAAAGTATGGGAATAAAAGGAAACTGGGATTAGTGTCTGCATGTCACAAGAAGATATTCAAACCCTAAGATAAGAATGCTCCATAGAGTTAGCTAATATCTATGTAGGTACATACAGCTTATCTTCTCCATGGATTTAAGGATTAATGAGACATATAAGGTCAGACAATTAAGTTCGCGAACTCAACCTTGGGAAAATGCTGCATACTTCATTGCTGAATATCATTATGGCCACCTTCAAAGTACTCCCCTTGGGAAGCTATGCACCAATGCCAGTCCCTAGTCCACACTTCAAAGCAATTTTGGAACTCTTTTATTGGAATGGCCATCAGAGTTGTCGTCGTATTATCCTTGATGCCTGAATGTCATCAAAATGTCTTCCTTTCAATATTTCCTTTATCTTTGGATAAAGAAAGAAGTCATTGGGGGCCAGATCAGGTGAGTAGGGATGGTGTTCCAATACAGTTATTGTTTACTGGCTAAAAACTCCCTCACAGACAGTGCCGTGTGAGCTGGTGCATTGTCGTGAGGCAAGAGCCATGAATTGTTGGCGAAAAGTTCAGGTTATCTAACTTTTTCACATAGCCTTTTCAGCACTTCCAAATAGTAAACTTGGTTAAATATTTGTCCAATTGATACAAATTCATAATGAATAATCCCTCTGATACCAATAAAGGTTAGCAACATCGTTGCAACAAGTTCGCGAACTGAATTGTCAGACATGTATACCATGTATGTAGCTGTATTCCACACAAAATTTCTTTGATGGGCAGGCCCAATAAAGGCACAAGGCTTCATTGATTTATGATGCAATATTATAAATGTTGTGCCATTAAAGTAGGAAAATAAAATGCACATACATGTTTTTATTCACAAAATATGTACAGCCAAGCAAAATATAGCCTCCTTTGAAACTGTTCCCATTGGAGGATTTTTTTCTCTTACATAGAATAGATGGTTTAGGTTTTTGTAAATGTAAATTCAAAAATTTAAGTGAAAGAGGTTTTCTTTTTCTGATAGCTCATCTGCAGCAAGCAAAGCTATTCTTCCTTGCAACAACAAAGAATTTCAAACTGTGTTCAAATTAAGGTTATTCTGTCTTGTACATTTGTATTCTGTGTTCAATATGCATGCATGTCTCTGATGTGATTGAGGTGGTAGAAATGAATTTTGGATATTGCTATGAAGATTTTTATGATATACATTTTTTTTTTAAGTGGGAATGTAATCAAAGCATTTTAAGGTAGCCTGCAGGGAGCCTTCTCATGAGTAAATGGAGCACAGTGACATTGATTTCCAGGTGGGTGAAACGGAGTAGAGAGAAACATTTGGCATTAGCAGGTTTGGTCCAGTTTCCAGGGTGGATCCAGACACAGGAATGGGATCCAGAGGCAAATCTTTAGTTCCTACGAGGACAAATTTTAACAGTAAGTTATGGGTCTTATTTAGTAGGAAGCTGAGATGCCAAGTCATTTGTCAGAGCCAGAACCAACGGAGCATATGGAGTCAGAGCAGAGGCATATATGAGGCCTATGATGGAGGTGGCCTGCCAGTAAAGGGTATATGTTCCAGAGTCAAGAGTGATCTACTGAAGTAGTCCTGGCAGTCTCCATCTAGGGTCTGGACTTTTCCTGGGGATTGGGAAAATGGTCCTGCAGGTGGCCCAACCATGACAGAGTAGGAAGGGATAAAGAGGAACCTGAGATTTCAACAATCACGCTATAAGCTCCAGGACTATAAAACCTATTACTTTCATAGGCTGCTGGTGATAATACGCATGGATGTAACTATTCTAGGGGCAAGGGTTAAAAATGCATAGACTTTTCTCTTTAAATGATTAATCCTAGTTCTATTATGAGTAAATCATACAAATACCTACAGATGGAATGTTCAAAGGTACTGCTGTTCAAATAGTAAATAGATGATTAAAATAAAAGAGGGGGATAAAGGAAACAATCTAAATGTACTATAGATTTTGGGTAAGTATATTTTCCTGCGCTTGAAAAGGACTCAGCTGACCTCTCTATTCCTCTCACTCATTAATCTACCTAACTCTTCTCTTTTCATCTTTCAGATAGTTAAGCTACCACTTATATTGTAACCTTTCCTGACTCCTTAAAGATTGGGTGAAGTGTCTTCCAAACTCATATGCTTCCACAACGCTTTCTAATTTTTCCTCCACATCAATTCTTATTTAACTATATACCAAAAGCCTAGTTTATTTTCCTAATACTATTTTCAAAATAGGGTCATATAAAAACATTTTCAAATGAACACAAGTGGAGAAATTTTATCAACACAGGCTACCACATAATAAATACCAAAGGAAGTATTTTTGCACTAAAGAGAAGTGATACCAGATGGAAACATGAATAAACACAAAGGAAATACAACCAGAAATAGCAAATATGTGGATAAATATATCAGACTGTCTTTTTTTCTTCTATTCATTTAAGAGCTGCTTTATTATTTAGAGAAAATTAATAATGATAGATTGTGGATATTGTAGCATATGTAGAAGTAAAACCTAAGACAATGGACCATAAAAGGGAGGCAAGTAAAAGGAAGTATACTTTGTGAGAACCATACATTACACATGAAGTAGTATAAAATGACTTTCAAAACATTACTCCATGACAGGCTCTGATAAATTAAGGATGCATATTGCAATCCCTAAAGCAATAATAAATGCCACCACCAATAAAAAATAAGAGACAAGACAAACTAATAGTGGAGATAAAAAGAAATTAGAAAAACGGACTGCTTTATCCAAATGAAGTTCAGGGAAAGAAAAAAATATGAGGAAAGAACAGATGGGAGAAATAGTTAACTAATAACAAGATAATAGCTTAAAAGTCAAGCATATCAATAATTACGTTAAGTGTAAATGGAGTAAAAACTCTAATTTATTGGTGGAGATTGACAATAGGGAATTAAAAGCAAAAATCTAATTACATGCAATTACAAGAGATGCATTTTAGGGATGAGAAACACATTAGGTAAAAAAAAGTACAGAAAACACTCATCAAAAGTTACTTACAATGAATATATTAATATCAAACAAAGTAGATTTCAGAATATTGAATATGATCATAGATACAGAGAGATGTTTAAAAAGGACTAAGGAATCAATGCATCATGAAGATAAAAAAGTTCTGAAAGCAGGTAAACACTTCAAATAGAGCTTAAAATAGACATTTCCACAATTATAGTTGATGATTTTTAACACTCCTGTCTCACTAATTGATATAACATTAGACAAAAACATTTAGTAAAACTATAGAAGAATTGAACAATACAACCAACTATTCTAACCTCATTTATATATGTTGAACACTACTCCCCCAAATTGTAGAACACAAATTATTTTCAAGGGCACGTGGAACATTTAAAAAGATTGATCATACACTGTGTTATATAAAAAAAAGTCTATGTAAGTTTCAAAGAATTTATATTCTCTGATCAGAATTAGAAATCAATAAAGAAGATATGTAGAGAAGTCTTAAGTACTTGGAAATTAAGTAACACTCTTCTAAGTAAACCATGTATCAAGTAAGCAATCTCAGGAATATTTTAAAAATAGTTCCAACTGAATGATAAGGCAAAGACTATGAATCAAAATTTCTGATTATAGCTAAAGCACTGCTAATTTTTTGTATGATTATATAAGAAAAGGAAAAAAAAAAGGCTTGAAATTAATCCACTTTGGGAAAGCATAAAAAAATGAGCAAATGAAACCCAAAATAAGTGGAAAGAAGGAAAAAAATTATGATGAGTAGAAATCAATGAAGTGAATAAATATGGAAATATTAATAAAAGTCAAAGACATTTCTTTGAAAATTTTAATAAAGTTAATAAACTCTTAGGTGAACTGATCAAGGAGAAAAGAGGAAGGACAGTTACCAATAATGACAGCTATCACCACACATCCTGCAGCCATTTAAAGGATAATAAAGGAATAATGTAAGCAACACAGATAAACTCTGACAGTAAGTTTGATTATTTAAATTAAATGAACTAATTACTTGAGGGACACACATTTTTTTTAAAACAGACACAGGAGAAAAAAACATAGAAAATTTGATTAGCACTGTATCTGTTAAGTAAATTGAATTCATAATTAAAAACCTTCCCAGAAAGAAAAACACCACATCCAGATAGCTTTTTGGTGAATTGAATCAAACATGTAAGGAGGAAACAATATCAACATTTCACAGACACTTTCAGGAAACAATAAAGATCACCAGCCAGACCAGACCATACAAGAGTGTCTAGGAGGTCTGACAATTAAGTTCTCGAACTTGTTGCAACAATATTGCTAACTTTTTTGATATCAGAGAGATTATTCATGATGAATTTGTACCAACTGGACAAACAGTTAACCAAGTTTACTATCTGTAAGTGCTTAAAGGCTGCGTGCAAAAGTTAGACAACCTGAACTTTTTGCCAACAATTCATGGCTCTTGCATCACAATGCACCAGCTCACATGGCACTGTCTGTGAGTGAGTTTTTAGCCAGTAAACAAATAACTGTATTGGGACACCCTCCCTACTCACCTGATCTGGCCCTCAGTGACTTCTATCTTTACTCAAAGATAAAGGAAATAATGAAAGGAAGACATTTTAATATCATTCAAGACATCAAGGGTAATATGATGACAGCTCTGATGGCCATTCCAGAAAGTTTCAAAATTGCTCTAAAGGGTGGTCTAGGTGCTGGTGTTGGTGCATATCTTCCGAAGGGGAGTACTTTGAAGGTGACCATAGTGATATTTAGCAATGAGGGTTATAGCACTTTTTCTAGGATGAGTTCGTGAACTTAATTGTCCGACCTCAGATGTTCATGAGATACCAATATACCTTGTGCACATAGATGGACAGAATATCAGCAGATGAAATCAGTACTATGTAAAGAGCATAATAAAACATGACTAAGTGGAGTTTATTTCAACAATGTAAGATTGTTTCAGCATCCCAAAATCAGTTAATGTAATTCACCAAACTAAACAAGGAGAAAAATTCTGTAAGTATTGTAATAGTTGCAGGAAAGCTTTTGAAAAAGCTGAACACACATTCATGATAGTAAACTGACAGCCAAGTAGGAATTAGGGGGCACTTCCTCAGTCTGATAAAGGATGTCTTTAAAAAAAAATCTCCGCTAAGCCGTGATGCTTAATGGTGAACCTTAGGTCCCTTGGTCCTATTTTCTGGAAGGAGGCAAGGGTATCTTACTCTCACTAGTTCTATTTAACACTGTACTTCTATACTGATCAGTGAGAGGGAGAAAATGACCTTAAAGGTATACAAATAAGGAAGGGAAAAGTAACATTTTCTTTATCCTCAACTGATATGATTTTTCCATGCAGAAAATCCCAAGGAATCTACAAATAAACCACAAAAAAACAGTAAGTCAATTTAGTAATTTTACAATATACACAAATCAGTTATATTTCTATGTATTACCAATGAATAATTTGAAGTAAAATTCAAAATACCACTTCAACAATATGAAAACATAAAATATTTATAAATACATGTAATGATAGATGTGAAAGACTTATAAACCAGAAAGTACAAGACAATTTTGAGCAGACAAAGAAGACCTAAATAAGGAGAGAGATATATGATAAATTTAGACTGGGAAACATTAATGTTAAGATGTCGTTATCCCCCAAATGTTCTATAAATTCCATGCCACCTCAATCAAATCTTAGCATGCTTTTTGTAAGAAATTGACAAAATGAGTCTAAGAAATTATATGGACGTGCAAAAACCTAGAATAACAAAGACAATTTTGAAAAAAAACAAAACAAAACAAAAAATGAAATTTGATGACTCACACTACCTAATTCCCAGACTTAGTATAAAGTTATAATAATCTAAAAAGGGTAGCTCAGGCATAAATGTAGACAGAAAGATCAATGGAAAATAATAGACCCACACATACATAGTCACTTGATTTACTACAAAGGCGTTAAAATAATTTAATGGGAAAGTCTGTTCACCACATGGTGCTGGAACAACTGGATATCTGCATGAAAGAAAATGAACATTGACTCCTACCACACATCTTACACAAAAATTCAATATGAAATATATACATAAACATAAAAGCTAGAACAATGAAGCATCTAGAAAAAAATCAGGAGAATATATTTGTGACCTTGGAGTAGGCAAAAAATTTTTAGACAGGGCCCAGAAATTAGTGAGTGTATACTGAATGATCAATTGAACTTCATAAAAATTTAAGCCTTCCGTTCATCAAAACACACTGTTAAGAAAATAAAATAGCCACTGAGAGAATATATTTGCAATATGTATATATCTGACAAAGGACATATCCAGACAATAAAGGACTCTCATGATCAACCCAACTTAAAAATACACAAAATACTTAAACACACTATTCATAAAGGAAGATAACACAAATGGCAATAAACACATGAAAATGTGGTCAACACTAATGATCAGGGAAATGTAAATTAAAATTATAATATCATACCACTATACTTCCTCTGGAATGGCTAAAATTAAAAAGCCACCGAGAATACCAAATGTTAGTGAGGATATGGAGCGAGCAGAACTTTCAGACGTTGTTGGTGAAATTGCAAAGTGGTACAACCATCCTGGAGAACAGTTTGGAAGTTCTTCTAACCTTAAACATTTACCTACTCTGAGTCCCATCAATTCCACTCCTAGGTATTTAACTGAGAGAAATGAAAACTTATGTCAACAGAAAGACTTGTGCAAAAAAGAATTATAGCATCTTTGTTCATAGTAGCCAAGAAATGAAAACATCTCAAATGCTGTATCCACAGGAGAGTGGATCAGTAAATTTTGCCTTATTCATACAATTCAGCAATAAAACTAAATGATCTAGTAATACACAAATAACATGGACAGATCTCCAGAACATTGTGATAAATGATAGGAGCCAGACACAAATCTGTACTTGTTGTGTAATTCTATTTATAAGACTTTTCAGAACAGACAACACTGACCTGTTATAGTAGAAATTAGAAATGAGGTATCCTGGCATGATGGAAATATTCTATATCTGTATAGGGATGTTGTTTACACAGTTGTAGGTGTTTATCAAAACACTTGGGACCATTCAGCTAAGGTTTGTGCATTTTACTTTATGAAAATGACGTCTCAGCTTAAAAAAAATTATATAATTGTCTTTACGACTTATCATTAAGCAAAAATGTAAACTTCATATATTTAAAAGAGCTCCTTTATATAAACTAGGATCCCTGATACAAACAATAGAAAGACTTTGGCTTGGGATTTATTAAAAACATATTTAGTAGCATACCAAATATTCGGGAAGGAAGGGGAATTTGGTGTGCACGCCACACAGAACAAAACAGAAAGAATCACCCAGCACAATTTAGATGTATTCTAGGTGAAATCCCAGTGCCACTGCCATCTGCTACTTGGCACTTATGATGCCAGGTAGAACGTCCATCAAAGCTACCCCAGAGAACCAGATGTCTCCACCACTGTAACGTCAGGAAGATCTGGTTTCCCTATGTGAAGCTGCTATGTGATGTTGCTCATTTTCTTCTTGCAAGACTTGTTCAGTGCAGTGTGCTGAATAGAATGCTCCCTGCAAAAGACCTGGGAAATATAAGTTACTTGCTTTCTGAAAAACAAGAAGATATGGTACAAGATAGGGTGTAGTCCTTTAGGGAATGGGAGTAGGAGATGAATGAGTGAATCTGATTTATCTACCATAGTTCAACCCTTTGTGTACTTTGACTGTACACATTCTTTTCCATGTGTAAAATCCCAAACAGTAGTAGCATAGTGTGCTCACATTTAACATAGGGAACCATTCTTTACCAAAAAAAAAAAAAAAAAAAAAAAAAAAAAGGACTCCTGTGTTCTCCAAAGGGGTGGTAAAAAGTCTTGTCAATTATGACATCCAACTCTGAGTGGTGTTTTGTTTCATTTTGTTTTGTTTTTCCATTACCTTAGCTGAATCACAGTCCTGCCTCGATGTTTTATAACCTATGGAACAAGTAATAAATCTAACCACCACAGCATAATCCCAAAATACAGAGCCAAGAAGAAACTCAGTCCTTCAATTGGTCATGAGGCCATTGGTGTTTATAGTTCCCTTTCTGTACTATGCATTACATATTTCATTTTTATTGAAAAATACCTTGGCTGGTTGGAATTTTTCACCTGGAGGATGAACAAAGCTTGTTGTCCTGAGGTATTTGATCTTTTCATGGACCTTCCTACATGGGTTGCTTTATTCTTATGTTAACATTTTACACTGGACTTGAAAACACTAGAAGGTACTCAGAATGATCCTCAGTGGCCTACAATGTTCCTTTTTGTCCTCATTATAAAGCAGCAATTTTCCATTGGTAATTATGGTTAATAACCCTGTTTGTCTAGTAACATAAGGATCCCAAAATGGCCATATGGCAGTTTTAATTTTAAGTGCAATGGGAGATGTACCTCTTGGGCACACAGACCTATAAATAAGCAGAGCCTGGAATAGTAGAGACCATGATTTTTTTAAATTTTATTTGTAAGTAGGTCAAGATGTGTCATAGTATAAGATACCACACCTACTTTCACCCCTTGGTTTTGACTACGAGAGAAATAATGCGATGTATTGATTGCTTGCTCATAGCACACTCGTATCCTCAGCTTCTCAAGGTGACATTTCCGAGCTGGAGCTCATGTATTATGAATATGAGTCTTCCACAGTCTTGCATCATTCTTTAAAGTTTCCTTTTCTTTGTAAATCCAACAGAGCTGTTGCTAGCAGAAGTGTGACTTGGGGAAAGCCAATGTGCACTTCCCGTGCTCTCACTCTACTGCCAGGTACCAGGCTAATCACGTGATGCCATGTCAAGTTTAGAAATGGTCACTGCCATTGACAAGAGTGAGACTTAGCTCCTTTAGTGGGCAGGCCAGATGTGGTGAGACAAAGTTCATGTTCTACTCATGAACATTTTCCATTCTTGCCACCTTGGTCACTTCGTAAACACTTTGAGCAATCATTGCCATGACTAGGGAAAGGGTGCAATGACATCCGTAGAGGAGGAGCCAATCATTTTTAACCTTATCAATGTGAGTCTGCTCCACTCTCTTCCCCCCACAGTGGGACCCTGTAGTGAATATTTATAGGGCCATGAATTCTCAATGCTCCGAACTCACTAACTGTGGTTTATCCATATATTTCTCTCACAAATCTTATTTCCAAACTTCAACACTTTTTTCCCTCAGGTTTTGCTACCAGCCACTTCATTTAGCCATCACCAGTGAATTGTGACTCATCTTGGGCCTTCACTCCTTTCATCCACAGGGGACCATGAGATGTAGTGCTTGTGGTTCTAGCAGCTGGGAAAATTTTTGACATAACTGTCCTTCAGGCCTCAACCAAATGAGGCTATGATGTCACAGTATTCTACTTTCAGTTTAGCATATTATGCAGAATCTTCTGTAAGCCAAGTTTTTCCGTAGTTAGTCATTGGAAATTCATGACAGCGTACGTGTAGATTGAGGAAGACATGTTAGCACATTAGGGGTAGACACATTGGTAGTGAGAGCCAATTCTGCAAATTACTTGTGCCTCCGAGGATCTGCTCGTACTTGATCTTGTATATACAGGTTCCACTTGATCATGGATGCTGCAGGGAACACCTGAGTATGATTTCTTTCAGGCTACATGGTTAACTTCTCTTTCATGGGTCAGGTGTTCAGTTCTACAGAAGTCCAATAGCAAGCCTAGAATGAGTTTTTCAAAAGGAGAATCGTTACCTGCCCAAAGGAAGCATGCATCTGCTCCCACACCCATTGTAGTTCTCTTTCTAAGGCTTTTAGAGCATGCTTGCCTCGCTAAAGAACCCTTGTCAGCAACAGACATTTTAGACATCATTGGATTTACTATAGACGTGAAATGTCAGAGCTGCTTGAATTGGGGTTCTCAGGCCCCTCTTGAGCCTGGTAGCCATATAGGTAATTCAGTAAATGGGAGTGGTACTTTCACATGAAATGTGTGATGCTCCCAAAATTAAAAGAAGACTACTAACTATTGCATTTTTAGTCGTGAAAAGTGTGTATTACAAGATTTTTTCTTTCAATTAGGAGAGGATATGCTTTCATAGACCACTGTTTATGAACTGACTAAGATATGAAAATTAGATGAGGAGGATTAATCTTCTGTTACACTAGAGTTTTCCGTTTATGTCATATGGATGAAATGAAATTGTAGTGGGCTACCGCACATACCGTTCTCAGGAATGCGACCATCTCGTTGCATAAGCCTAGGGGATACCATTCAGCTGATAATATGCACTGTATTATCCATAGATCCCGCATGTCAAGCTATCATCCTTTCCATCCACTCGCTGCTGTACATTATTGTAAACTGTCTCATCTTGCCTCTTGTGGTTAAGTGCCACCCTGAGATCTCATCATTTTCATTGTAATAAGGGAGTCCATTAAATGGCAGTGCCACCTACCTTTATGCAAAGTACATCTACTTTTTAAAAAGATGGTACTCTGCTCATCGATATATTTCTCAATGTTGTGATAAAGGGAATATGTCTTGGAACTCTTGGGGGATATAGGGAGTTGGTATGTGGCTCACAGATGAGAGATTCACTACACAACTCAATGGCATTGTCTATAATTTCTTTTTTTTACATAATCACAAGGAATTCTGATATATTGATTTCATTTAATGCCGTCCACAGATGCGTACAGATTTTAGCCAACCAGCAAAGCAAACAACCAGAACCACCATTAACTGTTCTACCCAGTATCCTGATTCCATAACTTTGGACAAAAGTACCCAGGGCAATAAATTCAGCTTTTTCTAAACTCCCTGCTCTACCCTCCCTAGAATTTGGCCCTACATAATCCTCTGGGCATTTTGTTGAGACTGCAGTTTTTCAGTGTGCAAGCCTTCTCTTAGGTTTGACTTTGCAATCCTCTACTCCCCACCCCAGGAATGCTGGAATCTGTCCCTAGTTTTAGGCTAAGAGGTAATGAGAGTTGGTTGATGTGGGACAAGAGTTAATTAGAAGAATCAGCTCCATCAAAGGAAGAAGGGATGCTTCTCCTGGCAAAGATGGTCCAGTGGAATCTGGAGGTTACAATATACAAAGTTATCCAAGTCAGTGCATATGTTACTGTTCCAGTTTTCAGTATCATTCTTTCCCAATCAGTACCCTAATTTGCATGTAAAAGACCTGGCAAGGCTAAGAATTTTATCCTACATTGTATTTCAGTAATCCGCGTGATGAAACTTTTGGTCTGATTATAAGCTCCATCAGCCCAGGAATGATAAGAGGTAATATACTGTTAGGAAAGTTATAAAAACTTGATTCCCTGCCTGTGTCTTGAGTCAAGAATGAAAAACCATGAATTTGTGATTTAATTTTTAAAGATCTCCTATGTAGTCACAAGTAACCAGCCTATTTCTCAGGCTTCATGATGGTGATTCTCAGCATCCCTCCTGCCAATGCCTGGTCTTCAATAGACACTGCAGTCCAGGGAACTACAGATGATAATTCCATGTAACTAAATCACCACTGTGTGCAATGAGTGACTGGTGTTGCATTCTCTAATGACAATGGATAGTCACTGTCTTCAAATTCAGTTAAGTCAGTACCAATCTGAGAGTTCCATTTCCTGAGTGTCTGTTACCTGCAATCATTGCTGCTGATAAACCACTCAGAAACAATACACTTCACTCTTAGTAGTTCAATCACATAGATTTTTTTTTTTTTACAGGTCATCCTATTACAAATAATAGGTAGCCTTCAGAATTATTTTTCTGTGGAGGATGACAATGGAGAACATAAAAAAGAAAATGCAGAGTTCTCATACCCAGAATTAAAAAAAAACCCAAAAATATGTCATGGAAATGTCCATCAGTATTACAGACTGTTCTAGCAGGCATTCCATGGCTACCACTGCCCTCACCTCTTCACCCATGTTTTCATGGGCCAGGCACTAGAACCTCCACCATTGCTGATTTAAAAGAATTAAGTACTTTTTGCCATTATATTTGAAAGCCTGTCTAGTCTCTTCTTGTGTCATTACTACCTCACTTTACTCTCTTCCACCTTCCAAATCTCATATGAAATCTAACTCACATGCAGAACCGAAGTTGCCAGATTTCAGAAAGTTATGCATGCTAAATAAGGCACAAATATGTTTGCACAGCCAAGTTCTATGCACACATAAAAATGTTCAGGGTAGTTATCTGTGGCTGGAATTATGGCTCACATACAGTCTACTTTGTCTATTTATATTTCTAAATTCTCAATAATAAACATGTTCTTTATGAAATAAGAGCAAACTGAGTTTTTAAAACTCAATAGAAAAGACAAGAAGAAGAGTAGAAAAATAAAGTGATGATTTTTGTTTTTCAAACACCACAACTATCAGATTAGTTCTCTAGAGCCAGAGGATCCATGTATCATTATTGTAGTTTGACAGTAAGGTAGACCACAGTGAGGTAGTGGTGATGCATTTTCCCCTAGAAGTGTATTGATAGTTAGATTGATTCAACAGTAAGTTGCTCATTTACAATTATCATTCTTCTAGATTGTGGAGATGCAAAGATGCATGAGAAATGTAACTTTCCTCTTGGAATATGTTGTTGAGACTCAGAGGTAGTTAAACAAACAAAGAAGTGTAATAAATAGTTAGTGCCAAGACTGGTCTGCATACGTAGAGTTCACAATATATGTGAGGTTCATACTACACGATCTGACAATTAAGTTGCCAAACTTGTTGCATCGATGTTGCTAACTTTTTGATATCAGAGGGAGTATTCGTATGAATTTGTACCAACTGGACTAACAGTTAACCAAGTTTACTATTTGGAAGTGCTGAAAAGGCTGCATGAAAAAATTAGATGACCTGAACTTTTCACCAATAATTCATGGGTCTTGCATCACGACAATGCATCAGCTCACAGGGAACTGTCTGTGAGGTAGTTTTAGCCAGTACACAAATAACTGCATAGGAACACCCTCCTTACTCACCTGATCTGGCCCTCAATGACTTCTTTCTTTACCTGGAGATAAAGGAAATATTGAAAGGAAGACATTTTGATGACATTCATAACATCAAGGGAAATATGATGACAGCTCTGATGGCCATTCCAGAAAAAGAGTTCCAACATTGCTTTGAAGGGTGGACTAGGTGCTGGCGTCAGTGCATAGCTTCCCAAGGGGAGTACTTTGAAGGTGACCATAGTGATATTCAGCAATGAGGTGTGTAGTGGGTTTTCTAGGACGAGTTCACAAACTTAATTGGCTGCACTCGGGGATGAGCTGGAATTGCAAACCAGGAATTCTGGCCCCAATATCTTCACCTTTTATCACATGCTACACCACCTCTTTGCTGATACACACTAAACCACAGTGCAGTCCATTTTCTTCCATCTTAATCATACATTCCCTCTTATGCTTTAAGATATATTTTAGTTGGGTCTAATCTTGTATAGGAACACTGGTACGGTCAACAGTTTCTTCCACAGTCGTTGCATTAAATGCATTAACCATGGGCAGTTTGCCTAGGACTCCAACATATACAGTTAAATAAATGGAAAGAGAACTCAACACTTTGAGTGTTTTTATCTAACTACTAATTATCTGCTTAATTTTTTTCTTACTGAGTTGATTGATTGTTCAACATAATTTTTCAAATGATTGTGTTGGTGCTAAATTACCTCAGCTTTATTTGAAACCAAATGCACAGCTGGTGCCGAGTGCCAGTCAACGTGAGTTCCTCATTAACCCACTCCTAAGTAATCTACTCCTGTGTGTCACTGAAAGTGGCATTACAATAAATCTGTCAGTTCAAGCAGTAGTAGTAGGAAAAAATGCATGTCTATCTGGAGGATTTCTCGTTTTTCAAGTGATCTCTTTTCTTAATTAATCTTCAGTGTTATTTGGTGGTGTTAAATTTTTACAGAGGCATAAACAGATAACATAGGATCAATTAGATGTATCAAACAGATAACATAGGATCAAACAGATAACATAGGATCACACAATAGATAGGTCAATTAAACTAATATTAGCTAATATTATTTGAGTATTTGTTATAGGTCAGAAACTGAGCAGGTAGATACTTTATAGGCATTATCTTATTAAATTGTCTTCTCAATCCAAAGGAGTAAGTACTATTTAGATACCCACTTTAAAAATGTGGGAAACTGAGGCTGATGGTAATAAAATTACTTGCCCAATATTAGATGGCTAGTACATGGTGAGGCCAGAATCTAAACCAGGTGTGGTTGGCTTCAGACTGAAAGCTCTTGGATTTATTCTCTGCTGTCTTTCTAATTATTTGTACTATGGTTATTGAGATGTTCCGTATCCCATATTCTGCCCCAAGATGACTCAGTGTTCTTCTCTGATTGAGAATCAATTATGATAATTATAAATACGTTATGTTTTGCAAGAAAGCAAGAAGAATCATAATGTGTATTGCTAAAAAATAAAGTGATGATTTTTGTTTTTCAAACACCACAACTATCAGATTAGTTCTCTAGAGCCAGAGGATCCATGTATCATTATTGTAGTTTGACAGTAAGGTAGACCACAGTGAGGTAGTGGTGATGCATTTTCCCCTAGAAGCGTATTGATAGATAGATTGATTCAACAGTAAGTTGCTCATTTACAATTATCATTCTTCTAGATTGTGGAGATGCAAAGATGCATGAGAAATGTAACTTTCCTCTTGGAATATGTTGTTGAGACTCAGAGGTAGTTAAACAAACAAAGAAGTGTAATAAATAGTTAGTGCCAAGACTGGTCTGCATACGTAGAGTTCACAATATATGTGAGGTTCATACTACACGATCTGACAATTAAGTTGCCAAACTTGTTGCATCGATGTTGCTAACTTTTTGATATCAGAGGGAGTATTCGTTATGAATTTGTACTAACTGGGCTAACAGTTAGCCAAGTTTACTATTTGGAAGTGCTGAAAAGGCTACGTGAAAAAGTTAGATAACCTGAACTTTTCGCCAACAATTCATGGCTCTTGCATCATGACAATGCATCAGCTCACAGGGCACTGTCTGTGAGGTAGTTTTTAGCCAGTACACAAATAACTGCATAGGAACACCCTCCTTACTCACCTGACCTGGCCCTCAATGACTTCTTTCTTTATCTGGAGATAAAGGAAATATTGAAAGGAAGACATTTTGATGACATTCAGGACATCAAGGGTAATATGATGACAGCTCTGATGGCCATTCCAGAAAAAGAGTTCCAACATTGCTTTGAAGGGTGGACTAGGTGCTGGCATCAGTGCATAGCTTCCCAAGGGGAGTACTTTGAAGGTGACCATAGTGATATTCAGCAATGAGGTGTGTAGTGGGTTTTCTAGGACGAGTTCACAAACTTAATTGGCCGCACTCGGGGATGAGCTGGAATTGCAAAAAAGTGAGTTCTACCAAGGTAGAGTAACATGATATTTCCTCTGTGAATTACTCATGTTGTTGCCTCACCTTCCTATTCACATATTAAACATGTATTTACTTTTCAAGATGAAGTTCAAAGTAACTAACATCCCTTTGATATTTGTCATAACCCCCTATTGTTTTCCTTTCAGAAGAAATTGTGCTCTTTCTATTACACGCATATATGAAGGTCTGACAGATATGTTAACGGACTCATTCTAGAAAAGTGCTACATGCCTCATTACTGAATATCACTATGGTCACCTTTGAAGTACTCCCCTTGAGAAGCTACGGACTGATGCCAGCACCTAGTCCATCCTCCAAAGCAATTTTGGAACTCTTTTTCTGGGATGGCCATCAGAGCTGTCATTGTATTATGCTTAATGTCCTGAATGTCATCAAAATGTCTTCCTTTCAATGTTTCCTTCATCTTCTGGTAAAGAAAGAAGTCATTGGGGGCCAGATCAGGTAAGTAGGGAGGTGTCTCAATACAGTTATTTGCTTATTGGCTAAAAACTCCCTCACAGACAGTGCTGTGTGAGCTGGTGCATTGTTGTGATGCAAGAGCTCCTTCAGGACCATTTTTGCTCACACCTTTCTCATGCCACGATTTTCAGTTAAAAGTTTCCAAACTGTTTCTCTATTGATGTTTACTTGGTCTGCTATGCTACTTACAGTCAGTTGACGATTTTGACGCACAATTCAAAAGATTTTAGCAATGTTTCAGTCAGTTCTGCTCATTGCTGGCTGCCTTGGCCTCTCTTCATCAGTGACGTGTTCTCTCACCTCAGAAAAAACGTTTAATCCATTTGTACACTGCCATTTTCTTCATGGCATTATCCCCTTAAACTTGGACTAATATGTCCCTTATTTCATTTCCACTCTTGCCAAGTTTAACAAGAAATTTAATGTTTGTTCATTGCTCTGACTCAAGCTCAGACATTCTTGAAATGCCACACAAAAATGTTCAACAACAATAATGAATGACACTCAGCAAGACACTGCCACACATCGACATGAACACAGCTGTAAGACACTGATATACCAAAGTTATGAACTTTACTGGGCTGTTTGTACAGTGCTGCCAAGGCAAGCGCGTGGTGCCAAGTTCATGAACGTAATTGTCATACCTAGCATTTACTACCTATGTGAACTTGAACAAGTTTAATTTCGTTTTGCCTTAATTTTCTCTACCATAAAATAGAAATAATACTGTCTTACTGGGCAAAAATAATTAGTACATGTAAATTGCTTGGAAGAGTGTCTGGCATCTAATAAATTTTCAATAAGCATTAGTTATTTTTAGTAGCCGTGTGACCTTGGCCTAATTATTTCTGAATCTCTATTTGCTTCTATGTAAGATGGGGATAAAAATAAAACATATCTCAGGTTCTCCCTGAAAATAAAATGAGAATGGTGTATACAAGTGTATAGGAAAATATAGATGCACACATCTATTCATTCATAAGGAATGCAATGATTGGTCCACTCTGTTCCCCTTTTAGAAATGCTACAGAAATGCACACACTCTCTCTAAACAGGATGCGGGGTATGGATAATGGCCTTCCTCAAGAAAGAGCACACACTGCTCAAGAGCTGGTGGTGGAGGCATTCCCTAAACCCTAAATATGATTAACTGGAGGATTAGCCATCATTCTGAAACAACTGATTCCTAATTCCAGGAGACCCCATGCAAAACAACTACCCTAAACTTCATTATCAGATAGGATTACATTATCATTCAGAGAACTCTCTTGTATTAGTTTTTGTCTTTAGAGAATTTTAATATTCCCTTCCTCTCATTTCATTTTTGGTTATACTCTCTTGCAAGACCTCTCATAGAAGATTATAGAAACATGTTATGGATGAAATGTGTCAGATGATTTATATATAGGTAGAATTTAAACCTTTCCAATATAACCTAAGCTCCTATAGATGTGGGGTGGGCATGACAAACCAGGCACACAGGAGAAAGGTGTGATTTTAATTTATGTCCCACATCCCACATGTATTTGACACCTCCTCAATCCCCCGTGATGGTGTATGACGTCCTCCTCTTTCTTGTCAAGTCCAGGCTGTATTTCTCCTAAATTAGTCCATGTATCTTGTCCTATCCTATTATCTCCTCAATACATATCTGTCTTATCTCAATTCTAAGACTTTTCAAGGAGTTGGAACTCTATTGATGGAATTAATCTGCCAGAAGTTGATAATGTCTCAATATAATGTGAGAACAATATAATAATGTAATCTTTCTAGAGAATGTGGTTTCTATTGTAATAGGTAGAGCCAATGCCTTCAACCAAGATAATTATTAATGACTGTTAGGGACATGGGTTTGGAGGCTGAGTTCATTTAGTTTCTCAAATCATGTATACTCCTGAAAAACCTTTGCTGCGGGAATAAGATTACAGGGAATAGAAGATGAAATCCAAGCTCCCAGTGGCAGACATTTTACGTAGCCATTAATAACTATTAAGTCCTTAAGTGTCACACACTTATATATGTGTTAGCTAATTTAATTCTCATAACTGCTCCATAGAGTAAGTAGTATAAATAGTCTTATTTATAAATGAGGAAACTAAGGGACACAGTAAATGAGGTTACACTGCTAGTGGTCCTGCAAAGCACAATTCAAAACCAGGCTGTCTACCGTGTTTCTCTGAAAATAAGACCTAGCTAGACCACAAGCTCTAATGCGTCGTTTGGAGCAAAAATCAATATAAGACCCGGTCTTATTTTACTATAATACAAGACTGGGTATACTATACTATGCTATACTATACTATACTATACTATACTATAATACTGGGTATAATATAATATGATATGATATAATATAATATAATATAATATAATATAATATCATATAATATAATATATAATACCGGGTCTTATATTGATTTTTGCTCCAAAAGATGCATTAGAGCTGATGGTCTGGCTAGGTCTTATTTTCAGGGAAACACGGTAGCTCAGAAGCCTGGTTATTTTACCCCTCTGCTGCACTGCCTCCCAGGAAGTAGCTCATTCAGTCCCCATAGAAGCCATAAACTATGTCAGTGCTATTAGTTCCAGTTAATGGAGCGTGTTTTCCCAAGATCCCTCAGCAAGGAAATAGACTTGGGATTCAAATCCAGCCTTGCCTGTCCTCAAAGGCTGTGTTCTTTTCACTATACAAAGCTGCTTCCACTTAGGTCTCGAAGTCCCTCTTGCCTCTCCAATATCTCTCCCCACAATTTCCTTCCAATGAACTTGAAATATAACGTGTACTTTAGGCAACCTGTCACCTATATTTAATCATTTATTTTTCTGATGATATCTGGCTGTGGGTGGGGTCTAACTCCTTGCGCATATTTTCCAGAGTGTTTTTGACAAAACAAATAACTGCAGCATCTTCTACCATCTTCTGCCTAATGGCCAACTTAAAGCTAAAGGTGACTTTATTCAGATAAAATAATTCCATCTGCACTCCTCTGAAGTGATTTAATGTCTTGTAATACTGTGTGCCATTAAGGAATAATTAAAAGCAAGCATGGTAAGTTTCAATTCTCTACACACTGAAGTGCCAAGTCACAGATCCTGATTCCCATTTCATTTGTTTTTAGAGGCAAGGCAATCAGGGCATAGATCTTTCTCATTTCTTTTCTTATTCCTTACTATCCTTCATATCTGTCTTGCCATGTAAGAGACATATGTCCCTGTGACAGTCCTTCAGGGAAAAAAAAAAAAAAAAAGATGGATTAGGCATGGTTGAGGGGTGGAGGGGGCCCTGAAAATAGTGATGACAGAATAATCCAGAGGGACCCTGATTTCCAAAATGCTGCCCTCCTCCTAAATCCCACTCATTTGGCTCTTCAACCACAATTGACTGAATTAGCCTTTTATTACACTGAGGGAAAGGGCATAGACAGAAAAATGGCCCCAGGAGAGGAAAACTCATTGATGAGCACATAAAAGATGGCTTGTGCCGGAATTATTTTTTTTCCCTGAGAGCAGATTTTATTAGAGGAAAAGAAGAGGAAGGGAATTCAGAGTATTGAGTGCCTCTCTGCTACCACCAACATTGGGATAAACTCTTGACAGACATTTAAATTTCATGAGACTCCTGGGTGGTAGGTGTTTATCATCTGAATTTTACAGTTCATGAAATCAAAGAGGTTCAATTACTTGCCTAAGGCTGTATAGTTAGAGAAGATCAGAAGCAGAATTCAAGCCTGACTCTAAACACTGGCCTCTCTCTTTAGAGGGCATCACCCTCACAGTTAACTTTTATTAACAAATATTTCTTGAGCCGGGCACTGCTTTTGGTACTAGAGATATGGAAAAAAAATCTAAAGAAATAGAAAACAAAAAAGAACGAGTCAGAAATAAAGACTACAATAACTGAAATGAAGAATACATTACAGGGAATCAACAGTAGATTAAACGAAGCAGAGGATCAAATCAGCAATTTAGAAGATAAGGTAGTAGAAAACACCCAATCAGACCATCAAAAAGAATGAAAAAAAAAAAAGAGAGACAGTTTAAGGGGCCTCTGGGACAATATCAAGTGTACCAATATTCACATCATAGGGGTACCAGAAGGAGAAGAGAGAGAACAAGGAATTGAAAACCTAGTTGAAGAAATAATGATTAAAAACTTCCCTGACCTGGTGAAGAAAATGGATACTTAAGTCCAGAAAGTGCAGAGAGTCCCAAACAAGATGAGCCCAAAGAGGTCCACACCAAGGTACATCATAATTAAAATGCCGAACGATAAGGACAAAGAAAGAATCTTAAAAGCAGCAAGAGAAAAGCAGTTAGTTACTTACAAGGGAGCTCCCATAAGGCTGTCAGCTCATTTCTCAACAGAAATGTTGCAGGCCAAAAGGGATTGGAAGGAAATATTCAATGTGATGAAAAGCAGGGACTTATAACGAAGATTACTCTACCGAGCAAGGCTATCATTTAAAATCGAAGGACAGATAAACTGTTCCCAGACAAGAAAAAGCTAAAGAAGTTCCTCGCCACCAAACCAGTATTACAAGGAATCTTAGAGACACTTCCTTAAGATGATGGAAAAAATTAAATAGAAAAACTATAAATATATGGATAATAAAATGTCAATAACTACATATCTATCAACAATTACTTTTTATGGATTAAATGCTCTAATAAAAAACTTAAGGTGGCTAAATGTATAAGAAAACAAGACACTTACATATGCTGCCTACAAGACACTCACTTCAGATCAAAAAACACACACAGACTGAAAGTAAAGGGATGGGAAAACATATTTTCTGAAAATAGAAGCAAACAAAAATCTAGGGTAGCAATACTTATACCAGACAAAATAGACTTTAAAACAAAGGCTATAACAAGTGACAAAGAAGGATGCAGTACTCCCACTTCTGGGTAATTATGTGAAGAATCTCAAAACACTACTTAGAGGGGAAGTGCCTCATCCATATGTTCATTGCAGCATTGTTTACAATGGCCGAGATGTGGAGGCAGCCTGGATGTCCATTGATGGATGAATGGATAAAGAGTAGGTGGTACATATATACAATGGAATATTGCTGGGCCATGGAAGGGAATGAGTTCTCTCCATCTACAGTTGCATAGATGGACCTAGAGGGTATTGTGCTTAGTGGATGTGTCAGAGAAAGACAGATGCAATGTGATTTCCCTTATATGTGATACCTAAAAAACAAAATAAACAAAACAGAAACAAAATCATAGATACAGAGAGCATTTTGATGGATGCCAGATGGGAGGGTGTTTGGGGGACAGGGTGAAAAAAGTGAAGGCATTACGAAGTACACATTGTTAGTTACAAAATAGTCATGGGGATGTAAAGTAAGCATACAAAATGTAGTCAATAATATGGTAATAATTATGTATAGTGCTAGGTGCGTACTAAACTAGTCAGGTGGATCACTTCTTAAATTATATAAATGTCTAACCACTATGCTGTACACCTGAAATTAATATAAGATGATATTGAATGTCAACTGTAATTGAAAAATTTTAAAAGGGAGGAAAAAGGTGAAAGAGAATAAGACATTCAAATTTCCAGGTATAACACAAATAGATCGTGGGAATGTAATAGACAGCATAGGGAATATAGTCAATAATATTGTGATAACATGGTATCACATATGGTTGCTGGACTTATGGTGATTATTTTTTTAGGTATGTAAGTGTTGAATAACTATTGTGTACATCCGGAACTAATATAATATTGTATGTTAGCTATATTTTAATAAAAATCTTAAAAAGAAAAAAATGTAAGATATGAATGTTGCCCTTTGTGGGAAGAGGGTAGAACTTCCCCCGACATGTCAGGTTTGCATTTGGATGGACCCCTATTAAATTAGCCCTTCTAGCTTCCTGCCCCATCTCTCCCAGTCTTCCCCCAGGCAGGACAGGGACCCTTATGACTGGTGAGTTAGGAAGAAAATATTAACCATAGTTGAGTCATCTTCCTTCTGTTTTGGGAAATGTCTGCTGGCAGAGAAAATGCAGCCTTCCTCATCTACTCTCCCACGTGGCAATTTTAGGATTAAAAGTCCTACCCTTGTGAATGAAGTTGAGTTTTCTAGTTCTGCTAGGGAAGGGTGAGTAGCTTTGCCTCTACTGTATTACTGTTAGCAATCTAATGCAAATGTCTCTCAATGCCTTGATATTTTTCAATATAAATGGGCTCTGATAAAGGTGGTAATTCATAATTCCAATCTCAATCTTATTATCTGTTCATTTGTCTATTTCTCAATTAGTTGCCAAACCAGTTGCAGTCTCATTGGAGCCTATGACAGATAACATTACATCTGTCATCAACATGTGCTATTTTAGGTAGAAAGAACCACTCACACAAATTCATAGATACACTGGCTTCATTGGGCTTTGGTAAAGTAGTCTACTTGAATAGCTGTTTTCTTTTTTTAATTCAAAAATATTAATTCCAAACTCAAATATGTGTCAACACAAAATATTTTAATGAGAGGAAACATCAAATAAGTCAACTTTATTTCTCAGGTTCTAGGGAAACATTTTCTTCCTTTCAAGCGGAAGCTTTGGCATCTAGCACACATTGGTTTATTTTATATTTTTAATTTTAATTTTTTTTGGTATCATCTTATAAACATTCTCATCTAACAAGATGCCATATTGACAGAATGAAAGCAACTGATTCAATAACTTTCAAAAAAGTATTTCTTTTTAAGTAGCCTCTCTGGGTATCAAATATACGTAGAGTAGCAAATGTTTGTGAGTACCCAAACATTTTGGTAGATATGGTTTAGTAGACAGTGTAGGCCAGTATGTACTTTTTGTTTAATTATCTGGATCATTTGTCAAATCTTAAAATTCTTTTTTAGTCTAAAATACTTGAGTAACTGCAGTTGTATAGCTCTCAGCTGAGTTCTCAGTGCTTTGAACTCATTTGGCCACTGTTGGAAGGTAGTTCTAAAAATAACCAAAGGCTCAAAAAGATAGGTGACTAAGGTGAAAAGCAGATACTTAGATATATCCGAATCGAGTCATCTGTTCTTTTTTATCTACTAGTTAAGTGGAAGCTTTGATGCTGTATCTGTTTCCTCTTTTAAAAAGGCAGGCAGTAATGGAAATACTTACAATATGAATTTAATTCTCATGTATTTTTGTTAGTGGGCTCCTTAAGTAACTCAACCAGTTTTCAGTGATCCTTAAAACTCACACTTACATTTGGGAAGAGGTATGGATTATATACACTTGGAAGATTTATGAAGAATGCTTTAATATCTCTAACTGAAGCGAGTCTGCAATAATCTTTTGCTTTGTAGTTAATATACCACTCTCTCTGTCTCTCCTAGAGAGAAGTGGAGGATATATAATAAGGTTTTTTATACTGCTGTTGCATAAATATCCGTATCTTCACACCTTACAGTTTGTTAATTAATTACTGTAATGAAACATACAGTCTATAGGCAAGAAGCCAATAAAATATTTTGAAGAGGGGAGTGAAAGGAGTTTGGATAATTTATTTTGGGATATACTACAATTAATGTCTCTTGAGGTCTGATATCTATGTCCAGAACTTCACTGATGAACAAATTATGTACAAAACCCATACATATCCACTTAAGGTGTACAGTTTGATGAGTTTTGATGGATCTATATACTCATGAAACTACTACCAAAATTAAGACACCAAGCATTTCCATCACCCCCCTCAAAATCCCTCCTGCCCCTTTGCAATCCATCCCACTCCCCACACATACCTCAGACAACCACTAATCTGCTTTCTTTTACTGTATATTAATTTGAATTTCTAGATTTTTATGTAAGTGGAATCATTCAATATTTCCTCTTTTGTGTCTGGCTCATTTTCCTCAGCTTAGTGATTTTGAGATTCATCCATGTTGTATTCCTGTTTATGGCTGAGTAGTATTCCATGATAGAGGTATACCATTTTCTTTACTCATTCACTTGGTGATAGAGTTCTTGTTGTTTCTAATTTGATGAATGACGGTGACTAATGCTGCTATGAACATTCATGTACAAATGTTGGTATGGATACAGAGTGTCATAGTTTCTTGGCTAAATACCAAGGATTGGAGTGTACAAATTGTTTGGTAATGTAAGTCTGGCTTTTAAGGATCCGCCAAATTGTTTCCAAAGTGATTGTGCCATTTTACATTCCATCAGAAATTCATAAGAATTTGAATTGCTCTACATTTTTGTCAACATTTGGTATGGTTAGACGTGAATTTAGCCATTTTTATGGAGTGGAGACATTGGATTTTATATATTTATTTTGATCTGATCATGTCATGTACATTTATTTCTAGTGAAAGTTCTATAATACTTAAGTCAACTATTTAGGTTTTCCAAGTAGACAATTCATACTATCTGAAAACAATTATATTTCCTCCTTTTCAATATTAGAAGTCTTTTGTTTTATATTACATCTTACTGCAGTATAAAAACTTCCGGACTTATGTTAAATAATATTAAATATAATGAATGCTCATTATTTGTTCGTATTATATAATATGTATTCCCAACCTAATGCCAATTTCTTTAGTGATTCAGCATTTGGGTAAGTGCTTTTCATCACAGTAAAAAACAAGCTTTTGAAAATTGTTGACAAAGAATTTTAATTTTTAAAATCAAAGCCAAATGATGAATTTTAAAAATACCTTTTTGGCATTTAATGACATGTTTTGCCCCTAATTTCATTCAAATCCCTTAGATACACTCTTTTTGAGTACATATTAAAAATTTTCACTTGCTAGTATTTTGTTTATAATTTTGTTGTACGTATTCATAAATGATATTGATCTTTTTATGCCAGGTTTTCATATCAGCCTTGTGCTGTCTTTACAGAAATCAATATGAAATCTTTTCCACTGCATTCATGCTCTGAAATAATTTATATAGCATTGAAATATTGTTCCTTGAATATTCAGAAGACGTCATCTCGTGAACTTGCATATGCTTTTGGAGGAAAATCTCCAACAAACTTCCTGAATGTATTCCATGATTATTAATATATTAAGCTTTCATGCTTCAGGAGTCTAATTGGCCTTAACAACTTCTGCTCCACCCATACTCCTGCTCCCTCTGGCAAACACATTTATTTATTTATTTATTTTTTGCATACTTAAGTTCATTAGCACAAGGTATTGTTTATATACTTAACCATTTTTTAAAAAGTCCCTGTATCAGTGGCTTGGTTCTTTTCTCTTCCCTAGTTTTCTGCATTTGCCTTTTCTTTTATTAGATTACATTAGATTGTATTTTTATTATTTATTAGATTGTCTTGATTTTCTCAAAAAATGCTTTTGGATGTGTTTATTCATTTAATATGTTTGGTCTTTTTCTTTTAAAAAAAAAAATGACTTCCCTTTCTATTCCTAACTGCAAGTAGCATCTGTCCTAACCCAGAGTGTCCCTTTTCTCATCCCCAGTCATTGGTGTTGGGGATGGGGTGAAGGATCGATGAGTATAATGGAGCTCAGAGAAGATACCATGCCAATCTTTCCAGTCTTGTCCTGCCAGTGTCTGAAGCTTGATGCATGTGATTTCTGCGGTAAAGTCCACATTTCCTAGTGTTTTACTTCCACCTGCCATTCTTTCATTTATTCCACAGATATTTTAAAAAAAACATTTTTAAAACATATAGCCCTATATCACTGGGTATTGAGGCTTAAACAAAACAGTTAAGTTCCCCACCTTCCAAAATGTATGGTCCAGTAAGGAATAAGTTAATCAACATGTGATTATAATAATTAATAATGAGGAATGGCATTGGAAAAAGGCAGAGTGCCGTGGGAGCAAACCAAGAGAACTTAACCTAGATCAGGAAGGACCTGTTTTGTTTCTGAGTTTTGTTCTAATCATTTGTTTCCCATAATGGCCAGGAAGAAGCCACCCACTGTCTTTTATGAGGCATTCTGAGACTATGCAAAATTAAGTCATGTTTCTCATCCTCAGATTATTTGAATTTAAGCCACTTGGTGTGAGAGGAAGAGCTGAATCAATACTATCAATATATCAGTAATGTTTGTGCTACAGGTCTAAATTGCAAACAAATCCTTGAACAGAACTAAAAATAAATGTAACAGTAGTACAATTACAATTACAGGGATGTTAAAAAATTGGAATAAAACAACCAATAAAAAGGACTTCATAACCATTGGAGTTGTGTTGAAACAATTTGTGAGAGACTATTAATCTTCAAATGGATAACAATGGTTTGGCTGTTTGGATGAGATGAGGAGCAAGCAAGGAACAACACATCCTTTTTCTACCCAGTATTACCATATGTTCTGAGCTACCCAGACACTTACACGTAACATTTCTCAGAAAGCAGGAATCTACCACCTGCTGCTAAACGAGGGAGTATTATTCACTGCTGCAGTGACCAACCTGTCATGAAGTGAAATATCTCAAATGTGAGGGCTATATCCAAAAAATAAAACACATTTCAACAGGAAAATCAGTTGCAGAACTGAATATTTGGTATTGGTAGGATTTGCAGTGAGTGCAAACACTCCCCACTCTTTCTTTCATATTCTGAACCTATGAAAAACAGACATAATAGTCCCGTGAGAGGTTAAAGTACAATATTTCTGTGTTGTTGACAGAGTGGAATTGGCGAAGTTAATTTAAGTGAGGGCCTCTTGTCGCCTCCTACAACTCTAGATTTTGAGACTCATGAGTGGATGGATGAGTGCATAGAGCAGCTTCTTACTTAGACCACAGTGTTGGGCTCTGCTGCGTAGGACTCTGTTGAGTCTGAGAGTCAAGGGCAAAGGCTCATGTCTCAACAATGACCTTCCAGTAAATGAATCCTGCTCCATGAGAAACATGAAAGGATAAGTATCAGGCTGTCATTTTCTCAGCAACCAGATGCATCTTTCCTCCTCCCATGGGAGGCTCAATTGTGTGCCTAGGAATGGCAAGAGCTGCTCTCCCCCAATATTCCTCTGAGAAGATGGAGGTTTGAGGAGATTTCTTATTGTATTCGTATGAGTTGCTGTAGGAGTGGAAGAGACTGGTTTTCTTCAAGAGTATGAAAAAAAGTATAAGCATGTAGCATAAACATGGAATTCCTGAAAAAACTACTGGGATGGAAAGTCATCAATGTTTTGACATAGCCATCTCAGTTGAATGAGATTATGAGTGGTTTTTATATTTTCTAATTGTTCTCAATGATCATGTCTTTCTTTAATAATTGAGAGAAAGGCAATTCCATTTATTTTTAAATATATTCACAGTGATGGGTTATATTTTGAGTTTCCCATAATAAAGTGGTTTCTGAAAGCCCTTTGCCTGGCAGACAGAAACAAAATATAAATTCCAAAAGAATAGGGGTTTATATCCCCATTTATAGGGATAAATATCCATTTATAACAAATCAATGGATAGTTATTTGATACTTATCGTGTATCAAACATTATTTTATGTGCTGCAGATACAACACAATGTCCCTTCCCTCTAAAAGCTTTTATTCTAGTAGGAGGACAAACACCAAAAATATGAACAAACACACAAAAATATAATTCTGGGTACTGATATCTCCTAAGGTGAAAACAAAGTAGGATTATTAGATGACTATCTAAAGATGTGTTATTGCATGCAGAAGGAACTGAACATATAAAGACTTGACAGTTGGGATTGTAAAATCAAACGACAGTAGAGGAAAGACAGGTAACATAGAACATGGGTCGATATGGAGCTGTGGGAACCACGGTGATCGGGAGAATAGCGGATCCCATCTGAAGGAGTCGCATAGAAGAAATATGAGCCGAATGTTGCTGGATGTTTTTATTTTTTTTTTTCCCCATGAGAAACTGGAAATCCATATGGTCAAGAGAAATTTCTCAAGTGTTTAATGGTTGCAATCAATTTTCAGTATTTTGGCCCAACAACAACAACAACAACAACAAAAAGCACATAAAAATATATCTGAAATGAATCAATGGGCTTCCAATTTCTAACTTCTTTCATAAACCATAGAGTTTAAGGGATCATAAAGTTCAACATAGTGGGAACTACGAAAGATGAGGCCCAGATAAAGTGATTTGACTATTGATCCACAGCTGAGAAAGTTGTCCCAGTGAGATGCAAATGTGCTGTTCAGAGCGCTGTCACATAGGAGTATCTGATACATGTCTTATTTTCTCTGACTCAGGTAATAGATTGCATTGCAACATATCATGTACTGTCTTATTTTGTTTCCTTTCCATATACCGATACTTGAAAGGGCAAACTAAATGAGCACGTCTCAGTTATGTTTGTTTAATAATCACAGCAATTACTGGCATAATGGATTGGCTACTTGATGATAGGACAGCATTTGAAAGAGCCATAAAGCAAAATATGTAGGTGTGAGAGTATTGCATCACCTAAAAATAGCAACTGAATCCATTTAAAACTGAGTCAAAAAGCAAGAAAGTCTACCACTTTGATGTTGTAGACTTTAATGCATGGTTTTACTAAGAGGACGTCTACAAAGTCATGTCATGTAGGGCTCAGAGTGGCTGGTGGAGAGGTTCTGAAATAGATGCGGTGTTGCTTTTCCTCCATGTTAGCTTCATGAATGGTCTTGTTCCCATCGTCAGAGATGGCTTTTTATTATACTGTCTGATGGCCGAGGAAGGTAGCATAATAGCTGGTGAAATATCACAGGGAAACAGAAGAGAGCTCAGCCTAGGCAAAAAGCCTCTGAACTTCTTTGTAATCATTTCACAATTGTGTTTTATTAATCATTGAGGTAAATGCTGGTTTCCTAGTAAAGTCCACATCTGTCTTGGTTTTTGCTGTGGCTGCATTTATGGAATGAGTGAAAGAATGAAAACACAAAGAGAATACTATTTAACTTGAGTGAAAAACACCTGTCTTAAAAAGTAGTTCAGCATTTGTATAAACTATAGGGAGGTAACGGCTTAGTGGTGAGCAGGAAACAGATATCAGTTTTGGGATATGGAGATTTCTTTGGGATATCAAATGGGCCCTATTTTGAATTTGGGAGATAAGCCCGATTATGAAAAATCAAGAGACAGTGCGGTGTATAACTCAGGAGACCTGGATACTAGCACTGGTTCTATGGATGTCTGCTGTTGGTTTAATTCTGGAATATTCTGTAACCATTCTCTCATCTATCAAATAGAGCCAATAAAAATATAATATGTGACACCAGACCAAAAGCTTTCAAGATAGAAAGTGCTAACAAATGACTAGTTATTGAAATATCTCAAGTAATACGAAGATTCTTAGATGGGATGGTTCTTGGAAGTCGGTTCTTTCAATCAACCTAAATTTATTTTCTTAGGATTTGCTCCTGGTGCAGCTAAGAACTGTCACCTATATTAAGTGGCACAATTTATGTGAAAGTACTCCTATGAATATTCTGCATGGTTTATATGCTGGTTTAGTGAATTGGAAAAAAAAAAGGCTGACTGGTTATTAACTGCATTGTCTTCCAATTGAGTCTTACTTTGGTGGAATTACCTTAGGACAGTATGATCTATTGATCTATCTGTCTATCTATCATCTATCTATCTATCTATCTATCTATCTATCTATCTATCTATCTATCTACCGTGTTTCCCCGAAAATAAGACCTAGCCGGGCAATCAGCTCTAATGTGTCTTTTAAAGCAAAAATTGATATAAGACCTGGTATTATATTATATTATAATATAATATTATATTATACATATTGTATAATATAAGACATTGTCTTATATTATGTTAGATAGGACCCAGTCTTGTATTATAGTAAAATAAGACCAGGTCTTATATTAATTTTTGCTCCAAAAGATGCATTAGAGCTGATTGTCTGGCTAGATTTTATTTTGGGGGAAACACGGCTATCTTTCATCTATCTATCATATATTTAAAATGAACTGGGATTTAGGAGACTGACATACTAACTAAGCTTTTAAGAGATTGATGTAAAACCAGTTTGGCATTCACTGTTGGTTGGTTACTTCAACTGCCATCTGCACCCCCTTCTTCCCCAGTCATTCTTCTGGTAAGGATGGCCATTGTTACAGTTCTGGCTAATAGGTGTAAGCAGTTCTCACACAGGCTATCCAAGAAGTTTTTGCTTTCTTGATTAAAAAGGCTAGATTCAATAGCCACCTACTGGCTTTCATCCCCTTTCTTTCTTCCTTATTCCTGCTTGTAATGAGGGTATGATGCTTGGATGTATAGCAGTTATACATGAGGTTTCTCACCTAAAAACAAAAGCCAAAACAAATATAGAAAGAGGCCTGGTTTCTTTAAGGTGATACCTCTCAAACTATCTGTGGTTAAAACCATTTAAGAAAAAAAAATCATTTAAGAAAAAAACATTTCCAGTCTATTGTGGATTGATTAAAATATAATAAAATGAATAAAGAGAAAAACGGAATGAAAAAGACATAAAAAATGCAAGTGCAAATATTTTATCATTAGATTCAATAGGCATGTAATAATTCTGTCAAATTGTTATCCAAGTTTTTAAATGCTTACTCTGATTTCCTATGCTTACCTCATCTGTATTCATTTGCTGGGGCTGCCATAAGAAAATACCACAGACAAGGTGGCTTATACAACAGAAATTTATTTTCTCACAGTTCTGGAGGATAAAAGTCCGACATCAAGACGTTGCCAGATTGGGTTTCTCCTAAAGCTTCACTTCTTGGCTTGCACACGGCTACTTTCTTGCTGTTTCCTCATATGACTTTTTCTCTGTGTGCACACATTCAATAGTAACATTCAGGATTAGGGCTTCAATATATTAATATTGTGGGAACAGAAGTCAGTCTATAACATCATCACCAACCAGTAACAACCAGTTCATGGACTGTTACCAGTAGCCCTTGGGCCACACTTTGAGATGAAGCCCTAGGATGCAAGTGGTTACTGCACCAGTCCTGGACCGGTACCACCAGGATTCTTGCTTGGTGAGAAAAACATACCCCTATATTTTGAAACCACTATGTGTCAACTTCCTCTTATTTGCAACTGAAATATTCCAAATGGATACAGCCAGAAAGCATATTTTTAAAGTTTACCTTAGGAAACATTGCTGACTTGAGAACCAAGCCACATCCATTGGAGAATCTGTCCATTTGTCCATTGTTTGATTACTTTGCATTCCCAGCATGCATGCTCCCCTTTTCGGATAACAGACCTTCATTTTCCTTTGGAAACTCTTCTCATACACTGCACGCTGTTTTTATAGGACTGTCAATCAAGGTGCTTTGCCCCTCACTAGACAATGAATTCAAAGCAGTGCAGGCCTATTCTTTCTCCTTGCTTGACTGGTGACTCTTGTCTTGCAAACAAAATACCTTGATAATGGAGTTTAATTCAGAAGACTAAATGAGGATTATGAAGTTTGTTTGGTGAACAAGTAATCACCAAAAGGGAAGTACTTGAGGCATCAGCTCAGACATTGCGTCTTCTGAGAAGTCTCTCTGGCTGATTCTAACCGTTGAGGTGCTTTGCCCGTTGTGGTTCTACAGTACTTTATATGTACTTACCGCAGAGGGATTATTGTACAGTATAAAAAATGTGTATTTGCCTCTCTCCTGCCCAGTTAGCACACTTCATAAGGAGGAGAATTGTGTCTTTTAATCTTTGCATTTCTAGTACCCAGCATAGTAGAGATGCATAATAGGCACTTAATAATTGCTGAATGAATACATTGAATATTTCAATTTATTTGTTTATTGATAATTCAATCAAGAAAAATGACTCACAATCTAGTATGAATCCTGGAGGCAGTGGTAGGGACATAAAGATGGATAAGATACAATCTTGACTCAAGAACTTTATGATCCAGGAGGTGGAGACATACAAGATCCCAGAACAGATTATGATGATGCAATCAGTCTAGGCAAGTGGAAAAAATATGTATTCATTCATCCGTGTAAGAAGTATTGTCTATGTGGTATTATTTGTGAGTCAGGCATCTTGAGCAAATATGCATTAGATACAAAAAAAAAAAAACAGAAAAAAACAATGGGAACAACCTTTCAAAGCATCTCGTGGAGAGGCTGGAGAAAGCTCGTTGCAAAAGGTAACACCTGAGCAGAAACTTAAAGAAAGAGGAGATAATTTGAACTACCCTGTTTCCCCCAGAATGAGACCTAGCCCGACAATCAGCTCTAATGTGTCTCTTGGAGCAATAATTAATATAAGACCCGGTCTTATTTTACTATAATAATTAATATAAGACATGGCTAGGTTTTCTGGGGAAACACGGTAGTTGTTGAAGAAGATGAGAGTTGATTGAGAATACAGAGACATCCCATTGGGCATGGGTGAGGTCTCGGGTGATGTTTGAGACAAAACTTTGTGATAGCATCAGTGTGTACAACTGTGTAATTTTCTTCAAGGCTCAGCTGCAGAGTCTTAGAAGGATGCATTTTAATGTTGACCCAACATTAGGACTTTACTGGATGAATAATGATATAACAATTGCATTGAATGTGCTAATGAGACAGGGGCTCAGAAGATCGACCGTTAGGTCAAGCCTGAGTAGGAAAGAACAACCAAGAAGTGACTGACCGAAGATAGAGGGGACAAGGAATGAGAGACACTTGACTGATTCAAAGAGATGATTGAGGTACAGGTGTATATATGTGCTGCATACGCATCATCTTACATTATCCTTACAACATCACCTAGAAGGTGATTGTGTACCTGCAATTTTTAGGTGAAAAGACATTGAAGTTCAGTCACTTGCTTGAGATCACATACTCTGTGTTGGAGACTGCATTAGGGTCCAGGCCATCTGAGTCCACAGCCGAAATTTTATTTTATTTTGTTTGTTTGTTTATTTTATTTTTTATTTTTATTTTTGATATTATTATTTATTTATTTAGATTCAGGCATACAAAACAATGTAATAGTTAGACATTTCACCCCTCACAAAGTGATAACCTCCCTCCCTCATTTTATTTTTTAAATTAGTTTCAGGTGTACAAAACACCATAATTACTAGACATTTACACCCCTCACAAAGTGATAACCCCAACAAGTCTACTAACCATCTGACACCATTCATAGCTATTCTAATACCGTTAACTGTATTTCCTGTACTGTATTCTACATCCCTTGACCATATATTTATATATTTAATTAATTATGGTTGACATTCAACATTACTTTATATTAGTTTCAGGTTACAGCATAGTGGTAAGGCATTTATATAATTTATGAAGTGAACCCTCCGATAAGTCTAGTATCTACCTGACACCATACATAGAGTATACAATATTGTTGACTATATTCTCCAAACTCACAGCCTAAATTTTAAACAATGTTAAATGGGAATTATGTTAATTTCTAAAATAGAAAAAAAATTGTTTCTAAAACTTTGTACAGTGATATAGAATCAGTGCACGTTCTCCCAGGATTAAAGCCATTAAATAAGCATTAGCAACTCCTTGCTTTTACAAATTTTGCTCTTCTTGTTTATTAGGTTGAAGTCCTTGACATTATTGATATTTCACCACTTCTGACCTACTAAATCATTTACCGTGGTTCAATATAACACTACAGTGTTATGGTATATTACTCTTGATACTCGCAACACAAATGACATTCTCTCTTTCTAGGCAGGTGATGATATGCTTGGCCAGATGACAGTATCTTTTGCCCATTGAATTCTATTCTTTATGAGAATCTATTCCCTTTTGGATGAAAACTTAATGACACTTTTAGAACAACACAGTGGTGACTCATTTCTCCTGTATTCTTTTGAATGAGGATTTATGAATCCTAATGGAGCACCTTGTTTACACCATGTAACCTGATTCCTTTTTCCTCCATACCACGTGCAAGGAGACAATTTAGGTGAGCTGAAAGTCCTGGACAACATGGATGTTGCAATTGATATTTTATTCTGTGTTGGTTCTTAAATGTCAGACTGGAATTTTAAAGTCACATGAAAAACAATAGAAACTGAGGCTTGGGATACTGCTTTGGAATGATATGATGTAGTGTGATAAGTAAAACACAACAAAAGGAGAACATTTTCCCTGGAATGTGTTATGTGAAAGCCTTTGACTTCATGCAAATACATCTTGAAAAATGAAACCCTCAACAAATCAGGCAAAAAGAACTTTAGACTTTGGGAGGGAATCAGCAATATAGCAATAGAAACCCATCAAATAATTGTGTAAACAACCACAGAAAAATCGTGCTTATTCATTTTATATAATAAGCTTATTTCACTTTGTCACTTATTATAGTCCTGTCATCAAGAGGGACTGACCCAATTCTGTCTTCTTTCTTTTTTCATCCCTGTTAGAGAGAGGTGAGGGAGAAGCACATTTACAGTGTTAATTAAACTTATTCTTTATCCACTGAGAAATAAAAGAATACTTTTCCCTATTAATTTTGATTGTATAATTGTTCATTATTACTACTACTAAAATCCTTTCTTCCAATTGCATAAAATTTTTGATATCACCAATAAAAATATGCCCAAACTGATATTTAAATTTAAAAAGTAATTTTCTTAATCCTTAAAAATCTTTCTACCTGGCTGCAATAAATTGTCATACTGAACATTGGAATACGTGGCAATTTTTTCCAAAGATACAATAGACTGTAAAACACTATTCAAGTTGACCTTGTTTTTCTAACGCACTCTTTGGGGTCCTTATCATCTTGATGTACTATTGGGATCATTTTTCCCTCCTTGGAAGCATTCTGATTGTTGAGTTAAAAGTAGTGTCCTGAAGGCAGATGTCAAAACTAGTTAGTCAATTAACTCAATTAAAGCAAATATTTACTGGGACATTAATTTCTTATATCTAAGGCAAGGGAATATTAAAGTACTCTCTGTAGAAGAAGATGCTATTTTTTCTTTCCACAGTTAGAATGAAGGGATCATATAGTCCATGCACATGTTTAAATTGATAAGGTTTTGACAATGGAGAAATGAGGGCTCAGAGTAGTTGAGGGACTACTCAAGTTACCCAGCTGGTAAATGGAAAACACAGATGCCTGGTTTTCCTGGCTTCCAATCCAGCTCTCTTTTTGGTGTACTGTAAGGGATGTAGTTATTTATAAAGCATATTACTTCTACTATCTCCCTGTAGCAGAGAGAAAACCAAAGGGTCAGCTGTACCCTTAGATTCACATTGTAGGAGGATAAAAAGCAATGACTTTTTTTTTTTCCCCCAAGTGAAGGATCTTCCAATGAATGCTTGTGATGACAGGGATTATGCATCTGTCACTGCTGTGTAGAGGCTTAATCCTCTGTGATCTTGTAGCAGTGACTGCACATTGTGAGTTCTTACATGATGTTTCCCTCCCTCAGAGCCAGGGCTCCCCCTGGGAAGGCAATGGAGCAAACTTCCGGTGACTTCCTGGGCAACAGTTTTGCTTCTTATTGACAGTGTTAGACCTGCTTCTATGAGATAATTTAGAGGTTTTGTTTAAATGTTTCCTTTATGATACAATTCCTGCTAATCAATCTCTATTTAGTTTTCTCCTCTTGTCAACCTCATTTCCTTTGCATATGAATCAGTAAATCAGTTAACCAATATTTATTAAACATCTACCAAGGCCATGGACACTGTCCATGGATTTCACTAGGAGAAATATGACCTAACTCCTACATTCAATAAAATCGTACGTCAGCAATTCAGAGAGTAACCAAAAAAATGTACATAGGGAAGAATATTTGTGAATATCTGCATTGAATAAAGGTAAACTGTATTCTTTACTGTAGGACTTTTCAGGGCCTCAGGTATGCTAATATGGATCGTAATTCTTCCCAGGGGAGCGTATAGTGCAGTATTTTCCAAACGTGATAGACCATTTGAAGCTACTTGGTAGCTTCAAAGACTAGTTTTCTTTTGAAGACAATTTGGGAAGTATCCTTAATTTAAGGAGATGTATTCAATACAGTGAAGCTTTTGTTATCAAAATCTTTCTCCATGTGGCTTAAACTTTGTGTATGTTCTTAGTGCAAATTTCTTGTGTCTGGAATAATCAAAAATGTCCCATTGGTGTGCTTATCCTTGGAATACACAACATTTTCCAAGGGTCACCTGAGAAAAGATATAGTTTTAAGGGAATCAGTTTCCAGATCCCCAGCTTCCACATGCAATTTCTATTTTTCCCACAAATTGATCTGGGAGAGAATGAGCCCGGTTTTGAAGAACCTCCCCCCCAACCCCATCCTTCTCACAGTGTGACTGTGGGAAAGTTGGTAGTGTTGTTGAATAGGGAATGACTTCAATGCCTGTTAAAAATGTCTCTTTTGCAGGACAGATATTTTCAATTCAATAATGTTGTGGGAGTATCTAGTTGACTAGTTATCTGATAGGGCATTAAAAACAAAATTTTTGTGATTGCTATGTGATATTTTTGGCAACTACATGGGAAGAGTTGGAGATTTAATACCCTGCGAAAATCAAACTCCTATTCTCATCCATTTATTTCGATGAAAACATTTTTTTCCTGAGCTTAAAAATATCGAAAATGAAAATTAGGAATGGAATTAGTGCTGAACCTCATCTTATTATTATAATGCTATTTATAGTAGTAGTAATGTGTAGTATTCGGTGTTGGATATATGAATAAGAGTATACAGGGAAAAGCACAAGCCCCATCCGTTTAATTAAGAGATTATTACCAACAATGTTTTCTTTCTTGTGTTAGTAATTATAACTTTAAAAATTTGAGTCCTAAAGTATTTATAATCATAACTCAATGCAGAAATAAATTTTAATGATTAAAACTTTATAGTCTCTGGACGTTTAAAAACAATTTACTTTTCAATTTACACACATATTTGTTACACTGAGGTACGACTCAGTTATCATAAAGGCTTTCATGCACAAAATGTTTTTTTTTAGGATAAAATTCTTTGGGGGGAATTGGAATGGAAATGTGATTGTATAGGGAATAAAGACAGGTGAAATTCTCACTGGAAAAGAAGAGTGTGCTTTTATTGATTAAATGAATGATCGTGGTTCTCAACTTGCTGTTCTGTTTAGATTGCTTTGAAGAGATTCTACAGAATAATCTGACAGTTTAATCAAAAAAGTGTCATTATTTGTAATTTGCCAGAAATTATACCTTTTGTAATAAGTTATAAAGTAAAGAAGAAAGTAGATGTCAACTTAAATGCCCAAGTTTTTCCTGAAATCTTTTTCATGGAAAAATGAACAAAAAAGCAAACTAAACAACAAAACAGTTAAAGGCCACTGATTTAAGCCACAGCCCATGGTTACTGTTGTTTCATTATAATTCTCTCATTTAACTCTATACATTTTCAATTTACTCTGTGAATTTCAATTGTTATTGTTTTTTGTTTTTTTTTTAATTCTTATCTGGGTTCTCCAATCAATAGTGAATTCTCATCTTTGGATACTTTCACACATAACGATTTCAGAGAGTATTCTTCCTTAAACTGATATTAACACATGCTTTCCAGGGCAGTGTTGATCTACACGTATTTTCTCTACCTGGTAAATACAGGTTGCCATCACCATCCTCCCTGGTCTCTGAAAAAGAGGTGAAATACGAAGAGCTGGCTTATTCAAGTGCTCTCAGGTTTTGGGAGAATTGGCATTGAAGTAGGACGCAGTATTAGAGAGGGAACACCAGTGTTTGGAGAGTAAGACTCAAGGTCTGTGCATCCTTGAACAAGTTGTGCTACTTCTTATAGCTTTACCATTTAATTGATTTATCAGTAAGATCTTTTTCATTACTCAGATTACTTATCTTTTACATTTTTAAAGTGTTTATTTTGATAAGAACACTTAACAGATTTCCCTCTTAACAAATTAAAAAAAAAATTTAGTTTTTCATTTTGAGATCATTTTAGACTTTAAAAGAGTTACAAAATTAATACAATGAATTGTCATAGACCCTTCATCTAGCTTCCCAAATTGTTAACAATGAAATTCTGACAACGAAGCCCTGCCGACTAAGTTCGCGAACTTGCCACCGTGCGCTTACATTGGCAGCACTGTACAAACAGCTTGGTAAGGTTTCATTACCTTGGTATATCAGTGTCTCTCAGCTGTGGTCATGTTGACATGTGGCGGTGTCTTGCTGAGTGGCGTTCATTATTGTTGCATGTTTTTGTGTGCTGCTGCGACAATGTCTGAACTTGTATTAGAGCAACGAACAATCATTAAATTTCTTGTTAAACTTGGCAAGAGAGGAAAGGAAATCAAGGACATATTAGTCTAAGTTTATAGGGATAATGCCATGAAGAAAATGGCAGTGTACAAATGGGTTAAATGTTTTTCTGAGCGGAGAGAACGTGTCACTGATGAAGAGACGTTAGGGTAGCCAGTGTCGAGAAGAATTGACAAAAACATTGCAAAAATTCATTGAATTTTGCATCAAAATCGTCAGCTGACTGTGAGAAGCATAGCAGACCAAGTAAACATTGATAGAGAAATGGAAAAATCTTAACTGAAAATCTTGGCATGAGAAAGGTGTGTGCAAAAATGGTCCTGAAGGAGCTCACAGGTGAAAAGCAAAGGAGAGACCTTTTGGAGAGGCAAGACGATGTTTTGGGCCTTGTTATCACTGCTGATGAAACATGGGTGTACCAATGTGACCCTGAAACAAAGCGTCAAAGTGCACAATGGAAGTCAGCCAATTTTCCACAAACAAAAAAGTTCTGTCAGTCCAAATCAAGAGTCAAAATGATGTTGCTAATTTTTTTGACATCAGAGGGGTTATTCATTACAAATTTGTACCAACTGGACAAACAGTTAACCAAGTTTACTATTTAGAAGTGCTGAAAAGGCTGCAAGAAAAAGTTAGATGAAGTTTTCGCCAACAATTCATGGCTCTTGCATCAAGACAATGCACCAGCTCACACAGCACTGTCTGTGAGGGAGTTTTCAGCCAGTAAACAAATAACTGTATTGGGACACCCTCCCTACTCACCTGATCTAGATCCCAATGACTTCTTTCTTTACATGAAGATAAAGGAAATATTGAAAGGAAGACATTTTGATGACATTCAGGACATCAAGGGTAATACAATGACAGCTCTTATGGCCACTCCAGAAAAAGAGTTCCAGAATTGCTTTGAACGGTGGACTAGGCCCTGGCATTGGTACGTAGCTTCCCAAGGGGAGTACTTCAAAGGTGACCATAGTGATATTCAGCAGTGAGGTATGTAGCACTTTTTCTAGGATGAGTTCGTGAACGTAATCGTCAGACCTCATATTTATAAAAACAGGAAATTAACATTGATACAATCCTACTCTCTAATCTAGTGACCTTATTCACATTTTACCAATAATCCCATTGATGTCTTTTTCTCTTTGCCCAAGAGCCAGTGCAATCTCTTATTGAGTTTAATTGTCATGTGTCCTTAACCTGGAACAGTTCCTAAATCTTTTAAAAATCTGGAACAGTTTCTAGGTCTTTTTTTCCTCTTTCATGTCCTTAACCCCTCAGAAAAGTGTTGACAAAGATTTTTTGCTTGACTTAACTTTAATCAGCCTCCTGAACTTTCTCCCAGGCCCATCTTTGCACTTCCTTGTAAAATTCAGTTTTAGCAAAAAGCCTGCTGAATCATTTTAACCAGAACTCCCTAACCTCTGATATCTGACCATCTTCAATATCAATATCTGATCAGGTTCCTCATTCTCCAGTTTCCCCAGGGGATGTCTGATTATGTCAGGAAGCATGAATCCTGTTAGGTTAGTTTAGCCATAATCCGCTCTTTGCAAGTTTCTGATGTTTCCTCTTAGCAATTTTCCATCCACTGACCCCCATCCTGCTCCTTGGCTGTAAATTTCCACTTGTCTATGATATATTCAGAGTTGAACCCAATGTTTCTCCAACCCCTTGCAAAATCCCATTGAGGTGGTCTTTATACCTATCTCTATGGTCCTATATAAAGTCTGCCTTACCATCTGTAAAAGTGTCATGGATATTTTTTTCTTTAACAGTACACATCAGTTATTTTATAGTGTATATAAGTGATCTTTTTCATGATCAAATTCTGGTTATTCATTTTTGGATAGAATGCCACAGAAAATGTTATCAGGAGGCACCTGATATCAATATGTCTCATTACCAGTGAGCTTAACTTTGATCACTTGGTTAAAATGCTCTCTGCCAGGTTTCTCCAATGAAAGGATAAATTCTTTTGACTCCCTTATTGATATAATTTTCCTTTACAAATGAAAATCCTGTATGGAAATTTACAATTTTTTCTTTTATTAAACCATCGAAATGTATGGAATCTGAACTTAGGGCAGTCGATGTTCATCTCTGACTTCACATTTCTTTACAAAGAATTGTAAAATGGAGCTTTATCTAGGCTTCTCATGGTGAATCTCTGCCAAACTACAGGTATAAAATTAGTGCATGACATTTTAAAGAACATACTTGGAAAAAAGACGGAATTCTGTATTAAAATAGCTAACCTTATTCTGTTATTCAATTTTGTATTTTTTAAAAGTGATTTTTAAGTCAGAAGACCTAAGATTGAGTCCCTGCTCTAGTTTTTGTTAGCTTCATGAAATTTCTGTATTTTTGTATCTCAGTTGCCTCTTTTATAAAATGAAAATACTTAAGCTCACAGGAGTTAACCTTACAGTGCTCTTACGATGTTGAAAAAAGATAGCTGTGTAAGTGATATCATGCACTTTTGGGTGTCTATACGTTAGTGGAAGAAAGGTGGGGAGAGTGCTGCTGAAACGTTCTGTAGACTCTGGGCAACAGAACCTCCCCAATTCGGTCCATAGATTTAGCTTCAATAATATTGGAAGTAATTTTTTAGAATGACCAGGCATGGATTAACCAAATCGTATTGCAGACTCCCTTTCACACACACTCACATATACACACTTCAAACTAAATTAAATATAGATATAATCAGAATGTAATGCTGGTGTTGAAAACAAACTACTCTCCGTTAAAGCATTGAAAAGAGTCTTAGACTCAGTGAGCAAAGGAAATAATCTCTACCGTCTTTAACGTCCGAGGCTGCGTCATATCAGTTTACTTTAGACTTACTTTCTTATAGAAATTTTTCTGACTGTAGGGGCCCAATGTTTCAATTCAAAGGGTTGGCAACAGCATTTCTGCAACTCTAGCTAATTCTTTTCCCATTTGTTACTGAACAAGTCCATGTAGGCACACCAACTCCAGAGGCGGTGTCTCTCCATTTAAAAAAGTGGTCAATGAACACTCTCAGAGCTACCCAGGAATCCCTCTCGATCCTATCCCCACTGCTGTAATATACTGAATTTTCTTTAGGTGCTTGACTTTTATAGACAAAGTAACAATATGCTAATAGATATTACCTAAGGAAAAAGTGGCTTTTCCTCATTCACTCCAGGTTATTTCCTCTTTAGTTATCTCCTATTCTTCATTCATTCATTCATTCATTCATTCATTCATCCTTCAGCCACTGTTTAACCAAGCACTGTTCTAGGAGGTAGAGAGCTAAAGACCTCATGGATCTTGTAGTCAAGTTCAGCAGATGAAGATAAAACTGTCTCTCCTGAGTTTCCAGGACGTTTTTCTTTAAACATTTCATGCCCATTTCCATGTGCATGAGAAAATAAGTGTTTCAAACCATAAACAATTGTAAAAATAGACTATAATTATTGTTGTGGTGTTCATGGTGTGGTTACAATTGATAAGACACTGATCCGGTGATACACAATCAGGTAGTCAGCAGATAGAAGCACAATTGTACTTCTTTAGGGTTGTTTTATATCTCCTGCCTCTGCTTATGCTCCCTGATTATGGTTTTTAGTCTTCAAGAAACATTTCCCCACCAGGAGCCAGTTAACAAAGCTTTAACAACGACATGTTGCTACTCAGCATGGAGAACGTCCAGCTCTCACACCTTTACAAGGTCACATCTGTAGTGATTGATGGGTCCTCTACACTTGTCATATGGGCTCACTCCTTTGGTATTTCTCCAAAGGACCACTTGCTTCATAAGTAGTAGAACACCTCAGATTCTGGTTCAGTGGAACTGGAGTGAGACCCAGGAATCAGCATTTTTAACAATCACCCGGGGTAATTCTGTTGTAATTGGTCAGAACTATAAAACTTGCCAAAACTTGGCAAAACCATGTGTCTTTTTTTTTTTTTTTTGTATCTCTTGTCTCTATCATAGTGTCTAGATTTTTTGACTCTGTTTAAATAGCTGATATGGCATGGGTATAATATTAAACTTACCCTATATCCAAGTCTCTCAGGTGTTCAAGAAAGAACACTCAGGTTACCTTGGGAACATGACTCTTGAGCAATTATTCAATCAAGACATTTGTCTTCTGAAACTGGTTTTCAAAACCATTAATTTTAAAGGCAGAAAAAGATAGAAAATTTGAAGCGGTCTTTTAATTTTGGGGTAGAAAAGTACTGATCCCATCCTGGGTAGAAAAGTACTGACCTACCAATTCTGATTTATTGCCAATAAAGGCTTCATTTGAGTAGCACAAGACTGAGGTGGAATTCCCTTACATAAGAACCCAAAAGAATCGGTTGATGGTGAGTGGATCTAGAATGCTGAACTGTTTTTCTTTCCTTTGGGGTTTTGCTTTTGCACTTTCCACTGTCATGTTGTTTACGTCACCTAAAACATTAATAACAGAGCCCCCAGTTGGCACACACAGACAAAAAAAATCATAGTTTCTATTTTTATATCTGGAATCCAAATCTAATAGATGCCAGTGGGCGTGAGGTACAGTTATTTAAGCATGTTGATTTTGTGTGTATGTCTGTGCAGACGGCGCTGGTTGCCATGGCACCTCAGTGCATGATTTCTGTGAAGGTAGTGCTGATTGAATCTATAAAAAGATGAGCACAGAAAAATATGTTTATAAAACCATTTTCTGATGAAACTGTTACAGTGATGCCAAGCTCTGTGTGTTTGTTTTGTTTCAGTCCACATTCCATTATTAAATGTTTCTTAGAATGGTAGATTTTTAGACTGCTGGATGGTCGATTGAATCTTCTACTGCTGATTTATGAAATCATAATGCTCACTGGGGTGAGTGGAGAATGAAAGGTAGTTTTTGTGTACAGTCCAATTTACCTGTATTCTTAGCTTTTATGCACGTGCTGTGTCCCTGAGAAGGTGTGTTTAATTAAATGTATGGAAATCAAATGAGACACGTAGCCTCTCTAAAAGAATTATTTGTAATTTCATACATCAGTGATTTTTTTTTTTTTTTTTTTTTTGGTCAGGATAAAGCTGATAATCACTCTCTCTGTCCTGTACTGTGAGTCTGAATGAAAGGCTGAATTATTTCAAGTTAAGTTTTTGGGAGTCTGATTGAATTCTAACACTATCTATGGGACCTTAGGTTAATCATTGCTTCACTCAGGACTTTAGTTTCTTCTGCTCTAAAACTTAGAGGGTTGGCTAGGGTAACTCTAGGCTCCCTTCAGTTGTTAAATATGATTGTGTGTGTATGCGTGTGTGTGTGTGTGTGTGTGTGTGTAAACATATATCGTTTCATGTCAGGTTTGCTTAAGGAAGGGTCATTATTCTTAGAAAACTGGTAGCTCACACTAGATGTATTGCAACATGATTTGAAATGGATGTATTTCAACACAGTTTGTTGAAACAAAGAGAATGACATTTGGTTTTCCTCTCTATTCATAGATTTGTTACTAATTTTAGGGTAAGAAACAGTAGAAAATGTCTTGACATTGAAGTCAGGTGAAATGAGCCTGAAATTGAGTTCTGCTACTGATGACTTGACTACCTGGGGAGAGACTTGATTTTGAATTTAGATACAAGTTCAAGGCGGTGTTAGAAATAATGGCAGATGCTGCACGTGATTATCTCTCAAAAGAATTTTATAGACTAAAAACTGGGAAATATTTTCAGAAAAAAAGAGGTATTCACAATGAGGCAATTCTTACATACTTGGAACGCAGATTGAGACTCAGTAACTTATGAAGCAAATTTGCCATTTCTCTAGGAGGGAAACATAATTTTGGTCACAGAGAGAAGACTGGGTCAAAACTTCATCTGAGCATTTACACTTATGTGGACATAATGTTTATTGTCTTAGATTGGGTTCCTGAGAAGTAACCTCCGTGATGGAAATTGCATGGAGAAGTTTGATTGGAGCATGCTTTGGGAGACATACACCCATAAGGAAGTTGGAACTAGGGAAGGCAAGATGGGACAGAGAAAGAAGTTTACCTGCTTTGTGGATGCAGACAAGTTCTTAGCGGTTACTACAGGGAGTTCTGGAGCTGAGATGGTCCTTAAAATTTGTCTCAAATTGAGACAAGGGAAGGGAACATTCATATTCTGTTATTGTCTGGTCATAGGCCACAGATCAGCCTCTGGGGTTGGGGGGCAGTTACCTGGAGAGGGCAATGCCCAGTGAGGGTGTATCTGTTAGTATCCATCCAGCAATATTTTCAGCAGCTGAGGGTGAGTGCATTGGTCCTAAGGGGGATCCAAGAGGCGCTCACAGAAGCCACTATTCTTATTCATACCCATATAAACAAGGTGTGCTTTATTAAAGGGTCCTCAAAAGTGGGTTTTATATTACAGTAAGTTAGGTAAGCGTGTTCTCCTAGAGAACCATACCTCATGTTGTGCAACAAGTTCTGTTAAGACCTACCAACAAAGAAGATTGCATAATTGTTACAATCTTATTTCACCACAGCAATCTACAAGATATGATTAAACAATATGGTAAATGTTTAAATAAAAAAAAATATTACAGTAAAAGACACATTGCCATTAAGCCTCCTCAAAATACCCACTCCCCTCACTTTGAACACACTTCTCCCATCGTTCTTACCCCTTTCTGAAGCAGTTCTGGAAGTTCTCTTTCATGAGTGCCTTTAGTTGCACAGTCGTAGCTGCCTCGATGCCCTGAATTGATTTAAAACATTACCTTTCATGGTCATTTTGACTTTGGGGAAGAGCCAGAAGTCGCAAAGTGAGAGATCCAGTGAATAAGGTGGATGAAGACACACTGCACTGTAATTTTTTATTTGACAGAAATTGCTGTATCAGAAACGATGGGTGACACTGAGCCTTTCTGTTGTGATCATAAAATACGGTGAATAATGCTGCTGAGTGCCATCCAACAGAAAAGCGGGGATCTTCAATATGAAAAGTGATGTGTCGAACCTTAGTAACAATATGTGACAAGTTTCAACTTGTTTGGTGCAGGCAGTTGGATGTGAGCTAAGGTTGAGAGAAGGTGTGTTTTAAAGTGTGCCATAAATCATCCTCCATCATGACAATGCTCCGTGTCACATATTGCTTCTAGTATAGCAATTTCTGTCAAATAAAAACATTACGGTGTGTCCTCATCCACCTCATTCACCGGATCTTTGATCTGGCACCATGCGACATCTGGCATTTCCCCAAAGTCTGGCTCAACCCCAAGTGACCATGAAAGATAAACATTTTGAATTGATTCAGGACATGGAGGCAGCCATCACAGCGCAACTAAAGACACTCATGTATGAGGACTTCCAGAACTGCTTCAGAAGTGGCAAGAATGATGAGATAATTGTATTCGAAGCGGGTGGGGGGGGGGGCGGGGGCGGTATTTTGAGGAGAATTAATGGCAATGTGTCTTTTACTGTAATTTTTTTTTTTTAATTTAAACATTCACCATATTGTTTGATCACACTTTGTGTTTTGGCGTAACACAAAATAACAATATACAAAGTTAGATTCTGCAAAACATGTTTTTAGAAATTGCTGTGATTTATAAATAAATTACTTGGATAACGGCTACTTTATAGTGTCAATACTTAGAAAATATTGTATCATTTCAACCATTCTTGAAAATGAAATATAGCCCCCCAAACACACATACACACACAAACAGACACACAGACATACATTTTTCATTCTGCTTGTTCAGTTCATGAGTTGCATGACTTGGGTTGGTGGAAACAAGACCAAAGTTAACTTTGTGTTCCAGTTTAGATTATCTTTACCGGACACAAACTTATCTATCTATGCATACCTTCTTTTGTTTACTTAACTATCCATTTATTCAGAAAACATTTACTGAGTGCCTGAACGTTTTCTACAGAAGCTAGACGTAAGCTTCATGAAAGTAGGACCTTTTTCTCTTCTGTTAACCACTTCTGTAACCACTTGTGGTAATCAGCACCACAAAATAAACAAACAAACAAACAAATAAATAAATCTCTTGCTCAGTGAATGCACGTTGAGTGAAAGTAGTTATGTACTGTGCTACGCACAGTGGGATTACAAAGTGGATAGAGAGTGTGGTTCCTGCTAAATTGTAAGGCTCATTTATCTAGTGGAAACCTTCATCATCATGAAAGATTTAGGAGGGAACTCACTATGAAAATGATTGCAAAAATATTACCTGTAATAGTTCAAAAGATCTCACACAGATCAAACATGCAGTAGGTAATTCCCTTCTCATGTGTGTGTAATACTTGAGACCCTCGGGTAGTAATCCCTGGTTGTTTTGATATAAATTTTTTTTTTTTTTTTTTTTTTTTTTTTTTTTTTTTTTTTTTTTTTAGGGATGCTTGGAAAGGAAATTGTTGGATGGGAAGGAGACACAGGTGGGTGATTAGAATTGGCGTAAGTGGTAGGAAAGTGGCAAGGTCATTATGTGTAATGTTGATCTACATTCTTTCTAATTCTTTGAACATGGAGTTAAATGTCCTGAGGGAATTTACGGAGAGTGAATTATAAGATTTGGACTTGGGCCTAAAGCATAGGTTGATAATGGAATTCTTGCTGTAGTTTTTCAACCCTTTGGCTAGTTCTAGGACTAAAGAACACTAGCACATGTGCCAGCACAGTGTTTTCTCGTAATGCCAACCTCATATCCTCCAAATTTTGGCTCTTCTTGAAGAGATCTCTCCCTGCCCAATTCTGCTAAAATCCTCCAAGCCAACAGGAGCCTGGCTTTGGATTGTCAGCAGCTGATATGTTCAAGACAGATGGCTTAGGATTTGAGGGAATGAACGCCTGTGGCATGGTCAAGGCCAAGAAATGCTCAAAAGTAAAAATGAGAAGGTGATTTGGCAACAGATCTGTGTGTACAAAGTGAAACGAAATAATGGGGATTCTATTTAGCTGGACTGAAACTTGTGTGCACCTCTTGGATGAAAATGTATACACTTTATTAGAAACCTAAAATCTGCTTTTTTACTAGAACATGACGTCATCTTAATGCCATTTGATATTATCTCTCCTTCTCTTGAGTCATAAGAATATTCATGATACATTTGAAAATAGGAAGTAAAAGACAACCAAGTTCTATCTCTTTCAGTTCTACTTCCTGCTTTTCATACAGACTCATTATATTGAAAGCTTTTTTTCTTGTTGATAAAATTTCTAGTTTTTTGTACTATTTCTCTAATTTTTACTTATATTGTTTGTATTTTGTTAGTAATCAATCTATATCCCCAGGACTATGATGGCTTCTTTTTCTAAAACAGACTTGTAATTAAACAGCACAATTGACTACGTCTTTACTCTAAATCTTAAGACCCCAATAGAACTTTGGAATCAGTGAAAATTGATTGCTTGCATTGACAGTCAAAATTTCTACACACTTACATGCATTTAAAGATTTAGACTCAGTATGAAGTAGTTAAATATTCTTCACCGTAGGAGTAAAATGGTAAAAAGAATATGGATAAGAATTCAAAGCAAAGACTGTTGCCTAGGTATAAATAAGAACTTTTGGCTGACTGAACTGTATTCAATGCAGCATCATTTAGTCTTGGGATGGAAATTTACTTTGACTTACATGTGTCAAAATCTTTGCATTGCATACTTTCTCAGGTCCCCTAGTCAATGGATAGCTAAATCCAAAATCTGGGCACCTTAATTTGCTCTCTTTGATCGCTGTCTGGCTCTGTAATCTCCTATCTTTAAAGAAGGTTTAAGTTACTTTTTTTTCTCCCCCAGCAAAACAAGACTTCTGCAGCCATTAAAAAATGGGGACACTCGATTTTTCTTCTTAATGTTAGATATCATTTTGCTTTAGTAAATCTGTGGAAACGACAGTTGTCAGCAGGCATCCTTCTTCCCTTGACTCTCTCATTGATCTCCCACTGGAAAGGTAGTTCCAAATTCCAATCCACCCTTTTCCTCCAATCCTAACCCTCCATACCTCTTTTTCTAGGTTGCAAGAGAAGGAAAAATTAACAAAGATCATTCAATTTCTCCTTTTCTCTCCTTCACTTATAGTTTAAGAACTAATTAACTACCTTCTGATGAGAAAACAGTTACTTAACTGTCAAAGTGGAATTTCTAAACACTTTTCTTAGTGTGTCTTACTGGATCATATGACTTTCTCTTTCAATTGATAGCCAATTAAACCTGTGAGACTTGTTCTTAAAATGATAGATGCCCTGTAGTTTTAGAACGTCTCAAAAACTCATTTCAGTTCCGTTTTCCTAAAACACAATAGTTCTTGATATATTTTTAACCAGCAGAACAATTCTTAAACAGTAGTAGGTGTTCTCACAAATCCATAATCGCGTATCTTTAAATACATTTGTGAGAGAATGCAGTGCGGAGCAGGGTGAAACTATTGTCTATGATTTAAACATAGCTCAGAGAGTTTCGTCTAATAACATAATATTGAATAAGCACAACACAATGAATGAAAGACTGAAACCAGCTCTACTCGGTCTGAAGATGGTCCCCAGGGAAGTAAGTCTACAGAGCTCCAATGCTGCCATTGAGTTCCATCTTCAGTGAGGCAACCAGGACGGAAAAAAGAGCACGGACTTTGCAACCCGTTGGCCTTGGTTCAGATCCTGACTCTGCTGCCTTTTAGCTGTGTGATCTTGGGCAAATTGCTCAATGTCTCCGTGCCTCTTCTAAAAAACGAGGATTCTCGTAGCACCTAACTCCTTGGGCTGTTGTGAGACTTATATTTGCTAATATACGCATTGCACTGAGAGCTGGGCGTGGCACGTGCTGAGCACTCATTATGTACCCTTCCAACTATTATCAGACTTAATTTCAATATATAGTAACAGGCTACTCGGAGAGGGGAACATTCTGTGATTAAAATCTAGTAAATCAGCTTTAAGTTTTGTGTGTTAATGTGCTATTGAGTTGGCTTCATCTCCTGGCTACCCTATCCATGAGTAATGTCCACAATGTCCTGTCCTCAACGACCCTGCTCATTTTCCTTCTGTTAACACTGACTTTTCTATGCTTGATTTTTTTTTTTTTTCTTGGAAATTAGAAGGGAAGCACATCATGCAGTGCCAGGCAAGGGAGAAGTAAGTTTTCCCAGTGCCCTGTTTTCTTCCTGTCTAAATTTTGGATAGGCTAAGTTTCAGCGTATGGTTCTCAAGTAGTCTTAGGCTGCAGCTAAAGCTCCATTGCTGTTTACAGGGTGATCTAGGACGATGGTTCTTAGTCCATGTGGATTTTAAGAGCCTGGGGAGTCTAGTTCTGCTTTCCTATGAGCGAAGCAGGGGTGCTGGAGCAGAACACTGTAAGAGTATACTTTCCCTTTCTGTTTTGCTCATTGTATTCCTTCAATGCCCAGTCTCTAAAACTAGGTCAGATGGGATACATTTGAAGGTTTTTTTCCATAAGATTTTTAAAAGAATCAGATATACAAACCATTCAAAACCTCTTGCTTGGGACATTGATTTAGACAAGCTAATACAACCGGATTTGGTGGCAGTTATTTCTGATCTCTTCATATGATGACAATGATGATGGTGGTTGTGGTGGTGACATCCGTTGCCTTTATTGAGTAGCGACCATCGGCTAGACATTATATTAGGTGTTAATTGATTTAGTCTTCAAATTAATCCATTTCGTCTTCTCAACAGCCCTATGAGGTGTACTCTCAAAATTATAAATTAAAAAAAAATTCAAAGAGGCTAGTAGCTCTCACAAGATGACACAACCAGTGCATTGTGTTCCTCACCAGGCTCTTCCAATTAGCATCGTCACTTTATCTTGATGCCCACTTGCAAATTTCTGTTTAGTTGAAGGAATTTCACTCCTCTCAAAATTGAGACCCATCCTGTCTCTTTTATGTGCCTTCTTTTTTATTTTTTTACTGCTTGCTAGTAAATTCGTGTGTATGTAAATTGCCTTCGTTAACTCCAAGGTATTGGGTTATTTGATGTTATTATTCTAATGTATGCCCTTTCAAGAGGCAGCCACAGAGGAAAAAGACCTTGCAAAGCTCATGCATTTCCAGATGAGTTTATAAATAGAAGCAACATCATCCAGTCTTTTCCAATAGAGAGACGTCAGGAGTGGGGCCATTTTCAGGCCTCTCTTGTCTTGACCAGGTCACTTCTTGTTATGTCCTCATTGACAAGCGAAAGTAATTGATCCCCTCTGTCTTTTGAAGATTTACTGCGGGTTGTGTGCTACAGAGAGAAGCAACAAAATTCTGTTAGCCTCTGCCCATTCATCTACTTTTAGTAGCAAGATAAAGCCACACTAGCAGCTTGGAAGAAGGCAGTGGAATGAATTTAGCCTAGTTTTATTTGATTCGACAAACGTCAGCAAATGATTAGTCAGGCTTTAATTGTAAAATACTGTAGAGCATAGTTAGAGCTTTAGGTCATATGTAACTCAAAGCAGTGACAATAGTAATTCAGGGCAGTCTTATACTGAATCATGCCATAAGAGGTGTAACTTTATACAAAATATGTGCACTTAAAACCTAGCAATCATTAAGTCCCAACTACTTTTTTTAAAAATCAAAACAAGACATTGTTTAATAGTATTTCCTGGCTTCTTCCCCGTCTGCAATGTGTACAGTGAGTATTCTTTCTATCGCTTTTCACTCTGAAGTTACTTGTTGGGCATTCATGTGAGACAGAAATGACTTGTTATTTGCATGACCTCATGCATTATAATTAATGGGACTGTGGTAGCAGAAAAAGCCAGGGGTTTGGAGGAAAATAAACATAGGTTGAAATCCTAGTCCTATAGCTTACTCTTCTTATCTCTAAAACATAGAAGAATCCCAACTTTGTGTGGTTATTGTAAGAGTTAAATTATGTAATAGCCTAGGGTGTTGTTTGAATCATATACATACATGGTGCTTGATCTAAGTGTGATCTTTCACTTCCCCTAGCATCCCTACCCATCTGTCCTGGTTCAAATGAAGACCTTTCATAGTCATATGAAAATACAGTTTCCAAAGTCAGAGTCCAGACTGCAAGCCCCATGTCCATGGCTTACTAACTTTTTCAGCCTAGAGTCAGTCTTTATATCTTTTGAAATTCCAATTTATTTGTAAACTACTTATTATAGTAACACTTATTTTCTAGGGTCGTTTTACATGAGATAATGCATGTCAATGTCTAGCACATAAAAAGCACTTAATACATGTTTGATGTTAACTTTAGAAATGGGAAAGATGTCACTCAAAATGGCCCTAACTTATAATAATAGCAAATAATGGCCTCTCATGTGACAAGTGAACTTCTAAGGACTTTTGTTTGCATTAAATCGTACATCTCCCTTAATAACCTGATGAATTAGGTACTACTATTATTTACAAACATCCCCATTTTGAAGATGAAAAAAAAAAAAGTGAGGCCAAAAGACATTAACTTCCCCAAAAGTCCGTAGCTAGAAAGTGACAGAGCTAGAATTTAAATTCTGGCTCTTGGGCGTCAGGGTCCATATTCGTAATCATTTGCTATATCTTATCTTCCCCACATGTTATTTTGCACAATCACAGTGAGGTAGGTGGGGAATGTACGATTGTTTCATATTTTTTAATGGAGAAACAGAGGCTCCACAGGGTCAGGCTTCTTGGTGAAACTGCTTCCCTCAATCCATGAAACAAAAGAGCCAAACCTTCCTTCAGAGTTCCCCAAAGATCTCTAAGAATTCTTGGCCATGCATTTTCTGCACATATGGGAAAGAATGGGAAAGAAATTACCTTGTCCTCTCACGTCTTATCTTAAAAATTCACCTAGTTTAGTATTTTACTCTATAATATGACATTGTTTGAATAGAAAAATTATGTTTAAAATTTCTTAGTACTGAATGTAATGGATCTCCCAGGAAGATGTCTTATGTTTTTTTCCTATGGATTTTATGTCTACCTGTTTGAGAACTTGGCCTTCAATATAGTGTTCGAAATGCTAAATTATACAGATTCTTGAGCATCAGTAGACTCTATCTAACTTAATATCAACACTTGGGACCTCTTTATCTGCAATAAAGATGTCACCTAATAGTATGTATGAGAGAAGAGCCAAGATAAGCAAATTATTCTGGCAGCCGTCCTGGTGAAGAAACAGCTCTTGCACTGAACTCTTGAACCCGTACATTGATTGCTGGGAAAAACAATTATTAGCACAATTGGAGTCATAGCTCATGGCATCATTTATGGCGAATTAAAGTAGCTCAGGACTGGTGAGCTAATACCCTCATCATACATCTTCCCTCACCCTGGGCACTCTAGCTGTGTTGGATCATTTTGGTTCTTTGAATGCTGTATGCTTCCTGACACCTCCCACCTTTGCACCTGCTGCTTCCTTGCTTTGGAATATCTTTGACAAGTTCAAAATCCAGCTTACATTAATATGGACTTTTTAACCTCTAAATATTGAATAAATTCATATGATTCTCAGTGAAGAGAATGATGGGGGCAATTTAATAATTTAATACAACAAATGTTTATTGATTATTTGTTGAGTGTCAGACAGTATAGAGATAAATGAGAGGTAGAGCCCATAAGTCTTACATTCAAATGAATGAGTAACTACTGGATACCCATTATAAATTACTGATTTTATTAGGTGTCAGAAATACAAACATGAGTGAAATGTTTTCCTCGCCTTGCAAAACTTTACTGGTTGTTGACAAGGAACACACACACACACACACACACACACACATCAACCTTACACACACATTAAAATATGATAAGTAATAATGTAGACAAAGGCATGATAAATCCTGTACAGACAGGATAGGTAGAAGGAGGGTCTGAAAACTATGTCATGGAAAGACATAAGGGCTGGAGCACAAAGGAAAAAAATATGTTCGCCACGTAAGAGTGTTGAAGAGGACATTGCTAAGAGAAAACAGCATGAGCGTCATGTGGTTTAGTGGGGGACCCAGGAAAAGATTTCATGCCAGGAATTAGATGTATATCTAACTGTTAGAAAGATGGCAGAGCAGAAATTATGACTTTTGGTTTTGCGATTATGCCTCCATATCCAGGATCAGCAGACAATTGCTGCTGCGTCCTCAAGGTTAGACACTGGACCACAGAGAATGGTGCTCAGCTGCTATAAATACTCATATCTGTGGAGCTTACTTGTCCACTGCTGCAGTGTGACAAGCAAGCTGTGTTGTTCTTCTTCCACCTTCTAAGTCTTGCATTTCTATCTTTGAATGTCAGAACCTCCACTGTGTCCACAACCATAGCCACAGGGAGTCTGTAATATATTGTTTGTAGTTCTCCTTCCCATTCAGTGTAGGGTGGTAAGAACTTAAGAAGGGCTGTAAATGGATGCTAAGACTCAATACACAATATCTCACTCGCGGAATATACAAAATTCCTTTACACAACGGACGTGTCTTCTATGTATCAGGCACATAGTACTGGAGATATTAAAATGAATGACAAGTGGGCCCGGCTTTCAGGCAGTTCTATTTGTCAACACAAGAAGAGATGGTTTGAAAGAACGTTGCGCTAAATCTGGGTAGAAATTTAAAAGCTGTCTTTACAGGGAATAATTGAAACAAAAAACTGACTTGGGGGTCATTTGTAGAATTTATCATTCTGTCATCTCAGCACCAACAAAAACCCATTATTTCTAATGAGTCAGAGATTTTTAAACATCTGTAGCCAGTGAGGCTCTGGGTCTTTTTTTAAAAACAAAAGTATTAGAAAGTATAATCAATAAGTACTTCATACAATTTGAACAGAACTTTCCAATTTCTTACAGAGAGATGTTACGTTTGATGCCAAGAAGACTGTTTGGCAAATTGTCATGTCACAAGTAGTGAGAAAACATAAGTCACCTTGAGAACTGATTGAATATAATCAATGATTAATGGCATTTGTGGTCCCTTTAATGACCATAGCTAAATCAAATCAAATTGAACCATAAATTTGGATGCTCTCTGAAATTGGGTCATGTAAAAGTAAGCTTCATGCAGAAGAAAAGTCAATTTTATAATATAATTGATAATATTACTATGATCAGACTCATTACTCATGATTTGTTTTCTTATTGGAAGAATTTTGACTGTCCCTTGTACATATTTGCATATAGGTATTTAATTGGGATGGCAGAGTTGTGTAATCTCAAAGGGTGGAACTAAGAGCCATGCATTTTCTTTTGGCTGATTTTTATTTCAACCCCATGCACTAAAATCAGCTTGGGTTCAAGCACTGGAGGATAGAGATGCTTTAATTATCATTTTAATGAAAAAAAAAAAAAAAGGATGTGGACTAGCTTAGCTCTCAGTACCGGGCCCTACTTAAAATTAATTGAATGGTTTTAGCTCCTTTAGAAGTTTGATTACATCTTATGCTTCCATGAGGATAAACTTGGCAAAATTGTAATCATGTTTTGAAAAGTATGCCATTGATGTATTGATCTCCAGATTTGTTATAGCCGCGTGGATACTCTCTCTGAAGATATGCTGTCAATTTCTGGCTGAAATTTTGAAGTACACAGAAATGGTCCTCTATTTGCCAGTTCAGGGGAAAAAAACGTGGAGAGGGTGGGCTTCAGGAGGTAGAAATTTGCAGCAAATGCTTCCCTTGGCTTCGTGGTTAGATTCCACTGAGAACAGTTGTGATACTCCTGATCTCACAGCTCTCACCTGCATCCTGAAATACAGAGGGTGCCAAAAAACAATATATACGCATTTTAAGAAAGGAAAAAAAACTGCATTGAAATTATGCTGATGGTAACCACTTAGGTGCAGCACCTCTTGTAATTGCAGGAGTCAAACATGACTAGTATTCATTTTTTGTTATTGGTATATATTGAGTATTACAATTTTAATAGAGTTTTTTCCTTTCTTAAAATGTGTATACATTTTTTTGGCACCCTCTGTATTTTTCTAGAGACTGCTATGGGCAAAGGCACCAGAGGAGAAGGCCAGATAATCTGTCAGTTCTCTTTTGGGGTCACAGCCAAGAGTCAGAGGTAAAGAGTGGAGTCAGGAAAAAAGGATTAGGGCATTGAGAGCAGACTTGAGAGAAGGAGGTGGGAGACTGGTCGGGTAAGGGTATTTACACCCAGTGGCAGTCGTTCTTCCTCTGTCACTGTAGTAAATGCTATAGAGAAAACTTATTCCTTTTCAGGCAGTCCGATAGGATAGCAATGATTAACATTTGATTGAAATTTTTATTAAATAAGTTTGTGTTCTCATGACCGTAGTATTGAAACTCATTAAGCAGAGAGTAAAGAATTGGGTTGTGAAATATCTTGGAAACAGCAAGGATGATAACTATTATATACTGTAGAAAAAATACTCTTCAGCTTTCTCAGTTAAAAACCAGCACCCCCTTAGATGAATCATGTGCTATGATCTGCTATAGTCTCCACTGCTCATTCTATCTAAAAGAGAACCATCATTCACCCAGTTGCTCAAAACCCCCAAATTGGAGTCCTCCTTGGCATGTTTCTTCTTCTCACAATCCTCATCCATTATTCCAGCAATCCTTCAGAGGTCACCTTCAACATAGATCATAAATCCTACCCTTTTGTTCCACCATTGCCAATTACCCCCGCCTCCTTCTCAGCGTTGTCACTAGACTATGCCAGTGAGCTCTTCCCAGATCTCTCTTCTCACACCGAAACTAAAATTTACAATGTAAATCTGACCCTCTGTCTTTCCCTGACTAAAAACCTTCCAAGGTTTTCAATCTCCAGTAAAAGAAAATCAAAGCCTTGAACACACCTTTAAGCTTCAGTGACTTGCCCCACTTATGTCTTCCAGTGCTAACTCCTACTATTCTTTCACACTGACTCCTTCCTGTTTTTTTGAGCATTCCAGGATGCTCCTACTCAGAGCCCTGGCACTACTTGTCTCTGTTGCTGAAATGTGTCCCCAGAAATTTGTGGGCCTTTCCCCTGCATGTTGTTCATAATTCTGCTCAAATGCCATCTCCTCAGAGATGCCTTTCCTGACCTCCTATTTAAATCCCCCACGAAACTCAGTGATTTCCTTACCTTGCTTCTGTTAAACCCTCGTTGCACATGCATAACTGACTTGACAACTTATCTTTATTTATTTAGTGCTTGTGCTTACCATTTTTAAGCTCCATGGGATACGGATTTCATCTTCAGTACCCAGCACAGTACGTGGCTTGCACTAAGTAATAAATGCTTATTAAAGAAACAAATGTAGGTATTTTTATGTAAAATGGAGTCTATTTCACTCTTAGACGTTAACTACCAGGTCTCTTGTAGGCAATCAAGTTTGAGAACCATGTCTTAAATAATACAGCAAGAAGTCAATGTATTACACAGTCTACCGGCACAATTTAATCATTCCGCTTGTTCCAGTTGCATTGAAAAGGCTCCTCTGTGATTTTGACCTCACCAGAGAGATCTATCACTGCTGTTTTATGTGCATGAAAACACAGAATATTATCCACGTATAGTCATGCTTAGCTCCACTTTGACTTATTTCAGAAATTAAGTATAATTTTTCATGTTTCCCAAAGTCTTCTTTTACTTTGCCCAATTCCAAATATTACAGATTGTCTCATCCGAGGCCCAATATTGACTGCAATATTCAATCTTCCCCCCTGCCCCATTTTTTCCTTGGAGTAGTACCTTAAGGGTTTGTTCTGTTGTAGACAGCTTAAAATAGAGTTGCACAGTAGATCACAGCAGCAATAAACTTGAAAAGGATTCTAACCATGGCAAAAAGGGAAAAACACAGTTCAGAGGAAAATTGCCAAAACATAGAAGACAATTTACCTTCTACAGAGATATATTTTTAGGAGTTTTCTACAGCAGGGCTGGGGATCTGTTAGCCTAGCACCCCACAGCAAATTTGTCATTCCCAGAAGCAGAAGAAAAAGATACTTGCCTATAGTGAGTTTAACATTCTTAAATAGTGGGGGTGGGGGTGGGGAGAAGATGTCCAGATATCTTTTTATCCCATTAACTCTCTATCATTTTTTGCAAAATCATTTTCACTTTGTGTTTAAAATAGCAACAAAGACCAGAGTAAATATTTCACTGCAGTGTTGGTGGGAGGAAAGGAGTGCTAGAAATGAAGCTAGAAGCTCTGGATTTGAATGACTTGCTCTCTGCTTAAAGCTACGTGACCTAAATAAACGATTTAAGACGGTGGACAGAGACGCTTGTTTGCCACCATATCTGTTCTCCCCTTCTCCCTGGCAAATAGCTGTGTAGTAGTTCATTACAAATGGCCATTTGACCAAAGTATTAGTTTGCTGGAGCTGCTATAACAAACTTCTCACCTTTGCTTCAAGGTCTGCCCATTCTACCGGCCCTTGTTCTCCTTAGTCTAGCCTCCCCTCGTTTGCGTGCTAGATCTCATAAAAAGATGCCATCAAAGGAACATAGAGATTTTCTAGGTCACACCCCATTGTGGAGAGGATAAAGCTGAGACCTAGAGAGAAAAGGGTATGGCCAAGATCACACAGCTAGTCAGCAGAACCAGCTTAGAATCTGGCTCTGCCACGCTCTGGCCACCAAACATTAGTGACAATGTCATTCCCGAGGAAATTAACAGTCCTCAGGATGAGAATATTCCAACAATAGGAGAGAGCATGGCTTTGCCACTCTCCCTCTTTCTCCCCTTCCTCTACTTTCTCCTCCCCCTCTTTCTCCTTCATTTCATATTTTTATCAAAGTTAAACATGTCCACAATTTGAAGTGTCAACTCGTTCTGTGAGCTCATTTGTAAACCACAACAATCCCCTATGTCATCTATTTCATTTCTCCATCTATTATAGAAACCTCTTCCTCTTTTGGTTGATTATTTTGGTATTACCATTTGGTGCTCTAACATTAAATTACTCCCCCCATACCCCCTACCCCCAGTTTTGGCGTCCTCTGCTGACATCTCATTGTGAAAGATGAAGTTTCAGCACTTGTTTCCTCCTCACTGTCTCTTCCCACACCTTCATACCCTTCCTCTCCCCCATCTTCCTAATTCAATTCTGGTTATATCATTATTCCATAGTTGCATTATTATGACTAGAGGTGTATAACAGGGAAGTGAAGAGGATGGAATCTGGAGCCAAAGTGCCTGTGTGCAAAGTCCACCTTTACTATTTACTAGCTGTGTGACCTTGGATAATTCACCAAATTCTCCACGCTTCAGTTGCCTTACCTGGAGAATGAGGAAATACCCATCTCTCAAGTTTGGTATGAGGATTAAATAAATTAATATATGACTCATGATTGCACTTGAAATTAATATGTAAATTGTTTTCAAAGCTGAGCCATGTAATATATGATTACTTTTATTTTTCCAAGGAATGTTTCCTCTACAGTTAATGCTTGTCTTGTTGTTTTCATAGGAGTAATTTAACTGCACATTTTCAAAGTTGTTTAAATCGTCCCTAAAAATATCCAGGTGCTTTTCAGAGTCTGTTCACTTCATTATCCTGAAGAAATCTTTCCTGGGAATTCTGGAACTACTCCAGTATGGACTGGTCATTTCCATGCCTATTTCATAGCCGTCATCCTGGAAGATAGCATTTCATTTGCCTTCTGGGATTCTTTTAGCTTCCCCCCAGTTTGGATGGCTTGCTTCCTGTAGCACAGGTCTTTTGGTTTTCTCTTTAGAAAGAGTGCATAGGGACATAACTTTCTGAGAGAATTCATGTCATAAAATGTTTTAATCCTAATTTCATTCTTAATTGATAGTTTAATTCACTTAGATTCTAGGTTGAAAATAATTTCCACTCAGAATATTGAAGACAGTCCTTAGTTGCTTTCTAAGTACTGCTTTTGAGAGATCAAAGTCATCTGGTTTCTGATACTTGTGTGTGTGTGTGTGTGTGTGTGAGAGAGAGACGTGCTTATTTTGTCCAGAATCTTGTGAAATCTCTTTGTCTCATATGTCCTGAAATTTAGTAATGTGTTTGTGCTTTGGGTTCAGTTTGTTTTTTTTAATCAGTTTTTCTGGGAACTATTATTAGACTGTTTTAGTATAGAAATATGAACATTTTCTTCAGTTCTAGAAAATATTCTTGATGTATGTACCGGGGTGCCAGAAAAATGGATACAAGTGAACACTTTAGTCAACATGGCTCAAGCAGTCGTTGGCGGTAATCAGAAGTATCTGGATGCTGATGGTAACCACTTTGAGCACCTCTTGTAATTGCAGAAGTCAAACATGACTTGTATTCATCTTTTGTTATCAGTATATATTATCACAATTTTAATACGGTTTTTTTCCTGTCTTCAAATGTGTATGCATTTTTTTGGGCACCTTACATATGTATGTATTTTGGTAACTTGCTTTTCTCTATTTTCTCTCTCCTCTCTTTCTATAAAATGTCTGATCTATTATTCAGACACTGGAGCACTTCAATCAGTCCTCTAACTTTGTAACTTTCTTTTTGTTTGCTTTCTGAGTCTCTCAACTTTACATTGCAAATTCTTAAAATGTTCTTTGTTCAAACCATTACATTTAAAATTTTCAAGTGCTCATTTTCATCTTTGTTTCATTAAATTCTGTTCTTGGTTCCTGGTTGCAATATTGTTATTCTTTCCTCATGGACTGACTGGATTCCACAAGGTCACTTTCACCAAAGTCCCATGTGGAGGGCGAAAGCCTGACTGCCAGCATTCCAAGAGCTGAGGGTGAGACACAGACAAAGGTTCTGCTTTCCCTGTGCACAGTTCCATACAGCCTCCTGTTGTCATCGTCGTCCCTCCAATTTCATTTTCATCTGGTGTCTTCCAGTCCAGAAAACTTTATCATCTCTAAAAAATAAAACTCCAGACTCTGCTGATGTGGTGTGGGACAACGCTTCCCAGCCCAGATAGAGTCTGAGCATCTGATAGTTTCAGAAACATATCTTAAATCAATCTTCTTCTTTTCATCCCACAGTTCACCCCCCTGCCCCCATGGTGGGAAGTAATTGATACTGCAAGTTCCTGGGCCTTTGGGAGATGTTTTGTGATTCTTGTCCTTTACCCCCCATTCTCCTCATCCATGGGGACTTGGGCGTTGAAGAATTTTTTTCTTTCCTGTTGTTATTGTGGAGTTTTAAAGAGAGAGCGTACGTGAGCATGAAACTTCTTCCATGGAATGGAGAAATATGGTCACTCTTTCTGGATGATGTTACCTACACAGAGGGGTCAGAATCATCTCTCACTGGCTTTACACAGAGGCCAGGCATTCACTCTTTTTTTTAAAATTTATGTTTCAATTACCGTTGACATACAATATTATATTAGTTTCTGTTGTACAAATGACACAGTGGTTACACATTTATATACCTCACTAAGTGATAACCCTGATAGGTCTGTTACCCATCTGACACAGTACACGGTTATTACAATATTATTAACTATATTCACTATGCTGTGTGTTACATCCCTGTGACTACTTTTATTGACTGCCGACTATAATTGAAAACAAAATTAGTTAGAGCATTCACCCTTTATGTGACCTAGTGAAAGTTTTTTCATATTTAGTTTCCTTTTCTATCGTAGTAGATAATCAGTCTATATAAATCTGAGCATCTGAGGAGGCCAAATGAGATAAGTATGTGCATAGCTTCATAAAGTTTTTAGCATGGGGTCTGGTACATATTAGGTACTCAATAAACACCAACCTCTTTAAATCCTTTAGAATGAGGTCCTAAAACAATTTTTAAGAGACAAAGTTAGTTCCTTTTACAATTTCCTCTTCCATTCATCACCCAAAGGACCAACATCCCAAGACTGCTCAAGTTCCCTCTCTGGGATAATAATGTCCTCCCATACCCGATCTAGTATCAGAGAGACTTCTTTTATTTCCATGTGTTTTGTACAAATGAAGATTCTCGGTGTTGGTAGTGAGGTCAGACTTGATAAAACACAGATCCAGCCTCAGGGACCTCACAGCAAAAAGCCTGGGACTAGGGGTTTATTGTTTGTCCATTTCCAAATGGACAAATAAAGGCTCTATTAGGAAAACATAAGACTCCCTCCTGGGAAACACGAGGCTCTGCTGTGGCCTGTATTTACATACTGTTGGGAAGTTTGTGCATTTGTTTTGGTTTTCTCTAATTAACCTTGAAAGATTTTCTTCAGATGAGGCAGCTGTCTATTTCCCTTCCCCTATTACACATTCTGAGTAGAAGGAATTTGGTTAGACAATGACAGAGGATCCTGAATGTCCTTGACTCCCCTCTTCCTATGTCCAACAAGAAGCCAAGCTTCAAGGGTCACATCTGTTCTCTGGGAACTTCCTGACAGCGCCATCCTACATTGCAAACTAATATCTCTGCATAGTTCCTTTATCTCTCTCTACCTTTATGAAAGAGACACTTTCTTTCTTCTTCCTCCAGCTGGACGCCTTGGACTTCCTCCATGAGAACAAACATATCATGGAAATCGGACACCAGAGGCTGCCTTTGTGAATCTAGAGGACCTGACTCAGGTAAGAGCTGGGTCCTGCCCACACTGTCCTATGTACATTTTAGCTCCCTGATAAACTAAAATTCCTTGAAACCAAAAATCACGTTGATATATATTTACTCCTAAGAGTGTTAACTCCTGTTTAATTGCAACAGTCCAATAGATAAACTGTACCCTTGGGACTTTCCAAATCAAATGTAGTAGGCTGAATCATTTGGACTCAGTCCCCTCTCCCCATGGTATAATAGCAGTATGGTACATCCATACTCTTCTGTGGCCTCATGTTGGGTGGAATGTATTTCCCCAAGCTTTGACTTTGGGCTTTGGCCATGGGGGTGTTAGTGGAGGTGTGAGAGTCAGGGGCTGGAAATCTGCTACACAGTGGCTTTCCTTCCTGGGCCTCTGCTATTGCCACGAGAAGAATGTATTGCAGGATACTCTCCCTATACCTCCAGCTCAGCCACTCCAGTTGACCTGCAGACTTCCAGACTGATGTGGAGCCAGCTCATCTGACTGGCAGATGCATGAGTTTGTTTTTTGCATGTTTGTTTTTGTATGTTTTGTGTTTTTGTATGTGTTTGAGTTTTGTGGTAATTTGACATGCATCATTATTGAAAACATTTCAGACTAAGGCTAGTAAACCTCTGTAATTATGTGTGTGTGTGTGTGTATATATGCTGTTAGTATGCCTAATGTAAGTTTATCTCTCAAAAGGTTTCCGTGTTGCATATAAGCAAAGTGCTATGTTTCACATCATTATTATTTAATGATGACACAACAGAATGCCTTTCAAATTTAATACCTTTCTCATTTAATGTCTTCCTTTTCTACTGTTCTCTAAATTCTGTGAGGTCAGCAAGGATGACTGATTTATTTCTTATTATATCCTAGTGATTCTCATGATACCTAGTGCGCAGGAAGTACTCAGTTAGTCAAATGAATGAAAAAAAAAAGAATGAATAAAAAGCTAGATGAATAGTCCCCTAAAATGCTTGGCAAAGCTATTTATCCCCGCATTAGAAGAATGAACATATAAATGCATCTAAAAACTGCTGTATGATATGAGAGAGCTCATAAGACTTTAAAAATATATCTGATTCTTGGGTTGAAGGTTTAGAACTCATTTTTGTATATGTGCTGCCAAAACGAGCACAAAAGTTTAGAATTCATGATCAAGATAATGTGGAAACGTTTCAGACACCAGAGCCAGAAAATCTCCTAATTTTTACCGTGGTATTTTAGGAATGGATATCTATATACATTGGCAAGACGCAGTAATTTTCCAGGGGATAGGTTATTTGGTCAGATGAGTCATTTTCTTGGTCATGCTGTGTATCCTTCTGTATGTTATTTCATCTTTTATTCATCAAAAGGGCTAAAGGGCAGACCAGGAACAAAAGGAAAAGGATAAAAAGGTTATTTTCTAGGTCTCAGAAGGAGGGATGTAATATGACTATAGAAAGTCAACAATATATACAAATGGTCATCACTGTTGATAACGTAATGCAGTATATTTGGTGAGCACAAAGCTGAATGCCTGAAACAGAATGGCGAAGTATAACAGTAGGCTAACTATTTATGGGTATTTCCATCTATATAGGAAATGGACAGTGTTCTCATTCTTAAATTTTCAGGCTGAGCCTCATTGAAGGAGGCTACTCCCAATCACATTTGGGAAAACTTCGGCAACTCAGTGGACTCTCTGGATCTATGCTGGGGCTGTTAGAATTAAGTCCCTTTAAATTTGGATGAGAGATTTCATGTGTAGACTCATGGAAATGAAGAGATAATTTTACACTTGGGTGGGATAGGACTGGGGATGGAAATTCATATGGAGAATGAGTGAACTGCAGGGCAATGGGTGGTTTTTTCCTGACATCATCTTTAAATTATGCAATTTGTGGTGAGTAATTTTTTTTTTTTTTTTTTTTTTTTTTTTAACTAAGTCTCAGAGTAATCAGGTTTGTAGTTTGGTTTTGACTTCTCTGGTTGGGAGCCTTGTAACGGTTCCACCATTCGGCCAGTCATTGTGACTCTCAAGGTGAACAAAAGAGATAGGGTAGAGAAAATTGATGCACAAGTTGAAACAGAGAGACATACGATTTGTTCCTAACAGTGTGACTTGGGACGAGATGCTTCTCCGCAGGAAATGCCTTTCCGATCCCTTGAGGTGACAATTACAACACTCAGTATTTACTTACTTTGTTCCTATTGAGATGATTCTGGACACCGCAGGTCCATGGGAGCTCAGCCATGTACTATGTTTCCCCGAAAATAAGACCAGGCCTTATATTCAGTTTTGCTCCAAAAGATGAATTAGGGCTTATGTTCAGGGGATAGCATCCTGAAAAATCATGCTAGAGCTTATTTTCCGGTGAGGTCTTATTTTCGGGGAAACATGGTACTGAACAGCAGTGGCAGAAACAACCAAACTCATTTACAGTTTTAAGCTGTTAGTAAGTCCCTCTCCCCGCACCGCCAAATAAACTTCCCGTTTCATCTCAGACACATAGTAAGAACGTTTATGGGATTGGCCAGGCTGAAGTGTTGTATGTCAATATCAACAATTTAATTAAAGCTATATTAAAAGCAACAGCTTTAAATACCAGACCCAAGCTCTCCAGTCAAAAAAGCTTGTTGACATTTTGTTAAGTTTATCAAATGCTCGTATTTGATCATTAGAACAAGTCTTTGAATGTCTTACATAATGTCTCATTTAAATTCTGTGATTGACACAGCTACACAATAAATAACAAATTCTCCATCAGTCAATATTCTAGATAACTGAGGAATATAGTCTAATATTTGAACGAAAAAGAAAAAGTTAATATTTTTTGAAAATCCTTTTTCAATGTATCAAATGCATTTTTGCCTTATTGGACAGACTGTGCACTACCAGTTAAGCTTTCCTCAATAACTGATCATTATTCCTATGTTTGTGATCGTTGTGATAAGCAGTACGGTGGTATTCATTTCTTCTATCCTTAGTGCTGCTTGTCAGCTTGTTTTCTGCCTGTTGCACCTTTTTAGCCACTTTGCTATATTTAGGAGAGGTCAGATGAGCAAGTTGTTTGGATGACATGTACCTTAAGAGTCAGTAGGATCTAGTTAAGTCTCAAGGAGATTGGCAGTAAGAAGAGAACTTTAGAGTGCTTCATCATTGCCTGTGAGACCTGGGCTATTTATTATTGATTTTTCAAAACCATGCTCTTGATATATGAAATTTGCATTGTATATACATGTATATGTACCCCTGTGTATTGCGTGTATGTTCATAGAGGTATGTGTGTGTGCTTATGTGTGTGCATGTGTGTATGTATATTTGTAGGGATCCAACGTGGCATAGTGGAAGGAGTATGGTCATTCTATCATCCAACAGACCTTGTCCAAACCCCAACAATAGTCCACTTACAACTGCTTGACCTCGGGCAAGTTCCTTGTTCTCCCTTATTCTCACTTTCCTCCATGATTAAATGGGAATAGGAATATGTACTTTATAGCACATATAAATTGTCCTATACCTAGGACAATTTCTGAGACATGGGGTTATAAAAATATTAATTCCTTTTCTTTATAAAGATACATGGTCTAGACTTTTTACCCTGTATCTATTGTCAAACTCATAGCTACTAGAAATATTGAACTTATTTGCTATTATAATTAAAAGAAGCAAAGTGATTGCTCTTATTCAATTATTATCTGCCAGTTTATTTGTTTGAGCTACTTAGTCCAAAAATTGTAAATACATGGCACATACGCCACCTCTTTTCCTCTCACAATTGATAGTGATTCTCTTTTTCACTGAGCCTAGAGGAAACCTCAGGATTCTTTTCAACACAGTGCCAGGTTCCACAGCCAATGCACCAGCACTGGCACAGGAGATGAAGCCTAAATCCCTGATTTAGTCCCTGGAATGATGATTTCCAAAATCGTAACAGTTTTCACAGCTGTAGAAGCAAGTCAATTGGAAGTAGGCAGAAGAGCTTCCACTAACGTGTTAGTGAGTAGTGACAGGGGTAAGCTCAGGGTCTGTTCTGGAACACAACTATTCCACAGCAGAAGGAGCACAGTGAAGGTCTGATGGACATTTCCCATTACTCTAGTCAGCATCCTCGTCCCAATGCCAAGGCCATACGCTTGCTCAGCCCTGGCACTGCTACCCAGTCTAGCAACTATTCTCATCAGCCCCAGGTCAGAATGGCAGTTCTGTTTTCCTGTTCATCTCACAATTTGCATGTTTGTGTTTTCTCACATTATATCTCACAGAGATATATTGTTGATCTTTCCATCCAATCTAGTGAGTGTATATTTAGCACCTACTATATGTCCAGCATGGAATTCATGCCAGACGTGTACGGCGATCTCGGCTCTCAAGCTGCTCGTAGGCAGGTGGAAAAACGCACATGCTGACACATCGATGTTGTCCACTATGGTAGGTTCCGTGAGAGAGGATGAGCACATCCATTGCTTGATTCTGTTATGTGGTGTCCTCTCCAAAACTCAGTAGGCTTGTATGTTCTCTGGTTTCCTAGCTAGAGTGAATACAAAAGTCAAAATCTTTGCTCTTACCAACTGGTAATATGGCAAGCTCGTCATCTTCATCAGTATCACTCCCTTTAAAGTATCGGCCAACCCCAGAAGCTAAACGGACTCTAGAATGTGCAATATGCCATTGTAGAAATGAGTTCTGTAGCTCATTCTTCTGGAACAATCTCTAAATTTATTTGGGAAGCCTATTATTTCCAGGGAGCGAGCTAAGCACCGGATATGGAGGAAATTCAATCTATGACTGTCTCAGCGGCTCATAGTCCTCGGAGATAACCAACATGTAAATAAGTAATTAGCGGGAAATGGAGGTACCGGGAAGCCATGGCATTGAGTTAATGTCAGATGGATGAGCAGGTACTCACCAGGTAAAGAAATGGGAGAAGGGTATTCCAGGAAGAGAAGTTTCAGAAGGAAACAGGAATTCAGCAAGCACCAGAGCAATTTATGAAATAACAGGGGCACGAGTAATCTGCTGTGTTAGTACTCATGGGGTGAGAAGGAAGGACATGATAGAAAGATGGAGGAATGAGTGAAAATGGGGTTGGAACTGAGGTGTGCGCAAGCTTACACAAATCATCTTCATTGTCACCTCCCCTTCATGAGAAATGTTGAAGTTCATGTCAAAGAGATTAAATTTTAACCGTAGATAAGGAAACTGCTCCAAAAAATGTAAGCCTGGGAATGACAATACTGATGGACAGCATTTGAGCATACCTGGTATCACATGAGCTAATTATCGTGAGGTTACATTAAGCTAGTGCTTCTAATATTACCCCGATTTCACAGGTTACAAAACTGCGGCTGAGAAAGGTTTCAGGTTATACAACTAGTGAATGATGGAGCCAGTATAAAAGCAGTTTTGCTTGTGAGCTCTGAACCTGTGAAATGGAAGCAGAAAAGACTAGAAACAAGACACTTTTAGGGGAAATTGCAGTATATCAGGCAGGAGATGACGGGAGCTGGTTCTAGAGCAGTGGTAGCGGTGTGGTATGTTCAAGGGTAGACACCCCTCTGCCATTCTAGAAGGTGCTAAGGAATCACATTATTTGAAATTCACTCCTTTTCAAATATTAAAGCACTGTTACTAGCTTGACCATCTATTTGGCTCTTTGCAAATAGAATATTTAATGATAAACATTCATAACCACTACAGAAAATTAAAATAAAACTGTTGAAGTTAAATTCTAAAGCAGAGCTCCAAAAAGTTCTGAACAACTACAGTGTCACGGAATGATGCATGGTCTGTTAGATACAGTAATTTTCTCAGTCATTTTTTTGTTGAGGACCTACTTTATTTTAAGTCCTGTGCAAGGTGATGGGGATAAGTGATGGGATATAATTTGGCAGGGGCCGAATAGAAAAATCTCGTGCCTCTGGAGATAAGCTTTCCACATTATTTGGAAATAGTAGTAAAATAACAGTTCTCATTGGAGTGTGTAGTTATGATGTTTTTGTTACAATATTTTTAAACATTATTCTCTTGATACCTTTTATTCACATTTCATACTCCCAGCAGTGTTAATACTAGAAGAAAGGTCTCCATAGTTTGCACATTTATGAAAGAACAGATTGCAGCAAAAGACTTTGCTTCTGTGACAATAGCTTTGATTAACACCTATCAAAATAGAACCATCATTTGCTCACTTAAGCATTTGTTAAATAACCCAATCTGCTACTGAATTAGAAGCCAGATGCCTCTATCTCCACACGTGCTGGGAGGACAGTTGCCACCTCCCCCTGCAGCCCCCAGTCATGAATGGCCCTTGCCCACAGGATGTCTCAGGCTTATTCCAGCTCAAGGTTTTAGGATTCTACAGATTTAGGTGTTTTCTCCAGAGTGGATTGCCGTATTTCAGCTCTACTGTTTCACGAATCAAGTAAAAGATTCTGTAATGGTACCCACCAAAATGGTACCCATTAGGAGTGATATCATACTCTGGCAAGTCTTCATCACCCGGGCTAAATACTACATCATCTGCAAAGTACAGGAAGAATCCAGATTAATAGGTCTTTTTGATGGAAATGACTAACCTTAGAGAATCTTGTTCAAGTGGTGCTCAATCCCTGACTAACCCTGGGACTAGCAATCAGTACTAATATTCACTTTTTGAAGAGCTGTAATTATTAGGATCCGCTTTCTTATACTTGGCTAAGGTGTGCTTGTAATTTTCATTCTGATTTTGCTCTCTGAAGTCAAAAAGAAAAAGTTCATCATGACTAAATGACAGCCCTCTCCTGTCTGGATCAGGTCTTCTTTGTCCTCAATTAAGCAACTAGGTTTCCTGCTGTGCTTCCAGTGATGCCATTTCCAGAACCCCTCATTATCCTGAGAGCTTCCTCTTGACTCGCTGTAATTCCCCAGTGTTCCTCATTAAAATGTGGTACAAAGAACTGAATTTAGCCAAGGATCCTAAAGGAAATCTGATGAGCAAAAATTACAGAGCAATGCTAATTCCTTACTGTAATCCAAAATATCTTTTGTTTTTATCTGAAAGCCACATTGACAATTTCTAATAAAAAACACTCTTACCTCAGGGCCTTTGCACTTGCTGTTCTGTCAGGAAAGCTCTTTCTTCAGACATTCATGTGGCTCTCTCCTCACTTCATTCTGTTCAAATACCTCCTTTTCAGCCACTCCCACTGAAACAGTGTTCTCTCTTCACTCTCTTTTCCTTCCATTGCTGTGTATTTTTTTCATGGAACTCTCATCACCTGATATACCATGTTTCCTCCAAAATAAGACCTAGCCGGACCATTAGCTCTAATGCGTCTTTTGGAGCAAAAATTAATAAAAGACCTGGGATTATGTTATATTATATTATTATATTATATTATGTATTATATTATGTATTAATATAATATAATATAATATAATATAATATAATATAATATAATATAATATAATTATTATTATATTATGTATTATAGTGTTTCCCCAAAAATAAACCCTATAGTAAAATAAGACTGGGTCTTATATTAATTTTTGCTCCAAAAGATACCTTAAAGCTGATGATCTGGCTAGGTCTTATTTTGGGGGAAATACGGTATATTTATTTTATGTCTGTCTTCTTTGCAAAACTTATGCTTCATGAGGCAAGAGACTGTTTTCTCTGCTGCATCCCTCTCATAAATGGACTAGGGAAGACACTCAAATATGTGTTGACTAAATGAAAATTGGGTATGTGATTAACTACGATTCCTAGTACATTTTCTCATGAAATGCAGTTAGATTAAGTCTTTGCCCATTCTTCACATGGTGAGTAACTTGATTTTGTAATTAAAAACTAGCTTAGATTTATTGCAAATATTTAGGCAATATAGATAAGCAAAAAAAAAAATCTCACATTTTCTTTTATCAACACAGTATTTTAATACATAATGTTCTAGGCTTTTCATTCTTACATTTTTTACTAAAATGAGATCACAATTTACATGTTTCAACCTGAATTATTTTTAATGTATATTTTCCCTTATCAACATATATTTCTACTAAGTAAAATCACATACTATTTTGCTGTGGAGATGTATCATAAAATAGTACAGGCTATAACTACTTTAAAATACTGTTCAATGTACTTTCCAGTTACAATCATCAAGTAACTGTAAATAAAGGTTATTTTTAATTTATCATGAACTTAACGGTATTGCGTCAAACAGTGTTGTAGCTAAATTTATGGGATATTCATAATTATTTCCTGGGTATAAGGACTTATTGTATCAAAGAGTATAAACTATATATTACTACTAATGAGTATTACAGATAGACACATTTCAATTTAAATACTCAGGAATATTTTCTTTTTGAGAGATGGGAAAGAAAACATTTATACATCACTAATAAAAATGTAAACTAACATAGTATTTCTGGGTGATGATTTAAGTATACCTACCAAACAAAGAAAAGAACAATAGTTATAAATTTTTTCTTCTGTTTTTCAAATTTGCAAGTTTTTACTCTTGGCCTAAAGGAAAAATCAAATACTTAAAAAAAAAAAAAAAAAAAAAAAGTGTTGTGTTCCTTCTGTCCCATTGAAATTTTACAGTTTTTGAATCTTGAGTCTGTACCCAACATGATGCCACCACTAGAACTTTGTACACTTGATGAGTAAATTTTGTGAGTCTTTATTTACAATAAATAGGTTATAAAGTTTTTAAAAGGGTAGATCAAATACAAAATAATATTGTGGACCATTGGACCTCTTGATAAGGATTTCTTTTTTAAAATTTTGTTTTAATGAAGATTGATAGGGAGAAATGAAATGACTTTAGGTTGAGAGTTTAAAAAAAAAAAACAAGCAAGAAAGAAGAATTTATAAAAGCAAAAGGCATTTAAAGCAAAGTCAAATGTAAAGGAAGGCTAAATAGCTAAGAATGATCTATTCCAAAGAAGAGAAGTCCCAAGTATGGCTCAGTATCTAAGCACCCTTGCTGACATTTCTAATTCACGCCTTTGGCTGCTAAAGGACTTTTGTAAGGCAAATATTGATCCATTTCTCCAGTGAGGATGGACGAAGAAGAAACTCAAAGATCAAAGTTTTGATAAGAAAGGACTCCTTACCAGTACACAAGTACAAGTACATATTGAAATATTCTGCACATGAAGATTGTATAATTCTTACATTATCTTTAAGAAATTAAATAGGTTCATTGTAACATTGTAACAGAACCTATGTAGCATAACCGTTCTCCTCACCCCATCCTGCACTGAAAACAAAGGACCCACAGTGGTTTAAACAGTGATTTGTTATTTCTCACAGTCTGTAGATCTGGATCAGGCCTGCCTCATGTTACTTGGCCTCTTGATGTATTTGTATGTTGCCCATGGGTTTACTGGGGACTAACTGGTGAAGGAGGGTCCATGCTGGGATGACTCCATGTGGTCTTTGGCAGGCTAGCAAAGGTTCCTTCTCAAGGAGGAGCAGGGGTAAAAAAGAGAAGCAGAAACATGCAAGCTCATTTCTGAGATTCTGCATGCATCATTTGTTAACGTCCCATTGTCCACAGCAAGTCACATGGCCAAGCTAGTCAGTATGGAAGTCAATTACCAAAATGCATGGATACAGAAAAATGTAAAAAAAAAAAAACAAAAAAAAGCAAAAAACTGGGGCCATTAATGTTTTACAGTCATTTATATGGGAGTGTTTAGTCAAGTCTTTTGCTTATCGGAAGCCCTCAGTTTTATTAACTATCTCTGAGTTGATTAGACCAATGTACCTTGATGGTTCAGACATCTGCACCTGAAAGCAGAACGATTATTTAAGATGGTGTGTAAGTTTATGGCTCTATGATGAGATACCTGGAGATTAGTTTTTGTGATTGCAGGAGACTGACAAGAGAGATACATATTTTTATAGTAGGAATATATGATGGCTCAATTTCAGCATCTTATTGTGGGCCCATATTGATAATAGAGATTTTTAATGCTCTCATTTGATCATAAATGTTAGCCTTCTATATGATATATGATACACACAGACACATACACACACACACACACACAAACACGAGTTCTGACAATTAAGCTCGTGAACTTGCAGCAACAATGTTGCTAACATTTTTTGATATCAGAGGGATTATTCATTATGAATTTGTACCAACTGGACAAACAGTTAACCAAGTTTACTATTTGGAAGTGCTGCAAAGGCTGCGTGAAAAGGTTAGACGACCTGAACTTTTGCCAACAATTCATGGCTCTTACATCACGACAATGCACCACCTCACAAGACGCTGTCTGTGAGGGAGTTTTTAGCCAGGAAACAAATAACTGTATTGGAACACCCTCCCTACTCACCTGATCAAGCCCCCAATGACTTCTTTCTTTATCCAAAGATAAAGGAAATATTGAAAGGAAGACATTTTGATGACATTCAGGCATCAAGGATAATACGACGACAGCTCTGATGGCCATTCCAGAAAAAAAGTTCTAAAATTGCTTTGAAGGGTGGACTAGGCACTGGCATTGGTGCATAGCTTCCCAAGGGAAGCACTTCGAAGGTGACTGTACTGATATTCAGCAATGAGTTATGTAGCACTTTTTCTAGGATGAGTCTTCAAACTTAATTGTGTATATGTCTGTGTGTATACAGCATCTTATTGTGGGCCCATATTGATAATAGAGATTATCAATTATATGTCTGTGTATACACAGACATAGATATGATACATATATATATATATATATATGTATATATATATGTATCATATCTAAGTAGATATGATACATATATATATATATGTATATATATATGTATCATATCTAAGTTTGACTCTAACAGAAGGTAAAAAAAGAAGGCTACAACTGCTTTAAAATACTGTTAAATGTACTTTCCAACTTTGCCGAATTGATTTATGTAGGTCCAAACAGTGGGCAACATCTGCTAAGAATATACCCTGTATAAACAAATGTAGGATTCCACAGTGGGTGAAAGAAAACCAAAAGGAGATCTATAAATAAAGTGTCTGAAAAGTAATGTGTTTGGAAAAGCCAAGGAGATATTTGTTAACTAAATACATTTTTTAAAATTTCCAAACACTGTTGTAAAAACAAACGGGTAGTATTTTTGGACAGGTGTGTATGTGTATGTGGCATCAAGAAGATATGACTTTCCTCCCTGCCAGGCGTTAGTTAAAGGATGGGTGAATGGGACTAGATCACACCATCATTATTAATCTGGAGTTTGTGACATGGCAACATTGTTGGTCAAATGAGAGAAGACAAAAGTTAATTCATCAGGTCCTCTAGAGTTCCAAAGAATTGCTTTAAACTTGTCTCAGTCTTACAGCACAGTTCTGGCTGTTGATGGAGTAAATAAAGTTGTCTTTTCTCACTTTCTCTCTCCTTGGGCATCATAATGATAATTAAAATATGCCAATTACTTTCTATTACCCCCAAAAAATCCTTTGTGGGAGTCAGTTCACACAGTATTATTCCCATTTTACAGATGAGGAAATGGAGGATGAGATCAGACAACTTGCTCAAGGTACATACTCGTGGAAAGTTGGGGCTCTTACAAATCCCAACTCAAAGGCTTTCCTTCCTACAGAATACTATCTGCCCTTATATAGGTTCCCACTCCTCCTGAAGGCACACGATTGACTTCCCTGGTCACTTTACAGAGGGAAGTGGAGGTCAGGAGGAGAATCAAACAAAAGATCATTGAATAAATACATTGAGAAAAGAAAGACAATATCAAGGTAGTAAACAATAAGAATTGAAAACAGGTGGCTTGAGAGCAGATACATTTCACTGACAACTTTATTTGATCTGTACAGTATTTTGAAGCACAATTTGGCAGATGTTTGGTTGCAACACAATCAGATTAGCACCTGCGGTTTAATACCCTTTTATATACAGAGGGTGCCAAAAAAATGTGTACACATTTTAAGAAAAGAAAAAACTATTAAAATTATAATACTCAATATATACCGATAACAAAAGATGAATACAAGTCACGTTTGACTTCTGCAGTTACAAGAGGTGTTCAAAGTGGTTACCATTAGCGTCCAGACACTTCTGATTACAGCGTACTACTGCCTGAGCAACGTTGACCAAAGTATCCACTTGTATCCATTTTTTTGGCACCCCTGGTATATTTATGTTGCTTGTTTGGCTTCTGCAGATTTGATATTACAACTCTGAATCTTAATTTAAATTAAGGAATTCAATGGTGCATTTTAGAGAGTAGGTCAAGACTAACATATTCTTTCAGGCGCAAGAGGGTGGTTGGTTCTTGTGACTGGTTGATGAGGTGGGCTTTGAGTAGCTGAATGGAACAGAAATTGATATCTGAGTAAAGAAACCCTGGACGTACACATTGATGCTAAAGCTTCCTCAATGAGCATGAGCAGAGCAGCCACTGTGCTAGAGGGAGGTCAATGTAGTGTTTGGTGTGTGCTCCCATCTCTCTAGAGGGATCAGAGCTCTAGCCACACAATATGTTCCTTGAAAACTGGCTCTAGAAGGAGAAACTGTCATTCTAATTATGTCACAGAAACTGGGGACTGTGCTGATCCCCAAAGTTGTGAGGTAGTGGTGAGTTGAATTTGTTCACGTTTACATCTCAACTTCGGGCACTTGAGATGTCCTTTCATATAGTCCAGAAACACTGGGAACAAATGCATCCCGCTTGGCTGAGGGAGGAAGAAAACCTTTCTCATCTTAACTACATACGTTTTGTAGACTTTGCTTCAGCATACTGTACAACAGTGTTTGTAGATATTTTACAAAAAATAATGATTGAGTTCACTAGCATCTACCACATTTTTCTTGTTCTATGGACTTCACTCTGGATACCATGGTCTCCTAAGTCCGGGGTATCTTCTACCCCTTCTAATCACTTTAATCCCTTTATAGTTTTTCAAGTCATTTGGCTACGACCACCCGGCTTGTAATAAATACCTAAACTTTGATTCCCATGCTAATCTAAGAAATTAGGAAATTGGCAGGAGGAGTTGAAAGAAATCATTCTGTTTCCAATGACAGACAGTAAGAGCCAGCCCTTACACAGCACTTACCGTGTACCCACCACTGCTGGAAGTGGGACTCCCTTAATCCTCAGAACAGCTGTATCCCCAATTTGCCACCCTTGTCCCCATTCTACAGGAAACCGAGGCACAGAGAGACGAGGTGAGGTATCCAGGGTTGCAAAGACAGTGCCAAGGCTCCCATTATAACATGGGTTGTCAGTCTCCTGAGCTTCTGTTCTTGACCATTACGCTACTTCTTTTCCCTAGGTGAACTTGGTAAGTCAGCTACAAATTTCTACTCAGTGACTTTGCTCAGGCTTCTCTTTTCCCATAATGTCCTCCCTCAGATTCTCTGCCTGCCCAGGTCAAGTTCAAATATCACCTCCTCTGTGAAGCCCTATCCGATTCCTCCTGGCCTCTGTTCTTTTGCCGACCCTTGTCATGACACTTATCGTTTGGCATTTTTGTCAGCGTGTACTCATCTCTCTCCTCTAAAGTATAGTCAGCTCTTTGAGGAAGAGGGATATCATGTCACTTTTAGTTGCATATCCACAGTGACTGGGAGAATGCATGGTGCACAGTAAGGACTCAGCACATATTGTATTAGACATGAATGAACAAAGATATTTGGAGATGCTTGTTGATAAATAAGAGTAAGTTTTAAGTTTTCTTTACCTCTATTTAGTGCAAATCTCTGGCCAAAGGAAGTATTTTTATTAGATGTTTGTTGGATATTGTAATGACTAAGCATCTGGGTCCCTGTATATTTTATAGCATTATTGAAATGAGAGAATGGAGAACCTTGACTTAGATGAATTTAGGTAGCTTCTTTGATGTGGAGTCTGTTGTTTCTGAACCTTAATTAGCTATACCCCTCAGTAAATCAACAGTGACTTGTGGGTTATTAAATGGCAGAATAGTTCAGTTTAGTTCCTTGATGAATGTCACAGAGTGTCTACATTTCTCATATTTCATTAGATGCCAATATTTTCTAGTCACTGCTTAATTTGAAATAATGACATTATGTGCAGATCATGAGAGACCCCACCCATGGATGTTTCTCTGAACACTTACGGTATTAGACTTTTTCTAATTATTTTTCTCTGCACCAGAGTGCTCACTTTTTTTCTCTGCTAGTGCATTGGATATTAATGACTGAACAAGTCAATTATAAAAAGAGAAGCATGCTCCTTCTATGCATTGCCTGGATGTCTTAACAATCTCACTATTTGATGAGTGACTTGTGGAAATATTTAACTCATCCCGTTTGACAGATGTCACGTGCTCAATAAGGACAGTGAACGTGCTGTCCAATACAGAGAAGACTGTGTGCAATGGTTTTACTCTGATTGCAGCACTGCCTGGGGGTGAGAGGTTTCTGTTTTAATCATAGCCATAGTTTGGCTCAAAAGTGTTGAATTGTTTGACCTTGATAACCAGCTCTACAAAATACATTTACAAGGTAAAAAAAAAAAGAAAAAGAAAAAGATTTACATCAGGTTAAAGTTAATTGTAGTTGGAATTTGCTTAATAATTCATCCCCTGCCCTTCTAGCTTATGTAGAATAAATGAACGATTTTTGGGGAAAGGAAGGTCAGTGTTATATTCAATTTACTGCAGTAGGTGACTTTCCAATTGGGGACTTAATTTTAAGAGGGTTTTAATAAAGAGGAAGAGGTGCCTTATAAATGTCTAGGTCAACATAGCAGATTTAAATTTAAGGTATTACTTTTGCCTGTGGGATTCTTTTATGTCCAAAAAGAAAAAAATAAAAAGGAAATTTCAGACATAGTCTCAGTGATAAGAGGCTTGGTCTTCATCTGATTTCTTGACTTCTGAGTCTTGTCTGCTTTTCCGAAGTCTCTCAAGCATGTGCCTCTCTAAGGGCTACCGCAGTGCTCTGTAGCCAGCACATCACCTCTTGCTGTAATGGCCTTTTCCTTACAGACCCTCCTGGAAGATCCTTTAGAACAGATTGTATCCTACTAACGTGACATTTGCAGAGCCTGGCTTGGACTCTGGCTCATAGTAGCCATTAGAAAACAAGTACTGAATTCATTAATTTATTAATGAGGATAATGCCACATTCATGGTAATCAAGAACATTTTGCTGACTCATTTTCCCTCCCACAATATACAAGAATTCCAGCTCCTTTCAATTCAAATTAAGATTTTCCTGGGAGTCCCTTCATGTATTGCACATATATATCTAGTCATCATATTTTTCTTCTCCACTGGCTCCACCATGACTCATCTGATGCCCAAGTCAAGGGCATGGTTTTCAGTTCTCCCCAAAGTCACAAACCTTCAAAATAGTATTATAGGGCTATGTTTCTGAGCGGAGTCACAGTGCTGAAGACATGTCATGTCTCTTGTGGAAGTGGGAGTGTATCTCTGCTCCATTTTGCCATCTTGGCATTGAAGATGAAATATCTCACATCTTTTATAAAGTATCCTCATGTTTCACAAAGTACCCCAAAGGAACATTTCTTTAACCTATCTCGATCTCCTCTGTCCATCTTTCTTGGATATGTGTCCAGGTGCGGGTCTGGGTACGAACGTCTTGCACCAATGCCATGTTCCATGCTGCTTTCCTATCATCCATCATCTCTCCCCAGGCATCAGCTTAAATATTTCACTTTTTCTTTAGTCCCAAATAGAACTTTATTTCCTTTTCAGTTACGTTTCTCCTTTCCATCTTCCTTCTTTCATTCATGCATTCATCCAACACACAGTTATTGGATAAATATTATGTACAAAATGCTATAATATATTCTGAGGATACACTGAAGAATAAAACAGATGAAATTCCTGTTCAATGGAGTTTATAGTTCTATTCTCTTGAAGATGCCCAGATATGTTTTAGTCCCATTTGGATCTATGCTAAGTCTTAAAGCATGATACATGTGTTTGTCTCTCTTGCTGAGACCTCAGCACCCATAAAACTTCCTCCTTATGTTTAGTTGTAATTAGGGCAAGGCATATATGATGTAGTTTGAAAATTTGGGAATGCATTAAGAAGAGACAGAGAGTAAGAAGGACTGAAACTGATTATAAGGACCTTTTTTCCTGCCAAGGAGACAAGGGGAAGGAAGTGTATAAAGGAGATGACAAACACAGTATTTGGTTATGATTGGGGATAATCACCTCCTGAAAATTCCCATTCAATATGAGGAAGTAGACGTGGTCTCAGGAACCCAGGAGACACGGAAGGTGTGGTATGTGGAAAAAATGAAAAATAAGTAACAGAAGGACCTGGGCCTCAGAGGTCAACTCCAAGGTAAAGACAGTCTCTTCATGGAAGGGTTGATTAAGTCTGTCAAGATTCTATAGATTAATTGATGAGCTGTCTGAGAAAGAAGATGCACTTAATAGAATGAATTTTAATTTTCTGCCAACAAATCCCAAATGCCTGAAATATTTGGTTTTTTTTTTAAAAAAAAGGTACTTGAAAGCAAGGTGACCTATTTGCCAACTGTCCCAGTCAATCATAAAGAGATGACATTTTTGAAGAGTGACTCATCATAAGAAAAGGGACTAAATAGCTGCAAACAGTAAAAAGGAAAGATGATCATCCTGAGCTGACAATGTTCCCCCAAAACTGAAGATAGAAGTTCAAAAAAGAACTTTTCAAAAATCCTGTGGTAACTGCTACCATTTTCCTCTTTTGAAAGCCTCTTGCCGAAATGGGAAGATGGAAAGATCAATCAAACAAACTGCAGGAGACAACCCTGAATGACACCAGGATTGAATTTTTTCTACTGTTGACTCTTGGAAGATGCTCAAGTCACTAATTACTCCACGAAGTAGAGTAACTATTGCTGTGAACTATTAGTCAAACTTCCTAATGACCATGTCACCGATGGGAAGCATTAGCTACATCTCAGTGCCAAGAACATTCTTTATGCAAACGAAGCATATAATCAAAGATAATCACTTATAGGAAAGTTCTTAGGATAATATTAATCCCAGAGAGAATTTTGCTGGTGCTGTTTTAAAACAATGTTGTGTTCTAATATTATTCCTCAAATTTTCCCCTTTTAAGAAAGACTTCTAGTAGTTTCTCAATGGAACAGTTCCTAAAAATATATGTAGCACAAATCTTGGGTGTCCACATGGCTCAATGTATAGAATCACAGAACAGAAACAAAATTCAACTACCTGATCGTAACAGAAATTTTTCACTGACTAGCAGAACATGATAAAATGCCAACAAAGTAATTTTATTCTTTCTTCCATTGTTCCTTCCTATTTGTTTTATGGGCTATTTCTTTCCATGCCCCTGGATGAAAACTTAGACTCATACCATAACTTTTCCATCTTCTTTAGTTCTAAGAGCCGTCTCATTTCAGTAATTAAACTGTCTAGTTATCAGCATAATAGTCAAAACACTGATCTTCAAACACTTGTAGAACTATTCCCGCCTAGTAGCTTGCACTGCTTTCAGATCTGGAAGTCTCACTGGGGAAGAGGAATGCAGTTGACTTCTTCTACCATATTTGCCTTCTTTGTAGCTCAGCTCCTGACACTTTAAGGTACATCCAGGGAGAGGGGGTATCAGAATAGAAGGGTCATAGCCTTATTTGGCGGGGTGGTCACCATCTGTCACTGGCTTTTCTATGTTTGAGAGAGATTAGAATTGGCTCATTCTCTCAAGACCTGTATTGTGCTTCTCAGAGATTCTCCCTGTGGTATAATAAAAATAAATATTTGGTCTTTTTCCCAGTTCCTGGCACACAGCTCTTATAACCTTGGGTTCTCCAAAGTGATAAGTGTTTTTTATCAGCTAATGAAATGGCTGGTGATTGGCGATGCCTAGATAGCTTCAGAGTGGGGGCTGGTCACCAGATAGAGCAACCATGATAAGAGGGTTGGAATTTTCAGCAGCCACCCTTCCATGCCACTGACTTCCCTTTCCCATCTCCCCAGGGAGAGGGGATGGAGATTGAGTTCAATCACCAAAGGCCAATGATCCAATCAATTGTGCCTACTGATGAAACCTCCATAAAGCCCCCTAAGTGAGAGGGTTCAGACAGCCTTCCGATGGATGAACACATGGAGGTACCAGAAGGGCATGCATTCTCTATGTCATGCCCTCCGGACCTTCTCCTGTGCATCTCTTCCATTTGACTGTTTCTGAGTTGTAACTTTTATAAGAAAAAGGCAACCGTGACTAAAGTGCTTTCTTGAGTTCTGTCAGTCATTCTAGTGAGCCATTATTTGTAGTCAGCTGGGCAGACATGTGAGTAGCCTGGATACTCTGTTTATAGCTGGCATCTGATGTGGGGGCAGTCTTATGGGACTGAACCCTTAAACTTGTGGAGTCTGTAGCTAACTTCAGGTAGGTAGTGTTGGAGTAGAGTGGAATTAGTAGACACCCAGTTGGTATCAGAGAATTGAAAAATTGGCTGTTGGTATGGAAAAACCTGACACATTTGGTGTCAGAAGTGGTGTCAAGGAAAAAAACCAAAAACCTCTTTCTCCCAATTATGATATCTCACAAATTTCCTTAATGCAGGTTTCTGAGAAGCTCTTTCTTGGTCTCATTTTATAATTTGTATGATCCTTTAAAACCCAAGGGATGTTTGTCAGTCTCTTTTAGTGTTTCAGGGCCTGCATGGGTCTCTTCCTTCATGATACGCCAGGATAGCTGTGTGAACACCCAGGGGCATGAGCCGTGGCCAAGAGAGGGTTCTTTGCAGGGTAAGCGTGTCTGTGTAGGCAGAGCATGGATATGAGGGCTGCACATGTATACACTTGCTTATAAAGTCCCTCATGGGATGTGACAGAAAAGCTGTGGAACGGGAAAAGGGCAGCCATGGATCAGGAGGACCTCTCCTTTCCACTCTGGGACAAAACTTCAAGGAGTCCATGAATTCTACATTCAAACCTGATCTTCCAGGTTTTCCATATGTCAAAGTAGGAAAATAAGACACATTTTATTTAACTGTTGTTTTTTTTTTTTTTTTTTGCTTGATCTGTGCTTTTTTCAATTGAGACATATGGCATATGGGCTTTCTACATGACTCTTACCCTAGGTCCACAGAAGGGATGGGCCTCCCAGTAACTGTAAATTCTATTTTCTTCTTTAGTTTAGAATTGAAGGATCTCCTGTGAAAGATTCCTACCAAAATTGGACAACAATCTCACAAAGTTATTTTCCTTTGCTCCTTGACTCCATGTCAATAAGCCATAGCAATGAGTATTTCCCAGGGATTAGAACAATGCTTAGAACATAGTAGGCAAACAATAAATAGATAAATACAGGAAAATGTGCATCAGGTACCCTTTGGCTGATGGGATTAGATGATGGTTTTAATTTATTGATTATATTTTTATGTATCTTACAATTTTTCTATAGTACATACATCTACTACATAATAAAACAATGCAATGAGTGTATTAAATTATAATGGATATTCTTTATCCTTAAACGCTTTTATGTTTCTCAAATAGAGAATATTATTGTGTGCATTTAGTAGATTTTGAAACAGAACTCTGATTCTAACAGTGTCAACTTGCGAAAGATTTGGTGTTTCTCATGTTCTCCTCAAGGCCTTTGTACCTGACGCAAGCGTGACTGCTTCCCACAGGAAGTAGGTTTTTGTATCCTGTCCACTGTCTCCCTTTCAGTTTTGTGTTTGCATCTTAGTTGCAACTGCTCTGGCTGGTTTTCCCTTGTCCTTCAGCCAAAAGAGATCATATAATACAGAGTGTGCCTGCCTTGTGCCCAGAACACATGCCAGTGTAGGAATCAAAGTACCATTTCTTGTCAAATACTTAATTTGAGCTCAACTCACAGAATAAAAAGATGGTCCTCTTCTTTTGAGAGCATACAAGATAATCAATGGGTCGCTTTTAAGAGGTCATCTTAAAATATAAGGGTGATAGAGTGGACAATTGGGTATAGTGTACTAGGTTTATAAAAATTCTGTGTTTTTGGTGACATCTAAGCACCTGAATACGAATATTACAGTTAAAAGTCTGGGATCTGTGCGTAGGCCTGGGGGTGGGCAACGTCATGGACTTATTTTCTTTTGAATGTCAAGTAGTGGGCTGTCTTGAAACAGCTCAATTTTTGGCACTATTAGAAAAAAACAAGCATCTGTCTAAGCAATAGTTGACTGAGCTTTTTGATTTTCACCTGGTTGTTTGACTGTCATAAGCTATCAGAGAATATAGGTATTTATGATCAAAATAACAATTATTTGACTTTAAATATCATGTCCCACAGACATAAAACTAGATTTAAGTTGCCTTCATTTTAGAAATAGTGCAAACTTACCATTGTTCTTGGAACTCATTTGCATTTTTTTTAACCTCTGGTTACTCGTGGAATAAGAAAAATATTTTTCAATATGCTCTCTGGAGTATTTCATAATATGTGGGTGAAATTTTTATATTTCAGTAATCTCAATTCCAGTTTTAATGGAATCGTATAATTCAAACTGAATTGAAAACCAAAGCGCTAGCATATTTTAATCATGTGCAAATATTATTCAGTCTGATGCTATTCTAGAAAAATTATGACCTAACAAGTTTGCAAGTGTAGTCCACAAATCACCTCCTCTATGAAACTGACTGCAATTTCCTCATTTGAAAGAAGTGTCTCTTTCTTTAAAACTGCAATATGTGTCTAGAACTGAACCAGGTACTGAATATAGAGTGAAAAGAAAACAGCAGTTCCCATCCTCAGAGAGCTTACGTGCAACACACACACACACACACAGGCACACACACACGTATGTATGTGTATATGTATACACATGTACATATATGTATAGTTATTTATTACAGAAGTAGGTGAGTGTAATGAAAATTAAAAGTACTAGGTGTTGTGAGAAAGACTGACAGGTGGTGTAATTAAATGCTGAGACCTCTAAGGAGACATTGAAGTTTTTCAGCTGACAGGAGTTAGCCTGGCTAAGTGTGGGGCAGGCGAAAGAGGTAAGCTTGGTAAGAGCTACACTCAAGACTGAAGGCCTGGAGGCACTGAGGCTTACACAGCTTGGCTTGTTTGAATTGCGACAAAGCCAATGTGGCAGCCGCATACAGTGAGTGAGTGGTGTAGAATCCTGGGGTAGAGGAGGGATCTTTTCAGAAAGTTCCAGAGGTAAATCTATCAAATGCTGTGTTGCGGAACACTGAGATAGAAAACTGAGTCATCTTTTCCTTAGGAGTAAGCCAATTGCATTTTTTTTTTTAACTGCGTTTTGTCGTAGTTCCTATGACGGGGGGTGGGGGGGGTGGGGGGGTGGGTGGGTAGAAGTTGATTCAAATCATTGTGAATATAATTCAGTCACATTTATGAATGTTTTTCAGTGACTCTTAGGTGCTTGGTGCTGCTTAAGCACTAATAATAATATTAACAATAACGACAATAGCTAACAACTATTTAGCTATGCTATGTGCCATAATAATATTTGTTGATGTTTCTATAGCCTTACTAGGTGCCAGAAACAGTTATTAGTATTATATTTATTATCTATTTTGGTACTTATATCAAGCTTATGAGACAAGTACTCCTATTATGCCCCTTTTATACATGAAGAAAATGAGGCACCGAAAAGTTAAGTAACTTCCCCAAGGTCACACAACCTTCAAAAGTCACAGAGCTGGAATTCAAATGAACGTATCCTCTTTCCAGTGTCCATGTTCTTAACTGCTTTGCTGTGTTGCAATATGAATTATATTTACAAACTTAAAGGGACGAGTGAAAGACACCAACAGAGCTGCCTATAACATAATACAAAATAAACACTAAATATGAGTATAAATAAAAGATGCCATTAATTCTGATTTCGAAAAGGTGGAGGGTTGGCAGGAGGCTTGGGGAGGCAGGAGAGGAATCTGGTAATACTTTTTGTCTGTATCAATCAGAAGAAACTCCCAGTAAAAGAGAATTTAAGAAGCGGGCCCCACCGAGAACACCTCCTGGGCAGGAAGTTTCCTAAGTCAATGTCAGACCTTCCGGTCAGGGTCCTACAGCCCTACTGTGCCACAGACACGCTAAGGGCAGGGTTCATGCGCATCACAAGGTAGACACTGAATAAAGGCTTGTTGGATGATGGGCAGGAAGCACGTTCTCACTTCTCGATGAGTAATTGGATAACGACAGTGGGACTCAGTCCTGTGTACTCACTGCTACTGATGACCAGCTGACGAACACATGCCTGACAGCACCCATGCTGAGGCCTGGCATCCATTATACCAACGTCTTGCGCATCAGCTATAATGACCATGACTAGCCTTCCTTCACATAGCAATTTACCCATCAGAAAAGATTTTCCTATGTATGACATCTATGTAACGCCTGACAATTTATGTATTTTGCCCTCACTTTTGTAAAAACGGTTATGCTTTTGCCCAAAGTAATATATGTTTCTTGTTTTAAAAGCGAAGTGGGACTATGAAGCTTATAATAAAAAATAAGTGTCCTCATTCAACATTCCCTCCTTCCAATTTCCACCTCTACAGAAGTAATTTACGTTTTAACTTGTTTTAGCTTTTTGTGTGTGTGTGTGGGTTGGGGGGATTTACCTTCATATATTTAAGTAACATGGTTACATTGCTATTTCTTGATTTGTTTTTTCCGTTTTGAATGTTAGCCATTGACTTCTTATGAGAGAAAATGAGAATTTACCTTATAACTTCTTCCCTCTTCCTTCTTCCTACACACATACACACTCTCATGTACACTTTCCCTCTCCCTAGCTTGGCAATACAGTTAAGATATACTTTTGGTTATATAAACATCCTTGTTTTATTACTGCAAAATTTAAGTATAATTCACATTTTTTTCTATTTATTGTACTATGTATCTTATCATGCATTATTCCCTTTCCTGTACAAGTCTGCTTGGAGTAAATAATTGCCTTATTTTTTTAATTACTTAATTTTCTCAGAATCTATGACTAATTAATTCCTAAGCCTTTGAACTGAACTTGAAAGTTGTTATTAATCCATTCAAACTCATCAAGAAGCATATCATTTTTTTTTTTTCTCCCAGAGGGACTCATTCCCGCAACCCTTTATTCCCTTTTCCACTTTTAGCCAGCTGATGTGTAGACTTGCTGCATCTCGGATCACTCCATCATCTTCACCTAAAAACTCCCTCTCTTCTGGATTGTTTCCTTTGGTTCTCGAATCCCACTTTCTGATTTACATCTGTTTTGTGGCAGCACATTCTTCATAACGTTCCCCAGACGGACGGCAGGAAACATTTTTGAGACATTATTTATTAGTCATGATAGACTATCATGGTTTGTCAACCTCAGCACCATCGACATTGGGGCCAGATAGTTCTTTGCTGTGAGAGGCTGTCCTGTGCCCTGTACGATGTTTCATGTCATTGTACCTCTGTTTCTACCCACCACCTGGTAGCACATCCCTTATTTGTGGTAACAAAAGTTGTTTAAAGACATCCCTAAATGCTGCCTGGGGAATGATGTCAACTTCAGTTGAGAAACATCAGGATTTGTAAACAAATTAACCCCAAAATATCAGTTGCTTAACTCAACAAATGTTTGTTGCTCATTTGTGGTATATGTACAGTGTGGGTTTGTAAGTGCTCTTTCCTCATATTCATTTATAAAATTATCCAGGAGCCTAAGGTGACAGACATGCTCCCAATTTCTTTTCTTTTCTTTTCTTTTTTTTCCTTCTCTTTTCTTTTCTTTTCTTTTCTTTTCTTTTGCACAATAATTAAAATTCTAAAGTCAAAGAGCTGAGGGGTTTGGAAGCAAGGGAATTTTCACCCTCTCAGTTCAGAACTGACGAACTGATAGACTTTATTTCTTATATTCCACTGGCCAGAATCAGTCATATCCCCATTCTTAATGTCAAGGAATAAAAAGAAAAATGATCTCTATCACATCTTACAATTCTGAAAAAAATGTCTTCATTGTATTCTTATGTGTTTAATAGTTTGGCTGTGTTTAGAATTCTCCATAACAAAGAAATTTGGTGATATAAATATCATTATTTCACAGATGAAGAAACACCCTTAGAAAGCTACAGAGCTAGTAAGTCATAGAACTGAGATTGAACCAGTTGTGTGACTTCAAATTAGAAGCAATACTATATGTTCATTGCACCTGTTTCTTTTTCCTCATGGGCACATGGATAAACTGCATTTGCCAGCCTCCTTCCACTACATTTGGCTCTGTGCCTGAATTTTGGCCAATGGGATGGAGCAGAGGTGATATATGGCTGTTCCATAACAGTATTCCTTACACAATTCTCTATTCTCTTTCTCTCTCTGTGGTGAACCCAGAAGCCATGAGTTGAATTGTGACATAAAATGGAAAGAGCTTAAGTCTCTAAATAACATCATGAAGCAAAGCTCTGGTCCAACCTCATTGGACATTGAATGATTAAATAAAAAACCTTTACAGAGTTAACCCTCTGAAGTTTTGACATTAGTTGTTTTACCAGCTAGTGTTATTGTCCCTGATTAACAGTGCACTGAATACTAGAGAGAGTGCTGCCATAATGAAAACTTGAAAAATATATCTGATTTACTGGTTACAAGGCAAGTGGCATAAAAATCATGGCAGAAGTGGAAAGATGGTGACTCATGTTAGGTGGTGGCAAAAGTTTGGTAAAATGGTTTCATGTAATAAGTTGGAAAATAGGTAATATACTTCCTATGTTGACAGCTGTCAGAAAAGTGATTGAGGAAAACTGAAGTGTTAGTGTATGTATAAATTATTAGAGATAAGAATTGGCAGTTTGCCAACAGAAATGAAAGGATATAAAAATAGTCCAGAAATATAAAATCTTGAAGGATTGAAAAAACCAATTTCTTCTGTACCACACAGAGTAGAAAGTAAAACTAAAAAAATATTTTGAGCAATAAAATTTTATGAATATCAAGACTTAAGGCAAAGAACAGGTTAAGGATGTGGTCCATTTTAGCCTGATAGTCTCAGGCAGAGCTTATTCTATTAAGAGAGAAACAGGGAGTGATAAATCAAATAAAACAGATTTGAGGTCAATGTTTAGTAAAGAGCTTTTGGATTAAAACTCAACAAATTAGGTATTGGAGGATTGCAACTCAATGTAATAAAAGCCATATGTGATATCATACTCAACTGTAAAAGGCTGAAAGCTTTTTCTCTAAGATCAGAAACAAGACAAAGTTCCCACTCTTGCCCCTTCTATGTAGTGTAGTACAGAATGTCCCAAGGAGAGCAATTAGGCAAGAAAAATAAATAAAAGGCACCTAAATTAGAAAGGAAGAAGTAAAGTAATCTGTATTTACAGAGAACATGATCATATATATAGAAAACCTTAAAGACCACAACAAAAAACTGTAGAATAAACCAATTCAGTAAAGTTGTAGAACATAAAATCAACGTGCAAAAATCAGTTGTATTTCTATACACTGAAAACGGACTATCCAAAGAAGAAATTAAGAAAACAATCTCACTTACAATAGTACCAAAAATAAATAAATAAATAAATAAATAAATAAATAAATAAATAAATAAATACATAAATAAAATACTTAGGAATAAATTTAACCAAGGAGGTAAAAGATCTGTACACTGAGAGCTATAACACATTGATGAAAAAAAATTAAAGACATGAATAATGGTAAGATATCCAGTGTAAATGGATTGAAAGAATTATATTGTTAAAATGTGCATACCACCCAAAACGATCTACAGATTCAGTGCAACGCCTATCAAAATTCCAAAGCAATTTTGAGCAAAAAGAATAAAGTTGCAGCTATCAAACTACATGATTACAAAATATTCTACAAAGCTCTAGTAATCAAAGCAGCATCGTACTGGCCTTAAAACAGATATAGAGACCAATGGAACAGAATAGAGAGCCCAGAATATTCCACACATTTATGGTCAATTGATTTTTTGACAAAGGTGCCAAGAACACACAATGGGGAAAAGACAGTGTGTTCAATAAATGGTGAAACCATTTTACCAAACTTTTGCCACCACCTAACATGAGTCACCGTCTTTCCACTTCTGCCATGACTTTTATGCCACATGCCTTGTAACCACTAAATCAGATATTTTTCAAGTTTTTGTTATGGCAGCACTCTTTCTAGTATTCAGTGCACTATTAATCAGGGATAATAGCCAATAAACTGGTTTTCCACATGCAGAAGAATGAAATTGGACACTTGTTTCATTCCATACACAAAATTAACTCAAAATGGACTAAAGACTTAAATGTAAGGCCTGAAACTATAAAACTATTAGAAGAAAACATAGGGAAAATATTTTTGACATTGGTCTGAGCAATGATTTTTTGGATATGACCCCCAAAGCATAGGCAAAAACAAAAAATGACAAAAGGGACTACATCAAACTAAAAAGCTTCTGCCCAGCAAAGGAAACAACCTACAGAGTGAAGATACAACCTATAGAATGCAAGAAACATTTGCAAATCTTACATCTGTTAAGAGATGCATTTTCAAAATACATAAGGAACTCAAACAACTCAATAGCAAGAAAATAAATAACCTGATTATAAAATGGGCAAAGGACCCGAGTAGATGTTTCTCAAAAGAAGACATACAGATGGCCAACAGGTATATGAAAAAATTCTCAACATCACTAATCATCGGGGAAACGTAAATCAAAACCACAATGAAATATCACTTCACACCTGTTCAAATGACTATTATCAAAAAGACACAAGATAACATGTTAGCAAGGATATGGATATATGGATGTATTGAATGCCTCGTTACTATTATGTCCCACACGACATTACTTTTGTTTTACAGCTTAAGAAATGAGACATTGGCTCCTATCTTTGGAATTCACTGGTTTGCGATATACCAAATCACCCAGAAGCAACCAAGCAGATGGATTAGCGGAATGAAATATTGAAATAGCCGGCAATACTTTGCAGGCGTGGGATATGTCCAGTTCAGTGAGATATATTCTTGGAGCTTCTGACCAATTTATGATTCTCCCATAACCAGAATATAAAGGTCTTGGAATTAAAAGGGTGGAAAGAAAATGATTTCTTTCCACTTTTTCACCAAAGTGAAAAAACATGACCAGCTAAGAAAGGGAGAGAAATGTGATTAACCTGAACCACATAAAAATGTGCACAAAACTAGAACCAACAGGGAAACTGCTGAAATGTTACTGAGGAGGGAATTGTGACAGGGAGAAATAATCAAGTGTTAGTATAAAAACTTTTGCTAACTAGAGCTGTGAGTTGGTCTATAACTAAGGCTGAGGAAAGAGTCAAATTTAGTCTAGAATATTGCTCTTAGCCCCCTACCTCTCAATAATTTCCAGCTGCAAAGACCAATTATTATCCCTAATCGTCTATTTGTAAAATTGTTTTTCCCATCCCTGCAATGCTTGGATCTGCTTGTTTTGAGGTCTTAGTTACTACAGGACAAAGTGTCTACCAGGTACATACCAAAGGTTACGTTGATTAGAAGGTGTAGATGTCAGCTACCAGTTGTCATTGGGGTTCTTCACGTCAGTGTTAAGACAGTTAAGAGAGGCAGTTGGTTTATTGTCTGGGGTGACTGATCCTGAGTTTAAAGGACAAATAAGGTTGCTGCTACACAACAGGGTCAGGAGAGATTTTTTTGAAGCCAGGGAGTTTTATGGGACTCCCTCTTAGTATTTCAATGCCTAGAGGTCAAAGTTAACTGGAAGACTAAAGCAATTCAGTACAATCAAGACTAATGTTTCATTCCCTCAGGAATGGAAGTTTGGGTTATACTATCAAGTAAAGAATCATTACCAGCTGAGATTTTGGCTGAACACATAGGGAGCATGGAGCCACCAGTTATAGAACTAAGGACCATAGTAGCTATGCATTTTCTTCCTTGTATGTCTATGTATATACACATCTGTGTGTGTGTGTGTGTGTGTGTGTGTGTGTGTGTGTGTGTATTTATCAATTTCTTTTCCCCTTATGTTAAGGGTGTGGGTGGTAGTTACCATATAATGTAGTCTTTAAATTAAGGAAGGGAATTGTAACTGAGTTATAATGAACATGAACCAGAAATGGATACAGTTACTGATAAGACTTTGGGTTTCCTGGTTTGGGGAGAGGATAAATTTGTCATTATGTATATGAATAATAACTGGATGATACTCAGCGGAAGAGTGATATTGTTGTCTTGTTGTTCTGAAGGTTAAATATATGTATAAGGTTATACATGGACGCTAAGTATACAAAGGGGCAGGTAATGCCATATATTGTTGAATCTCAGCACCATCCCTGCCCATTTAATTAGACCCTCTGCCATATCAGGGTCCAGTTTATATAATAGAACAGTTTTGGCCAATGACTGGCACTCACCCAAGATTTGGAAGGTAAAAGGGGAAGATAAACCATTCTTTTCTGGCAGCAGCTCCTGGCAGACAGATGGGCAGACAGCAGATGTGAAATTTGCAGTGGCTTCCAGATGAACTCCTGCAAAACACCTGCTTCTGTGCTGTAGGCAGAGGAGTCCATCGCTGAAAACATCCCTACTTTCCCGACCTTTCTGAGTTTCTGAAAATCAGCGTGAGTTTCTTGACCTTTTCTCCTCTAGTTATTCCAAAAGTTTGTAAGCATTTAACTTACTGTGTTAAATTTCTTTCTATCTGAAGTAGCTATAGCGATTTCTAGTCTTCTGACCAATTGCTGACAAATACCCGATTTCTCTTTTTTCTTCACGAATACCGCACTACACCTGTTCTGTGTTTAGCCCTGTGGGATATGATTTAGGAGACCTGATAGAAGAAAAGACATGGCTGTATGTGGTAACTACTTGCTACTCACCCAAAATAAGTGGCCAAGAACCATTTTATTATGCTCTCAGATTCCATGGGCCAAGAATTTTGACATGTCATTGCACCATGGCTTGTTTCTTCTCTATAACATCTTGGCCTGTCTGGGAAGATGCATAAGCTGGTGGTAACGCCACAGCTGGTTACTGAAATCATCTGAAGGCTTATCATTTATGTGTTTGGCACCTGGGCTAGGAAGGCTTGATGACTATTGCCAAATGGAGTACACACTGGTGGCCTCTCCTTGTGACTTAGCATCTCCACCATGTGGCAGCTTCAGTGTAGTTAGACTTCTCACATAGTGGCTCAGAACTCCAAGTGTGAGTCAACAAAGTGGGAGATGCATTCCCTTTTATGACCCAGCCTCGGAAGTCACGTAGTGTCACTTTCACTGACCTCGTAGTCAATTCCAGTCCCAAAGACACCGAGTTCCAAGGGGAGGCTCAAAGATCCCCAGCTAGGTACAGGAGTAACTAAGAATTTGGGGGCCATGTTTCCAAACTTCAGTGCCATCTGATCAAAGGACAAAACTACTATACTTTCAGTGGTAGCTCCTCTTATTTGGAGTGCTGTCTCTCATCATTCAGGTCTTAACCCCAACGTGCCTTAACCCCAAGAGCCCTGACCTGATACTACGTAGAATAGTGGTTAAGCTCACTGACCGTGAAGCCAGACTCTCAGTTCAAACCCCACTACATACAACTGGTGTCCCCAGCAATTACTCATTCTGTACTAGAGCCTCTACACCTGTACAGGATGACAATACTACGCTACCTACTTCAGAAGCTTGGTTAAAGACTGGTATTGGATTGAATGGTGACCCCTAACAAAAGATGTTGTCCATTGGGAACCTGTGAATGCGATCTTATTTGGAAAAAGGGTCTTTGCAAATATAGTTAAGTCAAGAATCCTGAGGTAAGGATTAGGGTGTGACTTAAATCCAATAACAAGTGTCTTTATTAAGAGAATGAATATGTTTGACTTAACAAATAAGTGCTATATGAGTGATAGCTATCTTTACTTAAAGTATCTTTCCTTCCCATCATTCTTTCCCATGACTTTGTTTCATAGTTCCTCTCAGTAGTTCAGATTTTCTTATTTGTTTCCTTACTTTTTGACTGCTTTCCTATACAAGAATGTAAGCATCTTGATAGTAGGGTCCTTGTCTTTTTCCGTGTCGTGTCCCCAGTCTCTTAAAACATGGTAGTAGGTATTAGATGAATACTGCTTACTGAATAAATGAGTCATCAAATGGACCTGAAAAAAAATCATAGAAAAAATAAATGCTAAACTATGTGACCAAATAGGATTGCAGATGGGAAGTGCACAATATGATGGGATAGTTGAAAAGAATTCATGGAAGAGGTTGAAATTGCGGTGGGGTTTAAGAAGAGTGAAAGTTCAATATGGCAGAGGACATTGAAGGCTAAAAGCTACTCTTGTTCATCTTTACATTCACACTTTACAATATGAGTGTCTGGCACATAAATAATACTCAACAGTATATTTTTAATTGAATTGAATGAAAGAAAGTGGACATTCCAGGAACTGAATACCATGAGCGACATATAGAAGGATCTTACGAGGAATTAATATGTAAGTGAAACAGAAACAAACATTCTGTACCCATTTACTCAATTAAAAGTACGGTTGAAAAATCTTTTTTTATACATTATCTCCTATAACTTATTTACCACTGATTCTATTTTATTTAGAAGGAGATTCTGTTCTCTTGGAAATATACCGACTGGGAAGAGAAACCCCTAATTTTTACCAATAACGATGAGTATTCCCAATTGTTATGAAGATAACTAGCGCTTTGGCATTCCTCATCTCTGTTTATGAAATGAGTGACTCTTCAGTTGGTCTGTTCCGCCCATCTTTCCTCTTTTCCATGCATCTGAATGAATCTACTCTTAAGTAAATCAGGCTGGTTTTTCTCTTTCTTCATTTTTTATAGTTCTTTCTCTTGGCTGCACTTATAGCTATTGCTTCATAAGGAAAAATAAAGCAAGTATGAACTCTTTCTAATATTTTTGTGGCTCCAGGCTATTAGTTTTCAAAAACTATTCCTTTTATTAGTAGGTGAGTGGGTTGAACTGATTTTCCAACTCAATTTCTAAGCATTTTATTGCACTTATAATTTAAATCTTTCTTTATTGTTATGACAAACCAGCAGACCATTTTCCATTTTGTCTCAGTTGTGCAATGACCTATATGAATAAAACTACTTTAAAAAGATGCCATAACAAGTAATCGGAATTGTAAACATCTGAAATCAACATACACTGAAAACAACACTCCAGAAAAGGCAAGCATCTTCCAGAAACACTATGGTAAAACTGAAAACATGAAAAGGAGACATTAGAGTTATAAATACTTTGCTTCCTGAATATTTTTTCATCTATTTTGTTTGATATCATATGAGCATAATGAAATAATGTTGAATTTTAATGAGAGAAAAAATTACTACTTACAATTAATTTAAATATAGGCACTTCATTTTCTAATAGGCTCTTTTTTCCTCACTTTAATTACCTATAAAACTGAGATAGTTGTGACTGTCTCTTGGGTTGACACACTGAAATATGATTTTGCGGAGTTTGTTTTGTTTTATCTCATTCCTTGACACTGTATTGGCATGGGGATATTTACTAAAGAGAAAAAGCACAAATATGGCATTGAGAAGCTGAGCTAGTCTAATAATTTATTTTTTATTTTTTTTTAAAGGCACTAGCTAAGCTTACCTAAATTGAAAAAAAAAAAAAGAATGAAATTGGTCTTAATAAAATTTTGCAGAAGCGGTCATCTTTAAGAATTGTTGGGGGTGGGTGAAAAAGAGGAAGGGATTTAGAAGTATAAATTGGTTTTTACAAAATAGTCATGGGGATGTAGTATAAGGAATATAGTCAATAATATTGTAATAACTACATACGGTGTTAGATGGGTACTAGATTTCTCTGGGTGATAGATGGGAGGGCGGTTGGGGGCAGGGTGAAAAAAGTGAAGAGATTAAGAAATACAAATTGGGAGTTACAAAATAGTCATGGGGATGTACAGTATAGGGACTATAATGTGATAGCGTGGTACGATGTCAGATTATTGCTGGACTTATCATGGTGATCACTTCTTTAGCATAGGGAATATAGTCAATAATATGGTAATAAATATGTATAGTAACAGGTGGGTACTGATGAATATGATGTATACCTGAAACTAATACAATATTGTATGTTTACGCTATATATATATATATAAATCTTTTAAACCTCCACCCCTCACCCCACTCCCCACAAAAAAAGAGAAAAACATTGCTCTGCTGAGCATGAAGCTACAAGATGGGAACAGATACTGCAAAGATGGTGCTTTAATTCCCTCTGCTGAACAATCTCCCCAAAGGGCCAAAGCAGATCTGCTTGGGCACCTGGTGCCCAGCTGGATTACAGTGACAACCCCTGTTCAACAGAGGTGTCACGTGCAGCACACATCTTTCACCAGCGTTGAGCTTATTTCTCTCCTGGGCCTTTCTACATCACTCCCTGGTTCTGTAATTATGAGGTACCCAGAGAACTGTATTACTTTTTTTTCTACCCTGGGGTGTCACTTAGTTGAGTCCTGAATTGTTTATTTAGATGGAGGCAATGAGGAGCAGAAAGCCTAATATACCATCATGTAGTCTCAGATTTAATTGGCGAATTCTCTTCGGATGGAACTGCGTCAGCTTGGTGAAATTGTAAATGGCCACTCACCTCTTCAAAATGACTCATTTCTAGTCTGTTTTTTCCTATGTCTCCCATAATAGAGCCGTAAACAATTCAAAGGAAGGGTTCTTTGTTCTTTTTTGCTTTCTTGGTGCTTCACCTAACACACCTACGGTCCTATTTAAATAACAATTATCCCACACTGAGTCAGAGCAAATAATAAAGCTTACTGCAGATAGATTTCAAATCCAGGGGATGGGAAGGAAGGTCAAAACCTGGGGCAAAAACTGAAAAACAAATAGCTCAGCCTCTCTCAAGCTCCGATAAAAACTTGTATAGGCCAATGGCAGAAAGTGTGTCTGAAATATTATTATCACTTCCAACAATCAAATTACTCTTTTGTCTTAGTCTGGAGGCAGATCTCTTATATACTCATAGTCAGTCATTACATAGTGATTAAGGAGAGTTTACAAAGTATTAGACTCATTTCCAAATATTTTACCTAAACTAACTCATTTAATTCTTACAAAAATCCCATCAGATAGAGTCTATAATTATCTCCATTTTACAGATGTGAAAACTGAGGTGTGTAAAGGATAGGAACTTACCCAAAGTCACACAACTAACAGTGGGATCTGATAGATTTGATCCTGGGTGATTTGGATCATAAACTCTTAGCAACCAGGCTCTATTGACACTTTGCTGAAATATAAAAGTAAGGAGCATGTTTTTGAAGTGTTCTCCCAATTTTGTTCCCTAGTCATGCCCATTTTGCTATTCCTGCACCTTGTCTATTATGTCCTTAAGGGGAGAGGAAAAGTAGGTCTAAGAAGTTATGACATAGGGAACTCCCCTGGTCACATACAAAGAAGAGAAAAACCACGTTCTTCTTTCTGGGGGGTTGGGTAGAGGTGAAGGAGACAAAATTGGAAGAAACAGAGTTAAACCACTTATGTTTTAATCTCTTCTTTTTGGTCTGACATCTAATATGGGGAGGGAGGTTAGATAGGATGTGGGTAAAGCTAACAGCAGTGAGAATTTGCTCTACTTTTAGATAGAAATTTGGAAGGGTGAATCTTAGGGTCAACTGGCAATAATCTTAGGAAATCACATGGTTGGATAGAGTGGGAGAGACCGACTTGTGTCCTCAAATCTTGAAGGAACCCTGAAATCCCCACAGGCTCCCCAAGCAAGGTTCTTGTTGAGAGGCTCAATGACTGTGATTCCCAGAGGGATGACCCTTTAATGAAAGCCAAAACTGCAGATGGACCACCTGAGTCTGGATCACACTGGCAGTGAGTGATAGCTGGTCTTTGGGGATCTGTAAAGTCACCAATGAGAATGAAGAGAAGACTGAATCAGGAGCAGAGGCTCCAGGACCTAGTCAAGCTGAGCAAGAATGACCGTGAGGTGTAGAAACTGGAGACTTCAGCAGCAAATGCCTGTCTACAGACAGGATCAGGTCATGCACATCTCAGCTGCACAACTGGGGCCCAAAAAAGCCCCAGGGACCCCCTCCCCATTTTTACCAATTTTTAATGGAAAAAATTTTAATGAAAAAATTTTTAAGCGTCATAGGTTACATGCAAAAGCCACCCTGAAGTGATATAAGAGGGGCCAAATCCAAAACAAATTAAGTTATTTTATAGCAATTGAATTACCTTGCAAGACATTTTAAATTATTCCATTATATCCTGATTAAAATTTTACTTCCTACTATTATTAAAGTGGGACTCATAAGGAAGATTCATGAAAAGAAATAAATAACTACCTTTTTTTCACCCTGGTAGTGTGGTGTTTTGAATTTTGATTTGGCTGCAAAATTCTTTAAAACACGCACAGCTCTGCATTCATCTCTATTCTGTAGTCAGAATGTAGTGTAATGTCACTTTTAATTTTCAAAGGGTGCACATTCGTTTAGAAATTAATTTTTACTACAGGTTGAAAGGGCTCCAAATATGTTGAGCCCTCTTGAAGAATGTTATTAAAAAGTTAGCAAACTTCCCTAAAATGTTAAGTAAATGCTAAGCTCATCTCATTCGATAAAACTTCTAAACTTTTAGGTGGGAAATCATAGCTAAAAATTAATCGATCTTTTATTATGTAATACATTAGTTTGGTTATCTATTGTATAAGTTTCCCTAAAACGTAATAGCTTAAAATAACAGTGATTTATTTGCTCACAATTCTGTAATTTGAGCTGGGTGGATCTTCACCTGGGTGGATCTTCTACATTCTTGTCTGGGCTTATTTAAGGAGCTGCAGATATCTGGTGGCTCAATTGAGTCTAACATGGGAAATGGAGGATGGTCTCATTCAAATGTCTGGGCACTTGGTGTTGGGTCGTACTAGAACTCTCTCCCCACGGAGCCTCTCCTTGTTCAGTAGTTTAGCTTGAGCTTCCTTTCACTGTGCAAACAGCATTCCAAGAGAGTGAAGCGGGAAACTTCAAGGTCTCTTGAGGCCTTGGCTCCAGAACTGGGTCAAGGCTACTTCCTCCACATTCTACGGTCAGGTCTGAGGCTGGCTGAAGAAACTCCACCAGTTCATGAAAGGGGCAACAAAATATCATAGGTGTGATTTTTCCATCTGCTGCACAGACCTACCCCCTGTTCTGTGGTTTCTTTGAACTTTAATTCAATGTATGTTTTAATCTCCTTATGGCATTATTACTGCTAAATTTTATATATTCACTTTTCATTTATATTTAGTTATATATTTACCTTTTCTATGTTTTTTTAATTCCTTTTTACATTACAAAAAATCAGATTAAGGTCATTTTTCTTCTGCCTGAGGACTTTGCCAATATTTTCGTTAATGTGGGTCTGCTGTTAATTAATTGCCTTAGTTTTATTTGTCTAAAAATGCTTGTATTTTCTTTTTTTAAATATATTATTCTGACTTGGCAGCTATTTTCTTTCCTTTTTTTTAAATTAAAGTTTATTGGGGTGATAATTGTTAGTAAAGTTACATAGATTTCAGGTATACAATTTTGTAATACTTCATTTATGTATCACATTGTGTGTTCACCACCCGGAGTCAGTTCTCCTTCTATCACCATACATTTGATCCCCTTTACCATCATCTACCACCCTGTTCCCCCTTACACTCTGGTAACCACTAAACTATTGTCTGTCTCTATGAGTTTTTGTTTCTTCATTTGTTTGTCTTGTTCCTTTGTTGTTTTCATCTTTATATACCACATGAAATCATATGGTTCTCTACTTTTTTTGTCTGACTTATTTTGCTTAGCATTATAATCTCAAGATCCATCCATGGTGTCACAAATGGCACTGTTTCATCTTTTCTTATGGCAGAATAGTATTCCATTGTGTATATATACCACAACTTCTTTATCCAATTATCTATTGAAGGATACTTTGATTTGTTTCCATGTCTCGGCCACCGTAAATAAAGCTGTAATGAACATCAGAGCACATAAATCTTTATAGATAAATGTTTTCAGAATTTTGGGTAGATACCCAGGAGAGGGATTGCTGGGTCATATGGTAATTCCATTTTTAATTTTTTGAGGAACCTCCACACTGCCTTCCATAGCAGCTGCACCAGTCTGCATTCCCACCAACAGTGTATGAGGGTTCCTTTTTTTCCACAGTCTCTCCAACACTTGTTATTATTCGTCTTGTTGATGATAGCCATTCTAACTGGTTTTTCATTGTGGTTTTTATTTGCATTTCTCTGATGACTAGTGATGTTGAACATTTTTTCATGTCTATTTGCCACTTGTATGTCCTCTTTGGAGAAATGTCTCTTCAGGTCCTCTGCCCATTTTTTAATTGGATTGTTTGTTTTTTTGTTGTTGAGTTGCATGAGTTCCTTATATATATTGGATATTAGCCCCTTATCAGAGGCATTGTTTGTAAATATCTTCTCCCATTCAGTTGGTTGTCTCTTTATTTTGTCAATGGTTTCTTTTGCTGTGCAGGTGCTTTTTAGTTTGATATAGTCCCATTGATTTATTTTAGCTTTAACTTCCCTTGCCTTTGAAGTCGAATTCATAAAATGCTCTTTGAACCCAAGGTCCATAAGTTTAGTACCTATGTTTTCTTCTATGCAGTTTATTGTTTCAGGTCTTATGTTCAGGTCTTTCATCCATTTTGAGTTAATTTTGGTACACACTGACAGCAGTCTAGTTTCATTCTTTTGCACGTAGCTTTCCAGTTCTCCCAGCACCATTTATTGAAGAGGCTGTCTTTTCTTCATTGTATGTTTTTGGCTTCTTTGTCGAAAATTATCTGTCCATATTTATATGGGAAGAGGCTGTCTTTTCTTCATTGTATGTTTTTGGCTTCTTTGTCGAAAATTATCTGTCCATATTTATATGGGTTTATTTCTAGGTTCTCAGTTCTATTCCATTGGTCTGTATATCTGTTTTTCTGCCAATACCATACTGTTTTGATTATTGTTGCCCTGTAGTACAAGCTGAAGTCAGGGAGTGAGATACCTCCAGCGTTATTATTTTTTTTAGGATTGCTTTGGCTATTCGGGTTCTTTTGTGGTTCCAATACAAATCTGATGATTTTTTGGTTCTATTTCTTTTAAAAATACCATTGGGATTAAATCTGTATATTGCTTTGGGTAATGCAGCCATTATAACTATATTGATTCTTCCAATCCATGAGCACGGAATGTCTTTCCATTTTTTTGTGTCTTCTTCAATTTCTTTTAAAAATGTCTTAGAGTTTTCAGTGTATAGATTTTTCACATCGTTGGTTAAGTTGATTCCTAGGTATTTTATTCTTTTTGTTGCAATTGCAAAAGGAATTTTTTTTTAATTTCTTTTTCTGAGGTTTCATTGTTAGTACATAAGAATGCAATGGACTTTTATATGTTGATTTTATAGCCGGCAACTTTATTATATATTCGTTTATTGTTTCTAATAGCTTTTTGTTGGAGTCTTTAGAGTTTTCTACATATAGCATCATGTCATCTGCAAAACAGTGACAATTTAACTTCATCATTCCCTATTTGGATGCCTTTTATTTCTTTCTCTTGCCTGACTGCTCTGGCTAGGACTTCCAACACTATGTTGAAAAGCAGAGGTGATAGGAGACAGCCCTGTCGTGTTCCTGAACATAGAGCAAAGGGCTATTTTCTTTCAGCACTTTAAATATATATTTCCTTAACCTCTAGTTTCTATTATTGCCAGTGAGAAGACAGATGTCAGTCTTATTTCCGCTTCTTTCAAGGGACGATGTATTGATTGCTTCTGATGCTTTTATTATACGTTTTTTCTTTTACTTTGTTTTTTTTTTGTTTGTTTTGCTTTTTGTTTTGTTTTGTTTTTTAGCAGTGTTGCTATATGTTTCTATATATGGATTTCCTTGTACTTACTCTGCTTTATATTCTCAGAACATCTTATATCTGTGGCTTGATATATTTCATCAGTTTTAGAACAAATTTTTGACAAAAGTATTTGTAAACTTATTTTCAGAAGCAGAAAAAAAGGTCATGTAGAAGCTTCTGATTCTAATTAGGATGTAAAATTCACAAGAGACCATCATTCTTACATTAGCAATCGAAACAGAACTGATAAGCATAGTTATGGTTTTTTTTGTTGTTGTTGTTTTTCTTTTTTAACTCATCAGAAAGGTTGAAATCAAAGATCCCTAAATCAACTAAACTACGGGAAGTGATGAACTCCTCATAGGAGAGAAGAGACCCATGGATGCTGTCATTACTGGCCAAGGATGTAGACGAGGAATCTACCACAGATGGCGATCAGGAAAAGCAGTTGAACTTTCAATAAATATTGAATAACCATGAGTAGCCTGAAATGGCAGATCATTAGAATTTTGGGGAGCCTTCCTGTCAAAGAATGTCAGAACCTTTGTAGCAACTCTTTTCTCTGTTCTCCACTGAGTGCTTGAGTATAGTTTGGGACAGCTGGGACCAGGATACAGGATATAAAAGCTGCTTCCCCAGTTGCTAATGGGGAGAGGGGCAAGAGGGTTGAGAGCTTCCTTTGATCTTTTCTTCCTCTCTTTCTGAATTAGTTTCCTATTGCTACAGAAACAAATTACCACAAACTTGGTGGCTTCAAACAACACACATTTATTCTGAGGCCAGAAGCCCAAAATCAGTTTCACTAGGTGCAGACCACAGCATCAGCAAGGCTGTGCTCCCTCAGGAGGCTCAGAAAAGGACCCGGTGTTGCTTTCTAGTTTCTAGAGCTGCCTCCCTTGTGTTCCTTGACACATGGCCCCCCATTTCATATTCAAAGCCTGTGGTGCAGCATCTTTAAATGGATCTCTCTTTCTGCTGAGGTTTTCTCAGTCCCTTCTCTCCTTCATCCCTCCTTCTTCGTAAATGTCTGTAGCGAAAAGCTTTCTTTCTTAAGAGTTTCAGCCAAAGTTCCGGATATGTCTCTCATTGGCCCACTGTGGGTCACATGAACCAGTGGTTGTAGTCTGAGAGAAGGGAGTCTGTGACTGGCCATGTCTGGCTCATACATCATACTGAATTTAGTGGTGAGATCCCAACCACCCAAATCACTTGGACTTAGAGAAAGGTCCTAAGGAAAATTGGGTTTGTATCACCAAAAGCAGGACTGGATGCTCATCAAACAAAAACAACAGATGTTTCAGATACTCTATTGAAAAGCTCTGTACTTTATTTAGTAATATTCTAATTAAAGCTCCTAATTTGGACTAACTGGGAGGTAGACATTTTGTCTAAATTTGTAGAACCATTTAAAAGAAGTTTCTCTTTCTTTTAAGTGAATTTCATGTTGGTATGTAACAGAACAAATTCACTAAGCACTGCTTCCACTTCTTTGAGACTAATTGCTATAAAGAATTCAGGGGAGAGTTGGTAATTAGCATGTCCTTTATTTCCATAAGAGAAAGGATGCTCCTAAAGTATTTGAGAATTATTGAAACTGTAGTTCTTTAAGTGGTCTTATATACTTTACTGCAGTTTTTCATACCCTATCAATTTACTTGGCCAAATTATCACGGATTTTGAATTAACGAGTTGTTAGTACATATGCAGATGGCATTATCTAGTTTGCTTTAAATAATCCTTAAAGCATAATGTTCCATCTTCCACTGGGAGAGTTATGTAAATGTTTGTTAAATCTTTTTAGAGCAAAGGCTTTAAAGAATAGCCTATTGATTTATTGAAATTGTGTTAATTTGGTTTGAAGCATAGACTTTTTTACTCAAGACAAAGTAGGTCCTGCTTATTTTAGCTCTCTTCCTTTAACTGGGGTTTTCTTATTGTCTCTTAGAACAGTACATCTCTAAGTATGATCTATAACCGTGCCAATAAGGTATGGTTCCCAATTTCTAGAGACATTGAGAGTATTTAGAAATTTTTATTATAATTAAATATTTTTGTGACATCAGAATGCATGCTCAGTGGGTTAATCTTACTGAACATGGTACAAACCATTCTGGGTGTTCTGGAACTTGCATTATGAATCATACTTGCCACAAACTGCAAGTAATGTATAGTTGGACCACACATCACTTGTTGTAAAGGATATTTTTATAAAGGAAAACTGGTCTCTTACCCCAGGTAGTTTGAAAATAACAATTGCACCCCAAAAATTTGTTTGAAGGTATCAGAAAGCTACAAAGACAGTAAAGAATTATGAGCCCAAATGTGGAAGAAGATAGCATTATCCAAGGTTTCATATGATTAAAGCAATTTTTTGTATGCAGTGTCTGGTACCCAAGAAATATTATACAGGCATATGAGAAATAAGACAATCTGATCAAAAACCAAAATATGCATTAGACAGGAAATAAACTTACTGATAATTCAGAGAGTAATTTAATCAGTTATGGTATTTAAAATGACTATGCTTAACACGCTCTAGGAATAATATAAAATTGGGAATTTTGTCAAAAAGAACTGGAATATATTTCATAAAATTACCAAATGGAAAAAAAAAGTACCAATTCAAGTGACACTATGAATCTTAAGTCAGATAAATACAGAGAAAAACACACTGAGGCACATCACAGTCAAATTGCTGAAAACTTAAAAAAAATAATAAAATAAAATCTTCAAAGCATCAAGAAAAAATAAGATTAACTTCAAAGAGCTACAATTAGGCCAACAGCAGATTTCTCAACAGAAACAATAGATGAAGAAAGGGAACAAAATAAAATTTCAAACTGTTTTTTTTTTTTTTAAATAGCTTTCAACTACAGTTTTATACTCAGTGTAAATGTCTCTCAAAAATGACAGTGACGTAAGGGAATTTGCACACAGATAAAAATTGGGAGAATTTGTCACCAGTATATGACCTCAGAAGAAACAAGAATATTCTGTAGGCAAAAGGAAAATGATCATGGTTAAAAGCTCAGAGTTGGGGCCGGCCGGTGGCTCAGGCGGATAGAGCTCCATGCTTCTAACTTCGAAGGCTGCTGGTTCGATTCCCACATGGTCCAGTGGGCTCTCAACCACAAGGTTGCCAGTTCAATTTCTCAAGTCCCGCAAGAGATGGTGGGCTCCGCCCCCTGCAACTAAGATTGAACATGGCACCTTGAGCTGAGCTGCCTCCCGGATGGTTCAGTTGGTTGGAGCATGGCCTCTCAACCACAAAGTTGCCAGTTTGATTCCTCAACTCCCTCAAGGGACGGTGGGCTCTGCCCCCTGCAACAGCAACTGGACCTGGAGCTGAGCTGCGCCCTCCACAACTAAGACTGAAAGGACAACAACTTGACTTGGAAAACAGGCCTGGAAGTACACACTGTTCCCCAATAAAGTCCTGTTCCTCTTCCCCAATAAAAAAAAAAAGCTCAGAGCTGCAGGAAGATATGAAGAGCAATGTACAAGTAAACATGTGGCAAAGTCTAAATGAATATTAGTGATGTAAAGCAACAGAATATCTCATGGGGCTTGAAATACAAAGAACGTTAAAATAACACTGGGCATGTTGTAACAATTGAGAGGAGGAATAACTTGAGATAAATGTTGAAAGGCCTTTGCATGTCCAGAAAAAGGAAACAAAAAGTCCGTATTTACGTTAAAATTTGTTGAGAGAAGAGCAGTAGTTCTCAACGAAGGGTGATTTTTGTCTTCTAAAGAACATTTGGCAATATCTGGAGACATATTTGATTGTCACACTAAAAGAATATGACTGGCTTTTAAGTGGTAGAAGCCAGAGATACTGCTAAAATCTTACAATGCACAGAAAACTGTTCTTACTCGTATAACAAAGGATCATGTGGTCCAAATTGTCAACAGTATCGAGGTTGAGAAACCCTAATTTAGACTCATCACTAAAGGATAGAACAAAAGCATGACACTCAAGCTAATAAAGAGGGAGGAAATTATCCAAATAACACATTTATATGGAAGCAAGAAAAAAATAGGATAAAGGAAGATAGAACTGGTATAACAAAAATAAATCAGATAATGGTAAATTTAAAATCAGTTCCATCAGTAATTGCATTAACTATACATGGACAGACTTTCCAATAGAAATAAGATTGTATCACTGCATAAAATAAGCAACCATGTGCCACATCTAGTAAACGTACTTTGAAATAAAATCGATGTCTAAAATACAGAAAGATTTCAAATTAAAGAATGTTGAATATATTTCTTGCAAAATGAATGAATGAAAAAAAATTATTTTAGCAGTTTCCAATTGCTAGGAACATTTGTACTTAGTAATTTTTTCTCTCTCCTTAAACAGACATGTTATTCAAAGCTTTTTTTCCCACTATGATAGTCAGTAATAATTATAGATTCAATTTTGTCATTCGTTACTGTCTTCACTCCTCACTTGACCATGAACTTCATGAGGCCAGAGATTAGGTTTGCTTTTTATTTTCCTGATATAAACACAGCGTCTGACATACAGAAAGTATACTCTACACACAGTGATTAAAGTTCATAGGTGCAGGATCAGATGTTATATGTAGGAGACTGTTGGGAGAAGAGGTTGGACTATAGTTTGGGCTTAGATTGGTCCATGTCAAGTCATACTAAGGATTTTGAATTTTATATACCAGCCTTAGGGATCCAATGCAAATTTGAAGGAGGATGGTGATGTGAAAACCTCTGCTTTTTTGGAAGACCAATCTGATGACAAAGTAGAAAACAATGAGTGTTGGTGGATAATGCAGGCAGAAGACTAGTTAAAGCAACACAGCACAATTATAAGTAAAAAATGATGAAAACCAGAACTAACATATTAGGTGTAAAGAGTGAACAGAAAGATCCAGATATGAGAGACATTTCTGAAACAAATAGAATTGATATGACTTGGCAATTATTTGGATTGTAGAAATGACATAAAGGTAGAAGGGGAGGATAACACCAACATTTGTATGTTTGGAAATTAGAAAAATTCCAGTGCTATTAACCAAGATAAAAAAATTCATGAGTTAGAACTGGTGAGCAAGATGGAGAGAGAATTTTCGTTTTAGATAGAAGTTAAACTTTAGTAAGAAATAGCGCTGTGTCTTAACTCTCGTTATCCCTACTATTGTATATGATATTTTTATTTAATCTAGAAAGTGGATATACTCACTGTAGTAAAGAATTTTCCCATGCCCAAGGAGATGTCTGGCCTTTGTCCCTGGACCCTGGGAGGTAACCTTTAAACCTCTGAAATTTCCCAAACAATAGGAGTGTTTTATTATTCATGGTGAGTCCCTCAGACCATACCTAATGAGGTGACTCATTGGCATAATGAGGTGGGCCCCTAATGAGGATCACGGGGTATATCAATCAATCAATCAATCATGCCTCCATAATATAAAGGAGCCCCAGTAAGAACCCTGAACACAGACATTCAAGTGATCTTCCCAGATTAGCGATACTCCATGCATGTTGTCCTGCATGAAAGGTGGGAGAGTAAAGCATCCAGAGGACAATGGAAACTTCACATTTGGACCCCTTTTAGACTCCACCACATGCATCTATTTCTTTGGCTGGTACTAATTTGTACCCTTTGCTGTAATAAACTGTATATCTCTGAGCATAATAGCTTTCACAATGAGTTCTGTGAGGCTTCCTAGTGAGTCATCAAACCTGAGGTTGATTTTGGGAAACTCCTGCACTAGCAGTGGGTATCAGAAGTGAGGGTAGTGTTGTGTGGACCTCCCCCTCTTCCTTTCTGGTTGGATCCTAACTCATTACTGTTGGAGTGAGAAGTCATGGGCAGTGTGGAGAACTGTACCCTTAACCTCACAGTTGGCTTAGCTTCAGGTACTCACAGACTTGTCCTGAGAATTAACTAATTTATTTTACAAATATTTGCACAAACTCTATCGTAGACATGGTGTGCAGAATGGGGATGTAGTAATGAAAATACAGGTCATCTTGGCCCTCATGGAGCATATAACTTAGGATTCAGTGAGGTCACGTATGTAAAATGGACTGAATGCTTGTATTTCCCCTAAACTCATATGATGAAATCCCAGCCCCCAAAATGGTAGTACTAGGAGGTGGGGACTTTGGGAAGTAATTAGATCATGAGGGTAGACCCTCATGAATAGGATTAGTGCCCTTACACAAGAGGCCCTAGAGAGCTCTCTTAGCCTCTTTTTGCCATGTGAGGACACAAGGAGAAGATGGTAGTCTGGTACCCAGAAGAGGGCCCTCGCCAAAACCCAGCCATGCTGCCACCCTGATCTCAGACTCCCAGCCTCCAAAATGGTGAGAAACAAACTTCTGTTGTTTCGAAGCCACACAGACTATGATACTTTGTTAAAGGAGCCCAAATTGACTAAGACAACATGTAAAGCGGTAAAGAAACTGGCATAAATCCAGGTACACAGTGAGGTCAAAATAAATATGAATTTCCCGTGACCAAGTTCCACTCAAGTAGAGATGTATAGTGGGAAATTTTCTGTAAGAGTTTGGTGAGGGAATAGTTTGGTATAGAACTATTAAGTATGGGTGTCCTCACCATCCAGATGGTATTTGAATTCATGAATATGGATGAGGTCATATAAAAAGGGTTTTAGGTGGAGCCCTTGATTCAAAAAACAAAAGGTCTCTTCAAGCTCAAAGGAAAACAGAAGATCCTAGAATTGGAGTGGCAGATGGTTCCATACCTGCTTCTCACCTATAATTGACAGTGTGCAGCTGAAACACATGATCTGAAGTCATCAAAACCACAATTTATTTCCACATGGTTAGGTAAAGGAAACCCAAAATTGATGCTTCTTTAAAATATTTGCAGCAAATATTGGAGAAACACATATATAGAAAGAGACTTCTCCACGAGGAGTTCATAGGGAGTTTCATGTTATTCTGATAGGCCACCCATCACTAGATTATAACGTATTGCAGCTGCAGACACCGCTTTGGCCTCAGTGATTTTGTGGAGTGAACACCAACTCACTTTAACATTACATATGGGCATGTTGTAAGAACACATTTTATGAATTCACCAAGTGAGTTTTTTTCTGCTTTGAAAGCACATTAGCATTCATTCTTTATAAATGTCATGCACAAAAATAAAAGAAATTCTCATATACGTCCTACCCAAACATAGTAGGACAGAAAGTAAGCTTGAAGAAAGGAAGGCATGGACAAAACTTCAGGTGCAATTGATTTTTGCAGATGATTTCACGCTGGGGAACACATTTAATTGAACCTGTGTTCGCCACAGTGTGGTTTTCTAGCTCCCATATTACAAATGCTTCTAACAGGCCTTTAGAGGTTCTTACGTTATGGAGAGAGCTAGCAAGATTTTATTTCTCAAGATAATAAAGCATGTTCTTCACTGACTGTGGGAGAAAGTAGATAATTGATTAAGCAACTGAAGTGTGATATTGTCCTTCCCTCCTTGTCTTTATCTGTTCCTTTATTATTAAGTAATGCTGCAGCCCCATTCAACAAGTGGCCCAGAATATGAAAAGGCTGTCGGATTTTACCCTACGCGCAAAACAAAACACCTCTTGAAAACATTATTACTTTTTTTTTTTTTTTTTTTAGAAAATCAATTGCTGGAGGAGAACAATACCGAGAACAACTTATGATTCACTAGACAAAACACCACTGTCTTTGCAGTATTGTAAAAAGTAATGATAACATACATTTTTGAAAAGAAGTCTCTGTGAAGTGCAGATTAACCACATTTTCAGCAAATTGAAGCGTTAGATGTACTAATAAAAGGCAGGAACACTTAGCATTTCCCATTGTGTTCAGCCGTCTCAGTCAGCCCTAAACATCTTAATAAGTACAAGAAGAGTACACAGTAAAATGAAGATTTCTGTTTTGTTTTATGCCTTTAACTAAACTTTTCAATTACAGAAATTGTCTTGGTAGGGTTTCCCCTTCTGTGTGCATTTATACATCGGGGTGTACATATATTGATTGTATCAACACTGGATGATTAAAAGTACACAAATATTTTAAATGCACAAAGTATTATATTAATGTATTTATTTGGTAAACATACAAGTATACTGGAATTGTATGAAATTCTACATTCAGAAGACAATTCAAAAGTGAAACCTCAAGTACCAGAGGATCAGATCCTCACTGGGAATAGGTTCTCATGGCCTGCCCACTCTGATTTCATGCCCATAGTTAGAAAACTAGGAACTATAGTTCTGTATTAATACTGAAGAGACTAGACATTGCAATGAATTAATGTATGTAATCCAGACACAACTGGCATTTCTTAGCCACCTACAAAATTTGATTAAACTTGTTTTCAGCATAACGTATGTGGCCTGGGACAGCTGACACAATGTCCCTACAGTTTCTAACATTCCCTACAGTTGACATCCTTATGCTTCTCTCTGCTCCTACACTGCTAGGTCTGTCCTTTGCCCAGACAGTACACCTAGGAAAAGTCCATTTCCTTCACTGGTTCCAAAAGAAACCCACATCAAGCATTTCATGACTGTTTTGTGTATGGGAAGAGGAAGATCACTGAAATGGGTAACATAAGGAGCAATTAGACTTTGGATGGACTCATAATAGTCCTAGAAGTTCTATACATTTAAAATTTTCATTTTAACGATGATAACCTTGGACTCAGAAACATTAAGTAACCTGACTATGGTCATAAGACTGTGAAGGTCAGAGTAGGTGTTAAATCCAGACCCTTCTGAATACATTGTACAGTCTATTACCAACACATATGTCTTTCCAGTTGTCATGTTTCACTGTAATGCAATTGCTTAGATGTACATGTATTAATTTATAAAATTAATTTTAAGTGAACAGTGCATAATTATGCACATACAATATAAATATAGTTTATTTCTGCAAGCAACACTGAAACAGATTCTAAACTTTAATGGAAACCTAAAAGATATCATTTTGTAACAATTAATGCATAGCTCCCTAGACTTACAGAGCAGTTGTAATAGGTTATGTCTTAAAAATGAAAGGAAAAAAATAATAAAGATGAGCTAGGTCACAAATAAAGGGAGATGTAAGTATTTTACCAGTCCTAATTCACTTAATTTATGAAGTCTAAAAATATGCCAGGCTTAGGTGGAAGCTCTGATTATTAAGTAGCTCAATAAAATATGCCTGTGAGTATCTAGGATCATATTGACGCATAAATCTTTCCATGTTAAAATATTTAGAAATTTCATCAGTTTGAGTACTCCGTGTAATTTTCCAACCTATCTGCCCTTACCTAACCTTTTTCTTTGATGAAGTGATTTTCTCTAATTTTCCCAAGAAAGTGAAATGTTTAATGCTGTTGATTGATTAATATCATAAACACATTTTATGTAGAAATGCAGCAACAAATAGTTCTTGTGCTCGTTCCTGCATAAGCAATGTACTTGTCTGTTACGCAATTTTACTTTTCTAAACAGAAGGCTCCCTGGGCAATAGACAGCTGCTTTCATAGGAGGACAATTAATGTTTTATCTTATTAAAAAGAATGCTTTGAATACTTAAAAAAAAGTTAGCACAAGAATTCATGTTATTTCCTAATTTTAAACCAGCTTTACTGAAACATATTAGGCATAGATGAGATAAATATACAGTCTAGGAATATCCTGTGAAAAATATGTGGCTCAAAAGCAGTGGTTTTTGACCTTAACATACATATATCAGAATCACCTACAAGGTTTGTTAAACTATTCAGTGTCTAAGTTAGTAGGTATAAGATTAGGACTTATCATTTACATTTTTGGCGATTTTCCAAATGATTCTGATGCTGTTGATCCAGGGAGCACACTTTCGGAAACTGCTCTAAAGTAATGTGACCATTTTCCAAATACACATGTGTTTTACACATCTGAAGGAACTTTTTAAAAACAATATATTTGTACAGCAAAAAAAAACCATCAACAAAATGAAAAGGCAAGCTACTGAATGGGAGCAAATATTTGCAAATTATATAGCTGATAAGAGTTATTGTTCAAAATATACAAAGAACTCATACAACTCAATAGCAAAAAAAAGAGAAAAACTAAACAAATATTCTGATTAAAAAATGAGCAGAGGATCTGAATAGACATTTTCCCAAAGATGACATAAAGATGGCCAACAGGTACATGAAAAGATGCTTAACATCACTTATTATCAGGAAAATGGAAATCGAAACCAAATGAGATATTACCTCATACCTGTTAGAATGGCTAGGAAATTGGCCTATAGTTTTCTTGTTATTTTTTTCCCAACACAATTCTTATCAAAGTATAATACCAATGATATTTTTCACAGAACTAGAACAAATAATCCTAAAATTTATATGGAACTGTAAAAGACCCCAAATAGCCATGGCAATCCTGAGAAATAAAAAGCGAGAGGTATCACGCTACCTGATAGCAAACTATACTACAAGGCTATCGTAATCAAAACAGCATGGTATCGGCATAAAAACAGACACATAAATCAATGAAACAGAATAGAGAGCCCAGAAATAAATCTATGTCTATATGGTCATTTAAAATATGACAAAGGAAGTAAGAATTTACATTGGGGCAAAGACAATCTATTTAATAAATGGTGCTGGGAAAACTGGACAAATACATGCAAAAAAATGAAACTGGACTGCCTTCTTATGCCATATACAATAATAAACTCAAAATGTAACTCTAAGACCCAAAACCATAAAACTCCTAGAAGAAAATATAGGAAGTAAACTCGGAGACATTACCCTTAGTAATATTTTTATTGATATATCCCCTTGAGCAAGGGAAGAAAAAAAAATAAACAAAAATAAACAAACGGGACTACATCAAACTAAAATGTTTTTTCACAGCAAAGGAAACCATCAACAAAACAAAAAGGCATCCTACTGAATGGGAGAAGACATTTGCCAATGATACATCTGAAAAGAGTTAATATCCAAAATTTATTAAAAAACTCATACAACTCAACACCAAAAAAACAAACAGCCCAATTAAAAAAATGGGCAGAGGACATGAAGAGACATTTCTCCTAAGAGGACATACAGATGGCCAATAGACATAGAAAAAGATGTTCAACGTCACTGATCATCAGAGAAATGCAAATAAAAACCACAGTGAGATACCACCTCACACCTGTCAGAATGACTATCATCAATAAATCGACAAACAGCAAATATTGGTGAGGATGTGGAGAAAAGGGAACCCCCATGCACTTTGGTGGGATTGCAGATTGGTGCAGCCACTATGGAAATCAGTATGGAGGTTCCTCAAAAAATTGAAAATAGAACTACCTTATGACACAGCAATTCCATTCCTGGGTATTTATCCAAAGAAATCCAAACACTAATTTGAAAAAAAAAAAAAAAAAGCACCTCTATGTTTATTTCAGAACTATTCACAATAGCTAAGATATGGAAACAACCGAAATGCCCATCAATAGATGATTGGATAAAGAAATTGTGGTACATTTATACAATGGATTATTACTCTGTCATAAAAAAGAATGAAAATCTTACTATTTGCAACAGTGTGGATGGACCTAGAGAACATTATGCTGAGTGAAATAAGTTAGATTGAGAAAGACAAATACCATATGATCTCACTTATATGTGGAATCTTAAGAACAATAAATGTGCAAATCAAACAAATAGACACAGAGATCCTGAGAAAAAACTGATGGCTGCTAGATGGAGTGGGGGGTGGGGAAGAAGGTGAGGGATTAGAAAGTACAAATTGGTAGTCAGTATGGGGAATATAATCAATAATGTTGTAAAGATTATGTAGAGTGCCAGATGGGCACTGGGCTTATCTGGGCAGTCACTTCACATATTGTGTGGATGCCTGACCACTGTACTGTACACCTGAAGCTGATGTAGAATAATATAATATTTAATGTCAACTATAATTGTTTATATATATATATATGTGTGTGTATATATATATTCACAGGATGTAAAGTACAGCATAGGGATTATAGTCGATAATTTGTAACAGCTATGTACGATGTCAGAGGAGTAGTAGACTTGGTCGGGGTATCACTTTGTGAGGGGGGTAAATATGTAATCATTATGTTGGTTTGTACACCTGAAACTAATATTTTAAAAAATAAAATTAAAGGAAAAAACAGGAAATAACAAGTGTTGGTGAGGCTGTGGGGAAAAGAGCGGCCTTGTGCATTGTTGGTGGAGAAAATCATAGGGAATCAGTAAAGGAGATTAAAGGCATGCAAGACTCCATATGACATCAAGACTTCAGAAGTTGGCGGCAGGTTGGGATTCACTCTAAGGGCAACGAGAGGTTTAGAGGAGATAGTGGTAATGATGAAATTCCAGTACGATGTGTGTTCTCACACATCCAATGCGGTGTGTTCTCAGCGCTGACTCTTCTGCCATTATAGTCAGGACGCTATCCATGCTTATATTGGTCACACTGTCTGGGACAGTCATACGAGAATTTCATAGCACTTAGTCTGGCTTTTCTCTTTCCTTGTCCTTGAGAATTAGAAGGGTGTTTTGGGGTGGTGTCCTTCGTCTAGTGTTTAAAAGCATTAAAATTTCATGGTCTTAGATCTCATTGTTTCTTTTCCCAAAGATACTAGAACCAAATATAACCAATCAGATATTCTTTAGCATTAATTTGGAACTGGGATTCAAGGCTTGCAGCCAACTAGCTGCAAATATGAATCTGAGGTAGTGGTTAATATGTATACCATTTCAGAGAATGTGTGTGGGAGGGGGAGAGAGAGAGAGAGAGAGGAAGAGAAGGAGGAGGAGGAGGAGGAGGAGGAGGAGGAGGAGGAGGAGGAGGAGGAGGAAAAAAGAAGGAGAAGGAGACGAAGAATAGAAGAAGAGGAGGAGGAGGAAGGAAAGGGAGGGGATGAGGAGAATTGGGGGTGGAGGATGACAGAGAAGAGGAGAGGAGGAACATGAAATAGTGGGCAAAGCAGACATGAAGTTAAAAAGGAGAGACTGGACCTTTGGCGCAGACTCCCTTGTAGCTGGCTCTACGTTTCCGTAAAGTCAGGGTCGGCATTCTGGTTTTGCTATCCATGAGATATCTCTGTAGCTCAGCAATACTTCCTGCAGTTTTGCTTAAACTAGTTTAGTAGGTTTCTTGTACTTCTTACCTTAGTGGGAAAAGAGCCAAGGGGAAAGCATGTTCAGAGTCAAATAGGATGGCAGTATATTTATTGGGGACATCGTTAAGTAGAAAATTTAGGACTTAGTACACTTGGAATAAGGGGAAGAAAAAGTAAAGTAATGTCATTAACATCAGCGGATCCCATATTGAGGATGACATCCTGCTCAGTGACACTATCTGCTTGAACTCTCCTTTCTCTGAACGTACATTAGAAGAAGACAGAAAACAAAAGGGAATAAACAAGATCTTTCCCTGGCGTGCCCTTCTATGACCATGAATACTCACCTTTAGTGGCGACTGGAGAATTTACCTACTCTCTCTATATACTACTGTTATGATACCAATCTGGTGTTAAAATTATTGTTTTCTGCTCACATCTGGAACTTAAATGGATGCTACTTTTCATTTGTACTTTAGAGTTTGAAATGGCATGATCTGCCTCTCTTTGGAAAGTTAGAGGACAAAACCTTTCATACAGATTATAGATTTTGCTTCCCCTGTGAAAGTTCCACATTATTCCATGAGTAACATAAACCATTCTATTTTGTGTTCAGGTAGGCATGAATGTGTTCATTCTTTTTTTCATACTTAATTCCATGAAAGAAGTCACTGACCCCAGAGGTTTGAGACACCTCTGCCATGTGAATAGCCCGAGTAGAAATATTACTGATCTGGAAACAATATTGATGATAAATGTGTATTGTACAGACATAAAGGAAAGCATTTATGGAGCAGTTATGTCTGTTCAGGGCACATCTGTCCCAGCTACATGACAAATTGAGTTTGGAAGAGTTTTATAGTGAGCAAGCAGGTTGGAGGAATCAGGCATAGCATGTTGCTTGTACCTTTTAAAAAGTAATTATATAAATTTCAGGTGTACAATTCTGTAATACATCATCCATATATCACATTGTGTGTTCACCACCCAGAGTCAGTTCTCTTTCCATCATCATATATTTAATCCCCTTTACCTAACAATTGTCACTTCAATAAACTTTTAAGGAAAAAGTAATTATATAATTTTATACCAATGTGAAGAAAAAAAGAGAAATACTATTAATTCCAAAACTTTAATATATTCTTATCACTTTCTGTGTTCTCTGGCAATATGCAGTAAGATATTTGCTGAGTTGTACTCATGCAGTAAGATTTTGAAGTTTTTAAAACTGAATTATTATACAGCAAATTGATGTCATGTATGTGGTTACTTCTTTTTATGTACACACATTTTTTTAATTGGACTATCAAAGGCAGAGAGAAAAAGTACAGCTCAAATTTTCACAAAGCAAACATCCGTGTTACCCACACACACCCAGATCAATGATCAGAACACAACCAGTACCCTAGATTCCCTTCCCCTAACTCCCCCCAGTCCCTTCCTGGCACTATGCATGCCCACAAAGGTAATCACTATTGTTATTTTTACCTCCTTTGATTAATTTAAACTTTGTATAAATGGAATCACATAGCCAAACCTGCTTGTGTTTGGCGTCTGTCACTTCACTCACTATTGTTTCTGTGAGAGTCATTCATACATAGCACTGTATGAGCAGCCATGGGCCATTTAACCACGGGGATCCATTCTGAGATATGCATCATCAGGTGTTTTCATCATTGTGGGAACATCATACAGTGCACTCACACAAACCCCTGTGTTATAGCCCACTATAACTGTATGCACTATACTTTTATACACCTGGTAGCGGGATAGGTTTTTTATACCAGTATCACCACAAACACGTGAGTAACGGGTGGCGTGGTGACGTTACCGTGGCTACATCACTAGGTGATAGGAATATTTCAGCTCCATTATAATCTTATGGGACCACTGTTGTACCATATGTGGTTCACCATTGACCAAAACGACCTTATGCAGCGCATGGCTGTACTTGCAATCTGTTCATTTTCATTGTCACGTACTATTCCATTATTTTGAATGACCCATAACTTATTTATCCATTCTGATGTTATTAATTGGGCTGATTAGGAAGAATGCTACTATGAACACTCTTGTACCTTGTGTGTGAACGTATGATTCTTTACGAACAAGGTTGGACAATTAAGTTAGCGAACTTTCCACTGGGCACTTACATGTGGTTACTATACCTAAACGTAGTTACTTCTACAGCAATTGTGACTGATTGTTTCAAAAATAATGAGATAGTGGAATATATTCCAAAGTTAAACGATTTTTTTCATAAAATGTATCAAAAACCCCTTATGGATTGCTGTAACATGAAATGTGGTTACACACATACACACACTCTCTTACACACACACACACAAACACACACGACTTAACACAATGACTGCTATACAATAGACACTTAATAGAGATTAATTCAATGGACATGCAAAGCTTAACAAAAAAATGTGATTTAAAAAGCAGTAACGTGTTTAAAGATTAGCATTTATCTACTTAGGTATGTGATTGTGAAAGCACTTGTCTAATTATAATTCTAAAATTTTGCTTGTTTTATCATGAATCTTTTACTAATTTCTCCTATCCCTTTGAATGGTACATTTGAGAACTGGACACTAATAGGAATATGGTAACACTGGATTTAATTTTTCTCTAGTAAATTTCCTAACACATCATAGTACAGGGTCTTAAGGAAAACAGATAATGTAAAACATAAAGTTGTACAGATTTGTAGGGTCTTTGTTGACAAAGTAGATATTTTACATTTGCAGAGAAACCTCCTGAATGGTGACAGTTTGCAGTAACCCTCCGTGGCTGCATGTATTCCCTCTCACCCCAATCAGAATTTGCAACAGACTTTCATTGCTCTCAAATTTGCAGACAGAGTTTTGATTTTAGTATCCAGTCCATGAAACAGTATTCGGACATCTGTTCATTTGGAACACTTTCATTAGCGGGCTAAATCCCTTAAAGCTGGCAAGTAGGGGCCACTGACTTTCCATGCATCGTGTGTAGAGAGCTGAATGAGGGATCCAAATTTGAAAATTGGCTCCCATCTCCTTGTGATGTGTCATTTTGCAAATGGCTCAAATTAAAGCAAAAGAAGAGAAATCTTAGGTTCTGTCCTTTTACTCTTCTGTTTCTTTTGCTGTGTCCTTCAAGCAAGCAAAATATCATGAAAACAAACAAACAAATACTTTTATATGCTTGTTTCTTGTAATGTGCAGAATTAGAGCTCCCTCAAGAAGGGGTTGTGTCTTTCTCTCCAGGTGATCAGAACATAGACTGATGGCTGTCGTTTTGTCCTGCACACTCAGGCTGATGCCTACTCAGGGTTCTCCCCCACATTTCTAATTGGGCTCAAGGTACCTGGGAGACACTGTAGCACAGGACTGGTGAGCAGGGGTATGGAGTCTAGTGTCGGGAGGGGTGAGACAGGTGACAGAAAGGGTAAAGCTTTGTTTATAAGCTATTAAATAAAAGGAGAGGCGGGGGTTATTTCAAGTGGAGAGTGCATACTTCCCTGAAAGCATTCAGATACATCAAAAAACAAACCCCGATATTACTTGGTTTCTACCTCCAATTCTCATTACCACAAGCAGTGTTTGGAACCAGCCTTTATGGGGCTGTGTGTGGATTTCCCTGGAATGTAACTGGTATACTGTGATATATAAGTAAATAAAAATATTGTGTGTGTGTGTGTGTTCTCCAAGTAGTGCTGGGTCGCTTTCTGGAATGATGCCTACACCAGCCATTACTCCCATTCGCAGTCCAGGAGGGTCTCTACAGCCTCATGAGCGCTGGGAAATATCCAACGTTCTAATTGTTGCCAACTTAAAAAGTATCATCTGATATCTTGTTGTTGTCATCGTTTTCAATTTTCTGATTGCCAACAATTTAATATGTCCTTTCGTTACAGGAAAAAAAAAAGAGGGGTTCTTGGCTTTGCGTAGGAAAGAATTCAAACGTGAGCCGGTCTAGAGTTTAAAGTAAAAATAAGTTTATTTAGCAGAGAGTTAGTTAAAAAAAAAAAAAAAAAAAAGGAAGGGCCATCCCTCAGACAGAGTGGCGTCTCTAAACGGTAGTGGAAGACAGACTCCTCCCTCCCCCGGGCTAGGGCTTATATGTGTTTTCCGCTTCCATGGAAAATTCATTGATTTGTGGGGAAAGGAGAATAGAAGAACAGTGGTAAATTTATCTTTAACTTCAGTAAGGCAAGAAGAATAGGGGCAGGTTGTTTTTTTTAACTCTTGTAAAGCACAACCTGTGTTTAATTTGCCATGGGCATAACAGCGGGGATGGTCCTAATGGAACCTCTAGTCTTCTGAAAAGATTGCTCTGTGTTATCAATTAATGTCTGCCTGCGTTCTGTGTCTTGGAGCTCGTAGGTCTGCGGACTTGGAATCCAACCTCTTAGTTTCTTCTTCTGCAAAAATAGTCCCCATACCTCTTCCCTATATTACTTTCAAATAACTCTGAGCATTTTTCTGTATACGGCTTGTCCATTTCTTTTGCCCATTTTCTACATCCTTTTCCAGCTAAGGGCAGGCATCCCTTGCTGGTTCCACATACTGACACCTTAGTTTAACACCTTGAGCATATCATCTCCTTTTCCATCCCCCATTAACTCCTTTGCAACCTTCCTTAATATTGTTGATACCAGAGTAGCGTTCTTTTGCCTCATGGACTACATTTTTGAAGTTTTGTTGAAGAATCCATTTAACCCATTATCAGCTGAAGAAGGGACAGGCTTTATCTGTGCCTCAGCAGAGATCTGGAGATGTTCTCAGAAATAGCCTGACAGCAACAAACTCATACCCGGTTCTTCAGTTCATGTAAATGCCTCACAAAACGTCCATACTGCTCTCCTCCCTAGTAATCCAACATGCTTACATATGGGGATGACAGCCCAAAGGTCATTTCTCTTTGTGAATGAACTATGAAGGCGTTGTCTGTTAGAATTCCTCTTGTGCTGTGGCTTCAACGATCGCAGGGTCACTTACCACTCTCATTCACTGCGAAGAACCTGACAAGGAATGGAGGTGTGTCTGCTGACTGTATCCTCTAAGAAACATTAGAAACTGAAAGACAAAGCAAAGTGTATCTGTATTGGGTCATTGTTACTTTGGGTATACTGTTCATTTTATATTCATAGGTATAATCTTGGCACAAGGCAAACAGAATGAATGTCCATTCATATTCAATTAACCTTTTCAATGTTCTGCTTCTAAAAGAAGACTGTGAAAACATTAAGCTCATGATGTTGTTTCTAAAATTTGAGACTTTCTTGAGCTGATTTTTTTTTTTCCTGAGACCAAAATAGCATTACTATCCTAAGGCCTGCGTGAAATGACTCCTTCAGTTAAATTCTCATTTGGCGTTGGGCATCCAAAGTTGGCTAAGGAAAGGACATTATGCCCCATGAGAGCCCATACTTGACTAGTGAGACACAAAGACAGTGAGAGACATAACTGAATGAAAAATACAGCAATGTAGGTTTCAGGGTGTGTTGTTGTTGCCAATAATATTTTTAACTATGCAAAATTTGCTTCTGCTATGCATGTCTCACTGTTTCTTCTGATAGAGTTTATTCCTCAAACAGGTATTACTGTGAAAGTTTTTGCAAGCAGGTTTTTGCATGCTGGTAAAACTTGAGCTTTTCGTCTTGCATTCATTTTCCTACTTCCGGACATCCACATTTTTACACCTATTTCCGTTTGACTAAGCCTGTCACAGGAAGTTACCCTAACCTACTGCCTGCCAGGTACATGAATTACATTGCTTTATAGCTTTGACTTTCTTTTGAGTTATTATGTGGCATATCTTTTCAAGAGTGTCAAAAATACGGAAAGGGATGTTTTTCATTACATTTCCTAATACTTGTCATGGACTAAAGTATTAAAATATAAATGTAGAACTATCAGTCTACTTAAAATAATTGGGGGATTGTAACAATCCCAAATGTAGGTTTGAATCAATGAGTAATTTTTAAACTTTATTCTAAATATCATAGGGTTTTTATCATTGCTCTAAAAGTAGAGATGGCACATTAATAGACACAGTGAACATTTAGAAATTGAACTCTTTGTTTCTCCTGCAAAACAAATATCTTCCGCTTACAGGAACACTGGCTAATGTGATATCAAAATGAAACATTGTGTTTTATAACCATTGACCCTAATCACCTTAACTAATAAACTACCATGGATTTTAAGTGACCCAATATATCAGACTCTTACTAGACAAAACTGAAGATTCTGTCTTGACCCATGAATAGTGGACATTGTTTAGCTAAACATTTTAGACTTGTAGATTGATTCTTTGCCGTCCAAGTACATGCTTTCCATGCTTGACAAGCACAACCACCAGGAAACCCCCTTCCTAATTCTTGATACCTGATTTTTTTCCCTCTTAGCAAAACTACATAGTGAATTTCTTGACTGATCTTCTCTCGGTTGGCAAATATGTTTTGTTTTTTTTTCTTGAATTCTAGAGGGCTGTGTGTTGTCCCCTGTTGTGTTGTCCCCTGTTGTGTTGTATAACACAGAGAAATCAATATAATTATCTTTGAGGGTCTTATTTTGATCATCATTAAATACAGTGGTCCCTTGATTTTTGAACATAATCCGTTCTGGAAGACCATTCGAGTTCTGGTTGCTAGATGGGCGGTGTGGGGTGGGGGTAAGGGGGAAGGTGAGGGGATTAGAAAACAATCAGTAACCACAAGATGGCCACGGGGTTTTGAAAATTAACCTGGGGAACGTAATTTAGTGGTTACCAGAGGGTAAGGGGGGAGGGGTGTGGGAGATGAGGGTAAGGGGGATCAAATATATGGTGATGGAAGGAGAACTGACTCTGGGTGGTGAACACATAATGCAATTTATAGATGATGTGATACAGAATTGTACACCTGAAATCTATGTAATTTTACTAACAATTGTCACCCCAATAAATTAAAAAAAATAAAAATAAATAAAAAAAAAACAGCCGACAGCTAGGCCTCAGGATCTTGCACTCAGTGGAAGCCGCGTGACATGTTCGACTTTCGAGGCGTGTTCGAAAACCGAAGCATTTACTTCCGGGTTTACGGCGTTCGTAAATCGAAATGTTCATCAATGGAGACGTTCAAAAACCAAGGTACCACTGTATTTCAATTTCTTTTCCCAAAACCACAGTTTTTATCCATATGTCAATGGATAGTTGGTTTTGGAGACTCTTCAATCATTGTCTATGCCATCTTTCCCAACTTCTCTCCCTCTTCTCACAGGAAACATAGTGACGAAATTGGGCCATGAGGCCAAAATGTTGGCATCGTTGGCACTGAAGAAACTATAACCTGTGCCCTTAAATAATACCACTCCTGAATTTTAAAAAGCCAATTGATGGGATTATAAAACTGGTCAAAATAAAAATGTCCATGTATGCATAATGATAATAAAAGGGATCATATTTGCTGAATGATTACTATTGGCTCCTTATGCTATAGATAAAAGCTTCCTGAAATGAGTTCTTATAACAATCCTAGGCGGTATCTACAATCATTACTTGTACATAAAGGATGACGACACTGATTGTGGAGCTGAAGATTAAATCTCTAGCTCTGAATGATTTTATGAACCAGTTAGACGTGGATACAGCCTGATTCGTGAAGCCTCTCATTGAATGGCTCCCTTTAAAGGGATAGTGTTATGTTGAGTTTGATGGAGGACAGGAATGGATAATTCCTCATCATGGGTCACACAGGCTTTCACACTGTAATACATTCACACTGCTTATCTTTTGGGAGCTATAAATCATGCAAGCCTGTGAGTGAGACGAACAGTACTTCAGAGTGGTTGAGAAAGCCTAACAAATGAAGAAAGGTAGAATAAATTATGGTCCATATACATTATGCAATATCATAGTGCTGTTAAAAGGAATGATTACCTGTTGACTTGAATAAGCCTCTATGGCTGGTATCATTAAGTGAGGAAGGTAAGAGGAAGAATAGTGTTCATGATATAATTCATATTTTATAAAGCACAAAAAATGTTTCTATACATGTACATTTGTGTATTTGTATATGTGTGTGTGTGTGTAAAGAAGTAGGAAAATTATAAACCAGGTACAAACATTGGTTACTCTAGAGTGTTGCTGGTGGTGGTCCTGGTGGATAATCTAGTTAGAAGAAAAAATAAAACAAAAAAATGAGAATATTAGGTACAGTAGTCCCCCCTTATCCATGGGGGATATGTTTCAACACCTCACATAGATGCCTGAAACCATGCATAGGACTATGTTTTTTCCTGTATGCACATACATTTCTATGGTAAAGTTTAATTTATAAATTAGGGACAGTAAGAGATTACTAAGAGATAGCTAATAATAAAATAGAACAATTATAATAATATAATGTAACAAAACTTATATGAAAGTGGCCTTTCTTTCTCTCTCTCTCTGGTAACCAATCTGAGAACCAAGACAACTGCTAAGTGACTCATGGGCGGGGAGCATATATAGTATGGAGATGCTGGATAAAGGGGGGATTCACATCCCGGGCAGGAAGGAGTGAGATTTCATCATGCCACTCAGCTGAGAGCTCAATTTAAAACTTGTGAATTGTTTATTTCTAGAATTTTCTATATAATATTTTCAGATCACATTTGATTGTGGGTAACTGAAGTCATGGAAAGGAAAACTGCAGATGGGAGAGGGGAAACTAGTGTACAAATAAACTCAGAAACAACAAAAGCACTCCAGCACGGGAAATAACCCCATTTCTGTAAAACAATACATATGGGTTGTTATGGGCTGAATTGTGTCCTCCAAAAATGGTATGTTGGAGTCCTAAACCCTTGTACTTCAGAACTTATTTGGAAATGGGTTTTTATAGAGGTAATCAAGTTGAAGTGAGGTCATTAGGGTGGACTCTAATCCAACAGGACTGGTGTTCTTATAAAAAGGGGTCCATCTGGGCGCAGAGAAGGCGATATGAAGAGACACAGGGAGAAGTCGTTCATGAGATGCCCGAGGCTAACAGAACCTCTGAGAGGCTTGGAACAGGTCCTTCCTCAGAGTCCTCAGAAGGAACCAACTCGGCCAACACCTTGATTTCAGACTTCTAACTTCCAGACTGTGAGACCAAAGTTTCTGATATTTAAGCCACCCTGTGTGTGGCATATTTTTACAATAGCCTTGGGAAACTAATATGTGTGCATATAGCTTCCTAAGGAAATTAGGGGAGAAAAAGGTAAAGTTTAACTGCTTTTATTTATAGATATCCTTAGGATATATTGTTCAGTGGAAAATAAAAGACAGGAAAATGTGGGTAGTAGGCTTCTATTAAATTAAAAGGGAGTAAGAGAGATATCTTTGTGATTAGATGAGAGTTAAAATACCAGCTGTATCACTTCTTTCTTGTCTGTGTGAACTTGGGCAAGTTACATATATTTATCATCTATTCAATGGGACTGATACGCACATCTTAAGATTCCGTGGGGAACAAATGGCAAAATGGTACCATGTGGAGATTCCTATTTGCTGTCTTCTATGTCTGGAAGGTTCTTGACACAGTTGACTCTCATCCTACATGTCACCACCTTGAATAGCCTCTCCTGACCATTTCCTCCTGTTTTTTCCATCATACAGCATCCAGTTTACCTTATAGCAGTGTTCCTAACCTCACATTATTTCTTTCTTTGATTTCTAGTTTATTTCTTACTTCCCACAAAGTCCATTCATTCCACAAGAGCAGTACTTATTTTTGTCCTATTCCCCATTGACTCTCCAGGGCCAAGAACATACTCGGTCAGGCACGGAGAAGGCAATCAGGAAATATTTGTTGAATGGATGTCTAACTGGACAAAAGTGCTTTGACAGTATTTGTCACATAATAAGTACACAGGAAACATTGACTGTTTCTTCCTGTTCTTACTGTTATTATACAAGTATATGATCCCTTCAGTAGCATGTACCATAATCCATAGGTGGAGAAAAAAGAGGAAGGGTTTTGGTTCAATTCTTACCACTCAACTCATATTCACCCCAAACATGGGAGTATGCTTTTCCTGGCACAGAGAAGAAATTTGATCTGAGCCCTGTTTTAATCTAGCTTTATTTGACAATGTAATGTATGCAGGGATCACATTGCACAGAATTTATCCAAAATTACTGCTAAGGACTTCTTAGGCAGGCAAATAACTATCTAATAGCCTACAGGTACTTGTTGACATCAAGTGACCTTATTTGGCCCAGGTAGTTGTCACAGGCATAATTATGCTTAAGTATAAAATAGCAACCACTGCTCTTCATCTAGAAATGTAACAACACCCCACCTGGAGAATGATATGGCAGCTGCTGAGAAACAGCAGACAGGAATAATAATTGTTGGACAGGCGATTAGCATAAAATCTGACAAGAATGATTCAGGTAAGCAAATTATAGTGATCCAAAGGCGATTTATTTGCATTTGCAAACTAATTGCTAGAAAAGGTGGCCTGAGTGTTATGACTGTCGGAACGTTGCCGGGGCACGTGGCCTCAGACTCAGTAACAGGTTCCGTAGTCCCTGGTTCTCGTTCCTTCTGTGATTCACAGCAGGCACACATGACAATTCAGTGCCTGAGCCTGTGTGGTGTGTCACTGTAATACTCTTTGAAGGGATCCAAATATGTCAAGTATTTAAAAATTTAGGCGATGGATGGGGCCGTAGAGATTTCAGAAATTGCTGTTTATCCTCTTTGTGCAAACTTTTGGTGCTAGGAAAGCAGCAACAGCACCAGGAACACCTTCTCATTTTTCTCATTGCCAGCAGTCTTAACCTATGCTGACTGAAAATTGCCATCCTTCAATTGAGCTGCTCATTTATTTGATTCTGGAAGAAGAAAGTCGGTCTAGCTCTTTTTCCGTTTGACACAGCTCTAACTTGAATGTTGTAATGCCTGTCTCTCTTCAAGCTAAACATTCCAAATGACTTGATGACATTTATTTCACTGGCAAATAGGGGCTGAAATGGCCCTGGGTCCCATCAGGGGTTTAAATCCATTCAGACCCTAAGAAACGAAGGGGTGAGGCTCACAGTGTGTGCAGGTACATCATTGGGCAAAATGGTTTCCACCAAGGTCACAAGGGTCATCTCCATTACCTGAACACATCTCCGTATTTTAGCATCCTCTGTGGGATGTAGGAACTCGTGATAAATCCAAATTGAAACATGTGTCAATATCTACACATACATACCTTTCCAAATAATTGAAATATTAATTTATGCATCATTCAAACATATAAGTAGGCATTAAAATTAATGAGATTATTTACTGATTTAGTAGGACAAAGGCATCTATAAAATCGGCCTTGTATTCTAAATTTCATTTTTAGGGTACATTTTATGAGAATTCTTGCCGTAATTTAACCAGAATTTGCTAAACTGCACTCCATACTTATTGGTTCAAAAACTGGCCCCTTATATACACAGTGAGCAAGGAGAGACCAATGAAAGAGGCAGCCCATTCCAGATAGGTAAGTGACACATTTCATATGAAAAGCAGCTTACATCTGAGGCTTGTCTTGGGCGGCTACAAGACGAGTACATTTTCACACACATTGGCAAGAATCTTAAAAGTTTATACAGAGGACTTACCTGGATTCAGTCACATACACAGTCCAGATGTTCTCAACAACACATTGCTCTTTCAAGGTTGTGTCCTTGAAATAGCTCCTAGTGTGGGAACAGTGGGTGGTATATTCCAAGAATGTGGGAAGGGGTGAGGAGGCTACAATTGCTGGACTCTAGCGTGAGGATCAGCTGGGGTTCATATCCTTTGAGTGACCTCCAACAATGCAAATGACTTTCAAGATATTGGTAGCTATTCCTCAAAAAAAAGGATACTTTGGCACCCCAGTGTTGACAGAGTTTCTGAAATTGCTTCTTACTATCATACGATGTTTCAAATGATATTTTAAAACTAGCATTAGATAGAACTGCTATGCTATATTACTATCCTAATTTGTTAATTCCACAAAAAGATACATTTTTACACACACTCTCCAGATATATGACCAGGGGTTAGGATTATTTTTAGTGGCCATTCAGGATGTATTTTGTAAACTAAATTCATATATTTAGTATTTTCTGGATATAATATTTTACTATATATTATATAAAGTTTTTCTTTTTTATTATTATTTTTTAATTTGCTTAGTACTGTTAATTCTGGGCATAATTTTAACACCAACTATATTATTATTATGTTACTATGTGATACTTACTTTTTACTGCTTAATTCATTCGAAGCATAAGAATATTTAATAGTTCTGTTTTATGCTTTTTAAATATAATTATCTAATTGCTTCACATAGACTATTTCTATGTGAATAATTAAAACCTTTACACACACACACACTCACACACACACACTTATTATGAATTAGCTGAACACTTAAGACACTAAAATGTTAACGGGAAACACTACTATTAATAAAACAAAATATACCAACAAGGTTTTAGGAAAAAACAAAAAAAAACTCTTTTGTCATATTCTGCCTCTTACTTTAGCCTACAGAACAGTTGAGTGCCTCTAAAATAAAGCAAATTCCCCAGGAAACAATAAAAAAGTAAGTGCTTCAGAAATTTAAATATTAGCTTCTAGATCATTATCATGCTTATTTATTTATTTAATCAAGACAGTAAATTGAAAAACCCAACTTGGCAACCACACTGAGCTGATAGCATGAAACTGTTCTTGCTCTTTCCTTGGAGGAGGTATTATATAATCTCCCCTAAACAAATGGATTACATATTTTATACTTTTCATTTTCCTTGAACATTGGCAACGCATTGGAGTCTATTTATAAGGCGGTTTTGTGGGTTTATGCAGCTGGACAAACTTTATGGGGAAACCATCTTGAATTGAAGTTCTTCTGGTGTTTTGATGTAAAATTACTTTTAAATGGGTCTTAAGATGGATCCATCTTTATTCCACTTTCTGCATGATACACAGGTTATGATTTTAAGTGCTGTGTATAGCTTTGTCCTATGCTCTGCAATGACATGAACATAGTGCATGGCCAGAAAGAAGTCAATTTATTTGGAATTCAGAGGATGGTATGAAACATTTCTTCATTGTTCCCGTGCACTTTTCTCTCTTTCTGAATCCGTCAGGGATGGACACATGGAGTCCACTGCTACTTGTTCTCCTCCTTTCCTTCCTTTAAGCCCTTCCCTTTCTTCCTCCCAGTTTCTAGTGTCTGCCTACTCTACCACATCTGGTCACATCAGGGTGACTCATTTATCCTCGTGCTCAAAGCCAGCAGACTCATTAATGGTGAAACTTTTACATGCCACCCTGTGTCCTCATGTGTCTGAGACACACTCACCCACTAGGTCCTCAACTGCTCAACTGCTGCCCCAACATTCTTCACGTTAGAGTTCAAGAGAGGACATTCTATCTTGCCAAGCCATTATCACTCTAGAAGACTATCTTTTATCTTTGATGAGATTGTATAGGTATAAGGAGATAAACGAATCAAAGGACTTGTTCTAAAGTACACAGTAAACATTAATTTCTAAATATTGTTATATTAAATGTATATGTATTTCTATTGGGTATATATTTCTAAGGACTGTGGAAAGAACTATTTGTGCACATCATTAAGACACATTTACTTATACATATAACTACAGTCAGGACCCATCTGCTCCCATCACTCACCACCAGTCTTGTGACTGTAACTAAGTTGATTAACTGTGTCAGGTTGCCCAGGCCTTGGGAAGAAGGAATCTGGGGACACAGCACTTTAATGTTAAAACCTGGAGAGTTCTGGGAAATCCCAGTTTGAATAGATTCCCATGAAGTGGGACTTTTAGTTGTAAAACTGGGAAAGTCCCAGGAAATGAGTTGGTCAGCTAACTGGCAAGCAATTTCTGAATTTATCTTGAGAGATGTGAGTAAACTCACACTCTAGGAGTAATTGAATCAGTTCTTGCTTCAGATTAAATTGGGTGGCAAACATTCTGTGTTATCTTTCAGGAGAAAAGTGTCCAATTTTGTTACTCCTGGTTGCCACAACTTATATCACCTTGCGATAAGGCAGGGGCAGTGCCTCCAAGAAAACCATTCACCGCCAGTCAAAGACAAAGGGCCAGTAAATCAAGATGAGACAAGGAAACTAGCCAGAACCAAGATGGCCATGAGAGTCACCTCAAGTAACCTCCAGCCACATTATACAGTCATTGTAATACATCTCCATGCTAAATGACAAACCCACCAGTGCCACGACACCGCTGGAGAGGACCGTATAAGGACAAAAAAGGTGTGTATGTCAAAGTGCTAGAAAAGCCTGTCTCTTCCAAGAGTGAATAAGAATATCTCTCCCCTTTATACCCACATAAAAAAGCTTAACTAATAAAAAACACTGCTGTATGCAGAGTCAGGGCTGTCTCTTGCCTAAGGGCAGCCACTACTCTGCCTGTGGAGTAGACTACCTCACAAGAAACTACTTTTGCTCTTTTATTTCACTCACACTTGAATTATTTCCTGTGCAAAGCCAAGAGGTTTCTTTCAGAATGCTTGGAACAATCGCCCCATTCTCCTGTGGAAAATTTTTTTTCCTCAAATTGGCCTATCAAGCATCTCACTATCCGACCTGTACCTTCTTCTCTGCCCATGTCTCCCAGAACGCCTTACCATAGTCCAGCCCCGCTCAAATTTGGGTCATTGTCCTTCTAGCCTTGCAACCTGAACACACATTATTCTTTCAACTCAGTTTCCTTCTTTCTCTGTCACCTACTTCTTCTCTCCATTTGTTGCCAGGAAACGGGTTCTTGGTATTCCTCACAGGAAAGAATTCAAGGACTCACGGAACAAGCCAAGCAAGTGGTAGATTTATTAAAGAAAAGAGAGCAGGCAGGCCCAGAAAAGGGTAGGTGCCTGAAAGAACAATGAGACTTGGGAATTTATTTCACTAAAAATGAAGGCACAAAATATATTCACTAAAAATATTCAAGACTTAGGGGTGACATTGTAGGTGTTCCTAGATGGGTCCTCGCTGACCACTCCTTGTAGTGAGGAGAGATTTTGTGCTTATTTGGCTCAATCAGAACTGTCATGACGACACCGGGGGTGGAGATTTTCCCTAACAGCAATGTTAATAATATTATAATCCATTATAATTAACGAAAGTTCACCTTGAGGGACCCGATGGTGTCCTGGATCTGCTCTCAGCCTCTGAAATCTAGTTCTGGCTGGCCTGGTAGCTGCACTTTTTCTTAAGGATGATCTCATCTATTCCCTCCTATGTCTCTCCTTACCTTCTTCTTCTTTTCCTCCCCCTCTACCTCCCTTCCCCCATTCCTTTTGCCTAGGATAACAAATTCAGCATATTCATTCATTCTATAAGACAGCTCAAAAATCATTGCCTCTGAAAATATTTCAAATACCTGTTCTTTAGACATGTCTTATTTACTAGACTATTTCTCAAAAACAGTGATAATGGCTTATGTTTCTTTTTATCTCCACTGCTTAATCTCTTGCCTGGTGCACAATGAAATTTGTTGAGTGAACATCTTAGACTGATACATTGTTATTCCTGTTAAGCAGATGAAAAAACTGAGACCCAGAGAGGTCAAATGATTTCCCCTATATCAATAGCTGGGAAGTGATTGAAGCAGGGCTTGAGCCAGTCTTTCAACTCTGAGGACCATGCATGCACCACGACTTCACTCATGTATGTGGATTGCCAGTAACATATGCTGTCAACTTTCAGTGGAGAACTCCAGAAAGGGTCAGGAAAGAAATATATTTCAGAAGAATGAGAAAGGAAGTTCCTATTCTGAGGCAATGAGCTACGACACAATATGACTCCACAAAGGGAAAATGGTCCATTTGAATTAGAATGGCCTTGCAACAAAGAGTCTTGTCCTCTGTTTTATATATTTCAGTTAATCTTAGGCCAGATTTGATTTAGGTCAGCTTGCTGCACTTTAGATCACGTTAATTAGTATATGATATTTCTCACGTAAATCTTAGAAGGAAAACTAGAATTTTGTTTGGAGTATCGTGTGTGCATATGAGAGACAGGTTATTATTCTGATAAATCAGACCATTCAATTAGCGTTAATTTAAATGAAACGCCACGATTTTGTCACATTCCCATCAAGTTCAGTTCGGGAGAGTTCACTGTTTTCCTCAATTGAATCTTTATTAATTAAGATCAAAAATCAAAGGTTATGGATATGCTGAGTTACATGTACCTCAAATTGGTTTTTAAGAGGTAATATCTCATCTGAAGTGATCTAGAGAATCTCAAGAAATATTGTCACATTTTTTTATGTTACATTAAAATTAAAAGTCTGGTGGTAAATTTTCACTGCTTTTAATGAAACACCAATGTCTCTACTATAGCTGGGATTTATTCTGTGTGACTGGAACATATTTCCTGAGTTTTTGGATGCTTTGTTTCTCCCGCAATTAGAATAACTAAGTACTCAGTTGTCATGGAAATACTCCCCTCTATAAAAATTCTTAAAACAGAAGCTTTCTTGCTTTGTTTCTTTTTGCAGAGAGGGCAATTGCTGTGCTACCTTTATCCTCCTTTCTTTGTGCTTCTCTTTATATCTCCAGGTTCTTTCCAATTCAAGTTATTTTGTTGCAGTTTCATGTGCTTGATCTCCAGATGAAATCGCTCTTCATTCATGAGAAGCAGTGATAATATTCAGATGGTATCCCAGACTTTTCGTAGTTGAGAATAATCATTGAAAAGCTGTGGGTATGTAGGTGAGGCATTGTTAGGTTGGCTGCTTTTAGTGTAATCCCAACTCAGAATATTTTCATAGTTACTTGGAAAAAGTTTATTGTGCTCTGTGAGGTAAATGCCTGTCTCTGCATTGATGAGACAGGGGGATTGTAATGGCGGCGCTAAATCTTCTCTTTTGAGATTTGGATCTCTGGTATAATTTGAATTAACAAGTGTAATTTAGCTTGGGACTTTTTGAAAGCTTTTCTTTTCTTTTTTTGCTTCCTTTCTGCCAAAACTTAACGATTCTGCTTCCTGTACATGTGCTATGCATCCCAGTTTTAATGTTCCTATTTACTTCAGCCCAGTGCTGACTCTGTGACTGAAAGGTTTCGCATCTGTATGAGTTCCACTCCTGGCTCCAACTTAAACCAACTTAACACATGCAAAGGTTGTGATAACTGGCTTACCTGCACCTTCCCTCACCCAAATGGACAAAGCTGAACTCAGTAGAAAATTCCACTATAAGCCGAAGTGATTTGCATCCTGGTTAGAAAATATAAAACTAGAGGTGCAGCAGACTCACTGCAGTAGTTTGCAGTCATTTCCAGCAGACTCTGCCCAGGTGACCCTCCTCTTACTTTAATAAATCATCCTTCTGCGTTTCTAGCTGTCTGGTGAATTCTTTCACAAACGACGAGTGAGCAGCCACAATATTTGCTGACCCATATGGGGAATAGGCTCTTTCCTGTCCCCACCGGGGTTTTTCCCAGTGGCTCTATCCCTTCCGAGACCTATTCTCCAACGTGTGGGGCAGTTGGCAGCGGCGGCTTGTCCAGGGTGAATCCACACATGCTAGTAGGTCTCTTTCCTCTCCGTTTCAGGAGTCTCTCACGGATCCCCCACGGGTTAGGTGGGAATTGACAGTTTCTAGCAAGCGAGCAACCACAACAAGCAGCTGACACACGTAGGTCAGGACCACATCCTGCTCATCTCAATGAGGAGATTTCACCTTACACTATTTGGTAGGTCAATTAATGCATCACAGGCACATTTATCAGGATAGGTACTTAATTATTTGCTCAATGAAAGGAAACACCAAGTGGTTTCTGCAGGTAGATTCTTTATTCTGGGATAGTGAGGTAGGTGAGATGTTATTCTTAGAAAACTGGTGATTTAGTGGTAAAAATGTGGAAATATAACCCATTATCTTTCCTATATCATTTAGTTGTGTGTGTGTATTTACTGGGAAACTACAATATGTAGGCACTGTACTTGGTGCTGAAAATTCAATGGTGACGTCATTGTGTGAGGCAGCAGACCAGAATAGTGGTTACAGACACAAGATTTTGAGCCAGACTGCTTGGGTTCAAATCTAAATATTCTTGTTCATTAGGTTTGTGGCCTCAGTCTTCAAATTCCTCGCTTGTAAAATTATGGTTGCAGCTACCTTACTGGGTTGCTATGGGGGCTGAATGAATTCATATTTGTCAATATTTCAGAATAGTACCTGGAACATAATAAGCAGTCTGTGTTTGTAAAATATAAATAAAATAATACAAAATATTGAGCAAGAGACACAGAGCTTCTACACTCAGGGAGTTCATGATCTTGCCAATAATTCTTCACTGGTTAATATCATGTCCCAGGTACAATAAGCACCAAATAAAACATGTCCTCAGGGCAGCTTTTGATAGATTAAATAAGAGAAGAACAAAGGAAAAACTGAGCAGGAGAGAGACTTAATCAACATTGAGATGCTGCTCTCCAGTTAAGTACCCACACAGTTTCCCCTTATATTTGCCACTACCCTTGAAGGGAGGGTGATAGGAAAAGTGGATTATAATGAATGCACAAAAACATGTGTATGAATCACAGGAGGGACTTGGCAGGTACAGATCCATCTCACTCAATGTAATGGATGTCCTCCTAAAGAGTTGTAAATACTCTGAGGGTCTTTCAATGAAATTATATTTCAAATATTCTAGGAGAGCTTATTGTTTAAAAGTACCTATGGTGAATCCTTTATAAGGGAATTAGCCATTACCTGATTTATTTAGTTTTTACATTTTGCCTTTTTCAGTCACATTTTATGTACTGGTTTTTCCTGAAGTGTAAATTGATTTAAAAATAATTGGATTTATTTAAACTTTCTGAGATCAGCTACTCTGTTTATCTTAACAATATGAACATTTGGCATAGAAAGGCATTCAAAAACTATTTGTAGAGATGAGTAAATGAATTCTGCACTGTAGCCCATCCCAAGAGAACTCAGAACCAGCATACTTGCAGGTTGGCTTCAGACCACAGCAGAGCACCACCCAATTAGCCCCACAAGTGACAAAGTCAAAGGGCAGTCTCAACAGTCTCCAGAGCCCACTAGGGCAAATCCCACTCTATGGTATAAACTCCCTGTATAGAGCCTATATATTGTGGATGTGGCCAAACCCCACAGCTAGTTAGCTTGAGGGTCAATCCCACCCAATGACATGCTGACAGCAATCAAGACTCAGTTATGATAGAAAGGCACACACAACCCACACAAGGGACACTCCTGGATAACCTGATTCAGGTGACCAGGAAGACTGTGCCTGTGGGCCCCACAGAACACCTACTACATAAGTAAAGAATGAAGAAACACAATGAAGAAACAAAGAAATATGTCCCACATGAAAGAATAGGAGAAAACTCCAGAAAAAAACTAAACAAAATGGAGGCAAGCAACCTACCAGAGACAGAGTTCAAAGTAACAATTATAAGGATGCTAAAGAAATTTAGTGAGAACTTCAAAAAAGAGATAGCAAGCATGAAAAAGGATGTAGAAATCATAAAAAAAAGTCAGAAGTGAAGAATACAGTAGAAGGATGCACTCAAATGAAGAATGCACTAGAAGGAATCACCAGCAGACTAGATGAAGCAGAAGATTGAATCAGTGATTTGGAAGACAAGGTAGCAGAAAATACCCAATCAGAACAGCAAAACGAAAAGAAAATACAAAAAAAAAAAAAAAAAAAAAAAAAAAAGAGGGTTGTTTAAGAGACTTCTGGGATAACATCAATTGTAACAATGACATTCGCATCATAGGGGTACCACAAGGAGAAAAGAGAAAGCAAGGGATTGAGAATCTATTTGAAGAAATAATGACTGAACACTTTCCTAAACTGGTGAAGGAAAGAGACATATAAGCCCAGGAAGCACAGAGAGTCCCCCAAAAAGATATATGCAAATAGGCCCACACCAAGACACATTATAATTGAAATTGCAAAAGTTAAAGTCCAAGAAGAGAATTCTAAAATCAGCAAGAGAAAAAGCAGTTAGTTACTTACAAGGAAGTTCCCATAAGAATGTCAGGTGATTTCTCAACAGAAACTTTGCAGGCCAGAATGGATTGGCATCAAATATTCAAAGTGATGAAAAACAAGGACTTACAACCAAGATTACACTACTCAGCAAGGCTATCATTTAAAAATCAAAGGAAAGATAAAGAGCTTCCCAGACAAGAAAAAGCTAAAGGAGATCATCACCACCAATCCAGTATTACAAGGAATGCTAGAGGGACTTCTTTAAAATAGAAAAAAAAGAGAGAGATAAAAATATTAGTAATAAAATGGCAGTAACTACATATCTATCAACAATTTCTTTCCATGTAATTGAAAAATTGAAAAGGGGGGAAAATGAAGGGCAATACGTGGTCCAAAATCCAGGTATAAAACAAATAAGTCATGGGAACTTAATGTAGAGTATAGGGAATATAGTCAATAATATTGTGATGGTATGGTATGGTGTTAGATGGTTGCTTATCTTTTATCATGGTGATCACCTCATTAGGTATATAAATGTTGAACACCTATGATGTAAACCTGAAACTGATATAATGTATGTTAGCTATATTTTTTTATACAAATCTTTTTAAAAAGATTAAGCAAAGCTACCAAGGGAAAATATGTGAACAACAATAAACTAAAGAAATAGATCTAGGAGATAAAGCAAACCCATCATTATAAGATGACTTTATCACTGGAAAAAATCTGGCTTCCATAGAATTTTTGATATACTCTGAAATATCTCTTCAACAATAATCATGCCACACCTTGAGATAAATATTCTAATCTTTCACAATTATATCAATTTCGTATGAATCTGTATTTTCAGCACATCATCTAGTTTATTCTAGGCATTTAATAAGTACTTTTTAAATGAATGGAAAAAAAAAAACTGGACGTAAATGCATTATCTCCATGACTCTCTTGTAAATGCATTCTTCCCTTCTTGGACTCTTAATTTCTATCATTTCACAGCACCACTTGGTCATTTAACATTTTAGAGTTGATTTGGGGCATAGCATGTGGATCAAGACTCCCTTCATGTGGAATCAAGACCCTCGGAAAAGACTCAAGTCCTCATAGAGAGGGAGTCCAAGAGCTCTGTCAATTGTCAAGACCTGGAAAGACACTAGAGTTGAATGTAGTTTTCAATGCAACAGAGTATTCAGCTCTACTAAGTATTCCTCATGTACTTCCTAATCCAGCTCTCTTTGTGAAGATTCACATGGCATTTTAAAACTTCTCCAGATTATTGTCACCTTCTTCCCTCTCACTGCCCATTCCCCAGCTCCTGCCACACTCAACATCAATAGAAGAGCTCACTCCTACTTTTCAGGGGGTGAAAATGAAAAGTCCTCATAGAGAAATCCTCTTAGACTCTTGCTGCCAAAAACTCACTGCATTGCACTCCCATCCGCTTCTCATTCTTCCTGCTACAATGACGGCCTTTTTCCTAAGAAAATCTCTGTAACTGGGTTATTATGGATCATATCTTGCTCTGCCTCCTTAAGAAAATTGCTACACTGATTATTTTCTCTTCAATATCTTTAACTCATTTTTCTCTCCTGGTTTCTTCTCATCAACAGTTGAAGTGATCAAGCCTTGCCCATAGAGGGGTTGGGGGAGGCCATTTTTCTGGACTCCATGTCTAGTTTAGCTACAACTCCTTAATTCATTGCCAACATAGCTAAGAGTTTTTGAATAGTTATATATTCTGTCTCTACATTCTCTTCATCTTCTGCTCAGTTGAATGCAACTGACTTGCCTTGGCTGCTGTATTAAAATGTTCTCCCAAGGACACCAA